>NC_053025.1:437035774-437635774 GCF_003073215.2 Triticum urartu | reverse complement strand
TCATTGTTCTTTTCCTCTCTCCTTTTAATAACGTTGAAATCACCCCCAATCAAGATTGGAAGCTGCTCGGAACCGCAAATTCAAACAAGATCTGCCAAAAAATCTGGTTTGAGTTCGGGATGCGCGGCACCATATACTGCCACCAGTGCCTAATTAAACCCATCGGCCTTCGACCTAACCCAAAACTTAACTATGAAATCTCCCATCACTACGCTTCGGACTTCCAGCGATTCGCATCTAACTCTAAGTAAGATCCCACCCGATCTTCCTCTTGGATGAAGGCAGTGCTAATCAAAATCGACACCTCATGATAAAGTACTGAAAAATTGGGGAGAAAAATTATCTCTACCAGTTTCTGAGAGAGCAATAAAATCCAACCTATGCTCGATAGAAGCATCTGCAAGAAACCTTCTTTTAGCCAAGTCTTTCAGACCTCTCCTATTCCAAAAGGTTCCTCTCATATTTCGTCATGAATTTTTTTAGTAGTACGGATCCTAGCACTTCTACGCACCGCCGAAGCAGGGTAAATCTTCTGCTTCCACTTGCGTTTAGGTTTGTTTTGATCCTCCACCCAGTCCTCACAACCGGGCTCCATGGACCTAACTACCTCAGCTTCGAAAGTATCATCCTCTTCCTCTGTCTCAGGAAGGGATGGTGCAAGATCCGCACAAAAATTATCGAGCACCCTGACTCCCAACACATCTACGTCAGAATCATTCATGGGTTTGACCGCTGCTAAGTTTTGAATCATTTCTAAAGCATGTTCCGCTTCCAAATCCAGGATATCATTTACGGAGTTAGAGATTTCACTATCATTACTACCTAGTGAAACTCCTAATTGATTTGCATTATTAATAATCTCATTATTAGAAAAATGCAAAATGGAATTAGAGTGTTGACCGACATACCAGTAGTGACCTCAATGTCACGAAGCTTGGCCGCCCTCATGGCGCACCGCTGCTGCATGTCATCAACCTCCGGATGATCCTGGAGGCGGCAGCTCATCCGTCGCCCCTCAGATACTGGATCCGGAATCCCTCCATAAGCGACGACCTCCTCCCAAGTCGCCCCGCTCGAGGTAAGGCGTCCAGCCTCATCCCCAACACACTGCGGGGCTGCACCACTCGAAGAAGCGGCATGTGCTACAGCTAGCAGCAGTGAGGAGCTCCGTGGCCCCGTCGACGTTAGCCTCGAGCCGTCTCCCTGGGACGCAGGCACGCAGGGGGAGGGGAGTGTGTGGGCCGCCTGCCCTTACTCCCCGACCGACCCGGCCCTCTGGCTAGAGGGAGTTGCGAGCACCACAGCAGGTGCGGCCACCCTAGCTGCCAGAGCAGAAGAAGGGGCCGATGAGGGAGTCCTGGACTAAGGGGTCCTCGGGCGTTTGGCCTATTGGATATGGGACGGACTGATGGGCCGTGAAGATACAAAGCCGAAGAATATACCCGTGTTCGGATGGGACTCTCCTTGGCATGGAGGGCAAGCTTGGCGACTAGATATGAAGATTCCTTTCTCTGTAACCGACCCTATGTAACCATAGATTCCCCCAGTGTTTATATAAACCGAAGGGCCTGGTCCGTAGAGGGGAATCCTGATAATCATAGTCAGGCTAGACTTTTAGGGTTTAGCCATTACGATCTCGTGGTAGATCAACTCTTGTAATACTCATATTCATCGAGATCAATCAAGCAGGAAGTAGGGTATTACCTCCATAGAGAGGGCCCAAACCTGGGTAAACATTGTGTCCCCCGTCTCCTGTTACCATCGATCCTAGAGGCACAGTTCAGGACCCCCTACCCGAGATCCGCCGGTTTTGAGATCGACATTGGTGCTTTCATTGAGAGTTCCACTGTGACATCGTCAAAAGGTTTGATGGCTCCTTCAATCATTTACAATGACACTGTCCAAGGGGAAGTCTTCCTCCCCGGACAGATCTCCGTGTTCGGCGGCTTCACACTGTGGGCTAACTCACTTGGCCATCTGGAGCAGATCGAAAGCTACGTCCCTGGCCATCATGTCAGATTTGGAAGCTTGAACTACGTCATGGATATCCGTGGAGACTTAATCTTCGACGGATTCGAGACCACGGCAGCCGCTCCCTGCCACCACGATGAACATGATGTAAATCTGTCATCGGTCCATACACAGGAGATAGTACATGTAGCTGCTCTGGCCATAGATCCGGAGCAGATCACGCCATCCGAAGACGGGAAGCTCAACCCCGCCGCGGAAGCCGCAGACTCAGTAACTTTGGAGCCGCACACAGACTTAACTTCAAGTGACATCTATTTCACGGGGACTACGGACTCGTCTCCGGCTACAGGTTCCGAACCTTATGCGTCCGCGTACGTCAAGCTTGATCGGTCATTGATCGTCGAATTCAGCTCCGCGGACATCTTCCGACACTCGCCCTTGGGCGACGTGTTAAACTCGTTAAGAGCACTATCCTTAGCAGGGGGGCTTACAGTCGGACTGTATCTGGTTCGAACTGGAGGCTGACAACGGAGAATTTTGCTTCCCACCCACCGCCCACTTCATACACACTATCGAAGACTTAACCGACACGCCCGATTACGGCTCCGAAGACATTGATGGTATGGATGATGATGCCGATGAGGAGCCGGGCCAAGGCCCGCTGTTTACCGGACTCTAGACGGCCACTTCTTCCTACAACGTGTACATGGTGGATACACCTAAAAGAACTAACGACGATGACAAAGAAGATCCGGTTGAGGACGAACCTCCTGTGATACAACCAAAATGCCGGCGTCAGCGGTGCCGCTCTAAGTCGCGTCATGGAATAGACGGCGATACTGGAACAGGGGAAAATGACACTCCGGAAGGTGCCGAAGACAACAAAGACCCCGTTGATGCAACTGTCGTACAAAACGAACGGGAAGACGGGCAAGTTAGCCCTGATGGACAGGCCACCCACGAAGACTCGGAGGACAGTAATTATCTTCCGCTCTCCGAGGATGAGGCAAGCCTCGACAGCGAGGATTTCATCGTGCCTGAGGAACCTCAGGAGCAGGAGCGCTTTAAACGCCGACTAATAGCCACTGCAAGAAGCCTGAAAAAGAAGCAGCAGCAGCTTCAAGCTGACCAAGATCTGCTCAACGACAGATGGACTGATGTCCTAGCAGCCGACGAACACGGCCTCAAGCGCCTAGCCAAAAGCTACCCGGAGCGCAAATTACTACCTCAGATCGATGACGAGGCGCCGGAGCACATACCATCATCACGCAATGCGGCTGAATGACCACCACGTGGTCGGGATAAAGCGGCAACTCAAGCCGAACACCGGCCCGCCCTGCCTCATCATAAAGGTAGAAGCAAAACAGGTCGAGGTCATACATATGACCTTCGGCAAGACCTGGACAACAGAACTGGACATACCAGATCGATCTACGGATCGCGAGGACGTGCCCCGACACGTGACGACGGCTATCTATTCGGACGTGACAAGCCTAGTCACTCCCGGGCCGAAAACCATAGACTGACTCCATTGGAGCTACGTCGCAATGTGGCCCAACATAGAGGCGCCGCACACCCTCTTTGCTTCACAGACGAAGTAATGGAGCACGAATTCCCAGAAGGGTTTAAACCCGTAAATATCAAATTATATGATGGAACAACTGATCCCGTGGTATGGATTGAGGATTTCCTTCTCCATATCCACATGGCCTGCGGCGATGACCTTCATGCCATCAAATCCCTCCTGTTAAAACTCAAAGGTCTAGCTCGGCACTGGTTAAACAGTCTGCCCGAAAATTCTATTGGCAGCTGGGAGGATTTGGAAGACGCCTTCCGTGACAACTTCCAAGGCACATATGTCCGGCCACCA
Organism: Triticum urartu; assembly: GCF_003073215.2. Classification (NCBI taxonomy): domain Eukaryota; kingdom Viridiplantae; phylum Streptophyta; class Magnoliopsida; order Poales; family Poaceae; genus Triticum; species Triticum urartu. Next base: position 437,631,933 of record NC_053025.1, on the reverse strand, counting down.
GACACCGATGACTTAAGCCATATAGTTCAACAGCCCGGAGAATCAGCTAGGAAGCTCTGGACTAGGTTCTTAGTTAAAAAGAACCAAATCATCGACTGTCCAGACGTGGAAGCCCTAGCAGCCTTCAAACACAGCGTGCGGGACGAGTGGCTCGCCTGCCACATCGGTTAAGAAAAACCAAAATCCATGTCAGCCCTTACCGCTCTGATGACCCGCTTTTGCATGGGAGAAGACAACTGGCTCGCTCATAGAAGCAACAGCGCCAACGATCTGGGCACTTCCGAAGTCCGAAACGGCAACGGCAAACCTTGACGCAGCAAACATAAATGTCGCAATGATAATGAAAGAACGCGCGATAAAGCGGTCAATGCCGGATTCAGCGGCCCCAAACCCGGTCAACGGAAAAAACCATTCAAGGAAAACAGAGACGAACCATCCAATTTAGACAAGATATTGGATCGGCCCTGCCAGATTCATGGCAACCCCGATAAACCAGCTAATCACACCAACAGAAGTTGTTGGGTCTTCAAGCAGGCAGGTAAGCTCAACGCCGAACACAAGGGGAAAAGGCCGCCCAGTGATAGCGATGACGAAGAGATTCACCAACCAAATACCGGGGGTCAGAAGCAATTTCCCCTGAGGTAAAAATGGTGAACATGGTATACATGACACACGCCCCTATAGAGGAGCATGAGACGTACTCCCTCCAGATTGAGGGTCATACTACGTTCCCACCAGCCGGAGTACAAGTCGGTCTTATTAAACCGCATACCTTGTCGGCCATTAAGCCGCCGGTCTCCATTCAGCAGGACCGACCAATTATGAAGTTGGACTAGCAGTTCGGCCTCCGCCGTCCGCATCATACACCCGCGAAATCTATACCGCGCATACATAACTATGCACTTAAAATACCATGGGCATCGGCGGAGGCACAATACGGACGGGCCTACAAGTACTTCCATAACCCCCTTCTTTTCTTTTCTTTTCTGGCCACTTTTTCTTTTTTCATTATCCTTTATCACAGGTTACTCGTAGGTTGGTCATCTTACCGACTCTATCGGAGTTCCGGTATGTACATTCATCCAAAAGTTACTCCCTTTAAGGAGCCCCTTCATCAAGGAAAGGCGGCGCAGACGTGCGACAGGAGGTCCAAAACAACTTTTTGTAGACCACACTCTCTATTTTGCGAGCCTGTAAAGTGCCTTCTACATCAGCCGTCGACCCTTGGCATGTCAAATAGCTAGGGTCGTGGCATTATTATATACATAGAGAGTTCTAGTGAATATAATATATATCCAGTATTCACTTTTCTCTTAAAAACTATATTTTGCTCCTTGTGTTATTTCACACGCCCCGCCAGGGGCTCGATATGGGAACAAACTAAATTGCCAACAAGTCCAAACAGCTTTATAGCATACTTCGGCGTCGCGAGTTTGGCCTTATATGCATCAGCTTCGAATCATGTCTTGGGTCAATAGTTGGGTTGCGGCTCATGTGCTTGCTACCGTCCGTTCCGCTCTATCGGCTAAGGTAGTAAAGGGAGAACTACTGTGATTGTGCCCTGGTTTACCTAGATGAGCACCTCAGTAGGGAAAGCCGAAAACTGACTGTCATGATGCGGCGAGAGCTGGTCAACCACTCGACGACTTATCGGAATCTTTCGTGATTCCCTCCGTATTACATGAAGGACCTTTCTTTATGTCACACATGTAAACGCACCACATTGGGATAACAGCGTACATACCAGGGTTTATATCGTAGACCCACCATAAAACTCCTATGGCTAAGTGAAAGTGTTAACACCCTATAGTCCGATTGCCTCGTTCACCGCATTGACACCTCCTTCATGGACCAAGACGTTGGGTTAAGAGTGATCATGTGCTTTTCCGAACACCCCTGTATTTTCCACGTGGGGGCTGAAGCCGATGACTGGAAAACCTTTAGATTATGCAAAAACGGCCACACAGGAGGAACCAAAAGCTTTCAAGCAAAAATCATAATATTGTCATCATATTGTCTGTTACAATTCAATACATTTCATCCAAATATCATATCTTTCGAGCACTAACCCTCTATCAAGCGGGCACCCTCTAAGACGCCCTTGAAATAGTGTTCGGGTGCATGATGGTCCTTACCCTTGAGGGGACTCCTCGCTGCAACATCAGTGGCCTTCATCTTGGCCCAGTATGTTTTGACACAGGCAAAGGCCATCCGTGCACCTTCAATGCTCGTGGAACGCTTAACGGTGTTGATACGCGGCAGCGCATCCACAAGCCGCTGCACCAAACCGAAGTAACTATTCAGAATGGGCTCAGTAGGCCACTGCCAGACTATGATGTCCTTCATGGCGGAACCAAATATCCTGTGGAGCTCGGCCCACTGGGCCATCTATTCATTTAGTAACAACTGACGCATTGGCGTGCCGAACTGTGACCAAAAAAGCTTCTCCATGGCACACCCTTCCTACACTTGGTAAAATTGCGCCGCATTGTAGGCACTCTTTGGCGGGTCCAAAAATGTGTTCGGAGAGCTCCACATTTGATTAAGCGGGGAATACTTCGGATCGCTGAACTTCGTCTGTAATAAGAAAGGCTTACCAGCCGATATCTCCCCAGCTTGCCGGATCTCTTCCCGAGCCGCTCTAGACTCAGATCGTGCTTCTTTCGCCTCTTGTAAGGCCTTGTCGAGATCGGCCGCTTTGGCCTTGTTATCCTTCTTGAGGAATTCACACTGGACGGCGGTTTCCTCCAGCTTGCGCGCCATGGTAGAAATTATTTCCTCACACTAGCGCCGAGCAGCCTGTTTGGTTTTTTACTCTTTAGCCACCTTATGGGCAGCCAAATTACTCATCCAGGCTTGCTCCTTGGCAAGGACAAGCTCAGCCCGAAGGGCCTCGACCGCAGCAGCACCATCTGTAGTTATGCGTGTCTCTGTATACAATTCTAGCTTCATGCTCATGTTATCATGCATACATATACTGACTGACCAAAAAACATACCTTGCGCCTCGTCAAGACGCCTGTTGATCAGCATGATGTCATCATCCGCCTCATCAATCTTCCGCTGCAGATCCGCAACCTCTGCGGATCGGGCAGTAACAGGGGAAGTAACAGCCTGTGTTCCAAGTAGTGAAATTATTTCCTCGATAAATATTTTTGATCCTCTGATTGCCTCCCTTGGGAAGCCTATCAGAGTCTCAGGGGCTACTATCTATACACAGGAGTATTTTGTGAATAAAACACAATTGAAAGCATTACAACACAAACCTCGAAGCCTCTTAGCAAGCTCGTGAAGGCCTCATTCAATCCACTTTTTGCGGACAGGACCTTTTCAACCACCATACCCATCAAGGTACGATGGTCTTTAGAGACGGACGCCTGTCGCAGCATGTATGTCAATATATCCGGCGCTTCTAGATCTCTGGAAGTTGTCGTAGCAGCACGGCCCCCCTTCGAAGGGATCCGTTCATTCGCCCCTAGAGTTGTCTCCGGCTGAAAGCCGGACAGTCCGGGGCCTTTATTGTTGGTCTGACGGACCCTGGGCTACCGAAGTATCACCTTCCGTTCGTGTTTTCGTCATCCCTCGCATCACTTGTGGATCAGGAGAGACCCTCCGGGACGACACCTCGAAGTCATCCTCCTTATTGGGCGAGGAGACTGGTGGAGGCGTCTCGCTTTCCATCATCTCTAGGAGAAGATCTCATGAGGAAGATGATTGTTGAGGAAGACTGTGCGCCGGGCTACAAAAACATACATTCTAGATGTTACCCTCGTCACAGGAGAGGAACAGGGTATGTGTAAAACACCCTTGTTCGCTTACGATTTAGGCTTGTCCTCGCTGGGGGACTGCGCGATAACGTCGTCCTTCAAGCCCGAGCTTCCCGACAGGGGCATCTTGCCTTGCTTGGGAGCCTTTTCCTCCCAATCTTCGGAGACGGCCCTTTTCTTACCATGGGGAGAATGAATATTGGCTTCTCCTTTACTTTTGTCTTTGGGCGATGGGGTTTTCATCTCCCCGGACATGGCATCTAATATATCTTCGGGATGGAGGCCACCTTTGGTCCTCCCGCTCTTCGTCTTGTCCTCCTTCGTAGGAATATGGTATGGTGCCGGGGCCAGCATCCTTGTTAATACGGAATCCGCCGAGTCTTCGAGAAGGGGGGCCGAACACCTGATTCGCTCTGCTTTCTTTATCCAGCCCTAGAAGAGGATGGTATGGTCAGTATTGCACTATGGCATACATTGCTGAAAAATTGTTCGGAAATAGAGCGCTTACCGAGGTATCCGGATGGTTGCGGTCGAGACCGATGTCTTCGGTGGTGTCCGGCCACTGTTTTCGTTTCCCAAAAACAGCTTCCATGTTCCTTTGTGTGAAATACCGAAGAAGTCTTGGAGGGTCCGTGGTCCTTCCGGGTTAAACTCCCACATACGGAGAGGCCGCCGCTGGCACGGCAGAACCCGGCGGACTAGCATTACTTGAACCACGTTGATAAGACTGACGTCCTTCTCAAGGAGGCTTCGGATGCGGCTCTATGGAGTCTGCACTTCATCAATTGATCCCCAGTCCAGTCCTTTATTAATCCATGACGCAAGCTGTAATGGAGGGCCAGATTGAAACGCAGGTATAGCTGCCCACTTGGCACCGCGGGGTTCAGTGACATAAAACCACTCCCACTGCCATAGGTCAGGAGTTTCGGAGAAAGAGCCTTTCGGCCAGGGAGCATTGATAAGTTTCTCACTGTAGCACCTCCGCACTCCGCTTGTTCCCCGTCGATTACCTTCGGCTTCACACTGAAGGTCTTGAGCCATAAGCCAAAGTGTGGGGGAATGCGGAGAAATACCTCGCACGTGACAATGAACATCGAGATGAAACGAAAAGAATCTGGGGCTAGATCGTGAAAATCTAGTCCATAGTAAAATTAGAGCCCCCGGACGAAGGGGTGAAGAGCGAATCCTAGCCCTCATAGGAAGTGGGAGATGAATACAACCCTCTCGCCGGATCTGGGAGTAGGAATAACCTGTCCTCGAGCAGGGAACCTGTGGGGAATCTCTGTGGTCAGGTATCTGGCCGTACGAAGCTTCGTGATGTCCTCCTCTGTAACAGAAGAGGCCACCCATCAGCCCTGAGGACTGGATCCAGACATGATTGGGAAGCTTGAAGCGATCAAGTCGAGCCTTGGGTGCTAGAACTCGAAGTTGGAAGGGCTAAGGAAAAGGTTGGCGCAAAACTAGGCGGCCCTTGGCTCCTTTATAAAGGCAATGGATATCGGACGCCTCCACCTAAGCCTGAAAACCTGCCTTTTCTAAAGGAATCGTACCAATGGAACGGTTGGGTTATCCATGTTCATATTGGTGAGAATCCCATGATAAGGGGACATGATCTCTGCTTCGACAAGACGTGCCATAAAAACCGCACCTCGAAACATGGAACGGCGGGACAAGAAACGGTTCGAAATAATGACCGGGCAAATGTGATGTCACGTTACAAAAAGTTGTCAGCAGATTGGACTCGTGAAATATTATACTCTCTACAGCTGTGTGTGGTACTTGTGTTGCAGATCCGGACACATTCATTTCATCCGAAGACTATCTTGGAGTATTCCGAAAAGGGAACCCGCCTTGCAATGCCGAAGACAATATGCGCACCGGACACCTCGTCATTGAAGTCTGGTTCAGGGGCTACTGAGGGAGTCCTGGACTAAGGGGTCCTCGGGCATCCGACCTATTGGATATGGGCCGGACTGATGGGCCGTGAAGATACAAAGCTGAAGACTCTACCCATGTCCAGATGGGACTCTCCTTGACGTGGAGGGCAAGCTTGGCGACCAGATATGAAGATTCCTTTCTCTGTAACTGACCCTATGTAATCCTAGATTCCCCCAGTGTTTATATAAACCGGAGGGCCTGGTCCGTAGAGGGGGATCCTGATAATTATAGTCAGGCTAGACTTTTAGGGTTTAGCCATTATGATCTCATGGTAGATCAACTCTTGTAATACTCATATTCATCGAGATCAATCAAGCAGGAAGTAGGGTATTACCTCCATAGAGAGGGCCCGAACCTGGGTAAACATTGTGCCCCCCGTCTCATGTTACCATCGATCCTAGATGCAGAGTTCAGGACCCCCTACCCAAGATCCACTGGTTTTGACACCGACAGCCGAGGCGACCTGCCCAGGACCCCCTCCCCTAGCCACAGCCGCCACCGTCAGCTCCCTCGCCCGGGATGAGACAACGGTCAGAGTGGGAGAACAAGGGGCCACCTACCCAAGATCCTCCCCCTCCCTCAACCGAGGTCATCTTAGAGACAATCACCTCCAAGCCCCCGACCACGGGACCTTCAACAGCATCAAAATCCAGGGTAGGTAGCATGCGCTCAAGCACGTCATCGGACTCCATCTGATCACTCCAGAGTCAGGGAGGAGCAGAAGCTGGCTCAAACGACCCAAATCTCAGAGTGTTCATTGGCACCGAAGAGGATGGTGTCGTCCCGTCCCCGGGCGTCTGAGAAACGGACCCCGATCCATTGGACAACTCTCGTCCAACATCATCCACTGGCGCCTCCTTAGCACCCGAACTATCATCTCCCTCGTGCATGTCTACATCAGTCCCAGCGAGAGCCTCAGCGAAAAGATCGATATCCTCAAACTCAATCTCGAGGTTGTATATCTGGCCCCTATATGTCAACTTAACCACATCAAGCACAAACTCAATATCCAGAACACTCACCAGCAGTCGGGCCACCCTGTTAGCTCGGGTAAAGGCCATATCCACTCTCTCAGTTTTCCCAACCAAAATTCCCAAGCTAGCAACGACCCGAGCATCCTGCGGCGGCTTCGAGGGAGCCCCACAAAAACGTAACCATACCTGAGTAAGAGGCTTGCCCTGTGGCTCAACCTTCTTCCACTCATGAAACTCTAGGATGCATTTTGTGCCAGGCACTCTGCACAACCCGAAACTCATAAGTCGTTGCAAGTCCTCAACAGAAGGGAAGTCAACCTTATACATGTTGGCCTCGAGACTGATAAGCTCCCACTGGAAGTCACCTGGAGCTAACTCCTTAAGCCTCTGCAAAATCTGAGTCTCATACACATCACCTTTCGTGATTTTCACAACCCCAATGGTCGTGCTCTGGGTCTCCTCTAGGATCTCCCTTGCACTAGGAGACTCAAAGAACATCAACTCAGCAAAATACACTCCATAAATGGTAATAGTCGGCATCTGTTCATGCAAAATCGGGCATTCCCCCGTATCATGTGCTGGCTTGAGGCAGGTATCACAAAGCCAAGTCACGCATTCAGCAATAAAGTGGCCCTTCTTGCCACAATGATAGCACAGCACCTTCTCCTTTTTGCGAGCCCACTTGGACGCTCTATCAGAATCTGCCATGTCTGCAGCCTCGACCAAACCTGTCGTGGTGGTCTCAGTCCCATGTATCTCAGCATTAGCCACCGGAGTCACCACATCCATAGCCTGACCGGACAGTTCCGGCGTCTGACCAGGATCGGCCGCCTCTACGGAGGCCGTCGGCTCGACGATGACAGGCGGAGGAGGTTGATGGTTACGATACCGACCACCTCGACCACCACGATGACCACGGTATCCATCTCGCTGCCGATAGTCTAGGCCTGATGCCCCCCCCCTGACAAAGCCACCCGGAGGGCCAAAAAAAGGTCTCTCAGCTGTACCATTGCGCTACCAAACATATCCACGACCACCGCCCGTCGACGACGAACCACGGTGTTGGCCATCACCATGCGCATTGTAACCATCGTCACCCCATTGTGCCCGGGCGGTCCATTAGCACCACTGTTAGCCGGGCCACAAGGCATACCCGCACCTTCAGCTCCCACATTGTCAGGTTGAGGCGGCGGTGCATGCGTCTGCCCCAGCCCAAGCCATTTTTACGGCGGCCTCGCAATGTAGTGGGGCGGCGGCGCAGCCCGAGGCTGATGCCCGTGCGTCTGAACCTGGTTCCCGGGCAGAGGCGGCCTCGGTCCTTGCGGAACACTGCCCCACCCCGCAGCAGCCACCGCAACCGGGCCCTGCGCCAACGTCCGAGGTCCTTGAGCAGCCACGCCCCGACCTGCAGCAGACACCACTACCGGGCCCTGCGCCGGTGGCCGAGGCCCGAGCTGGCCACCTCCGCGACCCGTAGCGGTCGGCGCTGCCCTGGCAACCACCGGTGGTCTAGGGCTTGGCGGTGTCGCGGCACCACGCCCGGCGCTAGCAGCCGGTGGCGGTGCAACACCAGCACGTCCAGCTCCAGCTGCCACCGTCGGCTTCTTCCCCGGCGGCGCACCAGCCCTTGGCCAGCCATGGCCACGAGGAGAGGGATGCGTTTCGCGCGCCCAGGACCAGACGAAGGGAAACTCAGCTTCGCACAGCGCCGAGAAACCCTAGCTAGGAGCAAAGATGAACGAGAGGAGCAGAGATTGATCGATCTCCTGCATGAGTCGGCGCAGCCAACATGGGTGGGAGCCGGTTTAGCCTGGGCCTCATACCCAGCTAACCCCGGTGTCGGTGTCAAAACCGGCGGATCTCGGGTAGGGGGTCCCGAACTGTGCGTCTGAGGTTGATGGTAACAGGAGGTGGGGAACACAATGTTTACTCAGGTACGGGCCCTCTCTATGGAGGTAATACGCTACTTCCTGCTTGATTGATCTTAATGAATATGAGTATTACAAGAGTTGATCTACCACGAGATCGTAATGGCTAAACCCTAAAAGTCTAGCCTATCTGACTATGATTATCAGGATGTATACGGACCTAGCCCTCCGGTTTATATAGACACAGGAGAGATCTAGGGTTACATAAGGTCGGTTATAGAGAAAGGAATCTTCATATTTGGTCGCCAAGCTTGCCTTCCACGCCAAGGAGAGTCCCATCCAGACACAGGTAGAGTCTTCGGCCTTTGTATCTTCACGGCCCATCAGTCCGGCCCATATCCAATAGGTCGGACGCCCAAGGACCCCTTAGTCTAGGACTCCCTCAGTAGCCCCTGAACCAGGCTTCAATGACAAGGTGTCCAGCGCGCAGATTGTCTTCGGCATTGCAAGGAGGGTTCCCCTTTCCGAATACTCCAAGATAGTCTTGGGACATAATGAATGTGTCTGGATCTGTAATATAAGCACCACATATAACCGCAGAGAATATAATATTGCACGAATCCAATCCGTTGACAACTTTTTGTAATGTGACATCACGTCTGCTAGGTCATCATTTCGAACTATTTTCCGCCTGCCGCTCCATGTTTCGAGACGCGGTTTTAATGTGCACATCTTGTCGAAGCAGAGATCATGTCCCCTTATTGCGGGATCCTCATCAATATGGGTGTGGGTAATAAAATCATGCCGTTTACACAGCCCTTGGGAATAGGCGAGTTTTAAGGCGGGTGGGGAGGCGCTTGATATTTGTTGCCTTTATAAGGAGATTTGGATCCCCTTTCTTCAACCACGCCTTCTCTCTTTCTCTGTCCTTCCATTCTTGAGCTCCAGCGCCCAAGTCCTCATTATTTCCATCTCAAGAAGCACTCAGCGATGTCCGGATCCAGAGGTCAAGGCTAGTGGATGGCCTCCTCCGTTAGGGAGAAGGACATCACGAAGCTTAGGGAGGCCGGGTATCTAACGAAAGAAATCGCCCACCGGCTTCCAGCAAGGGGGTAAATCGTCCCCACCCCGAAGCCCAATGAGAGGGTGGCGTTCATCCCTCATTTCGTCCGTGGGTTAGGGTTTCCTCTCCACCCTTTCATCCGCGGGCTTATGTTCTATTACAGGCTAGATTTCCATGACCTAGCCCCGAACTCATTCCTCAACATCTCGACATTCATTGTCGTGTGTGAGGCCTTCCTCCGCATCCAACCCCACTTCGGACTGTGGCTCAATATTTTCAACATGAAGCCGAAGGTGGTCGATGGCCAGCACGCGGAGTGCGGAGGCGCCATGGTGAGCAAGCTGCCCAATGTCACATGGCCCAAGGGTACTTTTGTGGAGACCGTCAAGGAGTGGCAGAAACTGTGGTTTTACATCATAGAGCCCCGCGACGCCACTTGGGCCGCGGCTCCCGAATTCAACTCCGGAGCTCCAATGCGGCTCACCTCCTGGATAGAGAAGGGCCCAAATTGGCCTTCGTCGGACGAACTTATAGCGCTGCAAACGCGCATCCAAAGCATGGTGGATAAAAACATCAAGCTCGTCGACGTCATCCAGGTGATGCTAGTACACCGGATCCTCCCATGCCAAAGCCAAACCTGCCCCTTATGGGAATTCGATTCGAAGAAGCACCAAACCTTGGAAAGGCTCTTCGGAACCACTCATGAAGATGCCTGGAAGTTGCTCTTCAAAGGCAACGAGACGCCGCCAGCCATGGACTCGGACCATGGGCACGATATTACCCATCATGCCAATGCGGTAAGTCTTTCACGTCTCAAGGCGCATCCTTGACTTGCTTGTTTCAAGGAGGATATCTAAACTTTATTATTATTGTTTTTTCAGGTATGGATGGAGAGGGCGCAGCGGATTCATTGTTCGGCTCCGCTGCCCGAAGAACTAGTCATCCTGCTCCTAGAAAAGATGCTGGTGCCGGCGCCCTATAAGGTGCTGGAGAAGAAGGCCAAGAAGAACGCCAAGGGGGTCCGGAGTGGTCTCCGCCGCAAGGGAGCTTCAGACATGTCGTCCGAAGACAAGACTCTCTCCTCCGTCGCTGAAGACGATGAAGAGGAGGAGGAAGAAAGCACCTCTCCCCCTGATGGGGGAGGAAGAAGAGGGCGGCCTCCACAAATCTAGAGGCGGAAGCGCCCAAGAGGGGGAAGGTCCCCCTTGCGGATAACTCTGCGTGGGACGTCGACAGTAGCCCGGAGCGACGCCCCCGAAACAAGCCTCTCGCCGCGTCGTAAGTACTAAAAACCCGCATACGTCCATACATCCGGCCTCTCTTGCTTCATGATATTAATATGTTTAAATGAAGTCGTTGCAGTCCGGCCCACGACAGCTCCCAGCGATCCTATTCAAGAGGTTCGTTGGATTCGAAGGCGATGGCCAGCGAGTCACCGCCGGCCGCTCACTCTCCCACGGCCAAAGACGACGACGAGGTGTTGTCCCAAAGGACCTTCCCTGGCCAAGGAGAGGTTTAGGAGGCCGCCAGGGTGGCGCCAGAGGGCGAAGCCTCGGCTGCCGGACACATGGGGGAGCAGACCCCCATGGCGACTGGGGATGGGTGCCTTGCTCAATTCGTCCCCCAGCCGAATACAAGTCCGGAGACCTATACGGCTCCGGAATCCAGCGAGCAACCTCCTTCGAAAGAAGGGGCTATGCCTGTTCCGCCGGTGACCTCTGTACAACCAGAGGCACCGGATAATCTGCTGGAAGCGCTTCCATTGTGGATGAACACCGTAACCTTATGGGTGTGGTGATTGAGAGGGTTCAATCCATCAAGAGCAGACTAACCGAAGCCTGCAGCAGCCTGCTGATAGGTTTTGAGGTAAGCGACGCAAAAGAGAAAATCCCCATATGGACAGTAGCCCCTGAGACACTGTCCGGTGTTCAGAAAGAAAAGCCGGACAAAGGATCAATTTATTTTTGCAGGAGACTACCTAAATATGTCTTATATGAATAAGCAGGCATCATTGCTGGTCGCGACCTCACACACTGCCAAAGTCTCCAGACTGAAGCAGAGACTAGAGCGGGCCGAGGAGGAGCTTGGCCAAGTGAGGAAGCAGCTAGAAGACAAGCAAGGTATGTACTGACTGGTTGTATATGCGGATAGGATAAATAATGCGTATTGACCATAGTGCCATGGTATGTGTAGGAGCGGCGACCAAGGTCGAGGTCCTTAAACAGGCCTTGGCCCAGGCCGAGGAGAAAGCTGCCAAGGAAAAAACCGCTCGAGAGAAGCAAGAGGCCAGGCTTGATGAGGTCCAACAAGAGCTCCAAGATGCAGTGAAGAAATGTGAATCCTTGGGGTGCGACATTTCGGCTTGAGAGACCGAACTCGCTAAGGCCCGCCAAAGTGCGGAAGAGGCCCGGGTTGAGGCCCAGGGCGCCCTCCAGGAGATCCAAGAGGCCAAGAAAATCGCGGCAGGTAAGGCGTTTAGTATGCAAAGCAAGTATGTGAAGAAGAAGTATTTCTTACTAACCCGGATTCAGAGTTCTCTAGGGGCATTCACAGATCTGCCGCGCAGTGTGTCTGACGCTGCGGAGTTCTTCCGAGCCGAAGAAGGGAGCTCCGCAGAGAAGCTGTTCTGGTCGCAATATTGCGCGCTAGAACATCCGGTGCCCTTTAGCGATCGGCTGAAATAGATGGTCGAGCTGCACAGGGTGGCCGAACTGGCCATGAAGGATATGATAGTCTGGTTGTGGCCAGCCGAAGCTATTCCAAGCAGCTACTTCGGCCTCGTGAAGAAGCTGGTGGATGCATGTCCTCGGCTGGATGTCATCAAGAGGTCCGTCTGCATCGAGGGCGCACATCTGGCCTTCTCTTATTGCAAGGTCTGGTGGGCGAAGCTGGATGCTGTCAAGCTAGCGACCGGGGGGCGGCGGAGGGCAAGGAGCACTGCACGCCTGAGCGATACTTCGGCGATGTCTTAGAGGGGTCCCGCATTGTTGCGGATCATTGTGCGAAGGACACCATCTTTGAATGAATGTATTCGAGCTCCCTCTGCCTTGTATGATGAAACAAAATGTTTATGCAATATAATGCTTGTTATGTTTTTAAATTTTTACTTCCTGTGCGGCCGTGTTGTATAAAATCTGAGGGTTAACCAGTCATCGGCTTCTGCCCCCGTGTAGGTAGTACGGGGGTGTTCGGGATGGAATCTAAACAATCCTGATCCAATTAGATGGTCCTTGAAGGACTTGTTTAGCGCAACGAACCAGGCAACCAGACTATGCGGCTGTAACGCCCTCACTTAGCCATAGGAGTGCGACAATAAAAACATGGGCACAGCCCCTAGTATCCGAACTAGAGTGCTATAAGCGTCTGATCAGGAAGTACCAATCCTTCGCGTAATGCGGAAGAAATCTCCAACGATTTGCATCCTCCGAACAGCTGACCGGCTCGCACCGCATCATGACAGTCAGTTTTCGTCTTTCTCTACTGAGGTGCTCCTTTGGATAAACCAAGGCACAATCGCAGTAGTTCTCCCTTTACTACCTTAGCCGATATAGCGGAACGTAAGGTAGCAAGCACAGGAGCCGGGCAACCCAACTTTTGACCAAAGACATGATTCAGAGCCAATGCATATAATGCTAAATTCGGGGTGCCGAACTGTACTTATAAAAAGTGTTCGGACTTTTGTTGCCATAATGTGGGGTGCTATGAAGCCCCTGGCAAAAATCAAGCGTACCAAAGTGTACAGGTGCTACCTGATAGGATTATCCACAGGGGAGCTGAAAAACAAGGAAAGAAAACAGATAAGGTACGAAGGTAAAAAGCTGGAGTCCTACAGCTCCAGCCGCAAATTGTTCTCATTGTAATTTAATTAGTACGTCAAAGCGCATTGATACAGGTAGTGCGATAAGCAACAGGCTATTTGACATGCCGAAACCAAGGGAGAGATGCATGTGGGTCCTGAAAAATAGGAAAGTTATCGTTACCAGAATCACCTAAAATGCCCCCCATATGTCTGTGTTTCTCGCCGTATTGGTGTGTTTATCTTTCAAGAGGACCGATGACCAGGCCATCAGATGGTGCCTGTGGGATTGAGACCTGAAAAGGAAACAAGTAAAAGTGAAAGTATATGTGTATCTGACGTCGGTTGAGCCGTACTATGGACCACAAGCTAGTTGTGCCTCCGTCGATGCCCATGGGATTTTGAGTGCATAGTTATGTACGCGTGGCACGAATGCCGCTACTTGATCGGAACTGCGATGGAGGCCTGATTGTTAGTCGAGGTCCTGACGAGCCGAGCTCTCCTGCTGCAGAGTAGTTTGGACCCTCTTAACGGTGTTCGTGGGCTCGACAGCTGAGTTAAGGTTCTGCTTGAGAAGGCCGCTCTGTACTTCTGCTGCTAAGGCAGCTGTGTGCTCTTCTATACGGAGGGAGCGTTCCATATTTTTGTTGACTATTATGACGCTGCGTGGACCGGGCATCTTGAGCTTGAGATAAGCATAGTGTGGTACTACGTTGAATCGAGCGAACGCAGGTCTGAGCAATGCGTGATAGCCGCTGCGAAAGGGGACGATATCGAAGATTAACTCCTCGCTTTAGAAGTTGTCCGGAGATCCGAAGACAACCTCGAGTGTGATTGAGCCCGTACAGCAGGCCTCTACACCTGGTATGACTCCTTTGAAGGTAGTCCTGGTGGGCTTGATCCGAGATGGGTTAATGCCCATTTTTCGTGATGTATCCTGATAGAGCAGATTAAGGCTGCTACCTCCGTCCATAAGGACGCGAGTCAGGTGGAACCCATCAATTATTGGGTCTAGGACCAGTGCGGCTGAGCCGCCGTGACGGATACTGGTCGGATGATCCCGGCAATCAAAGGTGATCGGGCATGAAGACCATGGGTTAAATTTTGGGGCGACTGGCTCTATCGTGTATACGTCCCTGAGCGCACACTTGCGCTCCCTCTTGGGGATGTGGGTAGCGTATATCGTATTCACTGTTTTAACCTGAGGGGGAAACTTCTTCTGTCCCCCTGTGTTCGGTTCCTGGGGCTCTTCGTCATCATCCTCGCTTTGCGATCCCTTTTCACTGTTCTCGGCATTCAATTTGCCAGCCTGTTTAAAAACCCAAAAATCTCTATTTGTATGATTGGGTGGCTTGTCTGGGGAGTCATGAATCTGGCACAGACGATCAAGTATGCGGTCCAAGATGGATGGACCTGAATTGTTCTTTTGGAACGGCTTCTTTCGCTGACCGGACTTAGAGCCCCTGAATCCGGCATTAACTGTCGTGTCCTCGGTGTTATCACTGTTGTTTCGGCGCTTGTATCTATTGCGTCGAGACTTGTCTTTGCTAGTTTTAGCTTCAGGGCTGCCGGCGTCGCTTGCATTGTTTTTGCTATGGGCCAACCAACTGTCCTCGCCCGCACAAAAGCGGGTCATGAGTGCCGTGAGGGCTGCCATGGATTTTGGCTTTTCTTGGCCGAGGTGGCGAGCGAGCCATTCGTCGTGGATGCTGTGTTTGAAGGCTGCTAGGGCTTCGGCATCCGGACAATCGACGATTTGGTTCTTTTTAGTTAAGAACCTAGTCCAGAATTTCCTAGCGGACTCTCCGGGCTGTTGAACTATATGGCTTAAGTCATCAGCGTTCGGAGGTCGGACATATGTACCTTGGAAGTTATCGACGAAAGCCTCTTCCAAGTCCTCCCAGCTGCCAATAGAATTTGCAGGCAGACTATTGAGCCAATGCCGAGCTGGCCCTTTGGGTTTTAAAGGGAGGTATTTGATGGCGTGGAGGTCATCGCCACGGGCCATATCAATGTGGAGAATGAAGTCTTCGATCCACACCGCAGGGTCCGTGGTTCCATCGTATGATTATATATTCACGGGTTTGAACCCTTCTAGGAATTCATGATCCAGGACCTCATCAGTGAAGCAATGAGGGTGTGCGGCGCCTCTATAACGGGTCGTATCGCGATATAGCTCTGATGGAGTCCGTCTGCGGTTTTCGGCCCGCGCATGACTAAGTTTGTCACGTCCGAATAGGTGGGCGTCGTCGCGTGTCGAGGCACGCCCTCGCGGTCCGTAGATTTATCTAGTATGTCCTACTTTATTGTTCAGGTTTTGCTGGAGGTCATATGTATGACCATGGGATAATTTACCTCTGCCTATACGCTGAGGCGGGGCCGGCTGGTGTTCGGCCTGAGTTGTCGGTTTGTCTCGACCACGTGGTGGTCGGTCAGCCGCATTGTACGATGGAGGTATGTAGTTCGGCGCCTCCTCGTCAAACTGAGGTAGCAATTTGCGCTTTGGGTAGCTTTTGGTTGGGCGCTTGAGGCCGTACTCTTTGGCTGCTAGGACATCCATCCATTTATCATTGAGCAGATCTTGGTCAGCTTGAAGCTGCTGCTGCTTCTTTTTCAGGCTCCTTGCCATGGCGATTAGATGGCGCTCGAAGCGCTCCTGCTCCAGAGGTTCCTCAGGCACGATGAAATCGTCGGTGTCGAGACTCACCTCATCCTCGGAGAGCAGAAGATAACTTCCTTCCTCTGAGTCTTCATGCATGGCCTGCTTGCCAGGGCTAGCCTGCCCATCTTCCCATTCATCTTGTTCATTAGCTGTTTCAATGGGGTCTTCGTTCTCTTCGGCACCTTCTGGAGTATTATCTTCTCACGTGCCGGTGTTGCTGTCTTTACTGCAGCGTGACTTAGAGCGGCGCCGCTGACGCCGGCGCTTGGATTGTATTTTGGAAGGTTTATCCTCAGCTGGATTTTCCTTGTCATTGCCGCTATTCTCCTTTGGTGAATCCACCATGTATACATCATACGAGGAAGTGGTCGTTCAGCGTCCGGTGAACGGCGGGTTCTAGGCCTCTTCTTCTCCAGCATCGTCGTCCATACCGTCGATGTCTTCGGGGTCGTAATCAAGTGTGTCAGTCAAATCCTCGACCGCGGCGATGAAGTGGGTGGCGGGTGGGAAGCAAAATTCTCCACCGTCAGCCCCTAGTTCGAACAGGATATAGTTTGGCTATGACTCCTTTGCCAAGGAAAGATTCCTTAACGAGTTTACGGCACCTCCAAGTTCAGCACACGTTTAGCTCGATGACGTCCCATGAACTCCGATCCAGCAGAGCTCCACAGGAGAGTTCCGTCAGCACGACGGCGTGATGACGGTGATGATGTTGCTACTAACGCAGGGCTTCGCCTAAGCACCGCTACGATATGATTGAGGTGGATTATGGTGGAGGGGGGCACCGCACACGGTTTGGAACAATCAACCTGTGTGTCCTAGGGTGCCCCCCTGCCCCCGTATATAAAGGAGCAAGGGGGAGACCGGGCTGCCCTTGCAGGGCGCGCCAGGAGGAGGAGTCCTCCTCCTAGTAGGAGTAGGACTCCCCTTTCCTACTCCTACTAGGAGGGGGAAAGGAAGGAGGAGAGGGAGAAGGAAAGGGGGGCGCCGCCTGTCGGTGTCAAAACCGGCGGATCTCGGGTAGGGGGTCCTGAACTGTGCGTCCAAGGTCGATGGTAACAGGAGACAAGGGACACGATGTTTACCCAGGTTCGGGCCCTCTCTATGGAGGTAATACCCTATGTCCTGCTTGAATATTGATGAATATGAGTATTACAAGAGTTGATCTACCTCGAGATCGTAATGGCTAAACCCTAGAGGTCTAGCTTGTATGGCTATGATAATGAGTCCCCTATCCGGACTAAGTCCTCTAGTTTATATAGACACCGGGAAGATCTAGGGTTACACAAGGTCAGTTACAAAGAAAGGAATCTACATATCCGGTCGTCAAGCTTGCCTTCCCCTCCAATGAGAGTCCCATCCGGACACGTGTGCAGTCTTCAATCTTCGTATCTTCACAGCCCATCAGTCCGACCCATGGCTAACAGGTCGGACGCCCGAGGATCCCTTAGTCCAGGACTCCCTCACCGCCCCCACTTCCCTAGTCCAATTCAGACCAGAGGGGGAGGGGCCATGCAGCCTGCCCTGACTGGCCGTCTCTCTCCACTAAGGCCCATATGGCCCATTACTTCTCTCGGGGGGTTCCGGTTACCCTCCGGCACTCCGGTTTTCTCTGAAATTACCCGGAACACTTTCGGCATCCGAATATACTCGTCCAATATATCAATCTTAATGTCTCGACCATTTTGAGACTTCTCGTCATGTCCGTGATCTCATCTGGGACTCTGAACTACCTTCAGTACATCAAATCACATAAACTCATAATACCGATCATCACCGAACGTTAAGCGTGCGGACCCTACGGGTTTGAGAACTATGTAGACATGACCGAGACACATCTCCGGTCAATAACCAATAGCGGAACCTAGATGCTCATATTGGCTCCAACATATTCTACGAAGATCTTTATCGGTCAAACCGCATAACAACATACGTTGTTCCCTTTGTCATCGGTATGTTACTTGCCCGAGATTCGATTGTTGGTATCTCAATACCTAGCTCAATCTCGTTACGGGCAAGTCTCTTTACTTGTTCTGTAATGCACCATCCCGCAACTCATTAGTCACATTGCTTGCCAGGCTTATAGTGATGTGCATTACCGAGAGGGCCCAGAGATACCTCTCCGACAATCGGAGTGATAAATCCTAATCTCGATCAATGCCAACTCAACAAGTACCATCGGAGACACCTATAGAGCACCTTCATAATCATCCAGTTACGTTGTGACGTTTGGTAGCACACAAAGTCTTTCTCCGGTATTTGGGAGTTGCATAATATCATAGTCATAGGAACATGTATAAGTCATGAAGAAAGCAATAGAAATATACTAAATGATCAAATGCTAAGCTAACGGAATGGGTCAAGTCAATCACATCATTCTCTAATGATATGATCCCGTTAATCAAATGACAACTCATGTATATGGTTAGGAAACTTAACCATCTTTGATTCAACGAGCTAGTCAAGTAGAGGCATACTAGTGACACTCTGTTTGTCTATGTATTCACACATGTACTAAGTTTCCGGTTAATACAATTCTAGAATGAATAATAAACATTTATCATGATATAAGGAAATAAATAATAACTTTATTATTGCCTCTAGGGCATATTTCCTTCAGTCTCCCACTTGCACTAGAGTCAATAATCTAGTTCACATCTTTATGTGATTAGTTCACATCTCCATGTGACTAATACCCGAAGGGTTTACTAGAGTCAATAATCTAGATCACATCGCTATGTGATTAACACCCAAAGGGTGATCATGTTTTGCTTGTGACAGAAGTTTAGTCTATGGGTCTGCAACATTCAGATATGTATGTATTTCGCAAATTTCTAGGTCTACAATGCTCTGCACGTAGCTATTCTACCTAATTGCTCCCACTTTCAATATGTATCCAGATCGAGACTTAGAGTCATCTAGATCGATGTAAAAATCTTGCATCGACGTAACTTTTTATGACGAACTCTTTTTATCACCTCCATAACCGAGAAATATTTCCTTAGTCCTCTAAGGATAATTTTGACTGATATCCAGTGATCTGCTCCTAGATCACTATTGTACTCCCTTACCAGAATCATGCTAAGGTATACAATAGGACTGGTAAACAGCATACCATACTTTATAGAACCTATGACTGAGGCATAGGGAATGACTTTTCATTCTCTTTCTATTTTCTGTTGTGGTCGGGATTTGAGTCTTTACTCAACTTCACACCTTGCAACACAGGCAAGAATTCCTTCTTTGACTTTTCCATTTTGAACTACTTCAAAATCTTGTCAAGGTATGTACTCATTGAAAAAAAACTTAGCAAGCGTCTTTATCTATCTCTATAGATCTTGATGCTCAATGTGTAAGCAGCTTCATCGAGGTCTTTCTTTGAAACACTCTTTTCAAACACTCCTTTATGCTTTCCAGAAAATTCTACATTATTTCCGATCAACAATATGTCATTCACATATACTTATCAGAAATGTTGTAGTGCTCCCACTCACTTTCTTGTAAATACAGGCTTCACCGCAAGTCTGTATAAAACCATATGCTTTGATCACTTTATCAAAGCATATATTCCAACTCTGAGATGCTTGCACCAGTCCATAGATGGATCGCTGGAGCTTGCTCACTTTGTTAGCACCTTTAGGATCGACAAAACCTTCTGGTTGCATCATATACAACTATTCTTTTAAGAAATCCATGAAGGAATACAGTTTTGACATCTATTTGCCAGATTTCATAAAATGCGGCAACTGCTAACATGATTCGAACAAACTTTTAAGCATCGATACGAGTGAGAAAATCTCATCGTAGTCAACACCTTGAACTTGTCGAAAATATTTTGCGACAATTCAAGCTTTGTAGATAGTAACACTACTATCAGCGTCTGTCTTCCTCTTGAAGATCCATTTATTCTTAATGACCCACCGATCATCCGGCAAGTCAATCAAAGTCCATACTTTGTTCTCATACATGGATCCCAGCTCAGATTTCATGGCCTCAAGCCATTTCGTGGAATCTGCGCTCATCATCGCTTCCTCACAGTTCGTAGGTTAGTCATGGTCTAGTAACATGACTTCCAGAAAGGATTACCGTAACACTCTGGTGCGGACCATACTCTAGTTGTCCTACGAGGTTTGGTAGTAACTTTATCTGAAGTTTCATGATGATCATCATTAGCTTCCTCACTAACTAGTGTAGAGATCACTAGAACTGATTTTTGTGATGAACTACTTTCCAATTTGGGAGAAGGTACAATTACCTCATCAAGTTCTACATTCCTCCCACTCACTTCTTTCGAGAGCAACTCCTTCTCTACAAAGGATCCATTCTTAGCAACGAATGTCTTTCCTTCGGATCTGTGATAGAAGGTATACCCAACTGTCTCCTTTGGGTATCCTATGAAGACACATTTCTCCGATTTGGGTTTGAGCTTATCAGGATGAAACTTTTTCACATAAGCATCGCAACTCCAAACTTTAAGAAACGATAGCTTAGGTTTCTTGCCAAACCATAGTTCATAAGATGTCGTCTCAACAGATTTAGATGGTGCCCTATTTAACGAGAATGCAGCTGTCTCTAATGCATAACCCCAAAATGATAGTGGTAAATCGGTAAGAGACATCATAGATCGCACCATATCCAATAAAGTACGATTACAACGTTCGGACACACCATTATGCTGTAGTGTTCCAGGTGGCGTGAGTTGCGAAACTATTCCACATTGTTTCAAATGAAGACCAAACTCATAACTCAAATATTCTCCTCCACGACCAGATCATAGAAACTTTATTTCTTGTTATGATGATTTTCCACTTCACTCTAAAATTATTTGAACTTTTCAAATGTTTCAGATTTATGTTCCATCAAGAAGATATACCCATATCTTACTCAAATCATCTGTGAAGGTCAAAAAATAACGATACCCGCTGCGAGCCTCAACACTTATCGGATCGCATACATCAGTATGTATTATTTCCAATAAGTCAGTTGCTCGCTCCATTGTTCTGGAGCACAGAGTCTTAGTCATCTTGCCCATGAGGCATGGTTCGCAAGCATCAACTGATTCATAATCAAGTGATTCCAAAAGCCTGTCAACATGGATTTTCTTCATGCACTTTACACCAATATGACCTAAACGGCAGTGCCACAAATAGGTTGCACTATCATTATTAACTTTGCATCTTTTGGCTTCAATATTATGAATATGTGTATCACTACGAACGAGATTTAATAAACCATTCACCTTGGGTGTATGACCATAGAAGGTTTTATTCATGTAAACAGAATAACAATTATTCTTTGACTTAAATGAATAACCGTATTGCAATAAACATGCTCCAATCATATTATGTTCAACGCGAACACCAAATAACATTTATTTTAGGTTCAACACTAATCCCAAAGGTAAAGGGAGTGTGCGATGGTGATCTTATCAACCTTGGAATAATTTCCAACACACATCGTCACTTCGTCCTCAACTAGTCTTTGTTTATTTTGCAACTCCTGTTTCGAGTTACTACTCTTAGCAACTGAACTATTATCAAATACCAAGGGGTTTGCTATAAACACTAGTAAAGTACACATCAACAACATGTATATCAAATATACCTTTGTTCATTTTGCCATCCTTCTTATCCGTCAAGTATCTAGGGCAGTTCCACTTCCAGTGACCATTTCCTTTGCAGTAGAAGCGCTCAGTTCCAGGCTTGGGTCTAGCTTTGAGCTTCTTCATGGGAGTAGAAACTTTCTTGCTATTCTTCTTTGAAGTTACTCTTTCTTTCCCTTTGCCCTTTTTCTTGAAACTAGTGGTCTTGTTAACCATCAACACTTGATGCTATTTCTTGATTTCTACCTTCGCCGATTTCAGCATCGCGAAGAGCTTGGGAATTACTTTCGTTATCCCTCGCATATTATAGTTCATCACTAAGTTCTAGTAACTTGGTGATAGTGACTAGAGAACTTTGTCAATTACTATCTTATCTGGAAGATTAACTCCCACTTGATTCAAGCAATTGTAGTACCCGGACAATATGAGCACATGCTCACTAGTTGAGCTATTCTCCTCCATCTTGTAGGCAAAGTATTGTCAGAGGTCTTCTACCTCTCGACACGGGAATGAGTATGAAATACCAATTTCAACTCTCAGAACATCTTATATGCTCCGTGGCGTTCAAAACGTTTTTGACGTCCCGGTTCTAAGACGTAAAGCATGGTGCACTAAACTATCAAGTAGTCATCACACCGAGCTTGTCAAACATTCATTACGTCTGCATCTGCTCCTGCAATAGGTCTGTCACTTAGCGGTGCATCAAGGACATAATTCTTCTGTGTAGCAACGAGGATAATCCTCAGATCACGGATCCAATCCGCATCATTGCTACTATCATCTTTCAATATAGTTTTCTCCAGGAACATATCATAAATAAAACAGGGAAGCTATACGCGAGCAATTGATCTACAACATAGATATGAAAATACTATCAGGACTAAGTTCATGATAAATTAAAGTTCAGTTAATCATATTACTTAAGAACTCCCACTTAGATAGACATCCCTCTAGTCATCTAAGTGATCACGTGATCCATATCAACTAAACCATGTCCGATAATCACATGAGATGGAGTAGTTCTCAATGGTGAACATCACTATGTTAATCATATCTACTATATGATTCACGCTCGACCTTTCGGTCTGAGTGTTCTGAGGCCATATCTGCATATGCTAGGCTCGTCAAGTTTAACCCGAGTATTTCTGCGTGTGCAAAACTGGCTTGCACCCGTTGTATGTGAACGTAGAGCTTATCACACCCGATCATCACGTGGTGTCTCGGCACGACGAACTTTGGCAACGGTGCATACTCAGGGAGAACACTTGTGCCTTGAAATTTAGTGAGAGATCTCTTATAATGCTACCGTCAATCAAGCAGAATAAGGTGCATAAAAGATAAACATCACATGCAATCAATATAAGTGACATGATATGGCCATGATCATCTTGCGCCTTTGATGTCCATCTCCAAAGTACCGTCATGATCTCTATCGTCACTGGCATGACACCATGATCTCCATCATCTTGATCTCTATCAACGTGTCATCACATGGTCGTCTCGCCAACTATTTCTCTTGCAACTATTGTTATCGCACTGCGATAAAGTAAAGCAATTATTTGGCGCTTGCATCTTATGCAATAAAGAGACAACCATAAGGCTTCTGCCAGTTGCCGATAACTTCAACAAAAACATGATCATCTCATACAACAACTTATATCTCATCACATATTGACCATATCACATCACAACAAGCCCTGCAAAAACAAGTTAGACGTCCTCTACTTTGTTGTTGCAAGTTTTACGTGGCTGCTACGGGCTGAGCAAGAACCGTTCTTACCTACGCATAAAAAACCACAATGCGGTATAGTGATTGCTTTTTGATCTTCAGAAAGAACCATGTTCATTGAATCCGATTCAACTAAAGCTGGACAAACAGACACCCACTAGCCACCTGTGTGCGAAGCACGTCGGTAGAACCAGTCTCGCGTAAGCGTACGCGTAATGTCGGTCTGGGCCGCTTCATTCAACATTGCCGCTGAATCAAGAATCAACTAGTGACAGCAAGAAATATGTATATACCCACGCCCACAACTCCTTTGTGTTGTAATCATGCATATAACATATACACATAAACCTGCCTCTGATACCACTGTTGGGGAACGTAGTAATTTCAAAAAAAATCCTACGCACACGCAAGATCATGGTGATGCATAGCAATGAGAGAGGAGAGTTTCATCCATGTACCCTCGTAGACCGTAAGCGGGAGCGTTATGAGAACGCGGTTGATGTAGTCGTACGTCTTCACGATCCGACCTATCCAAGTACCGAACGTATGGCACCTCCGAGTTCAGCACACGTTTAGCTCGATGACATCCCACGAACTCCGATCCAGCAGAGCTTCATAGGAGAGTTCCGTCAGCACGGCGGCGTGATAACAGTGATGATGTTGCTACCGACGCATGGCTTCGCCTAAGCACCGCTGCGATATGATCGAGGTGGGTTATGGTGGAGGGGGCACCGCATACGGCTTGGAACAATCAACTTGTGTGTCCTAGGGTGCCCCCTGCCCCCGTATATAAAGGAGCAAGGGGGAAGGACGGCCGGCCCTTGCAGGGCACGCCAGGAGGAGTCCTCCTCCTAGTAGGAGTAGGACTCCCCTTTCCTACTCCTACTAGGAGGGGGAAAGGAAGGAGGAGAGGGAGAAGGAAAGGGGGGCGCCACCCCCCTTGCCTAGTCCAATTCAGACCAGAAGGGGAGGGGGCACGCGGCCTGCCCTGACCGGACCTCTCTCTCCACTAAGGCCTATATGGCCCATTACTTTTCCCGGGGGGTCCGGTAACCCTCCGGCACTCCGGTTTTCTCCGAAATCACCCGGAACACTTCCGGTATCTGAATATAGTCGTCCAATATATCAATCTTTATGTCTCGACCATTTCGAGACTCCTCATCATGTCCTTGATCACATCCGGGACTCCGAACTACCTTCGGTACATCAAATCACATAAACTCATAATACCGATCGTTAAGCGTGCGGACCCTACGGGTTCGAGAACTATGTAGACATGACCGAGACACATCTCCGGTCAATAACCAATAGCGGAACCTGGATTCTCATATTGGATCCTACATATTCTATGAAGATCTTTATCTGTCAAACCACATAACAACATACGTTGTTCCCTTTGTCATCGGTATGTTACTTTCCCAAGATTCGATCATCGGTATCTCAATACCTAGTTCAATCTCATTACCGGCAAGTCTCTTTACTTGTTCCGTAATGCATCATCCTGCAACTAACTCATTAGTCACATTGCTTGCAAGGCTTATAGTGATGTGCATTACCGAGAGGGCCCAGAGATACCTCTCCGACAATCGGAGTGACAAATCCTAATCTCGATCTATGCCAACTCAACAAGTACCATCGGAGACACCTGTAGAGCACCTTTATAATCACCCAGTTACGTTGTGACGTTTGGTAGCACACAAAGTGTTCCTCCGGTATTCGGGAGTTGCATAATCTCATAGTCATAGGAACATGTATAAGTCATGAAGAAAGCAATAGCAATATACTAAACGATCAAATGCTAAGCTAACGGAATGGTTCAAGTCAATCACATCATTCTCTAATGATGTGATTCCATTAATCAAATGAAAACTCATGTCTATGGTTAGGAAACTTAACCGTCTTTGATTCAACGAGCTAGTCAAGTAGAGGCATACTAGTGACACTCTGTTTGTCTATGTATTCACACATGTACTAAGTTTTTGGTTAATACAATTATAGCATGAATAATAAACATTTATCATGATATACAGAAATAAATAATAACTTTATTATTGCCTCTAGGGCATATTTCCTTCAGGATACTGGTCGGGTGATCCCAACGATCGAAGGTGATCGGGCATGACGACCATGGATTAAATTTTGGGGCGACTGGCTCTATCGCGTAGATGTCCCTGAGCGCGCACTTGCGCTCCCTCTTGGGGATGTGGGTAGCATATGTCATGTTGACAGTTTTGACCCAAGGGGGAAACTTCTTATGTCCCCCTGTGTTCGGTGGTCGGGGCTCCTCATCGTCGTCCTCGCTCTGTGATCCCTTCTCCTTGCTTTCAGCATTTAACTTGCCGGCCTGTTTGAAAACCCAACAATCTCTGTTGGTATGATTGGGTGGTTTGTCTGGGGTGCCTTGAATCTTGCACGGACAATCTAATATGCAGTCCAAGCTGGATGAGCCCGAAGTGTTCTTTTGGAATGGCTTCTTCCGCTGACTGGACTTGGAGCCACTGAATCCGGCATTGACCGCCGTATCATCGGTGTTGTCATTGTTGTTTCGACGCTTTTGTCTGTTGCGTCGGGACTTGTCGTTGCTATTTCTGGCTTCAGGTGTGCCGGCATCGCTTGCATTGTTTTCGCTACGGGCCAGCCAACTATCCTCACCCGCGCAAAAGCGGGTCATGAGTGCCGTGAGGGCTGCCATGGACTTCGGCTTTTCTTGGCCGAGGAGGCGGGCAAGCCATTCATCGTGAATGTTGTGTTTAAAGGCCGCTAGGGCTTCGGCATCCGGACAGTCGACGATCTGGTTCTTTTTAGTTAGGAACCTAGTCCAGAATTTCTTGGCTGACTCTCCAGGCTATTGAACTATATGGCTCAAGTCATCAGCGTCCGGAGGTCGAACATATGTACCTTGGAAGTTGTCAAGGAAGGCTTCTTCCAAGTCCTCCCCGCTGCCGATGGAATTTTTGGGCAGGCTATTCAGCCAGTGCCGAGCTGGTCCTTTGAGTTTTAGCGGGGATATTTAATGGCATGAAGGTCATCGCCGCGGGCCATATGAATATGGAGAATGAAGTCTTCGATCCATACCGTGGGATCTGTGGTTCCATCGTATGATTCGATATTCATGGGTTTGAACCCTTCTGGAAATTCATGTTCCATGACTTCGTTAGTGAAGCAAAGAGGGTGTGCGGCGCCTCTATATCGGGCCGCATCGCGACATAGCTCCGATGGAGTCCGTCTGCGGCTTTCGGCCCGCGCATGACTAGGTTTGTCACGTCCGAATAGATAGCCGTCGTCACGTGTCGAGGCACGTCCTCGCGATCCGTAGATCAATCTGGTATGTCCTGCTCTATTGGTCAGGTCCCGCCGAAGTTCATATGTATGACCGCGAGCTGTTTTACCTCTGCATTTGCGATGAGGCGGGGCGGGCTGGTGTTCAGCTTGAGTTGCTGTTTTATCCCGACCACGTGGTGGTCGGTCAGCTGCATTGCGCGATGGTAGTATGTGCTCTGGTGCCTCGTCATCGAACTAAGGTAGCAATTTGCGCTTCGGGTAGCTTTTGGCTGGGCGCTTGAGGCCGTATTCTTCGGCTGCTAGGACATCGGTCCATTTATCGTTGAGCAGATCTTGGTCAGCTTGAAGTTGTTGGTGCTTCTTTTTCAGGCTCCTTGCAGTGGCTATTAGTTGGCGCTTGAAGCGCTCCTGCTCAAGAGGTTCCTCAGGCACGATGAAATCCTCAGTGCCGAGGCTCGCCTCATCCTCGGAGAGCGGAAGATAATTACTGTCCTCCGAGTCTTCGTGCATGGCCTGTTTACTAGGGCTAACTTGCCCATCTTCCCATTCATCCTGTTTGGCAGTTGCATCAACGGGGTCTTCGTTGTCTTCGGCACCTTCCGAAGTGTTATCTTCTCATGTGCCGGTGTTGCTGTCTTTGCTGTGGCGTGACTTAGAGTGGCACCGCTGAGGCCGGCGCTTTGATTGTATCTCGAGAGGTTTATCCTCAACTGCATCTTCCTTGTCATCGCCTCTATTCTCTTTTGGTGCATCCATCATGTATACATCATACGAGGAAGTGGCCGTCCAGCATCTGGTAAACGGCGGGTTTTGAGCCTCTTCTTCTCCGGCATCCTCGTCCATATCGTCGATGTCGTCGGAGCCGTAATCGAGCATGTCGGTTAAATCTTCGACAGTGGCTACGAAGTGGGCGGTGAGTGGGACGCGAAATTCTCTGTCATTAGCCTCTGGTTCGAACCGGATACAATTCAGCTGTGCCCCCCCCCCGCTAAGGATAGTGCTCTTAACGAGTTTAACACGTCGCCCAAGGGCGAGTGTCGGAAGATGTCCGCGGAGCTGAATTCGACGATCGATGATCGATCAAGCTCGACATACGCGGACGCACAAGGTTCGGAACCTGTAGCCGGAGACGAGTCCATGGTTCCGGTGACATAGATGTCACTCGAAGTTGAGTCTGTGTGCGGCTCCAACGCCGCTGAGTTTGCGGCTTCCGCGGCGGGGTTGAGCTTCCCATCTTCGGATGGCGCGATCTGCTCTGGATCTAGGGCCAGAGCAACTACAGGTACTATCTCCTGCGTATGGACCGATGATAGATTTACGCCATGTTCACCATGGTGGCAGGGAGCGGCTGGCGTGGTCTCTAATCCGTCGAAGATCAAGTCTCCACGGATATCTGAAACGTAGTTCAAGCTTCCAAATCTGACCTGGTGGCCAGGGGCGTAGTTTTCGATCTGCTCCAGATGGCCAAGAGAGTTGGCCCGCAGTGCGAAGCCGCCGAACATGAAGATCTGTCCGGGGAGGAAGACTTCCCCTTGGACAGCGTCGTTGTAGATGATTGAAGGAGCCATCAAACCTTTTGATGACGACACAGTGGAACTCTCAATGAAAGCACCAATGTCGGTGTCAAAACCGGCGGATCTCGGGTAGGGGGTCCCGAACTGTGCGTCTGAGGTTGATGGTAATAGGAGGCGGGGGACACAATATTTACCCAGGTTCGGGCCCTCTCTATGGAGGTAATACCCTACTTCCTTCTTGATTGATCTTGATGAATATGAGTATTACAAGATTTGATCTACCACGAGATCGTAATGGCTAAACCCTAAAAGTCTAGCATATCTGACTATGATTATCAGGATGTCTACGGACCTAGCTCTCCGGTTTATATAGACACATGAGGGATCTAGGGTTACATAAGGTCGGTTACAGAGAAAGGAATCTTCATATTTGGTCGCCAAGCTTGCCTTCCACGCCAAGGAGAGTCCCATCCGGACACGGGTAGAGTCTTCGGCCTTTGTATCTTCACGGCCCTTCAGTCCGGCCCATATCCAATAGGTCGGGCTCCCGAGGACCCCTTAGTCCAGGACTCCCTCACCCGGCCCACCCAATTGCGGCCCATACTCACTCAGAACCGGCTCGTTTCAGCCAAGGAGGAAATTCAAATGGATCGCACGAGCCGCCGTGGTCCCGATCGCCGGCATTCCTGGCTTGGAAGCCGCGGTCGCCGCCGGCGCCGGTATAGCCACCGCCCGACGAGCGTTCTTTCTCCTCTTAATGACTATCCACGAATCTGGGCGAATCATATCAAAAAGTGTTAGGTTTGGAAGACTTACCTTAGGGAGGGGGCCCTTCCATGGCCTGATCGCCGTCTTCGCCGTTTTCCGATGAACCATATGGCGAATCATCTCCTTCTTCTCTCCCGCGTGAAGTCCTATCCTGGTCGAATCATCAGGGGGCAAGACCTTGTCGACCGTCGTCGCCACTTCCTCTTCGTCGTAGCCGGAGTTGAAAAACTCGCAAATGAGGTCCGACGGTGTCGGTGACGGCGGAGATGCCGCCGAGAACGCATCTGCCTCCCCGTCCGCATCGTCCTCGTCGGCGTCAGCTAAGGCCCAGAACCGGCCCCCGACTCGCCTTCGATCGCCGGAGGATTGGGGCGGCGCACCCGTTGTCGCCACACTGGTCGCCCCCGCAGTCGCCATTGGCATCAATTGATTTTTTGCTAGCTCCAAGTGCAGCCTCAGTCGGATCTGAGTGTATCTACGCAGTGTCGTGCGAACGTCGACTACATGAAACTTCGTCATGTTTGGGCCTAGGGTAAGGCATTATGGAGTAGTAATTAGATGATGGGTTGTGAGAGTGACAGAAGCTTAAACCCTAATTTATGTGTTATTCAGTAAGAGAATGATTTGGATCCATATGTTTCATGTTATGGTTAGATTTATCTTAATTCGTATTCCGTAGTTGCGGATGCTTGCGAGAGGGGGTAATCATAAGTGGGTTGCTTGTTCAAATAAAAACAACACCCTAGTACCGGTCCACCCACATACCAATTTATCAAAGTAGTGAACGCGAATCAACTAAACATGATGAATATGACTAGATGAAATTCCCATGTATGCTCGAGAACACTTTGCTTAATATAAGAAGTACTCCCGGCTTGTCCTTTGCAATAAAAGGATTGGGTCATTTTGCTGCACCTTATTATTTTGGTTACTTGTTACTTGCTAACAATTATCTTGCTATCAAACTATCTGTCACTACTCCTTTACAACACATGTAGAGAATAACTTGTTGACACCGCTTATCAAATCTTGCTGCTCCTCGTTGGATTCGATACTCTTACTTATCGCAAGAGCTACGATTCATCCCCTATTTTTGTGGGCCATCAACGATCTAAAGACATTGCCATTGCCCGTCGTCATCAGATCAAGCCAGGATCTAGATTTCACCCCGAAGAACCAGTCCGAGCATATGCAGGCAATGCCTTCAACAACATAACTACATAAAAATATCACCATTGACAGGTATAACCAACTCGGGTTTGACCTAGGCTTTCACCTCTGAGCCCTAGACCGGGTGCTCGAGTAGCACCGCCGTCGACATCTCTCTTGTGTTGTCACCACCGCTATTCTGCGATCGCATCAACTACATGTGATATGCGGCCGTCTTTGATGCAGGAACATCCCTCTACGTCAAGCCACCGTTCATAGTTTGCATCTCACTATCAAAGCCAACCACCATATCTCGAGCGAGGAACCCTCACGAAGACCTTTCTGTGGCCACCACAATCTGTAGTGAGGTTGCCGTCGCGGGAACACCGAAGACAGAGCACACCACTGTCGATTATCACCTTGTGGGAGAGAGCTCTGCCCAGACCCATCGACCGAGGGGCCGATATAGCTAGAACAGGAGCACGAAAGGTAGATCACCATCGCTAAACCACGAGGTGCACATACCAGATCGGCGCCGCGCGTCCCGACCGAAGCCCTGCCTTGCGTCCCGACGACCGTCGCTTGGGAGATGCCGTAAAGCACACCCGAAGCCGTGCCACCTAGAAGCCACCGCCTGGAACAAGAGGCCGCCGATGGCCTAGGCCACTTTGTCGTTTGAGCGACACCATACTCGCTGGACTGACCTATCCCGACGACCACGTGAAAGAGGAAATCCTGCCACCGCCAATCACCGACGAGCTTTGCTCGGCAGTGTTTGCCGACCGCGGGAGGAGGTGGCCGCGGCAGTGCTGCCTGGGGTGCTCGCGCGAGCCGCCTCTTGCAGACGACACATGGGCTTGATCCGGGTTTTTTGGGAGCAACACTCGGACTTTCTACCCATCCAATTTCATTCCTTTGCAGATTAGAAGTGTATGTTGCCAATGTATAGGGGCGTTTCAAACAAACGAATTATGTGGTTCCATAGGGCACTACTGATATCTAGAAGCTTTTTGGGACGCAGGGGTGACTTATTCCTGTCCGCTAATTAGACCCACCTGACACACACCAAGATTTTGCACGACGTGTCCCACTCACATCTTCTTGTCACATTGATTGGATTTGGCTTGACCTCACGTGTTTCTCGCCAAACCACTATTATTATTATTAACAAACCCTAGCTACACGCTACTGTTTAGCTGCATGTATAAAGCGCGGCCTTTTATGGTTGGAAAACAAGCGCAAAATCAGTAGGAGCAACACAGGCATCACACGAACTGTACGCAGCGCCAGCAGAAATTGAGGTCATGCCACGCAGCAAGCAAAGAAAATAAATGTTTCATGAAATAAGTACTTATATTTTAAAGAAAATAAGAACAATATACGTATATGTCTAACTAAAACACGAGCATTGCTATACACTGCTGTATGTACCAGAGCAGAGAGGATGATCCCGCAGGCTAGTTAAACGAGACGAGAGTCATGCATTTTGTAGCATGCGGTAGGCATGTATGTGATGTCCGTTGCGTTGTGCACCAGGTCTTTGTGGTTCTCACGCGTGCGACCTCTATATATATCGCCTCGCCCCTCTCTGCTCGCACATGACTTCTCCCTCCTTGCCTCCTCCTCCTCCTCCTCTTCTTCTTCCCACCCACACAGACACAGGCAACACAAGGTTTTTCCTCCCCTCTCAACTACCCAACACGCTTCTCGCCGATTTCATTTCACGACATTTTCCTGCCGATCTTCATGCCAAAGCTTCTCGCCATCGCCATCTTGCCGTTTATTTTGGTCGTAGCCAAGCACTGAATCTTCAACGCGCTTGCCGTTTATTTTGCAGAGCGGCGAGGGAGGAGAAGGAAGAGGAGCGGGAGATGGCGGGCTGCGGTGAAGCCAAGACATCATCGGTTTCCATGGATGAAGAGGTAAGCTCCCCATAGCCTCTGTATTGTCTGCCGGCGGAACAGTGATGCATGATCGATGATTACAATTTTCAAGTTCTTCTTTCGGTAGTCTCCGACATCCCTGCGACTTGCTTGCAATGGTTTCCTTGGCTGAGCCTTCTGAATTATGGGAGACCTGTACTAGTTGGTAACTTGGTAGAGAGATGGGTGGAGTGAGTAATACGTTTAGATATTGGCTGTACATGAACACCATTGATGCATAACAGAGAAAGCTTGGGAGTTTCAACTAACGCAAATTAGGAAGCTGTTCTCAGTCAGTATTATCCCCCTGTGCCCTGTCCCTGTCCGGCCTACCTCTCTGACATAGATATGCAGAGTAAGCCCGTCAACTATCTCTGTTCTCCCATGAGCGTGTCACCTGTTTGGCTATGTAATTTCTCCTTTTTTCTGGCAGCCACTAAACAAAATGGTTAGCTTGTCAGTTTCCTCATACTAAAAAGTTATTTGGGTGCATCTTAAGTTGGAACTTGAGTGTACTAGAAGCGCTTTTAATCCACAAAACTGCGGTTTTAACCATTGAGAGCAAGTTCCTAGAGCGCATCCCATTACCTAACGCGCTCGCGCTCCTTAATGAGGAAGACGCTCTTATCCTCTGCACCCACTTAGCAAACCTGCAATGTCCTAATCTGAGTATTAAAGATGGATTCTGCACCATCGGTTACCGCAAGTGCATCTATAGGTTACGTGCAACCATTCCAGATTGCTCCTACTGACACCACGCGCACCAACATTTGCTAACGACGTACCGTACCAGCAAGGGACTATGAAGGGCTACGCAGTCTCATGTCTGCGTGCGACTCAAGAATCTATTGACCGATCAAAAGGCTGTGAAGGAAACAAAGGTGATGTGCGTGCGCGTCCATGATGGCTGACGGGCCACCGCTTGTCTGCGCACGCTGCTGCTGTCACACTTTCACTGACCGCCACACTGGCACTGCCCAAGCAAGAATCTCCCACCTGGCCTGCCTGCGTCACCTCTGCAGCCAGCTCCATGAGCTAGCTACGTAGTAGAGTACGAACGAACAAACACCTGTGCTGTGGTACCTTCCCGTGTCAGCAGCAGTTCACCACGGCGCCAACAAGTCGACACGGCGGCGGCAACGACCCCTCCGGTCAGGATCGATCGGAGTCGGACCCTTTGCGTCGCTATCGTGGGCTCTGTTGGGGGATCGCCATCGCTAGATCGCTCACATGTTTTTAGCGCCTTCTCGTGGATCGGAGGCGACCACGTCGATTGCCATGATTTTGCTGCCGGCTTGGCGCCCTCCTGTCCGGTGGCCGCGAAAAGTGGGTTCGTCGTGAACGCTGCCGCTTTTGGCCAAATCTTTCGGCCGTCCGTCGGTTTCGGCCGACTGATGCCGGCCGGGGACATGGCTGGGTGCGTGTATCATGCACGCCGTCGCGTCGGTCGGGATAATTGTCTGTCCGTGTCATGTACCCTGAGCAGACGGATAAGCCTGCGTGCATGCATGCGTCTTTCTTGCGTCCGTCCAGGGAAGCTAGCCGAGTGTGTCGCGGAGCTTTGGAACCTGATCCCGTAGCTTTTTCCCTCGCGTTTGGCGGAGGCCCTGTCTCTGCTCGGTCTCGGATATTTATTTTCTTCTGATACTGATACAGTGTCTTGTTTTTCTTCAGGCATGCGGCTTGGAGAAGAAGAAGTTTGGTGGGATGGCGCCCAAGAAGCCTCTCATATCAAAGGTAACAGCGCTAGCTAGTAAATATAGGCACTGTCAAGCATGGAAGATCTATGGGTCTCTAGAAGAAGACGTTTCCTTGATTTGGTCTGGTTGCATGCTAATGCTAACAATGCAGGACCATGAGCGTGCCTACTTCGACTCCGCAGATTGGGTCCTTGGCAAGGTCAGACAACACAACACAACACAACAACTTCTCTCACTTACTTATTCAGCCATGAAAAATCTTCATTCAGAATTGCATCTGACCATGCATGCTTACTCGATCTCCTGCCATTTTCTCCAGCAAGCTGCAAACAGCAGCTCAACGGCTGCAGTCGAATCGCTCAAGCCCAAGCTCAAGGTCAGTACAACAGCGGGAAGCTTCAGCCCAGCTGAACGATACTGTCAGTCAGGTCTATTTAGAAACAATAACTGATGCTATTTTTTTTTCTGCTTTCTTCAGAGAACTCCTCATCCCCAGCTTCCCCCTCGCAAGCCCACCTGTGCGTCTGGCTGAGACATGAGGTAAGAGGAAGAAGCCTCAAAGTCGCAGGATTTTTCGCATTGCAGATTCACCTACGTGACAGTTGTTGCTTCTTGTGGCGCGTTGCAGGGGTCACAATGCAGCAGCAACCAGCAGGTGAAGAGCTCGTAGGGAGGAGAGGAGTGAGCTCGGATTAATGTTGTTTAGCTGCTCCTGAATTCGTACTGTAGGAAACAACTTTGCATGCGAATTGGCTTGGCACTTGCTGCCTCTATGTCTGTCACAAGTCATTAACCGTCGCTATCATGGTTATTGAGTCGGATGGCATTTGCTGTTTCAGCAACCCTGCTACTATATTCGCCCTAAAATAACAAGCTCCATACAAATAAAAACCTAAGAACTGGTCAAATTTTACTCTTTTCAGGATTAAACTGAGAAACTAGTATGCGTTATACTAGTAGTTATGTCTATCATTGACTTGCTATATGTCGTGCTTTAGTTATTTTGTATCACATGGTTGCTGACTTAATTGTTTTGCCTAATGTGTCGCTAACTTGTAAGATATCCGTATACACTCCGAACTGAGTAAAGATACCATCCGTATTTGTATTCGAGTAAGATCCGCTTTGGGTTTCGTATCCTATTACATCCCTAATCGCATTTGCAGTTAAAAATTAAAAAATAGAACACGCGCATATGCTAGGCATTATCCGATCTTCGGTGACTAATTCTACTTACGTTTTTATCGGAAAAATCTACCTCATGATGCGATTAGTATGTCCAAATATATAGATTTTCAAATTTTAAAACCTATACTATCAGATTAAAAAATTGCAAAAGCAACAAAAAGGTACTTCCTCCGTCCCACAACACAAGACGTTTTTACAACCTATGTTAGCTTGCAAAAGCGCCCTGTTGGAAATATAAGCAGTTTACCGAATAATTTTATTAACAGAAATATTAGATAAAGCACGACTAGTATAGCAATGATAAAACAAGTCATGTGATTTGACAAATAGAAGGTAAACAACATCTTTATATATGAATTGTAACTAAACACATCTAGAGCAGACAGTATAGCAAGTTACATATATGAAATAGAGTCTAACATATCTAGGGCAAACACTGGAACAAGGAACTGTAGCAGGGCCTATAATAGAAAGAGGAAGAACACGTACGGGATAGCAGCAGCAGAAGCGTTGGACTTGGGGTCGGTGTCCTCGCAAGCCATGTCGTCGAGGAGGTTGTCGACGTCGGGGAAGTAGTCGTCGGAGTCTGGGGCGTCCGTGACGAAGAAGTCAGTAGTCGCGTTGAGCGCTCCCAAAAAACCTTATCACCATTCTCCCGTACATGACTCAAAGAGGTGGAGTTTCAGAGGCCTACTGTCCCGACCTGCGGTGCACGCTGCAAGCCGGCATGGGGAATATCGTAGCAGCAGCGCAGTGCTCAAGAACTTTGTGGTGAGAGAAAGAGGATCTTCTGGTGCGTCTTTCTGAGAGGAGCGACCTCCCTTTTAAAGGCGCAAGAGAAGGAGGCGAGAGGCTGCGCCGGGAGCTGAAGGGAATGAGGGAGACGAAACGAACAGGCAGCAGGCGAAGAGGTGCGTCGTTCGTATTCAGGGCCTGTTCTGAAGTCCTCCCAACTCTCCCAACTCCAAAAATTTTGCTTCTCAACCCAGCTTCTCACTCCGTGTAGCAATTCACATCCGTTCGGCAGCGAAAACAGCTTCTCTGTCGTCACTTTGGGCTGGTAGCGGTTGCTCACATGTCTAACGCCATATTGGGTTGGGTGGAAATCGTCCCATGGGCCAAGCATGCAGCCCAAAAGAGATGGAGAGAGGTGTTTCTGTACGAGAAAGGAGCCACGAGCTAGTTTTGACGAGGAAAGAAGGGAGGAGAGAGACTAAACGAAACGGTATGTTCACTTGGCGGTGGCAAACCACGTAATTTCAGCCAACTCCACGTTTTGAAGGATTCCTGAAGCTGCGATTTCCTAACTTCTCCAACTCCACGCTGATACGTCTCCAATGTATCTATAATTTTTGATTGTTCCATACTATTATATTATCAACCTTGGGTGTTTTATATGCATTTATATGCTATTTTATATGATTTTTAGGACTAACCTATTAACCCAGAGCCCAGTGCCAGTTTCCGTTTTTTTCCTTATTTTAGAGTATCGCAGAAAAGGAAAATCAAACGGAGTTCAATTGACCTAAAACTTCACGGAACTTATTTTTGGAAGGAAAGCAACCCGGGAGACTTGGAGTCCACGTAAGGGAAGTTTCGAGGAGGCCACGAGGTAGGGGGGCGCGCCCACCCCCACTGGGCGCGCCCTCCACCCTCGTGGGCCCCTCGTGGCTCCCCTGACGCACTTCTTCCTCCTATATATCTCCATATACCCTAAAACGATCAGGGAGCACAATAGATCAGGAGTTCCGCCACCAGAAGTCTCCGTAGCCACCGAAAGTCAATCTAGACCCGTTCCAGCAGGGTCCATAACGAGGAGGGAGTAGTTCTCCATCGGGGATGAGGGTATGTACCGGTAGCTATGTGTTTGATCTCTCTCAATCTCTCTCATGTTCTTGAGGTGGTACGATCTTGATGTATCGCGAGCTTTGCTATTATAGTTGGATCTTATGATGTTTTCTCCCCCCTCTACTCTCTTGTAATGGATTGAGTTTTTCCTTTGAATTTATCTTATCAGATTAAGTCTTTAAAGATTTGAGAACACTTGATGTATGTCTTGCCGTGCGTATTTGTGGTGACAATGGGATACCACGTGACTCACTTGATGTATGTTTTGGTGATCAACTTGCGGGTTCCGCCCATGAACCAATGCATAGGGGTTGGCACACGTTTTTGTCATGATTCTCCGGTAGAAACTTTGGGGCA
Source organism: Triticum urartu (assembly GCF_003073215.2). NCBI lineage: Eukaryota > Viridiplantae > Streptophyta > Magnoliopsida > Poales > Poaceae > Triticum > Triticum urartu. Next base: position 437,594,807 of record NC_053025.1, on the reverse strand, counting down.
CTCTTTGAGGTTCTATGTGTTGGTTGAATAGATGAATCTGAGATTGTGTGATGCATTCGTATAATCATACCCACGGATACTTGAGGTGACATTGGAGTATCTAGGTGACATTAGGGTTTTGGTTGATTTGTGTCTTAAGGTGTTATTCTAGTACGAACTCTAGGACTATTTGTGACATCTATAGGAATAGCCCAACAGATTGATTGGAAAGAATAACTTTGAGGTGGTTTCGTATCCTACCATAATCTCTTCGTTTGTTCTCCGCTATTAGTGACTTTGGAGTGACTCTTTGTTACATGTTGAGGGATAGTTATGTGATCCAATTATGTTATTATTGTTGAGAGGACTTGCACTAGTGAAAGTATGAACCCTAGGCCTTGTTTCAACGTATTGCAATACCGTTTATGCTCACTTTTATCACTTGGTACCTTGTTGTTTTTTATATTTTCAGATTACAAATATGTTTATCTACCATCCATATACCACTTGTATCATCATCTCTTCGCCGAACTAGTGCACCTATACAATTTACCATTGTATTGGGTGTGTTGGGGACACAAGAGACTCTTTGTTATTTGGTTGCAGGGTAGCTTGAGAGAGACCATCTTCATCCTACGCCTCCTACGGATTGATAAACCTTAGGTCATCCACTTGAGGGAAATTTGCTACTGTCCAACAAACCTATGCACTTGGAGGCCCAACAACGTCTACAAGAAGAAGGTTGTGTAGTAGACATCAAGCTCTTTTTTGGCGCCGTTGCCGGGGAGGATAGCGCTTGATGGTATATCTTTAGATCTTGCAATCGAATCTTTTTGTTTCTTGTCTTAGCACTAGTTTAGTTTATAAAAGAAAACTATAAAAAATGGAACTAAGTTTACCTCATACGCTTCATCTTTTTAATATCTTTCGTGAGTATGATGGGAAAGAAAATTGTGCCAAAGTGTTAGAAGAAGAATGCATTAAAATGTTTGGCACTAAATCTTTGAATGATGAGCATGATTGCAATGTTGTTAGTATGAATTCCTTGAATATCCATGATGCTAATGATATGCAAAGCCACAAGCTTGGGGAAGCTATGTTTGATGAAGATGATATTTTTTGTCCCCCAAGTTTTGATGAGCAAATTTATTATGATGAAAGCATGCCTCCTATTTATGATGATTATATTGATGAAAGTGGATTTGGAGAGGTCATGACTTTATTTTGTGATGAATCCACTATTTCGGAAGAGGTTCCAATTGATTATGAGAACAAAGTTGCTATCTATGATGATTATTGTTATGACTTGTATGCTATAAAGAATAATGATATCCATGAAACTTGTCATCATGATTTTAGTTTTCAATTGGATTATGCCTCACATGATAGTTATTTTGTTGAGTTTGCTCCCACTACTATTCATGAGAAGAAGTTTGCTTATGTGGAGAGTAATAAAAATTATATGCTTGTAGATCATGAAAAGAATGCTTTAGGTGCTGGTTATATTTTTGAATTCATTAATGATGCTACTGAAAATTGTTATGAGGGACGAATATATGCTTGTAGGAATTGCAATAATATCAAGTTTCCTCTCTATATGCTTAAAAGTTTTGAAGTTATGCTTGTTTTGCCTTCCTATGATAGTTGATTATTGTTCCCATAAGTTGTTTGCACACAAAATCCCTATGAATAGGAAGAGGATTAGACTTAAATGTGCTAGTCATATTCTTCATGATGCTCTCTTTATGTTTCAATTCTAATCTTTTATGTGAGCACCATTGAAATCATCATGCCTAGCTAGGGGCGTTAAACGATAGCGCTTGTTGGGAGGCAACCCAACTTTATTTTTGTTCCTTGCTTTTTGCTCCTGTTTAGTAATAAATATTTTATCTAGCCTCTGTTATGGTTGAGTTTTTATGTTTTAGTTAGTGTTTGTGCCAAGTAGAACCGTTGGGAAGACTTGGGGAGAGTCTTGTTGATCTTGCTGTAAAAAACAGAAACTTTAGCGCTCACGAGAATTGCTGCCATTTTTTATTGGGGAGTGCTATTTAGTTAATTATTTTTGCAGATGATTAATAGATAAATTCCTCAGGTCCAAAAATTTATTTTAGAATTTTATGAGTTCCAGAAGTATACGTTTGATCCAGATTACTACAGACTGTTCTGTTTTTGACAGATTCTGTTTTAAATGTGTTGTTTGCTTATTTTGATGAATCTATGAGTAGTATCAGAGGATGTGAACAATAGAGAAGTTGGAATACAGTAGATATTACACTAATATGAATTTAGAATGAGTTCACAACAGTACCTAAGTGGTGATTTATTTTCTTATACTAACGGAGCTTACGAGTTTTCTGTTAAGTTTTGTGTTGTGAAGTTTTCAAGTTTTGGGTAAAGATTCGATGGACTATGGAATAAGGAGTGGCAAGAGCATAAGCTTGGGGATGCCCAAGGCACCCCAAGGTAATATTCAAGGACAACCAAGATCCTAAGCTTGGGGATGCCCCGGAAGGCATCCCCTCTTTCGTGTTCGTTCATCGGTAACTTTACTTAGAGCTATATTTTTATTCGCCACATGATATGCGTTTTGCTTGGAGCGTCATTTTATTTTATTTAGTTTTTCTTGCTGTTTGAATAAAATACCAAGATCTGAAATTCTTAAATGTTAGAGTCTTCACATAGTTGCATAATTATTCGACTACTCATTGATCTTCACTTATATCTTTCGGAGTAGTTTCTCATTTGCTCTAGTGCTTCACTTATATCTTTTTAGAGCACGGTGGTGGTTTTATTTTATAGAAATTAATGAACTCTCATGTTTCACTTATATTATTTTTAGAGTCCTAAACAACATGGTAATTTGCTTTGGTTATGAATTTAGTCCTAATATGATAGGTGATACGTCCATTTTGCATCATGCTTTTATATCAATATTTATTGCATTATGGGCTGATATTACACATTATGTCACAATACTTATGCCTATTCTCTCTTATTTTACAAGGTTTACATAAAGAGGGAGAATGCCGGCAGCTGGGATTCTGGCTGGAAAAGGAGCAAATATTAGAGACCTATTCTGCACAGCTCCAAAAGTCCTGAAACTTCATGGATGATGTTTTCCAAATATATAAAAAACATTGAGCACAAGAACTTCACCAGGGGGCCACACCCTGCCCACGAGGGTGGGGGGCGCGCCCTACCCCCCTGGGCGCGCCCCCTACCTCGTGGGCCCCCTGGTGGCCCTCCAGTGACCATCTTCTGCTATATGGACTCTTTCGATGGGAAAAAAATCATAAGCCATCTTCTCGGACGAAACTCCGCCGCCACGAGGCGGAACCTTGGCGGAGCCAATCTAGGGTTCTGGCGGGGCTGTTCTGCCAGGGAAACTTCCCTCCCGGAGGGGGAAATCATCGCCATCGTCATCACCAACGCTCCTCTCATCGGAAGAGGGCAATCTCCATCAACATCTTCATCAGCACCATCTCATCTCAAAAGCCTAGCTCATCTGTTGTATCCAATTCTTGTCTCCAAGTCCGGGATTGGTGCTAGTAGGTTGTTGGTAGTGTTAATTACTCCTTGTAGTTGATGCTAGTTGGTTTAATTGGTGGAAGATCATATGTTCAGATCCTATATGCATATTAATACCCCTCTGATTATGAACATGTTTATGCTTTGTGAGTAGTTACTTTTGTTCCTGAGGACATGGGAGAAGTCTTGCTATTAGTAGTCATGTGAATTTGGTATTCGTTTGATATTTTGATGAGATGTATGTTGTCTCTCCTCTAGTGGTGTTATGTGAACGACGACTACATGACACTTCACCATTGTTTGGGCGTAGAGGAAGGCATTGGGAAGTAGGAGCCGAGAACCCCATAGTAGACAACTTGTCTAGGTTAGAAAATGTGCTTGATGACCCACTACCTATTAATGATAGCTTTCCTGATGAGCAACTAAATGTCATAAATACTTCTCATACTGCTCCATGGTATGCTGACTATGCTAATTATATTGTTGCTAAGTCTATACCACCTAGTTCCACATACCAGCAAAAGAAAAAGTTCTTCTATGATTTGAGGCATTACTTTTGGGATGACCCACATCTTTATAAAGATGAAGTAGATGGTGTTATTAGACGTTGTGTACCTGAGCATGAACAGGAACAGATCCTACGCAAGTGTCACTCCGAAGCCTATGGAGGGAACCATGCTGGAGATAGAACTGCACATAAGGTACTTGAATCTGGTTTTTATTGGCCTACTCTCTTCAAGGATGCCCGCAAGTTTATCTTATCTTGTGATGAATGTCAAAGAATTGGTAATATTAGTAGACATAAAGAAATGCCTATGAATTATTCACTTGTTATTGAACCATTTGATGTTTGGGGCTTTGACTATATGGGACCTTTTCCTTCCTCTAATGGTTATACACATATTTTAGTTGCTGTTGATTACGTTACTAATTGGGTAGAAGCCATTCCAACTAGTAGTGCTGATCATAACAATTCTATTAAAAATGCTTAAAGAAGTTATCTTTCCAAGGTTTGGAGTCCCTAGATATTTAATGACCGATGGTGGTTCACATTTTATTCATGGTGCTTTCCGTAAAATGCTTGCTAAATATGATGCTAATCATAGAATTGCATCCCCTTATCACCCTCAGTCTAGTGGTCAAGTAGAATTGAGTAATAGAGAACTCAAATTAATTTTGCAAAAGACTGTTAATAGGTCCAGAAAGAATTGGTCCAAGAAACTTGATGATGCATTATGGGCCTATAGAACTGCATATAAAAATCCTATGGGTATGTCTCCGTACAAAATGGTCTATGGAAAAGCATGCCACTTACCTCTCGAACTGGAACACAAGGCTTATTGGGCTATTAAAGAACTAAATTATGATTTTAAACTTGTCGCTGAGAAGAGGTTATTTGATATTAACTCACTTGATGAATGGAGAACTTAGGCCTACGAAAATGCCAAGTTGTTTAAAGAAAAAGTTAAAAGGTGGCATGATAAAAGAATACAAAAGCGTGAGTTTAATGTAGGTGATCATGTATTGTTATACAACTCTCGTTTAAGATTTTTTGCGGGAAAACTTCTCTCTAAATGGGAAGGTCCCTACGTTATCGAGGAGGTCTACCGTTCCGGTGCCATAAAAATCAACAACTTCGAAGGCACAAATCCGAAGGTGGTAAATGGTCAAAGAATCAAACATTATATCTCAGGTAATCCCATAAATGTTGAAACCAATGTTATTGAAACCATAACCCCGGAGAAGTACATAAAGGACACTTCCCGGAACTTTTCAGACTCCGAAAAGGAATAGGTATGTGGTACGGTAAGTAAACCAACTCCAAAACAATTTTTAAGGCAATATTTCTCCGTTTTGGAATATTTAGAAAAATAGAAAAATAAGCAGCAGTCCGGAAAGGACACGAGGGCCCCACGAGGGTGGAGGGCGCGCCCTACCCCCCTGGGCGCGCCCCCCTACCTCGTGGGCACCTCGTGTGCTCTCCGGACTCCGTTTTCTTACAGGACACGTATTTTGGTCGGTGAAAATTCATTATATAACCTCCCGGGGGTTTTGACTCCCGTATCACGCAAAAATCTCATGTCTTTGTTTCGAGCTGTTTTTCTGACAGATCTAAATTATCATGACGTCTTCAAGTGCACCCAAGGACAAGTTCTTCGAGAAGGTCATCAACCCTTACATCGCGGAGGTGCAGCAACACCCTCAAACCATCGAGATGCGTGATGGGTTGCTGCACATCCGTGATGCGGAGGGACCGAAGGGGACCGGAAGCGTGGAGACGAGGCTCAAAGCAATGGAGCAACAATTTTTCAAGTATCAGGGGATGGTGGAGCGTGGACTCAACTCCAACTACATGATGATCGCAGAGTTCACCAACAAACACAAGCTGGATGCCGACAACATCGGGGAGACCATCTTCAAGCTTCACGAGAAAATTGAGCACCTTCAAGCTCAAATCTATGACCTGCAAAACCAAAACTGTGAGTATGAATATAGATTCAAAAGGATGACTTTGGCTGCAGATTTGAGGATCCCAGAAACTCGATCATCTTTCTATGACGGTGAGCCTATGCCTTGGAAGAAGGACGACAAGCCTACGCCATCAACAAAATCACCACTGTCTCCACCAACAAAGAAGAATTGAGTATCTGGTATGGGCACTCCACTTGGCAACTGCCAAGCTTGGGGGAGTGCCCCGGTATCGTATCACCATCACTTTTATGTTTACCGTTTTTCTTAGTTCAATCCTTTTGGTAATATTTTGATCTAGTAGAATAAAAGTTCTTAGTATGATCTAGTTGTGAGTTTTGCTTTATTACCCTTCTATGTAATCGAGTCCGTGAGCTATATAATAAAGATTAGTGTTGAGTCAAGGGCTTGATTATTTTGCCATGATCCTAAGTGAATAAAGGAAAAGAGAAAGATATAAAAAGAAACAAAGAGATCATGTGAGTCTTATGGAGAGTAATGAGCTCACATAGAAAGAGTATGATGAATAAAAGTTATTGAGGGTTGACAAACATAGTTTTGGTCATCGTTGCAATTAATAGGAAGTAATAAAGAAAGAGAGGTCTTCACATATAAATATACTATCTTGGACATCCTTTATGATTGTGAGCACTCATTAAAATATGACATGCTAAAGAGTTGACATTGGACAAGGAAGACAACATAATGGGTTATGTTTTCTTACATCTGAGTTAAATTATATTGTCTTGGATCCTAGAACATGTTGAGCTTGCCTTTCTTCCTCATGCTAGCCAAATTCATTGCACCAAGTAGAGATACTACTTGTGCTTCCAAATACCCTTAAACCAGTTTTGCCATGAGAGTCCACCATACCTACCTATGGATTGAGTAAGATCCATCAAGTAAGTTGTCATCGGTGCAAGCAATAAAAATTGCTCTCTAAATATGTATGATTGATTGGTGTGGAGGAAATAAGCTTTATACGATCGTGTGATATGGAAGTAATAAAAGCGACAGACTGCATAATAAAGGTCCATATCACAAGTGGCAATATAAAGTGATGTTCTTTCACATTAGGATTTTGTGTATCCAACCATAAAAGCGCATCACAACCTCTGCTTCCCTCTGCGAAGGGCCTATCTTTTACTTTTATCTCCTTTACTGCAAAAGAGTCATGGTGATCTTCACCCTTCCTTTTTACATTTTATCCTTTGGCAAGCACAATATGTTGGAAAGATCCCGGTATATATGGCTAATTGGATGTGGGTTTTCATGAACTATTACTGTTGACATTACCCTTGAGGTAAAACGTTGGGAGGCAAAACTATAAGCCCCTATCTTTCTCTGTGTCCGATTAAAACTCCATACCCATAAGTATTGCGTGAGTGTCAGCAATTGTGAAAGACTATATGATAGTTGAGTATGTGGACTTGCTGAAAAGCTCTTATACATTGACTCTTTCCTATGTTATGATAAATTGCAATTGCTTCAATGACTGAGATTATAGTTTGTTACTTTTCAATGAAGTTTACGATTCATACTTGATATTGTGATTGAATTATTACTCTAGCATAAGATATCATATGACAAGAATTATATAAGTTGCTGCTCTAAGAATGATCATGATGCCATCATGTCTGTATTTTATTTTTATCGACACCTTCATCTCTAAACATGTAGACATATTTTTCGATTTTGGCTTTTCGCTTGAGGACAAGCGAGGTCTAGGCTTGGGGGAGTTGATACGTCCATTTTGCATCATGCTTTTATATCAATATTTATTGCATTATGGGCTGATATTACACATTATGTCACAATACTTATGCCTATTCTCTCTTATTTTACAAGGTTTACATAAAGAGGGAGAATGCCGGCAGCTGGGATTCTGGCTGGAAAAGGAGAAAATATTAGAGACCTATTCTGCACAGCTCCAAAAGTCCTGAAACTTCATGGATGATGTTTTCCAAATATATAAAAAACATTGAGCACAAGAACTTCACCAGGGGGCCACACCCTGCCCACGAGGGTGGGGGCGCGCCCCCTACCTCGTGGGCCCCCTGGTGGCCCTCCAGTGACCATCTTCTGCTATATGGACTCTTTCGATGGAAAAAAAATCATAAGCCATCTTCTCGGACGAAACTCCGCCGCCACGAGGCGGAACCTTGGCGGAGCCAATCTAGCGTTCTGGCGGGGCTGTTCTGCCAGGGAAACTTCCCTCCCGGAGGGGGAAATCATCGCCATCGTCATCACCAACGCTCCTCTCATCGGAAGAGGGCAATCTCCATCAACATCTTCATCAGCACCATCTCATCTCAAAAGCCTAGCTCATCTGTTGTATCCAATTCTTGTCTCCAAGTCCGGGATTGGTGCTAGTAGGTTGTTGGTAGTGTTAATTACTCCTTGTAGTTGATGCTAGTTGGTTTAATTGGTGGAAGATCATATGTTCAGATCCTATATGCATATTAATACCCCTCTGATTATGAACATGTTTATGCTTTGTGAGTAGTTACTTTTGTTCCTGAGGACATGGGAGAAGTCTTGCTATTAGTAGTCATGTGAATTTGGTATTCGTTTGATATTTTGATGAGATGTATGTTGTCTCTCCTCTAGTGGTGTTATGTGAACGACGACTACATGACACTTCACCATTGTTTGGGCCTAGAGGAAGGCATTGGGAAGTAATAAGTAGATGATGGGTTGCTAGAGTGACAGAAGCTTAAACCCTAGTTTATGCGTTGCTTCGTAAGGGGCTGATTTGGATGCATATGTTTCATGCTATGGTTAGGTTTACCTTAATACTTTTGTTGTATTTGCGGATGCTTGCAATAGAGGTTAATCATAAGTGGGATGTTTGTCCAAGTAAGGGCAGCACCCAAGCACCGTCCACCCACATACCAAATTATCAAAGTACCGAACGCGAATCATATGAGCGTGATGAAAACTAGTTTGACGATATTCCCATGTGTCCTCGGGAGCACTTTACATCATATAAGAGTTTGTCCAGGCTTGTCCTTTGCTACAAAAGGATTGGGCCACTTTGCTGCACTTTATTTACTTTTGTTACTTGTTGCTCGTTACAAATTATCTTATGACAAAACTATCTGTTACCACTTATTTTAGTACTTGCAGAGAATACCTTGCTGGAAACCGCTTATCATTTCCTTCTGCTCCTCGTTGGGTTCGACACTCTTACTTATCGAAAGGACTACGATAGATCCCCTACACTTGTGGGTCATCAATAGGCATCCAAGTGGGATATAATAAAAACTTTCATATAAAGTGCATTGAATACTGTGAGAAGTTTGATACTTGATGATTGTTTTGAGATATGAAGATGGTGATATTAGAGTCATGCTAGTTGAGTAGTTGTGAATTTGAGAAATACTTGTGTTAAAGTTTGTGATTCCCGTAGCATGCACGTATGGTGAACCGTTATGCGATGAAGTCGGAGCATGATTTATTTATTGATTGTCTTCCTTATGAGTGGCGGTCGGGGACGAGAGATGGTATTTTTCCTACCAATCTATCCCCCTAGGAGCATGCGCATAGTACTTTGTTTCGATAACTAATAGATTTTTGCAATAAGTTTGTGAGTTCTTTATGACTAATGTTGAGTCCATGGATTATACGCACTCTCACCCTTCCACCATAGCTAGCCTCTCTAGTACCGTGCAACTTTCGCCGGTACCATAAACCCACCATATACTTTCCTCAAAACAGCCACCATACCTACCTATTATGGCATTTCCATAGCCATTCCGAGATATATTGCCATGCAACTTTCCACTGTTCAGTTTGTTATGACACGCTCCATCATTGTCATATTGCTTTACATGATCATGTAGTTGACATTGTATTTGTGGCAAAGCCACCGTTCATAATTCTTTCATACATGTCACTCATGAATCATTGCACATCCCGGTACACCGCCGGAGGCATTCATATAGAGTCATATATTGTTCTAAGTATCGAGTTGTAATTCTTGAGTTGTAAGTAAATAAAAGTGTGATGATCATCATTATTAGAGCATTGTCCCAGTGAGGAAAGAATAATGGAGACTATGATTCCCCCACAAGTCGGGATGAGACTCCAAACGAAAATAAATAAATAAAAGAGGCCAAAGAAGCCCAAATAAAAAAGAGAAAAGAGGCCATAAAAAAGGAGAAGGCCCATATAAAAAAATAAAAAAATGAGAGAAAAAGAGAGAAGGGGCAATGCTACTATCCTTTTACCACACTTGTGCTTCAAATTAGCACCATGATCTTCATGATAGAGAGCCTCCTATGTTGTCACTTTCATATACTAGTGGGAATCTTTCATTATAGAACTTGGCTTGTATATTCCAATGATGGGCTTCCTCAAAATGCCCTAGGTCTTCGTGATCAAGCGAGTTGGATACACACCCACTTAGTTTCTTTTTGAGCTTTCATACACTTTTAGCTCTAGTGCATCCGTTGCATGGCATTCCCTACTCACTCACATTGATATCTATTGATGGGCATCTTCATAGCCCATTGATACGCCTAGTTGATGTGAGACTATCTTCTCTTTTTTGTCTTCTCCACAACCACCATTCTATTCCACCTATAGTGCTATGTCCATGGCTCACGCTCATTGTCGGTGTCAAAACCGGCGGATCTCAGGTAGGGGGTCCCAAACTGTGCGTCTAAGACAGATGGTAACAGGAGGCGCGGGACATGATGTTTTACCCAGGTTCGGGCCCTCTTGATGGGGGTAAAACCCTACGTCCTGCTTGATTTATTCTTGATAATATGAGTAGTACAAGAGTTGATCTACCACGAGATCGGAGAGGCTAAACCCTAGAAGCTAGCCTATGGTCTGATTGTTTGTTGTCCTACGGACTAAAACCCCCCGGTTTATATAGACACCGGAGGAGGCTAGGGTTACACAAGGTCGGTTACAAAGGAGGAGATATCCATATCCGTATTGCCTAGCTTGCCTTCCACGCCAAGTAGAGTCCCATCCAGACACGGGACAAAGTCTTCAATCTTGTATCTTCATAGTCCAACCGTCCGGCCAAAGGATATATTCCGGCTGTCTGGATACCCCCTAATCCAGGACTCCCTCAGTAGCCCCTAAACCAGGCTTCAATGACGATGAGTCCGACGCGCAGTGTTGTCTTCGGCATTGCAAGGCGGGTTCCTGCTCTGAATACACCACAGAAGAATTTGAATACAAGGATAGTGTCCGACCCTGCAAAATAGGTTCCACATACCACCGTAGAGGGAATAATATTTACACAAATCTAATGTGCTGACGCACCCCGTAGTGTGACATCACACCACAGCCAGGTCTTTATTCGAATCGTTTTTCATAACCTATCTCAGCGTGTTTCGCGAGGCGGTTTCCTTGACACGTCTTGTCGAAGCAGAGATCGTGTCCCCTTATTACGGGATTCCCATCAATACGAACGTGGGTAACCCAACCGCGCCATCAATTAAGGCGCTTGGGGGATAAGAGAGTTTTACCAGGCTAGTGGGGCGCATAGTTTCGTCCGCCCTTATAAAGGGATAAGGTTTTACCTTTTTCTACCCACGCCTTCTTCCTCCTTGCTCATCCATTCTCGCACACTCGAGCTCCAGCGCCCAAGTCCACATCCTTCTCCACAACTCTCTCCAAACATGTCCGGAGCGGGAGGCAAGTGGATGGTCTCCTCCATCACGGAGGGACACATCAAAAAACTACGCGGGGCCAGATACTTAGCCACGGATATCGCGCACCGGCTGCCAGCCGCGGGGCAGATCGTCCCTACCCCGGAACCTCATGAAAGGGTGGTTTTCCTTCCCCACTTCGTCCGCGGACTGTGGTTTCCCCTCCATCCATTCGTCCGCGGCCTCATGTTCTATTACGGGCTGGACTTTCATGATCTGGCCCCGAATTTCATCCTCAACATCTTGGCGTTTATCGTCGTGTGCGAGGCTTTCCTCCGCATCCGGCCCCACTTCGGCCTGTGGCTGAAGACCTTCAATGTCAAGCCGAAGGTGGTTGGCGGCCAACAAGCGGAATGCGACGGAGCCATGGTGGGCAAAATGCCCAACGTTATATGGATCGAGGGCTCCTTCATGGAGACCATAAAGGGGTGGCAATCGGGGTGGTTCTACATCACCGAGCCGCGCGACACCAAATGGGTGGCGGCCCCGAGTTTCGATCCGGAATCCCCACGCGGCTCACTTCCTGGAAGGAGAAGGGCCTGTCCTGGGGTTCATCGGTGGAGCTGGACGGACTCCAGAAGTGTATCCGGAACATGACAAGCAAGAAGCTTAAGCTTGTCAACATAGTCCAGGTCATGCTCTTCCGCCAGATCCTCCCGTTTCAACAACGGGCTTTCAATTTATGGGAGTTCGACCCGGCCCAGGACCAAACTCTACACGAGATCTTTGACACGATGCATAAGGACGTCTGGAAGGTGTTGTTCAAGGGCGCCGAGGTCCCCCCTTCTCTTACCGAGGACCGTGGGCTAAGCGCGAAGCGTCCTGCAAATCTGGTAAGTTCTGTACATCTGGTAGGATATTTATTTCCCATGGTTTAACCATGTGCGGGGTCTGAGCTCCCATGCCTGTGACAGGACTGGGTGGAGACATCGAAGCAGATTAACTGTCCGTCCCCTCTGCCCGAAGATCCTGCGGACGCTCTCCTGACGGAGATGCTAACTCCGGCTCCTTATGAGGTGCCGGAGAAGACCAAGAAGAAGTCCAAGGGAACCCGAAAGAGTTCCCGGCGCCAGGTGGTATCAGACTCATCGTCTGATAACTCCGCGACGCACTCCTCCCATGGAAACGAGGAGGAGGAAGATGAAGATGCTCCCCCTCCAGTCGGGTGAGACAAGAAAAGGAAGGCCGCCCCAACCGGGGAGGCCGAAGGGTCCAAGAAGGGAAGGACTCTCCTTCCGGACTGCTCCACCACCGCCACCAACGGCGAAGACGAGTGGCTACTCAGGGCCAAGCCCATGGCAAAGTCATAAGTATTCGGATACCAGAGTAACTCATAGCATACTTTTATTACACTGCTTCTCCTAACACCTAATATGATCATGCAGACCACCCCGAGCCCGTATCGACGTATCCTCGTCGGACGGTTCCTTGGACTCGTCAGATATGGATAGCGATCCACTTCCATCCGCCTCCTCTCCTCGCCCTACGGACAATGTCGAGGTATTGTCTCAAGGGGCACCGAGCCGGGGGGAGACAGTCCCGGAGGCGCCTCAAGGCAACCTTCCGGACTCCAGGAGCAAAGGGAGCAAGGCTTTCGGGGGCTCCAAGTTCGGCCCTCAGCCGAACACCACGCCGGAACCTCCAGTGGTTCTGGACTCGGGCAGGCGGCCCCCTTCCAAAAGGGGCAAGCCGCCCATGCCGGTGACCTCTGTCCATCCAGAGGCACCGGAAAACCTGCTGGGAGCGCTTCACGGCGCTTCCATCGACAAAGAGCATCGCACTATTATGAGTGCGGTGATCAAGAAGGTTCAGTCCGCCAAGAGCGGACTGACTAAAGCCTGTGCCAGCCTTCTAACAGGCTTTGAGGTAAGCATTTAAAATATAGGAAAAGTATTACCGCATAGACAGTAGCCCCTGATGCTCTGTTTGGTGTTCGCAAAGAAAAGCCGAATAGAGGATCAAATAATATCTGCAGGAGTCTAATATAAGTATGTCTGTATGCGTATGCAGGCTTCGCTGCTGACCTCTGCCGCACTGACTGCGGAGGTTGCCACACTGAAGCAGGACCTCGAGGGGTCCGAGAAAGAGCTCGGCCTTGCCAAGAGGCAGCTTGAGGAGAACAAAGGTAAGTAATACCTTGTCTATATATAAAAGAAAATGTGGTTGCGAAATGACAAGATCATCATGAATGTGCCAGGGGCCACGACCGAAGTGGCGACCCTGAAGCAAGCGCTGTCCGAGGTCGAAAACAAAGCGGCCAAGGAGCGCACCGAGCAGGAAAAGAAAGAGGCACGGGTGGGCGAGGTGCAGCAAGAGCTCCAGGATCTCGTGAAGAAGCACGAGGCTTTGGAGCTTGACTCGAAGACACGAGAGTCCGAGCTTGCCGCGGCCCTCGAGAGCACAAGGAATGCCAAGGCTGAAGCCCAAAAGGCCCTCCAGGAGATTGAGGAGATGAGGAGGATAGCGGCGGGTAAGGCATTCAATATGCAAAGCAAGCATGTGAAATTAAATTACTTGTTACTTACCCGAGTCCGGAGCTCTCCAGGAGCATTCGCAGATTTGCCCCGCAGCGTGTCGGATGCCGCAAAATATGACCAGGCCGAGGAGGGAAGCTCGACGGAGAAGTTGTTCTGGTCCCAGTATACTGGGACCGAACACCCGATGCCTATGAGCGAACAGCTGAAGCAACTGGTCGAGCTGCACAAGGCGGCCGAACAGGCCATGAGGGGCTTTATAGTCCGGATGTGGCCCGGCGACTCCCTCCCCAACAGCTACTTCGGCCTGGTGAGGCGGCTTGTGGATGCCTACCCACGGCTGGAAGTCATCAAGCGGTCTGTCTGTATCGAAGGTGCCCGCCGGGCTTTTGCCCATGCAAAGGTGCACTGGGCCAAGATGGACGCCGAGAAGCTGGTGAAGGAGGGGCCGCCACAGGGCAAGGAGCATCGCCACCCCGAGATGTATTATGAGGCTGTCCTGAAGGGTGCCCGTCTTGTAGCGGACGAGTATGCGAAGGATGTAATATTTGAATGAACATGCTCGTGTGATCCTGTATTATGAAAACTTGTTCATATGCGCTATGCAACGCTTGTTTGAATTTAAAATATTACCTTCTGTGCGGCTGTTTATCAAATCTGAGAGATGGCCAGTCGTCGGCTTCTGCCCCCATGCCACGAGTGCTGGGGTGTTCGAGATAAATCTGAGCACTCTTTTTCCCATTGTTGGGTCCTTCGAGGGAGGTGCTCAGCTCAACGAATAAGGCAATCGGACTATAATGCTTTATCACTCTCACTTAGCCATAGAAGTCTACAATTTTAAATTTTGGCGAAGCCCCTAGTATTCGGAAGGCCGAATTCGGGGCGCTATACATGCCTTAAGCCGGACAAAGCCGACTCCTCGCTCTAAGAGACATAAGTCTTTAGGGACTCGAGACCTCTCGAACAGCGACCAGTCTCTCGCCTTATCATGACAGTCAGTTTTAGCTTTCTCTACTGAGGTGCTTAGCCCAGCTGAACCGAGGCACAATCGCAGTAGTTCTCCCAGTGCTACCTTAGCTGATATAGCGGAACGTAAGGCACCAAAACATGGGAGCCGGGCAAACCCAACTATTGACCCAAGACATGATTCGGAGCTGATGCATATAATGCTATAAGTTCGGGGTGCCGCACTGTTGAAAGTGTTCGGACTTCTCATGCTGTATTATGGGGTATGCTTAAGCCCCTGGCGTATTGGCCGTACCAGAGTGTACGGGTGCTGAATGTCATGGATGAACATACATATAAAAAAAGAAGAACGGAGAATGCGGTAATAGTCTAGTGCTATGCATTGTTTATTCAAAAAGGTGTGTTGAAGCAGAATGATACAAGTAGTGTGATAAGCAAAAGGTAGGACTATTTGACATGTCCCCTCCAAGGGCAAGCTAAGGAATGGTATTGAAAGCAGGTATTTCACTCGTTATCAGAGACCACCTGGGAATTCCATGATGCGACGTAGCTTTCTGCCTCCTTGGTTGTTGTATCGTGTGCCCGGCAAACATACTGCCGGACGGGGTTTCCAGAGAGTAAAGTCCTGAAAGAGAGAAAAAATAATAAGGCGGGAATCCCCTAGTGCGGTTGAGCCGCGTCTTGGGGTGTGCCGTAGTCATGCCCCCCTCCCCACCTGTGCCCATGGTATTTTCAATGCGTAATTATGTATGTGTGGCACGGATTTTGCCATTTGGCTGGGACTGGGGTGGGAGCCGCATTGCTATGCGAGCTCGGAACGTGCCAGGCGGTCTCGTTGCCGATTACTCCGGGCGCGCTTGAAGGTGTCCGGGTCTTGAATCGCCGAACTGGTGGATTGCCTTAAGAGGCTGCTTTGTGCTTCTGCTGCGGGGGCCGCAGTGTGCTCCTCCATGCGGAGAGAGCGCTCTGTGTTCCCATTGACTGTGATGACCCCCCGAGGTCCTGGCATCTTGATCTTGAGATATGCATAGTGCGGTACCGCATTGAATCTCGCAAACGGTTCGCCCGAGCAGTGCATGATAGCCACTGCGGAACGGGACTATATCGAAGATTAACTCCTCGCTTCGGAAGTTATCCGGGGATCCGAAGACCACTTCCAGTGTGACTGAGCCTGTGCAATGGGCCTCTACACCTGGTATGACGCCTTTGAAGGTCGTTTTTGTGGGTTTGATCCTTGAGGGGTCTATGCCCATTTTGCGCACTGTGTCCTGATAAAGCAGGTTCAGGCTGCTGCCACCGTCCATAAGGACTCGAGTGAGGTGAAATCCGTCGATGATTGGGTCTAAGACCAGTGCGGCGAATCCTCCATGACGGATACTAGTGGGGTGGTCCCTGTGATCGAAGGTGATCGGACAGGAGGACCATGGGTTGAACTTTGGGGCGACTGGCTCCAACGCATATACGTCCCTTAGCGCACGCTTCCGCTCCCTCTTGGGGATTTGGGTTGCGTATATCATGTTCACCGTCCGCACTTGTGGGGGGAACCTCTTCTGTCCTCCGGTATTCGGATGCCGGGGCTCCTCCTCGTCATCGCTATGTAACCCCTTATCTTTGTTTTCGGCATTTAACTTGTCGGCCTGCTTGAACACCCAACAATCCCTGTTGGTGTGGTTGGCTGGCTTGTCGGGGGTGCCGTGTATTTGACACGAGCGATCAAGTATACATTCCAAACTGGACGGGCCCGGAGTGCTTCTTTTGGATGGCTTTTTCCGCTGACCGGGTTTAGAGCCTTTAAATCCGGCATTGACTATCGTATCCTCGGTATTGTCGCTGTTGATGCGGCGCTTGTGTTTGTTGCGACGTGACCTGTCATTGCCATCCTTGGTATCCGAAGTACCATGATTCTTTGATATATTATTGTTGCGAGCCAGCCAGCTGTCTTCTCCCGCGCAAAAGCGGGTCATGAGTGTCCTGAGGGCTGCCATAGATTTCGGCTTTTCCTGGCCAAGGTGCCGGGCGAGCCACTCATCGCGGATGTTGTGCTTAAAAGTTGCTAGGGCCTCTGCATCTGGACAGTCGACGATTTGATTTTTCTTTGTCAGGAACCGTGTCCAGAATTGCCTGGCCGATTCCTCTGGCTGCTGAATTATGTGGCTCAAGTCATCGGCATCTAGTGGTCGCACATAAGTGCCCTGGAAGTTGTCGAGGAATGCGGCTTCCGGATCTTCCCAACAGCCAATGGATTCTGCTGGCAGGCTGTTGAGCCAATGCCGAGCTGGTCCTTTGAGTTTGAGTGGGTGGTATTTGATGGCGTGTAGATCGTCACCGCGGGCCATGTGGATGTGCAGGAGGAAGTCCTCGATCCATACCGCAGGATTTGTTGTGCCGTCGTATGATTCGATATTTATGGGTTTGAAACCCTCTGGGATTTGGTGATCCATTACTTCGTCTGTGAAGCATAGGGGGTGTGTGGCACCTCTGTACTGGGCTATATCGCGACTCAGCTCAAATGAGTCTTGTCCACTGTGTTCTGCCCGGCCGGATTTACTTTTACTGTATCCGGCATGACGGTTATCGTCTCGCATAGTGGCGCGCCCTCGTGATCCGTAGATCAATCTTGCGTGTTTTGCTTTGTCCTCCAATACGTCTCGCAGGTCTGGCGTATTTCCCCATGCCTTGACATTTTTATTTGAATGGCGTCGGGCTGCGGGCTGAGCTTTTGGCTGAAATGCCTCTCTGTCGCGGCCACGAGGTTTTGGTGCTTCCTCCTCCAGTCGGGGTAGCAACCTGCACTTTGGGTAACTCTTGGAGGGGCGTTCGAGTTTATATTCCTCGGCCGCAAGAACTTCAGTCCATCTGTCAGCTAGCAAATCTTGATCAGCTTGAAGCTGCTGTTGCTTTTTCTTAAGGCTATTTGCCATGGCTATAAGCCGGCGCTTGAAGCGCTCTTGTTCGACGGGATCCTCAGGCACAACAAATTCGTCATCGCCGAGGCTTGCCTCGTCTTCGGAGGGAGGCATGTAATTATCGTCCTCCGCCTCTCCATCTGCCGCTCTCTTGGGAGGGTTGGCTTCTCCATCCTCCTGCTCGAAATCTTGCTGGAGGGGATTGTTGCTATCTTCGGCACTGTCCGGAGTGCTATTATCTCCTGTGCTGGTATCACCGCTTTTGCCTTGGCGAGACTTAGAGCGGCGCCGCTAACGTCGGCGCTTGGGCTGCTTCTTGGAGGGGTCATCCTCCGTTGTCCCGTCGCCATTGCCTTCTTTGGGTGTGTCCACCATATATATATATATATATATCATATGATGAGGTGGCTGTCCAGTGCCCTGTGGGCAGTGGTGCTTGTTCGCCTCCTGCATCGTCGTCCATGCTGTCGATGTCTTCGGAGTCGACAGTGGCTACTAAGTGGGTGGTGGGTGGGTGGCGAATTTCTTTGTCATCCGCATCCCAATCCTGCCGGACATAGTTCGGCCAGGACTCTCCTGACAAGGAGAGAGACCTTAATGAGTTCAGTATGTCGCCGAAGGGCGAGTGCTGAAAGATATCCGCGGAGGTAAACTCCATGATTGGCACCCAGTCGGATTCGATAGGCACGGGCGCAGGCGGTTCGGAGTCCGTGGCCGGGGAGGAATCCGGCAGTTTGGCATCACGGCTCTCGTGAGGGGTAAGGTCGATACTCGGCTCGATCGCCGCTGAGGGTACGGCCTCCGTGGCGGGGTCTATCCACCCGCCCATGGATGGTGCAATTGGCTCCGAATTGAGGGTCGGAGCGGTTGCCGGTGCGATCTCCTGAACACTGTCCGATGGTAGAGCTAAATCATGCTCATCGAGACTGTGTGGCGCACTCGGCTGGGGCTCGAATCCGTCGAAGATCAAGTCTCCGCGGATATCGATCGTGTAGTTTAAGCTTCCAAACCTGACCTGGTGGCCAGGGGCATAACTTTCAATCTGCTCCAGATGGCCAAGCGAGTTGGCCCGCAGTGCGAAGCCGCCGAACACAAAGATCTGTCCGGGGAGAAAAGTCTCACCCTAGACTGCATCGCTATCGATGATCGAAGGAGCCATCAAGCCTAATGATGACGACATAGAGGAACTCTCAATGAAAGCACCAATGTCGGTGTCAAAACCGGCGGATCTCGGGTAGGGGGTCCCGAACTGTGCGTCTAAGACAGATGGTAATAGGAGGCGCGGGACATGATGTTTTACCCAGGTTCGGGCCCTCTTGATGGTGGTAAAACCCTATGTCCTGCTTGATTTATTCTTGATAATATGAGTAGTACAAGATTTGATCTACCACGAGATCGGGGAGGCTAAATCCTAGAAGCTAGCCTATGGTCTGATTATATGTTGTCCTACGGACTAAAACCCCCCGGTTTATATAGACACCGGAGGAGGCTAGGGTTCACAAGGTCGGTTACAAAGGAGGAGATATCCATATCCGCATTGCCTAGCTTGCCTTCCACGCCAAGTAGAGTCCCATCCGGACACGGGACGAAGTCTTCAATCTTGTATCTTCATAGTCCAACCGTCCGGCCAAAGGATATATCCCGGTTGTCCGGAGACCCTCTAATCCAGGACTCCCTCACTCATGTATTGCGTGAAGATTGAAAAAGTTTGAGAACACCAAAAGTATGAAACAATTGCTTGGCTTGTCATCAGGGTTGTGCATGATTTAAATACTTTGTGTGGTGAAGATGGAGCATAGCCAGACTATATGATTTTGTAGGGATAGCTTTCTTTGGCCATGTTATTTTGAGAAGACATGATTGCTTAGTTAGTATGCTTGAAGTATTATTATTTTTATGTCAATATGAACTTTTGTCTTGAATCTTTCGAATCTAAATATTCATGCCACAATTAAGAAGAATTACATTGAAATTATGCCAAGTAGCACTCCACATCAAAATTTCTGTTTTTATCATTTACCTACTCGAGGACGAGCAGGAATTAAGCTTGGGGATGTTGATATGTCTCCAACGTATCTATAATTTTTGATTGTTCCATGCTATTATATTATCAACCTTGGATGTTTTATATGCATTTATATGCTATTTTATATGATTTTTGGGACTAACCTATTAACCCAGAGCCCAGTGCCAGTTTCTATTTTTTCCATGTTTTAGAGTATCGTAGAAAAGGAAAATCAAACGGAGTCCAATTGACCTGAAACTTCACGGAACTTATTTTTGGAAGGAAAGCAACCCGGGAGACTTGGAGTCCACGTAAGGGAAGCTTCGAGGAGGCCACGAGGTAGGGAGCGGGCCCTCCACCCTCGTGGGCCCCTCGTGGCTCCCCTGACGCACTTCTTCCTCCTATATATCTCCATATACCCTAAAACGATCAGGGAGCACAATAGATCGGGAGTTCTGCCGCCAGAAGCCTCCGTAGCCACCGAAAGCCAATCGAGACCCATTCCGGCACCCTGCCGGAGGGGGAATCCCTCTCCGATGGCCATCTTCATCATCCCGGTGCTCTCCATGACGAGGAGGGAGTAGTTCTCCCTCGGGGCTGAGGGTATGTACCAGTATCTATGTGTTTGATCTCTCTCTCTCGTGTTCCTGAGGTGGTACAATCTTGATGTATCGCGAGCTTTGCTATCATAGTTGGATCTTATGATGTTTTCTCCCCCCCCCATACTCTCTTGTAATGGATTGAGTTTTCCCTTTGAAGTTATCTTATCGGATTAAGTCTTTAAAGATTTGAGAACACTTGATGTATGTCTTGCCGTGCGTATCTATGGTGACAATGGGATACCACGTGATTCACTTGATGTATGTTTTGGTGATCAACTTGCGGGTTCCGCCCATGAACCTATGCATAGGGGTTGGCACACGTTTTCGTCATGATTCTCCGGTAGAAACTTTGGGGCACTCTTTGAGGTTCTATGTGTTGGTTGAATAGATGAATCTGAGATTGTGTGATGCATATCGTATAATCATACCCACGGATACTTGAGGTGACATTGGAGTATCTAGGTGACATTAGGGTTTTGGTTGATTTGTGTCTTAAGGTGTTATTCTAGTACGAACTCTAGGGCTGTTTTTAAAACCTATAGGAATAGCCCAACGGATTGATTGGAAAGAATAACTTTGAGGTGGTTTCATACCCTACCATAATCTCTTCATTTGTTCTCCGCTATTAGTGACTTTGGAGTGACTCTTTGTTGCATGTTCAGGGATAGTTATGTGATCCAATTATGTTATTATTGTTGAGGGGACTTGCACTAGTGAAAGTATGAACCCTAGGCCTTGTTTCAACGTATTGCAATGCCATTTATGCTCACTTTTATCACTTGCTACCTTGCTGTTTTTATATTTTCAGATTACAAATACCTTTATCTACCATCCATGTACCACTTGTATCATCATCTCTTCGCCGAACTAGTGCACCTATACAATTTACCATTGTATTGGGTGTGTTGGGGACACAAGAGACTCTTTGTTATTTGGTTGCAAGGTTGCTTGAGAGAGACCATCTTCATCCTACGCCTCCTACGGATTGATAAACCTTAGGTCATCCACTTGAGGGAAATTTGCTACTGTCCTACAAACCTCTGCACTTGGAGGCCCAACAATGTCTACAATAAGAAGGTTGTGTAGTAGACATCACACGCTTTTTACACTAGGATCCATCCTAGCTTCTCAAAGCTAAGCTTCTGGAGCTAGAATCGTTCGGCTCTGCTTCGCACATGGAATTTGTGAAGTATGGAGTTGGAGGACTTCAGAACAGGCCCTCAATCTCCACTATAGCAAAATGTTTCAGCTTCCGCGTAACCTTTCATGTACCCATCGTGCGTGGCAAAAATTTAGACATCGGCTCATTCCCGCAACCCGCGGCGCGTCATGACGAGGCGTGATGCGGCGGGCGGCAGAGGAGGAGGAGGAGCGCGCGTGGATGCCTCTCTTTTTCTCATCCTCATACATGTGGAGAAAATGCCTCCCTTATAAAGAGGTCCATCTCCCTCTAAACTAGCAATGTGGGACTAAACTTTAGTTCCACCTCTTGCCTTGCACGAATGGGCTGCGTGGGCCTCTAGGATTTTTTAGGAATTTCTGAAACTGCTATTGGGCTAGGCCCAAAATAGACAAAATTCCAGCAATCCCCCACTAGATCCCAGAGGCACACAAAATTTGCCTTTGGTTCCAAAACACAATTTTATATACCGGTACTGCAGTGGAGACTGTTAAGTTGAACTTTCACCTAGAACTCTATGCTACATTAGTAAGCAACTTGAATAGTGGACTGAGCCTTGAACTGCAAGTTTTCTGCGAATCTAGCTTCACATGAAGCCTTGACCGGTACGTGGCTACCGTAGGTCTTCCCCGTGGGTGGAGCTTATGCGTCATACTCCGAGACCTTTCATGAGTTTACTAGAGAGAACTCTACTCTCATAGATTGCGACGTTTAACAATCAGACTCATATAGGTGCGTTCTTCAAAAGTTGTTCTGCAGGACGACATCTCTGCTTCAATGAGCCACTTAGAACACATTAAGATATACATCAACCTACCATGCAGATTAGGAGAGTATTGCATCTTCATGGAGTGGTATTGTTAATAGTAAGGATACTCTCCTCTTAGTTGACCAACAGCTTGTCTTCCACATCTAATTCACGGGATCTCCGATCACATAGACTAGGTTACCACTATGAACAACTCATATTGTGGGTCTCATACACATCTCCCTCGATGCATTATCTATCACATTACGTGATAGACCCTTAGTGAAAGGATCTGCCGGATTTTTAGACGTTTGGATATAATCTAATGCAATAACTCCGGAGTTTCTCATTTTCCTGACAGACTTTAACCTTCTCTAAATGTGTCTTGATGACTTCATGTTATCCTTTGAGCTGCTCATGTTCGTGACTACAGTTTGATTGTCATAGTTCATAAGGATACCCGGTACAGGTTTCTCAACAACCGGTAAGTCATTCAAGAGCCGACGAAGCCAATCTGCTTCGACCGTAGCTGTATCTAGTGTTGTGAGTTCTGCTTCCATTGTTGACCTCGTTAAGATGGTCTGCTTGCAAGACTTCCAAGAAACAGCGCCACCTCCATGAGTGAATACATATCCGCTCGTGGCCTTTATTTCATTAGCATCTGAGATCCAGTTTGAGTCACTATACCCTTCAAGCATCTTTGGGTGCCCGGTGTAGTGAATCCCATAGTTCGTAGTGCCTTTCAAATAACGCAAAACTCTCTCTAGAGCTTTCCAATGCACATCTCCTGGTTTTGAGACAAACCGACTCAGTTTGCTAACAGCAAAAGAGATGTCAGGTCTTGTAGCACTGGTTAAGTACATAAGTGAGCCAATAATCTAAGAATATTTCAATTGATCTCTAGCAATTCTTCGATCCTTTCAAAGTAACACACTCGCATCATATGGTGTTGGAGAGGGCTTGCGGTCACTATAGCCAAAGCGACTCAAGATCTTTTCCACATAGTGAGATTGAAGCAATGTAATCCCACCATCATCGTCTCTCAACAACTTGATGTTCAAAATGACATCGGCCTCTCCTAAATCCTTCATCTCAAAACAACAAGATAGGAAATCCTTGACCTCCTTAATAACATTCAGATTTGTTCCGAAAATCAGTATGTCATCAACATACAAGCAACGGATAACTCCCTCGCCCCCACCATGGCGGTTAGTACACACATTTGCCAGCTCCGTTTACAACAAAGCCTGTAGCTATTAAAGTTCTTTCAAACTTCTCATGCCACTGTTTGGGTGCTTGCTTGAATTCATACAAAGACTTCAGCAACTTGCACACTTTACCTTCCTGTCCATCTAGTACAAACCCATCTGGTTGTTCCATATTAAAGGAAATATGCCCTAGAGGCAATAATAAAGTTATTGTTTATTTCCTTATATCATGATAAATGTTTATTATTCATGCTAGAATTGTATTAACCAGAAACATGAAACATGTGTGAATACATAGACAAACAGAATGTCACTAGTATGCCTCTACTTGACTAGCTCGTTGATCAAAGATGGTTATGTTTCCTGACCATAGACAAAGAGTTGTCATTTGATTAACGGGGTTACATCATTAAGAGAATGATGTGATTGACTTGACCCATTCCGTTAGCTTAGCACTTGATCATTTAGTTTGTTGCTAATGCTTTCTGCATGACTCATACATGTTCATATGACTATGAGATTATGCAACTCCTGTTTACTGGAGGAACACTTTGTGTGCTACCAAACGTCACAACATAACTGGGTGATTATAAAGGTGCTCTACAGGTGTCTCCAAAGGTACTTGTTGGGTTGGCGTATTTCGAGATTAGGATTTGTCACTCCGATTGTCGGAGAGGTATCTCTGGGCCCACTCGGTAATGCACATCACTTAAGCCTTACAAGCGTTGCAACTAATGAGATAGTTGCGGGATGATGTATTACGGAACGAGTAAAGAGACTTTCCGGTAACGAGATTGAACTAGGTATTGAGATACCGACAATCAAATCTCGGGCAAGTAACATACCGATGACAAAGGGAACAACGTATGTTGTTATGCAGTTTGACCGATAAAGATCTTCGTAGAATATGTGGGAGACAATATGAGCATCTAGGTTCCGCTATTGGTTATTGATTGGAGACGTGTATCGGTCATGTATACATAGTTCTCGAACCCGCAGGGTCCGCACGCTTAAAGTTTCGATGACAGTTATATTATGAGTTTATATGTTTTGATGTACCGAAGATTGTTCGGATTCCCGGATGTGATCACAGACATAACGAGGAGTCTCAAAATGGTCGAGACATGAAGATTGATATATTGGACGACTATATTCGGACACCGGATGGTTCCGGGGGTTATCGGATATATACCGGAGTACCGGGGGGTTACCGGAACCCCCCCCCCCCCGGAGGTTATTGGGCCTCATGGGCCCAATTGGTGAAAGAGGAGAGGCGGCCAAGGGGCAGCCATGCGCCCCTCCCTCACCCCCCCAAGTCTGAATTGGGCAAGGAGGGGGAGGCGCCCCCCTTTCCTTTTCCCCTCTCGCTCCTTCCCTTTCCTCTCCTAATCCAACAAGGAAAAGGGAGGGAGTCCTACTCCCAGTGGGAGTAGGACTCCTCCTGGCGCGCCCCTCCTAGCTGGCCGCCTCTCCCCCCCCTTGCTCCTTTATATACGGGGGCACGAGGCACTGAGGGAGTCCTGGATTAGGGGGTATCCGGACAGCCGGACTATATCCTTTGGCCGGACTGTTGGACTATGAAGATACAAGATTGAAGACTTCGTCCCGTGTCCGGATGGGACTCTCCTTGGCGTGGAAGGCAAGCTTGGAAATATGGATATGTAGATCTCCTTCCTTGTAACCGACTCTGTGTAACCCTAGCCCCCTCCGGTGTCTATATAAACCGGAGGGTTTAGTCAGTAGGACCAACAACAACAATCATACCATAGGCTAGCTTCTAGGGTTTAGCCTCTTCGATCTCGTGGTAGATCAACTCTTGTACTACTCATATTATCAAGAACAATCAAGCAGGACGTAGGATATTACCTCCATCAAGAGGGCCCGAACCTGGGTAAACATCGTGTCCCCTGCCTCCTGTTACCATCCACCTAGACGCACAGTTCGGGACCCCCTGCCCGAGATCCGCCAGTTTTGACACCGACATTGGTGCATTCATTGAGAGTTCCTCTGTGTCGTCATCGTTAGGCTGGATGGCCCCTTCAATCATCGATAGCGATGCAGTCTGGGGTGAGACTTTTCTCCTCGGACAGATCTTTGTATTCGGCGGCTCCGCACTGCGGGCCAACTCGCTTGGCCATCTGGAGCAGATCGAGAGTTACGCCCCTGGCCACCAGGTCAGGTTTGGAAACATAAACCACACGGCCGACATCCACGGAGACTTGATCTTCGACGGATTCGAGCCCTTGCCGAGTGCGCCGCACGGTCACGATGAGCATGATTTACCTCTACCATCGGACAGTGTTCGGGAGATCGCACCGGCGACCGCTCCGACCCTCAATTCGGAGCCAGTTGCACCATCCAAGGACGGGTGGATAGACCCCGCCACAGAGGCTGCATCTTCAGTGGCGATCGAGCCAAATACCAACCTTACCCTTCACAGGAGCCGTGACGCCGAACTGTCGGATTCTTCCCCGGCCACGGACTCCGAACCGCATGCGCCCGTGCCTATCGAATCCAACTGGGCGCCGGTCATGGAGTTCACCTCCGCGGATATCTTACAACACTCGCCCTTTGGCGACATACTGAACTCATTAAGGTCTCTCTCCTTGTCGGGAGAGTCCTGGCCGAACTATGGCCGGCCAGATCGGGATGCGGACGACGAAGAAATTCGCCGCCCACCCACCACCCACTTAGTAGCCACTGTCGACGACTTGACCGACATGCTCGCCTTCGACTCCGAAGACATCGACGGTATGGACGACGATGCAGGAGACGAATAGGAGCCACTGCCCACAGGGCACTAGATGCCCACTTCATCATATGATGTATACATGATGGACACACCCAAAGAAAACATCGACGAGGAACGGAAGGACGCGGCAAAGGATCGTTCCCTCGAGAAGCAGCCAAAGCGGCGGCGTAAGCGCCGCTCCAAATCCCGCCTTGGCGGAAACATCGACCATATAGACCCAGCGATAGAGCAGGGTGAGCCAGCGGACGACAAACACGGCATTGAACCACCGTCCGACCACGGCAACACGGAGAATCAAACCGAACAACTCGTCTCCGGCGAAGATAACAGTCCGGATGACATCACATCGGATAGGCACCCGGAGCAACAGAATATCCATCAAAGGCTTGTCGCCACTACGAGGAGTCTAAAAAAGTAGAAGCAAAGGCTCAGGGTTGCACAAGACACACTCAGAATTAGATGGAGTAAAGTACTCAACACTGCAGCAAAGTACGGCGGTAGTCACCACACAAAGAGCTACCCGAAGTGAAAGCTGCTACCTGAATTCAATGATGAGGCATCCCTCGCAATCAAAAAACAAAACAGCCATCCGGTCGGATAGACGACCTCATGGCCAACATAGAGCGGCAAACGACGCCGCACACAAGCCAGTACGCGATCCACGTGAGGGCTCGGATCAAAATGACGGTGCAACTAGATCCATCTACGGGCCAAGCAAGCGTGCTCCAGCACGCAATGCAACACAACAAAAATCCGAACACCACGGTACACCCAAATACAGGGGTGCCGCACACCCCCTATGTTTCACCGATGAGGTGCTAGACCATGAATTTTCAGAGGGATTCAAACCCATAAACATAGAGGCGTACGACGGAACGACAGACCCTGGGGTCTGGATTGAGGACTACATCCTCCATATCCACATGGCTCGAGGAGACGATCTCCATGCCATCAAGTACTTACCCCTCAAGCTCAAAGGGCCAACTCGGCACTGGCTTAAAAGCCTCCTCGAAAACTCCATTGGAAGCTGGGAAGAGCTCGAGGACGCTTTTTGGGCAAATATTCAAGGGACCTATGTCCAACCACCGGATGCAGACGATTTAAGTCATATAACTCAACAGCCTGGAGAGTCAGCCCGAAAGCTTTGGAACAGGTTTCTCACTAAAAAGAACCAAATAGTCGACTGTCCGGACGCCGAAGCCTTAGCAGCTTTCAAGCACAGCATTCGAGATGAATGGCTTGCCAGACACCTCGGCCAAGAAAAGCCAAGAACAATGGGAGCATTAACAAGCCTCATGACCCGCTTTTGCACGGGCGAGGACAGCTGGTTAGCCTGATGTAGCACCAGCGACCCAAGTACATCCGAAGTCAGGGACGGAAACGGGAAGCCACGACACAGCAAAAACAAGCGCCGGAATAAAGAAGACAATCTGAAGAGCACGGCGGTAAACGCCGGATTCAGAAGCTCTCGGCCAGGTCAGCAAAAGCTGCCCTCCAATGGCAACAGAGACGAACTGTCCAGCCTGAGCAAGATTCTGGACAAACTATGTCAGATCCACAGCACCCCCGATAAACCTGCAAATCATACCCATAGAGAATGTTGGGTCTTCAAGCAGTCCGGCAAACTCAACGCCGAACACAAGGGGCAGGATACACCAAGCGAAGACGAGGACGAGCCTCGCAAGCAAAGCACTGGGGAACAGAAGAAATTCCCACCAGAAGTCAAAATAGTAAACATATTACACGTGATGAAGGGGAGAAACAAAGCGGCACTCCTAGAGACACATGCCCCAGGGCCTATCACCGCGGAGTTCTGCCACTGGTCGTCCAAACCGATCACCTTTGACCATCGGGATTACTCGGCAAGTATCCGGCATGCAGGATGGGCTGCCTTGGCGTTAGACCCGATAATTGACGGATACCACTTCACACGAGTCCTGGTGGACGGCGGTAGTAGTTTAAACCTGATATATCAGGACACGGTCCGCAAAATGGGGATAGACCCAACAAAAATCAGCCATAGCAATACTACCTTTAAAGGAGTAATGCCAGGCCCAGAAGCCCATTGCACGGGCCCCCTGCTACTAGAGGTTATATTCGGCTTTTCCGATAACTTCCGCAGCGAAAAGTTAACCTTCCACGTCGCTCCGTTCCAAAGTGGCTATCAAGCACTACTCGTATGCAAAGCTTTCGCTCGCTTTAACGCAATACCGCATTACGCTTGTCTCATGCTTAAAATGCCCGGTCCATGTGGCATCATTACAGTAAATGGAAATATTGAGCGCTCCTTGCGCGCGGAAGACCGTGCGGCTGCCTTGGCAGCCGCACACTAGACGGCCTCACCAACTAGAGCATCTAACAGGTCGTTAAGACCACGGACACGGTTAGACGAGTCCGGTGCAGCTATATATAATTGATACAGGTTTGATTGCTATACCCCTACAAAAATACAAGGGGCTCAACGCGTGTAAACAAGTGACAATTAGGCTCAACTTTACTCATCTGGAACTATACATGGTTTATTTAGTATAACCTACCTTCTGCATGACAACTTTTCAACTAAGTTCCTCTCTTTTATAGATGACCATCGTGCTACACCCGTCCAGGATACGGCACAACGGAGACACAGGCGCAGACGTGCAGCAGGGACCCGTTCCAAGGATTCTTTTTAGATTAAGAACCTGCGTAAACCTTTTTTACTGTCTCTTGTTGATACACATCACCCGGATTCTCAGTACAACTGAGAAGGATGCTGACGTATTGGCATGTGGCCACGTCAGAATATTGCACGTACCTGGATACCAGGGGCTTATTACAAAGGGCACTGTTTAGCCCGGTTTACATCATAAAGACTGAATACCTTAGGGAGTGTTCGGCATCGCGAGTTTGGCCTTATATGCATCATCTCCGAATCATGTCTTTGTTAAAATGTTGGGTTTGCCCGGCTCCTGTGTTTTGCTGCCTTACGTTCCACTCTATCGGCTAGGGCGGCACCAGGAGAACTACTGCGATTGTGCCCTGGTTCATCCGGACGAGCACCTTAGTAGAGAAAGCCGAAAACTGACTGTTATGATATAGCGTGAGACTGGTCAACCACTCGATGACCTAGCGGAATCTTCGGGATTCCTCCTCCTTAACGAAGGGCTGTTTCCCGGCCAGGCATGTACGCGCCCCGAATTCGGATGAACGCGGAGCCACCAGGGGCTATATAGTAGCCCCACTGTCAAACTCCTCTGGCTAAGTGAAAGTGTTAAAGCATTATAGTCTGATTGCCTAGTTCGCTGCGCTATCACCTCCTTAATGGACTAAGACGTTGGATCAAGTGTGAACATGTGTCTTCTGCAAGCACCCCCTCATTATATGCGTGGGGGCTGAAGCCGACGACTGCCATCTTTTAGGTTATATACATATATACATAAACGGCCGCACTGGAGGCATCATAGTACTTTCGGGCAAAAGTATAAATACAGCCTTGATAAACTTAATAAAACATTGTTTTTACAATGGGAATACATGTCACTAGAACATAATATTCTTCGAGCACTGAGCCTCTATCGAACGAGCGCCTTCAAGGACTTCTTCAAAGTAGTGCTCAGCAGCCACTCGGCCTACGGCCGATCCCTGTGTCGCAACAGTGGTGGCCTCCATCTCCGCCCAGTATGTCTTGACAAGGGCAAAGGACATCCGCGCACCATCTATGCACGCCGATCTCTTTACAGCATTGATGCGTGGCACAGTGCCAAGGAACTGCTGCACCAAACTAAAATAACTTTTTGGCTTTGGCCTTTCCGGCCAGAGATGATCCACAATAGACCTCATGGCGAGTCCGGACAATCTATTCAGCTCGGCCCATTCGGCCAACCGATCAGTCAATGGAAGTGGACGCTCTGGAACGTTAAATTGTGACCAGAGTAGCTTTTCCACTTCGCGATCTTTTTGATCTCGAAAGTATTCGGCCGCATCGGCAGCACTCGCCGCTAAGTCCAGATATGCGTCCACAGAACTCCACAGCCGGTCCAAAGGGGCGTACCTAGGATCTCCGAACTTCATCCGCAGCATAAAGGGCTTCCTAGCCGCGATATCCTCGGCTTGACGCAGCTCCTCCTTCATCGCTCTCATTGCAGAGCGGGTGTCTTTGGTCACCATCGTGGCCTTCTCCAGGTCTGTCCTCTTCGCTCGATCTTCCTCTTCAAGAAGCTCGTAACGGTCAGCGGCATTCTTCAATTCCACAGCCATCCTGGCTATTTCCTCCTTGCTTGGCAGTGAGCAGCCTGTTTGGCTTTCAGCTCCTCGATTGCCTTTAGGGCAGCCGCATCGCTTTTCCTGGCTTGTTCTTTGGCTCGGGCAAGTTCCGCCCGAAGGTTCTCCACTGCCGCAGCTTCATCTGCATTCACACACATGTTATAGATACTGGCATCATGCTCCTCTTCCCATGTGTCACCGGAGGAATCACATACCCTGTGCCTCGTCAAGCCGCTTGTTGATAAGTACGATGTCGGCGTCTGCCACGTCAAGCTGCCGCTTTAGCTCGGCAAACTCATCAGTCTGGCTGGCCACCAGACCCTCCGCCACCTACATATTAAGGCGGCACGATTATTCCTGCGACTATGATCCTCTGTGCACTGTCGTCTTCGATAGCACCCAGAGTCTCAGGGGCTACTATCTACACAGGGAACATCTAAAAATGTGCGGTACTATCAAAAATGTACATCATTTCGCGTACCTCAAAACCCGTCAGTAAACTCATAAAGGCTTCATGCAACCCGCTTTCGGCAAACGAAATCCTTTCAATCACCATACCCATCAACGTGCGGTGCTCTTCTGAGATAGCCGCTTGCTCTAGCAGATCCCTCAGTACGTCCGACCATACACCAGACGGTGCTGGACTCTTTTGATTGCCCTCTTCAAGAGCCAGATACTGAGGACTTCGGGTGGCCATAGGATTACCTTCTGGCCTTGCCGGATCTGGAGAAACCCTCCGCGATGACACCTCGGGGTCGCCCGCCTCATGAGGCGGTATGGTAGGGGGAGGCGTTTCGCTCTCCATCATCTCTGGAAGAAGATCCCCTGAAGACGAGCTCTGCTGAGAAGGGCTAAAATCCGAACTACAAGATAAATGCTTCGGTTATTTTCCTCAGAAGTAAAGCCAGATATTTTCATTATTAAGTACCCTTTTACTTACAGCTCGGTGGAGGGTTGATCCCCTTGAGGGCATAGTGCGGCCAGGGTATCCCTCAGGGCAGGACCCTCCGGCGAAGATTTCTTCCCCCATTTGGAGACCATGGTCTCCGGGTCCTCAGAGGCGGTCCTCTTCCTTCCCTGGGGAGAGGAAGTTTTAGTTCCTCCTCCCCGGTTAACCTCCTTCGCGGAGGCGCTAGCCTCCTTGTCCCCCCCTTTATCTTCTCCTGAGGGCGCTTGATAAGGCACGATCTCCAGCATCCTGGTTAGCACGGGATTTGGTGATGTCTCAGGGAGGGGGGCCAAACACCTGATCAACTTTGCCTTCGCTATCCAATCCTGGTCAAATAGTGGCTTTTTTAGGGCGATGTTGCGATAAATAAACGGACAGTATGTTCGGATGCGGGGCTACTTACTTGGGTATCCGGGCGATTGCAGCTCAGACCTGCATCCTCAGTGATGTCTGGACACATTATTTGTGGTCCGAAGAACAATTTGTACATCTCCTCGGGCGTCATGCCAAGGAAGTGTTGAATAGCTCGCGGTCCTTCCGGGTTGAATTCCCATATGCGAAGGGGCCGGCGTTTGCAAGGCTGGACTCGACGAACTAGCATAACTTGCACTACCATAACTAGACTGAAATCTCTCTCAAAGAGATCTCAGTACATGATGCTAAATTTTATTGTATGAGATGATCATGTATTGTAACCGAGTTATCGGCAACTGGCAAGAGCCATATGGTTGTCCCTTTATTGTATGCAATGCAATCGCCATGTAATGCTTTACTTTATCACTAAGCGGTAGCAATAGTCGTAGAAACATAAGATTGGTGAGACGACAACGATGCTATGATGGAGATCAAGGTGTTGCGCCGGTGACGATGGTGACCATAACGGTGCTTCGGAGATGGAGATCACAAGCACAAGATGATGATGGCCATATCATATCACTTATATTGATTGCATGTGATGTTTATCTTTTTATGCATCTTAACTTGCTTTGATTGACGGTAGCATTATAAGATGATCCCTCACTAAACTATCAAAGTATAAGTGTTCTCCCTGAGTATGCACCGTTGCGAAAGTTCTTCGTGTTGAGACACCACGTGATGATCGGGTGTGATAGGCTCTACGTTCAAATACAACGAGTGCAAAACAGTTGCACACACGGAATACTGAGGTTAAACTTGACAAGCCTAGCATATAACAGATATGGCCTCGGAACACGGAGACCGAAAGGTCGAGCGTGAATCATATAGTAGATATGATCAACATAGTGATGTTCACCATTGAAACTACTCCATCTCACATGATGATCGGACATGGTTTAGTTGATTTGGATCACGTGATCACTTAGAGGATTAGAGGGATGTCTATCTAAGTGGGGGTTCTTTAATAATATGATTAATTGAACTTAAATTTATCATGAACTTAGTACCTGATAGTATTTTGCCTGTCTATGTTGATTGTAGATAGATGACCCGTGCTGTTGTTCCGTTGAATTTTAATGCGTTCCTTGAGAAAGCAAAGTTGAAAGATGATGGTAGCAATTACACGGACTGGGTCCGTAACTTGAGGATTATCCTCATTGCTGCACAGAAGAATTACGTCCCGGAAGCACCGCTGGGTGCCAGGCCTGCTGCAGATGCTGCTGACAACGTTAAGAACGTTTGGCGGAGTAAAGATGATGACTACTCGATAGTTTAGTGTGCCATGCTTTACGGCTTAGAACCGGGACTTCAACGACGTTTTGAACGTCATGGAGGATATGAGATGTTCTAGGAATTGAAATTAATATTTCAAGCAGATGCCCGGATTGAGAGATATGAAGTCTCCAATAAGTTCTATAGCTGCAAGATGGAGGAGAATAGTTCTGTCAGTGAACATATACTCAAAATTTCTGGGTATCATAATCACTTGACTCAACTGGGAGTTAATCTTCCTGTTGATAGTGTCATTGACAGAGTTCTTCAATCACTGCCACCAAGCTACAAAAGCTTCGTGATGAACTATAATATGCAAGGGATGAATAAGACAATTCCCAAGCTCTTCGCAATGCTAAAGGCTGCGAAGGTAGAAATCAAGAAGGAGCATCAAGTGTTGATGTCAATAAGACCACCAATTTCAAGAAAAAGGGCAAAGGGAAGAAGAAGGGGAACTTCAAGAAGAACAGCAAACAAGTTGCTGCTCAAGAGAAGAAACCCAAGTTTGGACCTAAGCCTGAGACTGAGTGCTTCTACTGCAAGTAGACTGGTCACTGGAAGCGGAACTGCCCCAAGTATTTGGCGGATAAGAAGGATGGCAAGGTGAACAAAGGTATATGTGATATACATGTTATTGATGTGTACCTTACTAATGCTCGCAGTAGCACCTGGGTATTTGATACTGGTTTTGTTGCTAATATTTGCAACTCGAAACAGGGGCTACGGATTAAGCGAAGATTGGCTAAGGACGAAGTGACGATGCGCGTGGGAAATGGTTCCAAAGTCGATGTGATCGCAGTCGGCACGCTACCTCTACATCTACCTTCGGGATTAGTTTTAGACCTGAATAATTGTTATTTGGTGCCAGCGTTGAGCATGAACATTATATCTGGATCTTGTTTGATGCGAGACGGTTATTCATTTAAATTAGAGAATAATGGTTGTTCTATTTATATGAGTAATATCTTTTATGGTCATGCACCCTTGAAGAGTGGTCTATTTCTATTGAATCTCGATAGTAGTGATACACATATTCGTAATATTGAAGCCAAAAGATGCAGAGTTGATAATGATAGTGCAACTTATTTGTGGCACTGTCGTTTAGGTCTTAACGGTATAAAGTGCATGAAGAAACTCCATACTGATGGACTTTTGGAACCACTTGATTATGAATCACTTGGTACTTGCGAACCGTGCCTCATGGGCAAGATGACTAAAACGCTGTTCTCCGGAACTATGGAGCGAGCAACAGATTTGTTGGAAATCATACATACAGATGTGTGTGGTCCGATGAATATTGAGGCTCGCGGCGGGTATCGTTATTTTCTCACCTTCACAGATGATTTAAGCAAATATGGGTATATCTACTTAATGAAACATGAGTTTGAAATATTTGAAAAGTTCAAAGAATTTCAGAGTGAAGTTGAAAATCATCGTAATAAGAAAATAAAGTTTCTACGATCTGATCGTGGAGGAGAATATTTGAGTTACGAGTTTGGTCTTCATTTGAAACAATGCGGAATAGTTTCACTACACACGCCACCTGGAACACCACAGTGTAATGGTGTGTCTGAACATCGTAATCGTACTTACTAGATATGGTGTGATCTATGATGTCTCTTACCGATTTACCACTATCATTTTGGGGTTATGCATTAGAGACAGCTGCATTCACGTTAAATAGGACACCATCAAAATCCGTTGAGACAACACCTTATGAACTATGGTTTGGCAAGAAACCAAAGTTTTCGTTTCTTAAAGTTTGGGGCTACGATGCTTATGTGAAAAAGCTTCAACCTGATAAGCTCGAACCCAAATCGGAGAAATGTGTCTTCACAGGATACCCAAAAGAGACTGTTGGGTACACCTTCTATCACAGATCCGAAGGCAAGACTTTTGTTGCTAAATTTGGAATCTTTCTAGAGAAGGAGTTTCTCTAGAAAGAAGTGAGTGGGAGGAAAGTAGAACTTGATGAGGTAACTATACATGCTCCCTTATTGGAAAGTAGCTCATCATAGAAACCGGTTTCTGGGACACCTACACCAATTAGTGAGGAAGTTAATGATGATGATCATGAAACTTCAGATCAAGTTGTTACTGAACCTTGTAGGTCAACCAGAGTATGATCCACACCATATTGGTATGGTAGTCCTGTTCTGGAAGTTATGTTGCTAGACCATAACGAACCTATGAACTATGAAGAAGCGATGGTGAGCCCAGATTCCGCAAAATGGCTTGAGGCCATGAAATCTAAGATGGGATCCATGTATGAGAACAAAGTGTGGACTTTGGTTGACTTGCCCGATGATCGGCAAGCCATTGAGAATAAATGGATCTTCAAGAAGAAGACCCATGCTGACGGTAATGTTACTGTTTATAAAGCTCGACTTGTTGCAAAAGGTTTTCGACAAGTTCAAGGGGTTGACTACGATGAGACCTTCTCACCCGTAGCGATGTTTAAGTCTGTCCGAATCATGTTAGCAATTGCTGCATTTTATGATTATGAAATTTGGCAAATGGATGTCAAAACTGCATTCCTGAATGGATTTCTGGAAGAAGAGTTGTATATGATGCAACCGGAAGGTTTTGTCGATCCAAAAGGAGCTAACAAAGTGTGCAAGCTCCAGCGATCCATTTATGGACTAGTGCAAGCCTCTCGGAGTTGGAATAAGCGCTTTGATAGTGTGATCAAAGCATTTGGTTTTATACAGACTTTTGGAGAAGCCTGTATTTACAAGAAAGTGACTGGGAGCTCTGTAGCATTTCTGATATTATATGTGGATGCCATATTGCTGATTGGAAATGATATAGAATTTCTGGATAGCATAAAGGGATACTTGAATAAGAGTTTTTCAATGAAAGACCTCGGTGAAGCTGCTTATATATTGGGCATCAAGATCTATAGAGATAGATCAAGATGCTTAATTGGACTTTCACAAAGCACATACCTTGACAAAGTTTTGAAGAAGTTCAAAATGGATCAAGCAAAGAAAGGGTTCTTGCCTGTGTTACAAGGTGTGAAGTTGAGTAAGACTCAATGCCCGACCACTGCAGAAGATAGAGAGAAGATGAAAGATGTTCCCTATGCTTCAGCCATATGCTCTATCATGTATGCAATGCTGTGTACCAGACCTGATGTGTGCCTAGCAATAAGTTTAGTAGGGAGGTACCAAAGTAATCCAGGAGTGGATCACTGGACAGCGGTCAAGAACATCCTGAAATACCTGAAAAGGACTAAGGATATGTTTCTCGTTTATGGAGGTGACAAAGAGCTCATCATAAATGGTTACGTTGATGCAAGCTTTGACACTGATTCAGACGATTCTAAATCACAAACCGGATAAGTGTTTACATTGAACGGTGGAGCTGTCAGTTGGTGCAGTTCTAAACAAAGCGTCGTGGCGGGATCTACGTGTGAAGCGGAGTACATAGCTGCTTCGGAAGTAGCAAATGAAGGAGTCTGGATGAAGGAGTTCATATCCGATCTAGGTGTCATACCTAGTGCATCGGGTCCAATGAAAATCTTTTGTGACAATACT
Source organism: Triticum urartu (assembly GCF_003073215.2). NCBI lineage: Eukaryota > Viridiplantae > Streptophyta > Magnoliopsida > Poales > Poaceae > Triticum > Triticum urartu. Next base: position 437,557,899 of record NC_053025.1, on the reverse strand, counting down.
GGTGCAATTGCCTTGGCGAAGGAATCCAGATTTCACAAGAGAACCAAGCACATCAAGAGACGCTTCAATTCCATCCGGGATTTAGTCCAGGTGGGAGACATAGAAATTTGCAAGATACATACGGATCTGAATGTTGCAAACCCATTGACTAAGCCTCTTCCACGAGCAAAACATGATCAGCACCAAGGCTCCATGGGTGTTAGAATCATTACTGTGTAATATAGATTATTGACTCTAGTGCAAGTGGGAGACTGAAGGAAATATGCCCTAGAGGCAATAATAAAGTTATTATTTATTTCCTTATATCATGATAAATGTTTATTATTCATGCTAGAATTGTATTAACCGGAAACATGATACATGTGTGAATACATAGACAAACAGAATGTCACTAGTATGCCTCTACTTGATTAGCTAGTTGATCAAAGATGGTTATGTTTCCTGACCATAGACAAAGAGTTGTCATTTGATTAACGGGGTCACATCATTAAGAGAATGATGTGATTGACTTGACCCATTCCGTTAGCTTAGCACTTGATTGTTTAGTTTGTTGTTAATGCTTTCTTCATGACTCATACATGTTCCTATGACTATGAGATTATGCAACTCCCGTTTACCGGAGGAACACTTTGTGTGCTACCAAATGTCACAACGTAACTGGGTGATTATAAAGGTGCTCTACAGGTGTCTCCAAAGGTACTTGTTGGGTTGGCGTATTTCGAGATTAGGATTTGTCACTCTGATTGTCGGAGAGGTATCTCTGGGCCCACTCGGTAATGCACATCACTTAAGCCTTGCAAGCATTGCAACTAATGAGTTAGTTGCGGGATGATGTATTACGGAACGAGTAAAGAGACTTGCCGGTAACGAGATTGAACTAGGTATTGAGATACCGACGATCAAATCTCGGGCAAGTAACATACCGATGACAAAGGGAACAACGTATGTCGTTATGCGGTTTGACCGATAAAGATCTTCGTAGAATATGTGGGAGCCAATATGAGCATCCAGGTTCCGCTATTGGTTATTGACCGGAGACGTGTATCGGTCATGTCTACATAGTTCTCGAACCCGCAGGGTCCGCACGCTTAAAGTTTCGATGACAGTTATATTATGAGTTTATATGTTTTGATGTACCGAAGATTGTTCGGGTTACCGGATGTGATCATGGACATAACGAGGAGTCTCGAAATGGTCGAGACATGAAGATTGATATATTGGACGACTATATTCGGACACCGGAATGGTTCCGGGGGTTATCGGATATATATCGGAGTATCGGGGGGTTACCGGAACCCCCCGGAGGTTATTGGGCCTCATGGGCCCAATTGGTGAAAGAGGAGAGGCGGCCAAGGGGCAGCCATGCGCCCCTCCCTCACCCCCCCAAGTCTGAATTGGGCAAGGAGGGGGAGGCGCCCCCCTTTCCTTTTCCCCTCTCGCTCCTTCCCTTTCCTCTCCTAATCCAACAAGGAAAAGGGAGGGAGTCCTACTCCCGGTGGGGGTAGGAATCCTCCTGGCGCACCCCTCCTGGACGGCCGCCTCTCCCCCCTTGCTCATTTATATACGGGGGCAGGGGCACCCTAGAGACACAACAATTGATCTGTTGATCTTTTAGCCGTGTGCGGTGCCCCCCCCCCTCCACCATAGTCGACCTCGATAATACTGTAGCGGTGCTTAGGCGAAGCCCTACGTCGGTAGAACATCATTATCATCACCACGTCGTCGTGCTGACGAAACTCTCCCTCAACACTCGGCTGGATCGGAGTTTGAGGGACGTCATCGGGCTGAACGTGTGCTGAACTCGGAGGTGCCGTGCGTTTGGTACTTGATCGGTCGGATTGTCAATGCGTACGACTACATCAACTGCGTTGTGCTAACGCTTCCACTTTCGGTCTATGAGGGTACGCAAACAACACTCTCCCCTCTCGTTGCTATGCATCACCATGATCTTGCGTGTGCGTAGGAATTTTTTTGAAATTACTACGTTCCCCAACACATATAAATTTCCTTGTCCAACTCTCCATTTAGGAAAGCGGTCTTAACATCCATTTGATGAACGAGAAGATCATGTGAGGCAGCTAGTGAAAGTAGAACTCGAATAGTGGTCAGTCGAGCCACGGGTGAGTAAGCATCAAAGAAGTCTTCACCTTCCTTTTGGGTATAACCCTTAGCCACGAGTTGAGCCTTGTACTTTTCAATAGTACCATCAAGCCTAAGCTTCTTGTTGAATACCCATTTGCATCCTATAGGTTTGAACCCATAAGGACGATCAGTTATCTCCCAGGTTTCATTCGCCAAGATGGAATCCATCTCGCTACGAACCGCTTCCTTCCAGTAGTCAGCATCTTCAGATGCACAGGCCTCTGAAATAGAACTAGGAGTGTCATCTATGAGATACACAAGAAAATCATCACGAAAGGACTTTGCAATCCTCTGTCTCTTTCTCGTAGTAGGAACTTTATTATTCTCCTCCATAGCATTTTCAAAGTGTTCCATTGAAATGGCAGGTTCGTTAATTGTAAGTGGTTCCTGATTCGATGAACTAGGCATCTCCTGATTAGATGAGGTAGCCATATCCTTCATTGAAAAGATATCTTCAAAGAAAGTCGCATCATTCGACTCCATGATCGTACCGACATGGATGTCAGGTACCTCAGATTTTACAACCAAGAATCTATAACCAATGCTATGAAAAGCATATCCCAGGAAAACACAATCCACGGTCTTTGGTCCAAACTTGTACTTCTTTGAAATTGGCACATTGACTTTCGCCAAACAACCCCAGGTTCGTAGATAAGAGAGTTTTAATCTTTTCTTCTCCCATTCCTCGAATGGAGTTATCTCTTTATTCTTTGTGGGAACTCGGTTTAGGACATGACATGCAGTCAATATCGCCTCCCCCCACCATGCCTTGGAGAGACCCGATGTGTCTAACACGGCGTTAACCAAATCTGTTAGAGTACGGTTCTTTCTTTCGGCCACCCCATTTGACTGAGGTGAATAGGGAGGCGTCCTCTCATGGATTATACCATGTTCCGCACAAAAAGCATCAAATTCATTAGAAAAATACTCTTCACCACGGTCGGACCTAAGCCTCTTGATTTTCTGATCAAGTTGGTTTTCCACTTCAGCTTTATAGATCTTGAAAAAATTCAAAGCCTCATCCTTAGATTTTAGAAGGTACACACGGCAGTATCTAGTGGAGTCGTCAATTAATGTCATGAAATATTTCTTTCCACCTTTTGTCAAAACACCATTCATTTCAGATAGATCTGAATGTATGAGTTCTAGTGGTGCAAGATTTCTCGTTTCCGCTGTCGTGTGAGACTTACGAGGTTTGCTTGGCTTGCACACAAACTTGACACTTAGATCCCTTGACAGCGGTGGAACTAGGGATTAAGTTCAATTTGGCTAGTCGCGACATGCAACCAAAGTTAACATGACAAATACGTGAATTCCACACATTTGATTCACTATTGTTGCAATATGATTAACAACTTTATTGCAAATGTCTTATAAGGATAAACGAAATAGACCTCCTGACTTATAGACTTTACCGACAAAGGTTCCACACTTGGATATTACAAATTTATTCGACTCAAAGACAAGCTTGTAGCCATCTCTACACAAAAGAGATCCACTAACAAGATTTTTATTGACGGAGGGGACATAATGCACGTTCTTCAGTCGCACGATCTTCCCTGGAGTAAACTTCAGATCGACCGTGCCAACACCACGAACAGAAGCACTTGAACCGTTGCCCATCAGCACAGTTGAAGTCCCTGCGGTCTGATAAGACGAAAACATGAAAATATCACCGCATACATGCACATTAGCACCCGTGTCAATCAACCAATCAGGAGAATGACATACTGAAAGAATAGTGGGAAATATACCATACCAACATCCTTCATGTCAGTGTCTCCAATGACAACATTAGCGGTCTTGCCGCCTTTCCCAGGATGACACTTGTCATAGCGATTAGGGCAACTAGGAGCCTAATGATCAGGATCCCCACACACATGACAAACACCTTTCCTTTTGTCATTCTTCTTCTTGAAGTTCTTGTGCTGCACAGCCTTGTTCTTCCCATCAAACTTTGCTTTACCATCAAACTTGCCCTTGTTCTTGAACTTGTGGGGCTGGAAGTTCTACTTCTGTACCAGATTGGCACTAGATCTTCTCTCAATACCTCGAGCACGTGTGTCCTTTGCTCTCGCCTTTTCTTCCACATCAAGAGTACCAATGAGATCCGGAACGAAAAAATCCTGTCTCTTATGCTTCAGTAAGGTAGCAAAGTTCCTCCATGAATGAGGAAGCTTAGTGATGATACCTCTGGCAACAAACTTGTCTGGTAGCATACAATTGAAGTGCTCAAGTTCTCTAGCAAATGACTGTATCTCATGAGCTTGCTCAACCACGGAGCGCTCTCCAGTCATCCTCGAGTGCGTCCCACATATATCTTTTCCATTGTCAATTGACGCATACGCATCAACTATGTTCTCACCAAGAACACTCAAGAGTAGCCTTAAATAGAGTATCCATTTTCTGAAAAGCTTGTTTCTATTGGGCATCATGCTCCCCTTCAGGTTTGCCAAGAGTGGTGTCATAGCAACTCATGGTTTGAAACCACAACACTGCTCTCACGCGCCACCTCTTATAGTGGATAACCTCAAACATAGGAGGTATCATGGAAGCAGCAAAACCACTTGGTGTAAATTGCCTATAATAAGGTTTTTGGATTGTCGGAAATATGAGCAATTTATCGAATGATTTTATTAACAGAAATACTAGATAAAGCATGACTAGTATAGCAGTGATAAAACAAGTCATGCGATTTGACAAATAGAAGGTAAACAACATCTTAATATATGAACTGTAACTAAACACATCTAGAGCAGACGGTATAGCAAGTTGCATATATGAAACAGAATCTACCATATCTAGGGCAAACACTAGAAGAAGGAACTGTAGCAGGGCCTCTAATAGAAAGAGGAAGAACACATACGGGACAGCAACAACAGAAGCGCTGGACTTGGGGTCGGTGTCCTTGCCAGCCATGTCGTCGAGCAAGTTGTCAACGTCGGGGAATAAGTCGTCGTCGGGGAAGTAGTCGTCGGAGTCCGGGGCGTCCGTGACGCAGAAGTCAGTAGTCGCGCTGAGCGCTCTCAAAAAACCTTATCACCCTTCTCCCGTATAGGACTCAAAGAGGTGGAGTTTCGGAGGCCTACTGACCTGACCTGCGGTGCACGCCGCAAGTCGGGATGGGGAAGATTGTAGCAGCAGCGCAGTGCTCAGGAACTTTGTGACGAGTGGAAGAGGATCTTCTGGTGCGTCTCTCTGAGAGGAGCGACCTCCCTTTTATAGGCGCTAGAGAAGGAGGCGAGAGGTTGCGCTGGGAGCTGAAGGGAACGAGGGAGAGGAAACGAACAGGCAGCAGGCGAAGAGGTGCACCGTTCGTATTCAATCTCCACTACAACAAAAAAATTAGACACCGGCTCATTCCCGCAACCCGCGGCGCGACGAGGCGTGGCGAGGCGGGCGGCGGAGGAGGAGCGCGCGTGGATGTCTCTCTTGTTCTCATCCTCATACATGTGGAGAAAAAGCCTCCCTTGTAAAGAGGTCCAACTCCCTCTAAACTAGCAATGTGGGACTAAACTTTAGTTCCACCTCTTACTTTGCACGAATGGGCTGCGTGGGTCTCTAGGATTTATTAGGAATTTTGGAAACTGCTATTGGGTTAGGCCCAAAATAGACAAAATTCCAGCACGCCTACATTAGTGGACGGAGGAAGTACTTTTCATGGTTATCCCGGACAGAAAGGCCTCACAGGGCTGAACAAGAACTAGGTTTTTCTTTGATGTTGTAGGGGCCAACCAAAAGAAAAGAACTCCTCTTTGCCCACCCAACTCAAACCTCCTCTCCTCATGCAACCATGCACCCGAGCATCCCCTACACAGCAGAGCTCCCTCCTAGCCAAACCCTTGCGCCACTAGAGCTTCGGGGGGGGGGGGGGGGGGGGGGGGGGGGGGTCCCTTTCGTTAGTTTTTAGTGGTTGTGGGCAACTAAGACTCCTTTTACTTATGCTTGTTACGCGAGAGCACAACGTCCGTGTGTTGGTTAGCCCTACGGGAGCACAGGCTGCCCCCTGGTTTGAGTCCTGACTCGGCCAAGGGGGTGCTTAGAGATTTTCTTCTATAAAAATATGCCCAAGGGCTAGTCCTCGCTAGTCTTTTTTACGCAAAAATAGACTTTTGTCTGCGAGACAGCGAAAAGTGCATTTTTGTCGTCGTGGGCACTAGGCAACGACAGGGTCATACTTATGCAATTTTTGAATTTGGTAGCATATATCTGAAATTTCGTAAAAAGACTATTTTTATAGAAAAAATCCAAATATGTTTCACCTGACTTGATATACAAACTTCACATATTATCTAGTGTGATGTGAAAGTTGAAACCGACCTGCTTACGCAGCTAGGACTGTATGAAATGCTAGAACTTAAAAAAAATAAGTTCAACTTTCACACATAAGAGAATAGTAGAATATGTCGTTGTCCATAAACACATTAATTATTCATTTCAAACTCTGGGATTTGCCATGTGATGGTTTAGTTGGGGCGCGACTATGTCTCGCCTTCAGCGAGTCTAGCTTCGCACTCACTGAAGTGCGAGCTAGCTGGGCTGGCCCATGAGCTCAGAAGGCCACAACTTATTTTTCTTGTTTTTTTACGTTTTACGTTATCTGTTTCCTTTTTTACTTTTATTTTATAATTGTGTTTGTAATTTAAAATACTATATATATATATATATATATATATTACAAAAAACACTCTTTAAAAACATTTGAAAAAATGTTGAACATGTATATAAAAATATTGAACAAGTATTTTAAAAATGTTGAATAAGTATTTGAAGAAATATTGAACAAGTATTTGAAAAAAATGTTGATCATGTATATAAAAAATGTTGAACAAGTATTTGAAAAAAAAAATTGATCATGTATATAAAAAATGTTAAAAATGTATTTGGAAAATATTGAACAAGTATTTAAAAAAATGTTAATCATGTGTGTAAATATGTTGAACAAGTACTTTAAAAATGTTGAGAAAAAAATTTAAAAATGTTGAACATGTATACAGGAATGTAGAATGAGAAACAAAAAAATGAAACAAATCGAAGAAGAAAAATGAAAAGAATGAAAAATTCGGAGAAGAAAAAATAAATTAAAATAAAAACAAAGAAAAAAAAATGGAGAAGACCGACTCCGATCACCTCTAGTAGGTCGCTATCCTACTACTAAGTACTAACCAGTAACTTGAAGTGAGCGGAGTCGGAGTGGTTGGCTGCGCCAGTGACCCCCCCCCCCGACCAACAAGGATTTAGTTGGGTCCACGGTCTATTGGGCTCCTCATATAACCTTTTTTTTACCTTCTGGTACGCAGATTGGATTATAGGCCTGAAGACAGGCTCATGGCCTATTCAACTTGCAGCCCAAATTCACATCAATTTTTCTCACAGAATTCTGAAAGGAGAAACATCACAAACACAGTAGAAAAAGAGCTTATTTCGAGAAGACCATCATTTTCAAGAATTAGGAAAGTGGTATTTCTAGGAAAACGTACATCATCCTTTTTCCGATTATATTGTATACATAGTCTATACTAATCTTTCGCGCTGCGTGTTGTCATTTTTCATTTGCAACGATTTTCTTTCACTAAAGAAGTAATGACCGGATTCTGCAAAAAAAAACAAGGGCTTTGCCTATGTTCTAAACACAAGACACGACAGCGGCATATATGTACTGCAAAAGTAGACGACATGCTTGAATTCGACTGGACCTTACAAGAAATGCTAGGTACAGGCAAGTGCATGAGCTCCTGCGTTGTCATGTTTGCCAGCCTGCCTGGGCGTGGTATAGCATACTAGTACCTTGCAAGTACAAAGTACCTCAAGCCACATTCCGGTGCTCTTTGGTTTGAAGTCAATAAACATTTTGTGTTCGTAAAATAAATAAAAATGAGAGGTGGCACGAAGCAAGTCGGCCCTGACGTTTTTTACAAGTAAAGTTATCTTTCAAAAAAGAAAAACAAACCCAAAAAAAACTGAAACTTGCTATCCGAAAAGAAAGTTATCATGCTTGACAATTAAAGTTGGCATCCTCACGTCACTAAATTTGCCATAAAAACATTCAGAGTTGATATGTGTTCATGCCACACATGTGGCACTTATCATGGTCCAAAAAAAATATCTCGCCAAGCTTGGGCATGAGTAAGTCTGATTCCTAGCAGCAGCACGTATGAGAACAACACCTATCAAAAATTAAATATAAGCACGGTTGCAAGTTGCAAGTTAGTACAACTCATGATAACCTGTATACTGCTTACTACTTCATCTTGTTTATTATCCATCCCGTTTAGTTTTTCCTGGTGGCTTTTCCCCTGTCCTGCATTGAATTCGGAATGCATCCCCTTTTCAGTTTTGTCAATACTGTTTGAAAACAAAAAAGTAGTGCCAATCTAGATCTGGAGACAGCTGCACATGAGTACTTGGACCAGTTTGCGTACCATACTTCCCCACTCAGGCATACATACATGCTGCTTACTTCAGCTTTGGATCTTGTGGCTTTCTTCTTCCCTGCCCGCCCAAAAGATCTTCTCATCTTACTCTTATCATCTTTCAGATCGTTGTTGTTACATTTTAAAACACGCCCATGTGTTCCACAAATAATGAAAGATTTGGCAACCCAGGTGAAATAATCGATGTTTATATTTCCTTTCTTCAAAGTGGCGTTGAAAAGATAAAGTCTTGATGTGACTAGCAGCTTTGTTTCTGAGCTTTCATACGACTAAATTAGGTTATGATCATGGCATGTGTCTACTTAACTAATCTGCTCCTAAACCGAGTGGCGTCGTGAATCATTTCTCTATTGACTTGGCGGATCAAGATCTCCATTCCTTTTGCTTTCAGTAGGATGCTTCAATCATGGCTAGGTCGCTAGGATAAGATGTTGGTTTCATCTTTTTATCATATTGTTTCCTTGGCAGTGATAAATCAAACGGGTTGGGCTGGCAACAAGAACAAGAGCATGCATGCAGCAATGCTGGATCCAGATGCAAATGCGCCCATGTATGATGTATATCTATACATCCATGCGATGCAAAAGTTGTACTCCATGTGTGTGTACGGTTGGAAAGTTGGAATAGGACCAATTAGAGCAGCTAGCGAGGCCCAGCATCATGGAAGGAACACACCTTTCCAGTTGAAAGAAGGGCGAAGGATGCGATGGCAGCGATGAAAAAGGGAAAGAGCAAGATCATGGACCGATCGAGTTCTTGATAGGCTTCTCCGTCGACTGAGATCAAATCATCGAGTACATGCATGATGCATCCACGTGTCGTGACCCCGGTGGAGGCCCGGGAGATGATGCATCATGCATGGGATGGGGAGCCGATCAGCACACATGCAGTGCAGTGCAGGAGATAGTGATCAAGCTACCCTTTCATTTCTTGTACCGGAACAAGCACAAATGCCATGAAACAAACACCCCTTTTCCTACATGGTTTTGTTCAAGTGGCAAGTTGCAAGTTGCAAGCAACGGAGGATATGCAGGTGGATCCGTATGGGGAGGCAGGAGGAGGATGAGGCCCTGGCAGTGTCAGTGTGGACTGTGGACCAGGAAAAAACATGCATGCAGGCAGCTCCTGCTGCATGCATGCATGCCGCAGCTGGCAAGATGGACCAAAAATTCAGACCGGCCGGGCTGTGGTCTGTGGAGGCCTACAACTACAAGAGCGCGCGTACGCGCGTAGTACGTGCACGCTACGTCCATCCAAATCCAAAACACCTCCAGCTGCTACCTGCATGCACCGCGCTACGCTACGTGCCAGACCAGACCTCCATGATTGATCAGATCTCTCCCGCCTGACAAGTTAGGCATGCATCGACCTCTGACCAATGCAAACAAAGATGTACGCGTCGATCTTTATCTCGACGGCCGCATGCATGCATTGATGCATGCAGATACAGTGAGATAGACCAATGCAAACAAAGATATCATACACATCGATCTCGGTATTACGGCCGCATGCATGCATGCTGCGGGGCTCACCAATCAGGATGATTCCTGCCCTCGTGTCTCCTCGTCCAGGTCACACTGACCAATAAGTAGGCCGGGACAAGGCTAGTGTTGGTGCCCGTGTGTATACATGGACTGTGCAGGACTGTTGGTTGGACTTGTGTATATATACTTACAAATATACTTCTACATCAGAGAGAGAGAGAGAGAGAGAGAGCGCGCGCGCGCAAACTCAACTGGCACAGCCATGGCATGCCCTACCCATGCATGCACAGATCGATATGGACCAAGCAATGGCCGGATAGCATGTGCGCACCGAAAACCTGAAAACTACCCGTGCATGCCCCGCCCACAGCCCACTGGATCGACAACGCAACAGTGCAACACAGATCACCAGCGCCTGATAAGCCCATGCTCGATTAATGCCGGCATAAGTCAGGCTTAAGACCTTTCTGCGCGCGCTTCCTCGCGTGTACGAAACCTTTACTAACAAAATGTAAGAAACCATGCACATGAGCGAGAGAGATCATGATGGTGCAACAGCAACACTGGTGCTGCCACCGCATGTCAGCTGGAGCAGGACCTCATATTGTCCCTCTCCTTCGGTCCTCCTCCTCCTATCTATCGATCTACTAGTAACTTTTTTTTTCTTTTTTGTTGAGAATCCTCGATCAAGTAACTTGGCATGGCCTTGGATTTTTATTTATTTTGAGGGATTGCATGGCCTTGGATATGAGAGGACAGAGGGAGACAGTGCTAAATTCTTTCCCCACCCTACTATAAAAACTCCAGAGAGAAGGGGCCCAGAAAATATTGCCCAACATATAATATAGTAACGCCCAGACGGCCCAGACCAAAGTTATTCTCGCCGACACGCGTGGCCCGCGGCTGTCGATCCCTGCGGCGCCGGCGAAGGGGACGTGACATGAATTTTACTACAGTAAATGTATATTTTACTTTCTTTTTGCATTATTTACTGCGGTCCAGGGTGGGACTCTCTTTGTGGTTCGGGCCCGGTCTGACGTCGCGGGAGGCCCCTACTGCGCTCTGCAGCCTGGGCCCGCTCGTTACACAAGTTTAGTTGGGCCTGCTTAAACGGGCCCCTGTGGCATCTCAGAGTCAGGAGCGAGAGGTCACTCACATGCCTCTTCGGATGGGCCCGTCCCGGGGACAGGGAGCTGGGTTGCCCATGCCATTGCCATCCACACGCAGCGAAGGAACTCTGTGTGTTTTTTTTCAAGGATGCGTCAAAAGCTTGACGCATCAGAAGGAACTCTGTGTTTTCACTGCTTCATACCCATGCATGGCATGGCACGTGGCCCATAGTTGCACCAAATAACTTATGCACGTGTCTCCCTAACTCTCATTGTTAGTTCATGCACGGTAGTGTCCGATGAAAAGAAAGCGCGCCCACATCTTACGGCACATGCGGAAAATCACGCCATTTAGGCACGTTCATGTCATATTGGTCTACATGATCAGACCAGTCGATGGACTAGTACGTGTTACTCCAGCTAGGGATGGAGGATCATTCAAGAATACTGAGTGCAACGTGAGTTTTCGGAAATGACACTGGCGTACTGATGCCGCCACCCCTTGGTGCGGAGATGCTAGGAGCATATGCGCCATCGACACGTTGCATTGTACCGACTGCTACGCCGGATCAAGATGCGCCAACCGGCCGTGTACGTGCGGATGCTACGTGCTGGAACGAGCGGACGGGCACCGAGTGATGGGATGCAAGTGCAACGTGGGTTTGTGTGCCACGCTGCACGAAACTCCACTACTCGGACCAGTCGTCCGTTTGCTCCCGGCCGGGGTCCTGAGCTGCGCTGCTGGCGCACATACCACCTAACCCAGCAGGCCCTGCATGCTGGAACTCGAGGCTTGCTTTAATACGCCCACCCAGTCGGCACACTGGTCGCTACTACAGCCGCAGATGCGTATTGAGAATCCTATGTCAAGCTGGGATCTGGGGGTGTTCTCTGGCTGCAAATTTTTCCTTTCATTTTCGCGAGAAACGAATTAAGCCAAACTTGTTATACTGTATATATGTAGTCTTGTATAGGCCTTGTACTGTACTTCTTGATACATCTATATAATGAAATAGCCACATCCCGTTTTAGGATGTCGAGCCAGTTTCCCAAACCCTATGTTTTACATGGTATCAATTTAGATTACGATGTCTTCCACTGCACCACCTCCCGCCGCCGCCGCGCCGATCTCGACCGCCGCCGCCGCGCCGGCCCTCGCCCCGATGTCGCCCTTCATGGCCTCCCGCCCCCTCGCGACGACGTATGGTGCCGTGCCGCCGCCGCCCACTTTCCCGCAGGCTTCGGGGTCTCCGGACGCTCCAATCGTCCCGACTGAGCCCGCGGCGCTGCCGGCCCCTGGCGGCCCTCCTCCGCCGAGTCCGCACCCGTGGTGCGGTGCTCCCGTGCCATCGTATGGTGCGCCCCCGCCGTCGTTTATTTTCTCGCACCTGCTGCCGGTGAAGCTCGCGTCGGACAACTACCTGTCATGGCGTGCTCAGGTCTTGCCTCTACTCCGCAGCCGCTACTTGGAGGGCTACGTCGACGGATCCATCCCGTGTCCACCCTCTCACCATCCGGCATATCACACGTGGGTGGCGCAGGATCAGGTTATTCTCTCCGCTATCCAGTCTTCGCTCACGCCGAGTGTTTCGTCGATGGTCATCTTCGCCGCTACGTCCAGGGAGGCGTGGGCGGCCCTCCACACTAGTTTCGCCTCTCAGTCTCAGGCGCGTGCGCACTCTATACGCACCGAGCTGGGTGAGACCAAGCTTGGCGATCTCAGCATCACGGAGTACTTCAACAAGATGACGAGCCTCGCCGACACCTTGGCCTCTGTTGGTCAGCCGCTTCAGGACGAGGACTTCACCACTTTTGTGCTTAACGGGCTTGATGATGATTATGACAATCTCATTGAGAACGTCCATGGTCGAGAGGATACGCTCCCGCGTCGTGAGCTCTATGCGCGCCTCCTTGGGCGTGAGCAGCGCATCAAGGCGCGCCGTGTTCCCCCCCTGCTTCGCCTCCGCCAACGCCGCCACACGCGGCAAACCTCAGAAGCCGGCCGCATCAGGTGGCAAATCACCGGCTTCCTCGTCGCAGGCCTCGCAGGGCAACGCGCCGACCATCACTGGAGGGAGTCGCCCAGTTGCTTGTTGTTCTAGTTGCGGTGCTTCTCAGGCTTGTCAGCTTTGTGGCATTGATCGTCACCTCGCCTCTCGCTGCCACAGACGCTACAAGCAAGACTTCCTTGGCCTTGGTAACAATGGAAAAGGGAATGATAAGCAGGCTGCAGCTGCTGTGACGGGGCATGAGCACGGGCGCACCCAGTCCTACTCTCTTGATCCGACGTGGTATATGGATACAGGAGCGACGAATCATCTCACCAGTGAGATGGGCAGGCTCTCCACTCAGGAACCATATCGTGGACATGATCAGGTGCACACCACCAACGGAGCAGGTATGTGCATCTCCCATGTGGGTCAGGCATCACTTTTTGCACACAATTTTCGCAAACTGCATCTTTCCAATGTCCTTCGAGTTCCCTCTGCTACACGTAGTTTGTTGTCAATTCCTCAACTTACTCGTGATAACAATGTCCTTGCTGAGTTTCACCATTTTCGTTTCTTTATCAAGGATCGGGACACGAGGGCCGTTCTGCTTAGTGGTCGTCTTCGCCATGGCTTATATGCACTTGACGCACCACCTGCATCTCCTAAGCCGTCTTCTCCTCAGGTGTTCAGTGGTGTTCGTGTGTCGCCTACGCACTGGCATGCGTGCCTTGGTCACCCTGCTGCTCCTATAGTTAGTCATGCGCTGCATCGCCATGAACTACCAGTTGTATCCAATAAAAGTGCTGAAACTATCTGTGATGCCTGTCAGCAGGGCAAGAGTCACCAACTACCTTTTTCAGAGTCTAGTCGTGTTGTGAAACATCCTCTTGAGCTTGTGTTTTTTGATGTATGGGGTCATGCCCAAACGTCTGTTAGTGGTCACAACTATTATGTCAGTTTCATTGATGCTTACAGTCGGTTTACTTGGCTATATCTTATCAAGCGTAAATCTGATGTGTTTGATATTTTTATTCAGTTCCAAGCACATGTTGAGCGTCTCCTTAAGCACAAAATTATTCATGTTCAATCCGACTGGGGGGTGAATATCACAACCTCAACTCGTTTTTCAACAAGCTTGGGATCTCGCATCGCGTATCTTGTCCTCATACACATCAGCAAACGGCATCGCTGAACGTAAGCATCGTCATCTTGTAGAGACTGGACTTATTTTACTAGCTCATGCCTCCGTCCCGTTTTGGTTCTGGAGTGATGCTTTTTCCACCGCCTGTTTCTTGATAAATAGGCTTCCCTCACGACTACTGAAAATGAAAACCCCTCTTGAACTCTTGCTCAATGATATCCCAGACTACACGTTTCTCAAAGTGTTTGGGTGCGCGTGTTGGCCGCACTTGCGGCCGTACAACAAGCAGGTTTCTCAAAGTTAGAGTTTCGGTCTAAGAAGTGTGTCTTTCTTGGGTACAGTTCTCTTCATAAAGGGTACAAGTGTCTTCATGTTCCCACCAATCGTGTCTACATTTCTCGTGACGTTGTGTTTGATGAGAATGTGTTCCCGTTTCGTGCTCTTCCGAACCACTCTACCATTAGTTTACCACCTGTGCACTCCGCTACACCTTCGCCTGATCAATTGTGGATGTTGCAAATGCTCTTGTGTTGCTTCCTAACCATGCTGCAGGTATTGGACGTGGTGCCCGTCTTGAACTCCTGGATGATGAGGCTATGAACAACACTCATGATGGTCATGATGATCCGGTGCATTGCCCATGCATGGCGGGTCGTGCCCGCCAGCCCGATGCATCCACAGCCGAGCCGCGGGCGTCGGCAGCGCCCGCCTCGCCCGCGCCGCCGCCAGGCTTGCCCGCCCCGTTGCCCGGCTCGCCTGGCTTGCCCGCCACACCGCAGGCGTCGCCCTTGCCTGGCCCAGCGGCAGGTGGCCCAACAACCGCTGGCCCAGTGGCCACGGCAGCTACACCGGCCAGCCCTGCCTCGGCCACCTCGGATCCTCGCGAGCCGGCCTTGTCGTCGGCTAGGCTCGGCAACCCCGTCTCGGCCACGTGTCCGGCGCAGAGTCTGATGACTCTGCCTCCTCCAGCCCCGGATCGGTCTCACCTTCGTCTCCTGTGGCAAGCCCCGTGTTGCCGGCGCCGCCTGCTGTGGTCTCTCATCGACCACACACACGCAGCCGGTCTGGTGTTTTTTGCCCCAAGGAACGCACAGACGGGACTGTGGCGTGGCTTGCCGCATGTGTTGCTCATGCTGATGTAGATCCGACGGCTGAGCCGCGTCATTTTCAGGCCGCATTGGGTATCCCTCACTGGCGTGCTGCGATGGAGCAGGAATTTCAGGCTTTGCTGAAAAATGGCACTTGGCAACTTGTTCCTCCGGTTTCTGGTCTCAACATCATTGACTCCAAGTGGGTGTTTAAAGTAAAACGACATGCAGATGGTTCGATTGAGCGCTATAAGGCACGGCTGGTTGCCAAGGGTTTCAAGCAGAGGTATGGTCTTGATTATGAAGACACGTTCAGTCCAGTTATTAAGCCTACTACTATTCGTATACTGCTGTCTCTTGCTGTTACTCGTGGTTGGTCTCTTCGTCAGCTTGACGTACAAAATGCCTTCCTCCTTGGAGTTCTTGAGGAAGAGGTTTATATGCGTCAACCACCAGGCTTTGTTGATCCTACACGTCCGCATCATCTCTGTCGTCTGGTCAAGGTGTTGTATGGACTTAAACAGGCGCCTCGTGCGTGGCATGCATGCCTTGGTTCTGTTCTCCGGGCTCTTGGGTTTATTCCCTCCACTGCTGACATATCACTGTTCCTCCTTCAGCGTCCTGAGGTGACGATGTATCTATTGGTTTATGTTGATGATATCATCCTTGTCAGTTCTTCTGATGCTGTTGCTGATCGCCTTGTGTCCGCATTGAGTGAGGAGTTTGCTGTCAAGGACTTGGGTTCTCTTTATTACTTCCTTGGTTTGGAGGTATCACGGTCCTCTACTGGGTTGACTCTGACTCAGAAAAAGTATTCTATGGATTTGTTGCACCGTGCTGGGATGCTCAAATGCAAACATGCTATCACTCCGATGTCTGTGACTGATCGGTTGTCTGCCCTTGATGGAGATCTTCTTTCTACTGATGACGCCACTGAGCATCGCAGTCTTGTTGGTGGTCTGCAATATCTCACTATCACCAGGCCTGATGTCTCTTATGCAGTCAACCGTGTGTGCCAGTTGAAAGAACATGCGGTGCCCCCATGTTTGGTTTTGGTAATTGATGACAATCTCTATGGACTAATGGTTGCCTTGAGTTATATTTGAAGGTTTTGTCCATAGGCTTTTCTTGGAGTACATGTGTTGGTTTCAAGGAGAGTTTGTGTCGACCAAGGTGCTATTCAAGGAATTACCTAAAGATTGGTCTTATGAGAGGTCGATCAAGACTAAGTTAAAGAGTGAATCAAGTTGATCAACCCACAAAGCGTAGAAGATGTACCGAGAGGGATCAAGTGATCCCATGGTATGGTAAGCATTGTCAATTACGCTTTGTATACTAACCCATGGTCTTTGTGAGGGTTCTTTGTGGGGTTAGGTTGCGGTGTGCAAGTTCAAGTGGAGCACCACGAAAAGATCAAATGCTTGAAGCTTGCTATCCTTTATGGTGAAAATGGACCTGTGAAGATGTGCGGAAGAGTAGCTCACCCATAGTAGAGTATGGGGGAGCAATCAACTAGTCTTCATCGAGTCAACACAATCAAGAAAGGTTGCGGTGTGCAAGTTCAAGTGGAGCATCACGAAGAGATCAAATGCTTGAAGTTTGCCGTCCTTTGTGATGACAATGGACTTGTGAAGATGTGCGGAAGAAAGGCTCACCCATAGTGGAGTATGGGGGAGCAATCAACTAGTCTTCATCGAGCCAACACAATCAAGAAAGGTGGTCCAACTTGAGGAAGTCAAGATCGTCATCATCTAGCTCAAGTGGACCATGTGCAAGGCACAGGTTTGCCCCTGATAGGTTTTCTATTTTACCGGTCTCATGATGGTAGTTGGGAGACCGGGTTATAGGATCGATTGCCGTACTATCAAGGGGGGCTCTCGATGAGTAGCTTGATCGTATCGTTCGTAGAGAGCTCAAACCATTGCATCCTTGCATCGTCTTTCTTGGTTCTTGTTTGGTTCTCTTTGTGAGTCTTAGAGCTTACGGTCATCTTGTTGACAAGCTTGAGTTCATCGAAAACGGAGTTCGCTTGCATCTTCTATGATGTTTTCGATGTTGGAGGTTTTGCCAGTTCTTCTCGGTTGGAGATTTCACTCCTCTTTTTGTTAGGCATACCTCCCTTGCCTCTTCTTACTATAACCAGTCGCTGTTTTGATACTACTCGTCGTCTTGTTTCCAACAAGCTTGAGTTTGCTCAATTCGGAGCTCATATGCAGAAGTTATGGCAGTTCTGATTTTCTTGAGTGTGGTTTTTGTCAGGGTCCCAGCGGTAGTACCGTGGTACCCAGCGGTAGTACCGCTGAGGAGTCACAAGCGGCAGTACCGGCGGTGACTCCGCAGCAGTACTACCGTTGGCTTACCAGGTCCCTACCGCGTCGATTCGAGGTGTCTTTTTCTGTATCGGATTGTGCGGTACCTCGCTGCGGCAGTACCGCTCCTTAGCGGCAGTACTGCCCTTCCTCAGCGGTAGTACCGCCCGATTCCCTCTTTCCCTTTACCCTTCGTTTTGTGCGGCAGTACCGCCGAAGGGTGCGGTAGTACCGCCTAACCCAGCGGTAGTACCGCTGTCTCCTACGGTACTACCGCCCCAAGGTTCATGTTTTGTTGCTCCTTTTCCCTATTTCTTCCGCCTGAGCGGTAGTACCGCTCGTGTGCAGGCTGAGCACATAACGGTTGGATTTTCCCCCTCCTATAAAGGGGGTCTTCTTCCCCATTGAACCTTATCCTTCGAGCTCGTGTTCTTCCCCCATTGTTGACCTTCTTCGAGCTTGCTAACTCTCAATCCCTACATGGATTCTTGCTAGTTTTTGAGGGAGAAGAGAGAGGAGATCTAGATCCACATTCCACCAATCACTTTCTCCTCTATGTGAGGGGAACCTCTTGGATCTAGATCTTGGAAT
The DNA here is from genome assembly GCF_003073215.2 of Triticum urartu. Classification (NCBI taxonomy): domain Eukaryota; kingdom Viridiplantae; phylum Streptophyta; class Magnoliopsida; order Poales; family Poaceae; genus Triticum; species Triticum urartu. Next base: position 437,539,610 of record NC_053025.1, on the reverse strand, counting down.
TCTTGGTGTTCTCTTTCTTGTTCTTCCTCTCATTTTCCTCCCTAGCATTAGTTGCTTCAGTGGGATTTGAGAGAGAAGGACTTGGGCACTCCTTGTGCCCTTGCCATTGCATTTGGTGCATCGGTTTGAGTTCTCCACGTGATATGTGGAAGTTACAAGTTGAGAAGCTTATTACTCTTGGGTGCTTGGTACCCTTGAGCTTGTTCCTCTTGGGTGCTTGGGCGCCCTAGACGGTTGTTGGTGTTCGGAGCTCAATCATTGTGGTGCAAAACTCCCGGCAAGCGTCGGGGTCTCCAATTAGGTTGTGGAGATCGCCCCGAGCAATTTGATGGGTACCGGTGACCGCCCCCAAGGGTTGCCAAAGTGTACGGGTTCGGTGACCGCCCCCAAGGGTTGCCATTTGTGGGTTCGGTGACCGCCCTCAAGGGTCCCTTAGTGTAATCACGGCATCTTGCATTGTGCGAGAGCGTGAGGAGATTACGGTGGCCCTAGTGGCTTCTTGGGGAGCATTGTGCCTCCACACTGCTCCAAACGGAGATTAGCATCCACAAGGGTGTGAACTTCGGTATACATCGTCGTCTCCTCGTGCCTCGGTTATCTCTTACCCGAGCCCTTTACTTATGCACTTTACTTTGTGATAGCCTTATTGTTTCTTGTCATATATCTTGCTATCACATAGTTGCTTATCTTTCTTAGCATAAGTTGTTGGTGCACATAGGTGAGCCTAGTTGTTTTAGGTTTTGTGCTTGGCAAATTAACCGCTAGGTTTATTCCGCATTTGTTCAAGCCTAAATCGTAATTATTTTAAAACGCCTATTCACCCCCCCTCTAGGCGACATCCACGATCTTTCACCAGTACCTTCATGCACCTCGTACCACTCATCTCTCGGCAGTTAAGCGCATCTTGCGATATGTCTCTTCCACTGCTTCGTATGGTCTGCTTCTTCAGTCTGCACCGTCTTGTGAACTTTCGGCTTTCTCTGATGCGGATTGGGCTGGAAGTCCTGATGATCGGCGATCCACGGGGGGATATGCAGTGTTTTTTGGTCCTAACTTGATCGCCTGGAATGCTCGCAAGCAAGCCACCGTGTCTCGTAGCAGTACTGAAGCTGAGTATAAAGCAGTTGCTGATGCTACCGCTGAAATCATATGGGTACAGTCCTTATTGCGGGAGTTGAGAATCTCTCCAGGTCATCCTCCAGTTCTGTGGTGTGATAACATTGCTGCTACATATCTTCCATCTAATCCGGTGTTTCATACTAGGACGAAACACATTGAGGTTGACTATCATTTTGTTCGGGAACGTGTTGCACAGAGACTACTTTGTATCAAGTTCATCTCCTCAAAAGATCAACTTGCTGACATCTTCACGAAGCCTTTTCCACAACCACAGTTTGTAGGCTGTAGGCGCAATCTTAACTTACTTTGTACTTCAGGCTATAGTTAAGATTGAGGGAGGGTGTTAGACTGTATGTACGTAGTCTTGTATAGGCCTTGTATTGTACCTCTTGATACATCTATATAATGAAATAGCCACACCCCGTTTTAGGATGTCGAGTCAGTTTTACAAACCCTATGTTTTACAAAACTAACTCTCATCTCACGCCGACAAAAGCGTTACTACCAGCCAACGTACGCACTTCCAAGACAAATCGCTCGCTCCAAAATCTATTTCCGAGTTAGGCCAATGGCCATCGGGTAACATGTCCATTTAGAGCAAAGCCAACACACTGTGCCGCTGTCAATTCATCTGTAGCTTTCGGGCACGAAGAGCCCACCTTCTTCACATGGGAGCCACCCATAACCCTACACATACAATATACGTATATACGTAACCAACGTACTACTGCATGCACAACTGCTGGCTAGTGCTCTGTGCTCCCTGTCTCCACTCGCGGCGGATCGAGAATGAAGAGTAATGCTATACCTACGTAAATTTAATTACGAAATTTACATAATCAAGCATGTGGCCGTATTTGACTGGAGTTTGGGGAGGAAGAGGCTCACCCCCGTGAAAACAGAGGCAAGAGAGAGTTACTTAGCTCATTTCTAACCGATGCATTAAAATTAGCGGAGTATCCAGCGGAGTAAACCCTTAACGAGGTATTTTTACTTCACTAAGTATTTGCCGGATATAACCAATCCCTTATATCTAACGGAGTAAAAAAATCATTTGCATTTTATTTTCGGCTATCGGAACACTTTTCTTTGCTTCTTTATTTCATTCAACAATATTTTGATACATTGCAGTACATGATTCACCGATTCTCGCTACTAGAGTAAGACAAAAAAAATCACAATTGGTATAAACACGGCGGATTTTAATGAAAGTAGGATAATTTATACATAAAACCGAACAATATTTTGTTCGGTGAACTAAAAACCTAAACTATCATATACTTCATGATGACCTCGTAGGTCATGCCGGGCTGGCCGGCGGCTCCTCCTCCGTCATCGTTGCCCGACCTGGCATTGGAGTCGTCGTCATCGGGCTTGGGTGGCGGAAGCTAGAGAAGTCGCGCAGGGCTTCCCGGCGGCCGCCTGACGCTCGCGGATGATCCTCTCCGCCTCCTCCTGCGCCATGCACGGTGCGGCTGCGACCAACGAGGACTTGGGCTGGGGAGAGGACGGCGGTCATTGGCAGCGGCGACAATCTCGGCGAGGGACCATTCCTCGCCGTACCTGGCCATCTCCCTGTCGAGGCGGCGAAGACGGCGCTTGGTCGTCTTCGACATCGTCACAGAGCGGTCCAGGGCCCAAGCGTACGGTAGGTCCTAGTCCGACGCGATGTGTGGCGGCGGGACGTACGACTTAGCGAACTTGGATCGGCATGCGGTGTTGCGGCTGTCCCGTCGGTGCTGCTCACGGTCGGCATACTGCTGCTTCGTCATGGCGCTCCGAGATGACAAGAGGAGTCGCGGCTGTAGAGGTAGGGCAGAATGCGCCCGCGCGCCTCGGGCAGGGGCAGCGACGAGCGGCGCTTCTCCTTCACGACGCATCGGAGCGGCGGCAAGAGCCATTCTTCCTTGACGCGGCGTCCAATTTGGACGCCGCGGGCGTGGAGGGGATGCCGACTCCGGCTTCAGGGGGAGGAGCACCCCCTAGTGGCGGAGCCAGGTCGTTGCTGTGGACGACGGAGTATCAGCCCCATCTGCTGCTCAAACTCCGTGTCTGTGCCGGCGCAAACTGCGGCTGCTGGTCCTCCTTGTCGCCAAAGGAGAAGACGAACTCCGCCCGCCAGTCGACGAGGACGACGGCCCGGAGTTCGAGGGCAGCATCTCCACGAGCCGCCAGATCCCACCCCGGAACCGCCTGCCGACGCCTATATCCAGGACTTGCCCATCACCGGAGATGTGAAAGGGAGATGGGGAGTAGGAGGAGGAGAAGGATGCGACGTGGCAGCACCGGAGCGCGCCTTAAATAGCCGCGGCCAGGACATGCGAAGGACAGGTCAGCCGCTTCAATGCGGCGTAGCGGCTGGAGTTGGTTCCTTGGGAACGTGCGTCTGCATTAAAGGGGTGGTTGTCGAGAGGTCGTGTCGGTCGGCGCCGCCCTCCTTCCCTCCCTCCGATCAAATTGCGGCATCAATGCTGGCCTCCGCGTGCTCTGAACCGTCATGAATGCGGCGCATGCATCAGAAGGAAAGTGCGGGTGGGGCCAATGACGGGGTTTTGATGGGTCAGGGCGGTTAGAAGCGGGTTTAGAATCGGTCCAAACTCTCATAAATCTCACTCACTTGTCTCTGGTTTGCGGAAGAAATCGCATCCGGACCACTCCGCGGACCGAGATAGATCGCCATTGAATGGCTTTCATAGTTTGAACGGTTGCGGGAGGTTTAAAAATCGGCTTTTGAGATGCTCTAGTACCCTCAGCCCATAAACATGACATGGGTGTAGCAAAGCTCCGTACGGGCCTGAAGTGATAAATCTAGACGCTGCAACCTCTTAAATCGGAGCCTCAGTCCCACGTTACAGTCACTGTTTTTGTAAGGGTTACAAGCACTGTCTTTTTTTAAACACACGGTATAAACTCAGATGCTCAGATACATGTATATACACACTCTCGTACAGCCTGAAATAACAGCACGTATATTATCCGTTAATCTGTAGGCAAGGACCGATGATTCGGTGCATGGTATACACGCACAAGTGTGACGTCCATCATTCCGCAAAAAAAAAAGTGTGACGTCCATCGACAAGGATCGGCGGACAAGATGTTGGCTATTTTCCGCATGGTTCAAAACGGCCAGTTAGCTAGCTACTAGCACGACCACGTACGGCACCAGAAACTGAAACACTTCATGTGGCAGTCAGACCACCAAGTAAACCTTACACAAATACTTCCCTCAAAAAAAAAAACCTTACACAAATACTCCTTTCTCACTCGCTCAGAGAACTGAAGAGATGGGTCGACCTAGATCAACAGCTGGAGGCCGCCAGAGGAGGAGTACGTCCATGCGTACATGCATAAACGCATTTGAACGCTCCATCCACATGGTGGCGGGCTGGCGGCATATGCACGCACACGTCACACAGTAGTCTTGCTTGCCCGATCACTCCACAGCTATTGCTAACCAATCAGCACTTGAGCAGGCAATGCTGCGTGGCGTGCTGTGTTTCATCCTGCCCCAGTCGTCCGGACAGATGCATATGCATGGGTCGTGCGCGGTTCGTTCCATGTCGTGCTGTTGCTGGACAGTGGAGATGGCAATGGCTGATCCGGCTGCATCCCCGGCTCCTGTGCATTTGTGCCTATCCTCTGTGCCCGCTGGTCTCACGAAAAAGAATCTATAGCCATTCGTCGCAACCTGCAGAGCTCCCGCGTGACGCGTGCACAGTCCGGCCTCCTTGCTGGCAAGTCGTCTGCAGACCATGCGTGCTTTTTCATGCTAGCATGTCATGTAGTACTCCCGCTGCTCAACTGCATTTTACAGCTCGATTCGTGGCTCTTTTGGCCTTGTCTCTTTTCATGGATGCCCTTAGACGCAAACTTTTTATCACTGTCAATGTGTGTGTGTGCGTGTGTGTGTGTGTGTGTGCGTGTGTGTGTGTGTGTGTGTGTGTGTGTGTGTGTGTGTGTGTGTTTATCATCTCTCAGATAAACATGGCTCGAGGTAGCTAGCAGCATTCATGATCATGGCCGATCGAAGAAGCAATCCAATTATTATTTATAACTCGTGTCGAGAGTACTTGCACTACTACAGTACAATGTAGGAGTACAACACACACAGAGATGCGGGTGATGGGTGCTTGGGTCGTCGACAAGGCTGGCGAGACGCCTCGAGCCACACCACGCCACATCCTAGTGGTATTAATTACGGCGTACGTTACGTACTCCGGTCCCTTGTTTCCTGCAGACGTTGCAGCCGACCGATTGACGTACGCACGCGCGTACGTACGCTAACTATATGAGCTGTGTGTACATGGATGCAATACCTGCATGTCCGTCGAGTAGAGAGTACAGGAGTAGAAAAGATGGAGTACTGCTGTACACGTACTACACAGTTACGTGGACGCCATGGAAGACCATGAGAGCACCACTTATTCCTACTACGTACTGCCCTGCCATCGATCTGAAAAGAAGTGCATCATGCTAGCACAATTACTACGACAGTGCTAGTAGTACTAACGAGAAGAGTAATGACTCTGAAGTCTGAAGCGTAGAGAAAGGCAGGAATCGAGTCCTGAGGAAAAGGCAGCAGATATACAGTGGCCACGTAATCGGCGTACGAATTGTACGTATCGTAACAGCAGATATCCAGACGACGGCTGTACCGATTGGCACAAGCACCGGAGCTAGCTAGCTGTTCCTTGAGTGTGGTGGGTATTCGTTCACTTCAAAAAGTAGACGCGTGTGTATTTTGGCGCTGCTACTCCACGTAGACGCAGGCGAACCGCACCAACCCCGTACAGTAGATATTGCTAGCACTGTTGAGGCTATGTCATCGACGGGGGGAAGGGAAAAGACGAGCGAGCCAGAGCAAGACACTCGAGCGAAAGACGGGAAAAGTGAGGGGATCACAAGAAAGCTGCTTCGCTTTAACCAAATGGCCATACATACATGGAGTACCAGGGTTTCCAGAGTAGTGGTAGCTGGGGCATCAAGGCTAGCTAGAAGAAGAAGAGGGCGTAGGGTCCAGAAGGCGAGATGGATTGTTCTCTCTCAACTCCGTGGTTTTGACCCATAGGACAAGGCACGACCCCCCCTAGGTTATTAGGTTGGTCTCATGTCGCGTCCACTCGTTGCAGTTTTCGTCTTAAAAACCTTTTTTAATAGACCGACTGCTCAGGTTTTAAATTCACATATTGTTTGTTGTACCACTGCTGAAATGTCCAGTGGCGGAGCTAGACGCAGACTATGCTTGGGCTGTGCTATGTTGAGTGATAAACTTCTATGATTTTCTATGCTTTACGTGAAGAAATTACAATGAAAGTTGTTTCTAGGCCTGGGGCTATAGCCCTAGCTGCCCCAGGCCTGTCTCCGTCATTGGAAATGTCTACAGTTGCCCTCCACACTGGCTCCCTTGTGCGTTGCTCCTGCTGCACAAACGCCCATGGACGCCTCCCGAGCGCTTGCACGGGCAGTGCCTGTGCACGCCCCAAATTCATGAGTTGCATCTGGACATTCTACATTAGATTTTTAAATCCATACAAAGACATGCAAAAAAAAAACCTACCTACTACGTCAATCACTTAGCTACTCCTCGTCAGAGATGTCGACGATCTCCCTGCTCGGCTCCGGCACCATGGGCGACAGCTGCAGCTCCGGCTTCTCTGGCAGCTTCGCTCCGGCCTCCTCCTCCTCTATCTTCGTGTCGAGTTCGGTGAAGAGCGTGTCGGACGACGCCTGCTCCATGTTGAAACCCGGCAGCTACTGCTCCGCCTCCATCGAAGCTAGCTCATTTCCCTCCTCTTCCCTCGGCCGCTCCTCCTCCGACTCCGGCGAGTCTGAAGGCAGCCCATCAGCGATGCGGGCGACACGCGCAACTTGTCTCGCCCTGATCTCCCGCTTGATCTCGTACCGGCGCTTTGGTGTGAGCATTGCGTAGTAGGTGATCTTCATACGGACCATGGCGGAGCGTCGGAGCGTGGGCAAAGCGCCAGAGCGAGAGAGGAAAGAGGTGGATGGGCTGGGACTGGCGGCATGAAGAGGGGGAGGTGGATGGGCTAGGGTTACGGGACGCCGTCCGGTTTACATAGGCGGATTTGGTCTCGAGCGGCGAGCCGGAGCGACGCCATATGACGTTCACACCGCGGTGACGGACACCGTCGGATCGCCGGGTTCTCGGACTAATCCGCGTGGGACTTCCTCATGGATCCGACGTGACGGGTGTGTCCGAACGTCCCATATCCGTCTTATTTTTAGGCTGAATACGAGGGGTGTCGGTTAGTTCGGACGTTTGAGGCCTATTTAAAAAGCCTGTCTAGGTAGAAATTTGACGACCAGATAGTGCTCAGGCGGCCTGGCTGGACGTACGTAGTAGCTAGCCCATGAAAATCAACGAATTGATGCGCTACGCGCCACATCACTATAATGAGGCGGAAATGCAGACGTATGGTGCCGGTGGATGATACAACAACTCAAAGGACAGGACCAAATAGTCCGTGGAGTAACTGTACAGTTTATCTGTCTAATTCGGCCCTTATGGAATGCATTCTTGTGACGCTAAATGTTCCTTTTCATCATACAATTTTTGATGGGAACGTAATCCCAACTGTTTGTAACGGATATTAATTTGATTTAGTAGGCAAGTGTGTACCACGCGCCACGAGACCTCACCTACGCGCATCAGTTTCTGAATCTATTGCTTACCCTAATGGTATTGATTTGTTATCGTAATATTAGTTTGACGGAGTACTGTGTTAGTGTAACGAGTGTGTGCAGATGTGCAGTTCTCTACATTTTTTTGCAGATTCCATGGAAATCACGTCAGAGTACTTAGTAATTCACCGCCACTCCACCATGCATTAGTAACTGTTTTTTATCATCTCAATTGGTACTCATTTCTGTTACTTGTACAAGCAAAAAAACTTCTTACTTGTACGCCAGTTTGGGACACCTAGGTGCCTGGGCACCTTGCCTATTCATCGTTAAATCGTGTTTAGCGACAGATTTGAAAACCAATATAAATGATTTAATTACTAGTTAATTTGGCAGGCTTTAATTCTTTAACTGTCCCATGCATGCATGTCACATCATAGAAAAGAAAGATGATTAAAATACCATAGTAAATAAAAATCAACATTTATTATCTCCTTATATATCACTTATTGATTCGTAGAATAAATCACTACGTATGTAAAATAGACATGTATGTTATGTAACTTCAGCAGTAGGTATACACATACCCATCATCTAATTGGGTATACACATACACATACCCGTACATGTACCTTTTTTCAAGGCAGGCACACATATACATAATTTTATTAGTTGATATATGCATACCCGCGTATGTACATAATTTCGTTAGGGGTATATGCATACCCGTATATGTACATAATTTCTTTGGTAGGTATATGCATACCCGCGTATGTATATAATTTCTTTTTTTGCAGGGGTATATATATAATTGTGTTCGTAGGTATATGTATACCCACGTATGTACATAATTTCGTTAGTAGGTATATACATATCCGGTACGTATATAATTTCTTTAATACCTAAAAACCCAGAATAAATCATTGGATATATACGTACCCGTGTATATACATAATTTCATTAGTAGATATATATACCATGGGTATATTTATATTATTTGGAATCGGCGCACAATTTGTTGATATAGATAATAAAAATATTTTGTTATGAATATCTCAGAATGGTATTAACTTTTATGTATACATTTATTCATCTGTGCGTAGAAAAAATCCACAGGCCGACGAGTCACATTGTGCGTACATACTATATATGTTTCCTTTTTATTCTGCCATTCTCTCTCCATCAATTAATGTGTGTTTTAATTCTATTCAAATCAATAAATACAAATGGGTGGACATGTGAGCTATTAAATACTAGGTGCCTGGGCACCTAGATGCCCCAAACAATTTACCTATATATATATATATGGTACGAAAATATATTGAATGATACTTTTAATGATATTGATTTGTTATTGTGGATGTTAATTTTTTTTGTATAAACTTGATCAAAATTGAGAAAGTTTGACCCGAGACAAAACGGAGGGAGTTTTCGCAAAAAAAAAGACAAAACGGAGGGAGTATGAAGTTTTCCATCATGCGTACAAGAGGACAAATTGTCACCGGGCAAATGATTTTATCAATATTAATTAGAGAAAAAGCAAGCTAAAACCAGGCGAGGGGAGGGGGTCGAATGAAGTTGTCACATGCTTTTATGTGTTTTACACTAAGTAAAGTTTAACAAAAAACAATGTTCAATCCCAGAGAGAGCCAGCTTTTGTGAAAAGCGAGGTGATAACGATGGATTAATCGCTATTCAAACAGCTAGCTAGCTCTACCCACGACCTTAATTAGCTAGGCATGTAGGCGCTTAACAGCTCGGATTAATGAATGGCTGGAAATGACACGGCTTGTTTAGTGGTTGCTTGAGCCTCAAGCCGCGACGGCTCGATGCCTCCGTCTGAGCAAACAACAACCGAACCGACAGAAATGATTCGCCCGCGATTAATTTGCGACTCCTATCAGCGGCGGTATATGTATAATCGTGATAGTGATGGTGATACTGCTCCCTACTGCTACAATGATCACGACCTGTATTTCGAGAACCAATCACGATTACAAGGTTTAGGCATTGTGGTGATGGCGATGGCGGTGCTACTTCCTAGTGCTAGCACATGATTACGACCTGTATTTAGAAAACTAATCATGGTTACAAACTCGGATCTGGGGTTTCCTCTCACTCAGCCGCCTTGCGACACGTCGCCGGTTTCAGTCATGCGGTTGACAGAAAGAAAAAGCTAATTGATGCATGTATGGGTACAACTTGCCATGGAGAAGTAAAGAAACATGTGCAACGATATGTGAAGCAAAAAGGAGCGCTGGTGGTAGTGATTGTGTAGCTGTATAGGTTCGTGCATGCTTTATTCGACGAAATACTTCATATATGCAGTAATTTTTTTTTTTTTGCAGGTAGCGGTTGATGCCCGTTTGCATATACAACGTCCAAAATATATTTTGCTTCTCCGTTATAAAAGGGTTGTTGGAGTCAGTTTTCCATTGCAAAATACAACAATACTAAATCAACTCTGAAGTAAAAGGAAATAAAGTCTGAACTAAAACAAAACATGCAAGATATTCACTTGGCTTTCATTGCTTATTTTATGTACTAAAAGTAAACGCCGTGCGTAGAACAATTTGCTGGTACGGCTTGCCAGTCTATTAAGGCATGAAGCAACTTGGTGGCAGGATTACACTAACCGTAATCAAGGATCAAGTGTATACAAAACAACCTTAGAGTTCTCCATAGTGTACGTACGGTAGAGTTGAGGTTTCTTGGATCGTTCGCCTGTTGACTTTCTCCCTGATCCAAGTCATGCGAGCCTAAACAGTAAACAAAACCCACTGGCATGCCGTGATGCATGGAATGGCTGGGGACGCGGGTATATTGTGCTGTGCGAGATCCCTCTCTCTGCAGAGCAACGTGCAGACTGGATTCTATCCGGAGACGGGCAACGGGATTACTGGCGCGCCAGAGCATCCGATGGGTGCGCGGGCACGCACGGAGCCACGATAGACAGACGCCAACCTCGCTTCGCTGTTCCCCACCCAACGGCAAACAGAGTCAATCCGGCGGCCAGCTATGATGGCAACCGAACGGAATGGGGTGGTGCTGCTGGTGCGTGCCAAAATCGCACACGTTCATTCGTGCCAAGTTACTACTACTACACTCCAGGAAACGCAGATGGCATGCGGCAGGCTGGCAGTTGCAATTCAATGGACCAGTTTTTTTCTTGTTGCTGTCCAGCAATTAACCTGTCCTTTTCCTTTTCTTGGTTCGTTCCAGACGATACAACTGTTGGTACTGATTGGTCAATTGTTATATAGACTCCTTGCATCTCAAAGAAAATGAAGAGTTTTCTTTTTCTTCTGCAGCCGCACTCTTTGCCCTCAGATTCCTATTTTCATATTTCCCCCCTTAAACTTCTGTTATAATCTCTACTATTAAAAATAGAGTTTGTACATTCGCTTCCTCGTCTCCGCCCCCCTCCAGTCGATTAACTTGGAATAATATAAACCAAATAGGTACTTTCCTTTCCTTGTCCTACTCATTCGTAAGAAAACATGCGTTAATTCATGGAGTATCATTGTTTGGACGGGAGAATCGTGTTAATTATTGAAGAGTATCATTCTTTGTATGTGAGGATCATGTTAATTAGGGAAAGTATCGTCAAGGGTTGCACGGGAGGATCGCATTAATTATTGAAAGTATCATCGAGCGTTGGACGGAAGGATCACGTTAATTATGTTGAGTGTCATTCTTCGGACGAGACGATCACGTTAATTATGAAAAGTTCAAGTGTTGGACGGGCGGATCATCTTAATTATGAAAAGTATCATCGAGCGCTGGACGGGAGTATCACCATCTCCGTTAATTATGGATAGCATTATCTTTTTACTGAGTGCACGTTGAGGTAGCATTATCTTTTTATGTAGAAAATTTGCTATAGGCTTGTAGCGAATAACATCTCAAGGCGGTTGCCACTCTTGTCCCTTGTTGTTAGCCTATCATGGCGGCACCGATCACTAACTCATTTAGAACGCGACTTGGTGGATTTTGCGATAAGACTGAGGGTTTACAGTGAGCGGCATTGGGGTTGGGGTTGGTCTTTCCAGTTACGGTTGTCTGAGCGGACTAATCTTCCTACTTTATTAAATATGGCAAATTGCATTTCATTAGAGATGACTTTGCATCAAATTGCATGAGCGGGTGATCCTCATTTTTTTCATCAAGTCATGCAATTTTTTGGTTATGGTAGAAGGGTAAATGCATTGGTTGGTTGCCTGAGTTAATAACGGAAACGATGGCGTATTAGTTGCATGCCCAACAACAGACATCATATTTTTGTTTCTTGGTAATGCGCGTCATTCAACTGTATGCTACAATGTGTCAATGACTAAGGAGACATCAGATTTGCTTTCTTGGCTCGGGGAGTGTCATGGGCAGCGCGCGTCTCCTCCCCATTGACGACGGCGACAGATCAGCACAAACACAGGGGGGGATTAGGGTGGAGCGGGGCGCTTGGCGGGTGACTTCTCCATGGCAGACTATGGGGATGTATGAGGTGAATGGGGGAGGGCACCATGGGGAAGGTGAGGCATGCGTCATCCAGTTTTAAAGGAGAGGGCTCCAACGAAGTCCGACAGGAAAAGGGAAATGTGTCTCATGGGGTGGGGTTTTTATGTTGGGACCGCATGTTGGAGATAACATGATGGATAGTCCGGACAACCACATTTCTCCCTCACATATGGGCTAGATTTGGGGCAGCCCGCATTGTACAGACTGTTGCATTTTGGGGAGTCCGATGGGCGTCTGTTTCATGTCCGAACAAGCTTGGACGTATGTGGGAGAAATGAGTTTCGATCTTGGAGACGATCTTAAACATTTGTTAGATATATTTATATGCATTGTAGCCCCACCTCACGAGCGTTCTACTAGTGTACAAAATTGTTGTTATGTTAAGGTTGTCTTAGGTTTCTTTTTCTATTAGTTATAGTGTACCCCCTCCACTCGGGTTTATTGAACCACTCTTATTTCGAATCAAGGTTTGACTATCTATATGACTTGTAAAATATGATCTATATGATACAAAAAATCTACCATTAACTTTGTATTCGGAAGAGGATTCCCACAATATAACTGTTCTCACACATAGATTGTATATTAGTTAAATTTATGATCAGATCCTAAATACACAAGGTCCTAATAAATCCAGATAGGGGGCGTATTTGCTAGGACCTTTATTCCTAGTAGGGTTTAGGGTTTAGGAATCAACCCGAACCATTCTGAAATCAATCATGGACCGCTCGGGCGACATCTGCCTTCATACTCCGGCTCTACTATGAGTGCAGGAGGTGTCTCCAGGCTATCGCCCGGAGTACGAACCGGAAACCGGTTCACCTCCTCTGGATCCTCAACTAGGGGACACGACGGAACCTCCATCAACCCAACCGCCCACCCCTATCTCACATCTAGTGGCCATGGTAAAGCTGATCTACACCATGATGGAAGACCACGAGGTTGACGGTCACCCATAGGACGCATCTCACGGCTACCATAGCCCAGTAGATGTCCATCAACAAGCAATCTACATGTAGCAAGTCCTCGTGGTAAATCCATGCGACGCTGGAAACGTAGTCCAGAACAAGACATGGTTGCTTGTTGGTATGCTTGAGTATTTATAGTTTCGTGTCAAACTATAGACTATTGCTTTGAATCACTCAACTCCAAATATCCATGCCACAAAGAAGAAAAATATATGATGAGTGTGACAGGTAGCATTCCACATAAAAAACTATTTTTTATCATTTACCTGATCGAGCACGAGCAGGAATTAAGCTTAGGGATGCTTGATACGTCTCGAACGCATCTATAACTTTTGATTGTTCCATGCTATTATATATCAATCTTCGATGTTTTATATTCTTTTTTCGCGGGTAGAAAAACTTGTATTACTCATGGACCATCATATTGTCGTCCTTACAAAGATCGATGACTTCTGGGGGCCTGAACCCAACCAGACTATAGTTCTATGATCAGTTCTAGCAAATTTTGCTAAAAAAACCACTAGCCACATTCCGACTACGACCAATATGATTAACACAAGTCCAACGAAGAGACATCAAATGTTTGATCTTCGCAACCAACGAAGCATAAACAGACATGTCCGTTCCTATACCAGCTGTAACATTCCAAATTTTCGATTTGGAATGTTATACATAGGTCATTCGTGCATATCATATTTTATTGCATTTCCGTTTTGCGATCCTCGAAATTCTAAGCAACTCAAGGACCCTCGGAGAGAGTTGGGGATTTCATGTTTTTCATATTTGAATTTTTATCAAATATTGAAATAAGGATCATTTTGGTTTTAATGATTTTTCTCTCCAAAAATATTCTGAATCAAAATATATGAGAGGAGATAATATGACTTCTCCAAAATAAATGAAATATTGGAGGAAAATATTAACATCAAATAATAAATTTTATTTGGATTTTATTGCAATTTTATTCGAATTAGGAAAAATACGCATTTTTCAAAATTGCATTATAAGCCCAAATAAATGTTCACCGTGTCCGGCATATTTTTAGAGGACGGGGAAAATTTCTCTCAGGATTTTTGGAGTCTGTTTAGTATTTCTTTTCTTCGTTTTTTCTGCGCGGATTATTTTTTAAAAAAGAGGTCAACCGACTCCGGGCCGTACACGACTTGGACTCCGCCCCGGCCGGCCCTTATAAGTCGCGCCCCCGCGACCCCCAGCGCACCATCCCGAGCCGCGCCAACCCTAGCCCCGCCCGAGCGCCGCCGCCGCCAGCCTCGCGCCGCCGCCGCCGCGCCTTGTGCCGCTGCCGCCGCCCGCGAGCGCCACCGCCGGAGCCCGCCGCCTTGCCGCCCCGCCACCGAGCTGCCCCGCCGCCGGAGCCGGCCGCGCCGCCCGCCGGAGTTCCGCCGCCGCCGACGACGTGTTTGCCGAGGTAGTCGCTGGTTTTTCTTTAAAAAACCGTTCGGTTTATTTCGAACCCTAGATCTGTTTTTTAATCGGTTTGTTTGGTTTTTTCGGTTTGGTTATTTAGCGAACGTCCGTTCGTACGTTCGTTTTAACGAAAGCTGTTCACCTGTTAGTCACAGACAGCGAACGTTCGTTCGTTAGCCTGTTCGTCAGTTTTTCTTTTTCCAGGGTTTTTCGTGATTATTTCGATCGTGATTTCTGACCCGATTTTCGTTTTAGTTTATCTTTTCGCTCGTTTATTGGAATCAGGTGATTCAAACGCCTAAATCTTCGTTTTGAAGCCCTCTTTCTGTTTAACCAACTTGAACAAGATTTTGGTACTATAAAATTTGATTTTAGTCCATATTAGTAATCAGATCTTGTTTTTTTTCGCAGTTTGAGTTTCATTGCTCCGCTTGATTTGATTCTTTTTGCAAACGAGAGTCCTTAAGTTGAACTTTCTGGCTAGATCTTCTTATTTGAGATTTACCCATGCATCTTTGCTTGATTGCTTATGTATGTTATTGTTTGTTTGCGATAGAACACCCGAAGTGCGAAGCGTGCTACTATGAGTCTCTAGGTTTTGCGGATCATCAGCAAGGCAAGTAACACTTTGATCATACCCCTTCATCACCCAGTTTTTATGCATTAGTTTCAACCTTCACACATTGCATGAGTAGGATCTATTAACATGTGGGTTTGGGAGGTAGATGATGAGGTAGAACCTATTATCTGTTTTATTATCAAACCCCTGGGAGTTACTTCTACGTTATGCTTATATTGCCATGCTATGCTCGTAGACGTGGATTGGGTTTGAGTGTATCCATGACAGATGTGAGATTGTTAATTAATGGTTTAACTTAAGGTGGCAATTTTAATACACATCTGGGTGGATTGCTTGTTTTGGGCACCTGGGGATATACTAGTGTTGTCCTAGGAGATCCCGGGGATATACTGTGTGATCCTCCTACGGTCCGCCACCCAGAATCAAAGGGATCATAAGATTATTAATGCTAGAAACTTTCGTGTGCAGCCAGCAGCCATTATGGGCTCTGGCATAGTTGAGGATGTTGTGTGACCTCTTTAAGTGGTGGGCTAGCAGATGTAGAGGGAAAGTAGGTGTAACTGTCCACCCGGAGTAAAGAGTTAATGTTTCTAAAAGACTGTGTCTCGGTTATCCGTTTCTCAAACACCATGTAGTGTGAGAAATCCAACGGAGGAGATCGAGTCTTGTGGGGAAAAGTGAGCAAACCTCTGCAGAGTGTACAAACTAATCATGGTTAGCCGTGTCCCCGGTTATGGACATCTTGAGCATCTAGTACTTGGATTATTCTACTGTATCTCATCACTCTAATTTAATTTGTTGGGTTGATAATTACTTTTAATTGGGATTGAGTTGGGGGTACCTTCTCAATGAGGTTTCGACTACCATGATAGTTAAATAAAAATTTATTCCTTTGTTGTAGGGAAAAATTAGCTTTTCGCAAAAACATATTAACCATACAGCCTCCACCAGTCATATATGCATGTAGTGATAGCATTTATGTGTTCATTACTCTCCTGTGTTACATTGCCAGTATATTCCATGTGATGACCTGTTTTTCGGGCTGCAACACATCATGTTGTAGACTTTTCAAACGAGGAGTAAGGTGCGATAGGTCGTTTGTCATGCACTCAGCTATGCCGCTGGAGTTGATGGACTCACTTTATCTTCCAAGTCTTCCGCTGTTATCGTATTAGATGGCCTTAAGCCATATTTATTGTAATAAGTTCTCATTTGAGACATTCGATGTAATAAGTGTGTGATTGCTACTCTATTATAAATCCTTCGAGTATTGTGTGTGTTAACATTACCGATCCAGGGATGACACTGAAGCACAGAGACTTGACCATCTGAGGTCGGGTCGCTACAAGATGGTATCAGAGAACACGCTGAATATAGAACACGACCACTAAGAAAAGCCATAGGTCACTGTTCTCTACTCATTTCTGACTCCTCTTCATTTTCTACTCTTTAGGATGGCGGACTCGAGGAACAAGTTTGCACAACCGGATGAAGACACACCTTTTGGACGACACTTGAAGGAAGTCATTAGGTACCTGAACATAGGAATACCAAGCTTCACCGGGACCTATACCGCCACTTTACCAGAAGAGGAGTGTTGGATGATTCAAGTCCAAGTTCCATGAAGGACGTTCACGCCAGTCACTAAACTCATAGAGTTTTCCTTTGATGCACCCACCTGGAGTCTAGGCAAGAGCATGGCAGCCCACATTGCTATGGGACGTATTGGAGAAATCTACAAACAGGAGCTGAAGGACACTATATACCAGATATGTGGGCGCCGAGACGAGCAATGGGAGATGATCAGCACCAGGAGGGATAGATCCATTGCAGCATTCATCCAGGAGCTAAACAAGCACATTCGACGCCAGGAGAACCAGATGTGCGCAAGCATGATGGATCTGAAGAAGGCAATGACCAGGATCACGAAGCTAGAAGAGGAACTCAAGCCTACCCGCAACGACTACGAGGAGGAAATCATCATACTAGTGGAGAAGAATGACGACCTGACAAGGAAGCTAGGAGTTTTTATGGGAGACCCTGCGCCAGGAGGAGAAGACGACGAACCTAAGGAGATTGCTTTCGAAGACTACATCATCATCGACGACACCGACTCCGACACGGATAGTAGTGATGATGACTATGAAGACGAGGCTGGAGCAGATATCATGGAGTATTCCACCGATCAAAATTTCTAGTAGACCACCAATACTCTTAGTAGTACCCCCATGTAAATATTAGTAGTCCGAGCACTATAACGATAGTTAGACCGATTGTATGCCCTTGCTTGCTTGATTGAGTGATATGATATGATTGTGTCTGTCTCATGTGCATACGGGTAGTGCTTTCTCATTAGAACTCATTCTATTCTAAACTCTTCCCTCTAAAATCCATCAGATGCCTCAGAGACGTGACCCCGGATTTGCTTTCCCACCGGAGCTCACCCAGTTGATCCAGCAGCAGAATGCCTTGATGCAGTTGTTAGTTCAGAACCAAGGCAACAACAACAACAACAACCCACCGCCACCACCATCAGTTGACAACTTAGCTCGTTTTCTGAGGCTGCAGCCGCCGGTGTTTTCTAGTAGCACCGAGCCAATAGTTGCTGATGATTGGCTGCGCAGGATTGGAAGAGAGTTGACTACGCAGGTTGCACAGATGTTGAGAAGGTGCATTTTGCCGCACACTAATTGGACGGACTAGCAGCCGCATGGTGGGAGAATTACACAACCACTTTTCCTATAGCCAATGTCACTGGGAGCAGTTTCAGCAAGCATTCCGCACAACCCACGTATCCACTGGAGCTATGAGCATGAAGAAGCGTGAGTTTCGCAACTTACGCCAGGGGAACCGTACTATAGGCCAGTACGTGGAGGAGTTTAGTAAGTTATCCCGCTATGCTCCTGATGATGTGGCCACAGATGTCGCGAAGTAGGAGAAGTTTATGGAAGGGCTAAATGATGAGATGATCATGCAGGTGTTGGTGGCAACATTCAACAACTACCAGGAGTTGGTAGACAAGGCTCTTATGATCGAAGGGAAGCAGCAGCAAATTGAGAACCGCAAGAGGAAGTATGGATAAGGAAAGTACAATTCTGGAGTTCAGCAGAAGCCTCGTTTCACCCCGAACTCGGGAGGACTTATCATAACCATGGAGGCCACACTCACAATGGAGGAATTTCCCATAACCACAGTGGCCCCAAGAATGGAAACGGGAATGGAGCAGGCATCAATCAGAACCGCTCTAACCCAGCCACCCCCGCCAAGAAGGATCAGAGTCACATTACCTGTTTCAAGTGCGGGAAGACTGGGCACCATGCCAACGATTGTCCGGAATTGAAGAACGGTAATGGCAATAGAAGCGCTGGGAAGAAGCCCAACCCTTTCAACAGGGGACAAGTGAACCACGTGAACGTGGAGGAAGTTGAGGAGCAGCCAGATGCAGTTATCAGTAAGTTTTTGGTTAAGTCTTTTACTGCAATCATTCTTTTCGATACTCGTGCATTGCATTCATACATATCAAGGGGATTCGTGGATAAGTATAAGTTGCCCACTAAGGTACTTAGGACACCTATGTTAGTAAGCTCACCAGGAGCGGAGTATATGGCAAGTCAAGGATGTTTTCAGATGCCATTGACCATTGGGAGCCATGTTTTCCCCTTGGACCTGATAATTTTGGAGTCATAAGGATTGGATGTGATATTAGGAATGGATTGGCTATCGATGTATGGGGGAAACATCAATTGCGCGAGTAAGTCAATTTTTTTTACCACCCCGGAGGGAAAAAGGATCAAGTATGTATCTAGGCATGCGCCAAGGAGAATCCAGGTACATTCTATCACGGGAGTTGTTCACGAGGAAGTGCCTGTTGTGAAGGATTACCCAAATGTAATTCCATAGGAGTTACCAGGCATGCCGCCAGATCGAGACATAGAGTTTTTGATAGAGCTGTTGCCAGGCACCGGGCCTATATCAAAGAGACCATATCGGATGCCCGCGAATGATCTGGAGGAGATCAAGAAATAGACTAAGGAGTTATTGGAGAAAGGTTACATTCAACGGAGCTCATCACCATGGAGAGCCCCAGTGTTATTGGTTGAGAAGAAGGATAAGTCTCTGAGAATGGTTGTTGATTATCGGGCGTTGAATGAGGTAACGATCAAGAACAAGTACCCACTACCGATGATTAATGATTTGTTCGACCAGCTGCAAGGAGCTAAAGTGTTTCCGAAGATCGATCTGCGATCAGGTTGCCACCAGGTGAAGATTCGAGAAAAGGATATACCTAAGACAACTTTTACCACAAGGTATGGGCTTTATGAGTATACGGTTATGTCATTTGGATTGACTAACGCCCCTGCCTATTTCATGAGTATGATGAATAAGGTGTTCATGGAGTTCTTGGATAAGTTTGTCGTGGTGTTCATTGATGATATTTTAGTATACTCAAAGGATGAAGAGGAACACAAGGAGCATTTGCGCTTAGTTCTCGAGAAACTCAAGCAACATCAGTTATATGCCAAGTTTAGCAAATGCGAGTTCTGGTTGAAGGAAGTTGGATTTCTTGGACATGTTATATCAGGAGAAGGTATAGCAGTGGATCCCACCAAGGTTCGGTCAGTCACTGAGTGGTTGGCACCCACCTCAGTTGGAGAGATCCGTAGTTTTCTTGGACTCGCGGGATACTACCGGAGATTCATTGAGAATTTTTCTAAAATTGCAAAGCCAATGATGGCATTGTTGAAGAAGGACACCAAGTTCCATTGGACTGAAGAGTGTGAAGCTAGTTTCCAGGAGTTGAAAAAACATTTGACTACAACCCCAGTGCTGATTCTGCCGGATATACGCAAGGATTTCCAAGTGTATTGCGACGCCTCTCGCTTAGGACTTAGAGGAGTACTTATGCAAGATGGAAGAGTTGTTTCATATGCCTCACGACAGCTTTGACCGCATGATTTGAATTATTCCACACACGATTTGGAGTTAGCAGTTGTGGTGCATGCGCTCAAGACCTGGAGGTATTTTCTAATTGGGAATCATTGTGATGTGTACACAGTTTATAAGAGTTTGAAGTATATTTTTACTCAGAAGGAGTTGAACCCCAGGCAGAGGAGATGGCTGGAGCTCATAAAAAATTATGATATGAAGTTGCACTATCGTCCAGGCAAGGCCAATGTCGTAGCAGACGCTTTGAGCCAGAAGACTTACGTCAACACCCTCGTAAGCGGAGGAATGCCAAAGGGGTTGGTAGAAGATCTCAGGGAGCTACGTTTGGAGATAGTCCCTAAAGGATTTGTTGCAGCATTGGAGGTTCAGTCAACATTATTGGAAAAGATTCGAGAAGCTCAGAAGGATGACAAGGAAATTGCCGAGATAAAGGAGAAGATGAGCGAAGGAAAAGCCAATGGTTTTCGTGAGGATGAGCACGACACCTTATGGTTTGAGGACCGCGTTTATGTGCCCAATAATACAGAGATCATAAAGTTGATACTTCAGGAAGCTCATGACTCACCATACTCAATTCACCTCGGAAACACCAAGATGTATTTGGATTTGAAGGAGCGTTTCTGATGGACCGGTATGAAGAAAGATATTGCCGAGTATGTAGCCATATGTGATGTATGCCAGAGAGTGAAGGCAGAACATCAGAAACCAACAGGATTACTGCAGCCTATGCCGATACCCGAATGGAAGTGGGACAAGCTTGGCATGGATTTCATCACCGGATTACCCAGGACCCGATCTGGATACGATTCTATCTGGGTAGTAGTGGATCGGTTGACCAAAGTAGCTCACTTTATCCCAGTGAAAACCACATATACAAGTGCGAAGTTGGCCAAGATATATATGACCAGGATCGTATGTCTACATGGAGTTCCGAAGACCATCGTATCAGATAGAGGAACACAGCTTACTTCAAAGTTTTGGCACCAGCTGCATCAGACCTTGGGTACTAGGCTGGAGTTCAGTACAACTTTTCACCCATAGACAGATGGACAGACCAAGAGAGTCAATCAGATTCTGGAGGACATGTTGAGAGCTTGTGCACTAGACTATGGATGTAGTTGGGATGATAATTTACCCTATGCAGAGTTCTCGTACAACAATAGCTACCAGGCCAGTTTGAAGATGGCACCGTTCGAAGCCCTGTACGGAAGAAGGTGCAGAACACCATTGATGTGGGACGAAGTTGGAGACCGCCAGTTGTTTGGACCGGATTTGATTAAGGAGTCCGAAGAGAAGGTTAAGCTAATTCGAGATAGACTGAAGGTAGCTTAGTCAAGGAAGAAGAGTTATGCGGACTCGAAACGCAAGGTGGTAGTCTATGAAATCGGAGACATCATATCTGCGAGTGTCACCCTTGCGAGGAGTTAAACGTTTTGGAGTTAAAGGAAAGTTAACCCCGAGATTTGTGGACCGTACCGTGTTTTGGAATGCATGGGAGAGGTTGCGTACAAGTTGGAGTTACCCGAAGGACTGTCGGGAGTTCATGATGTGTTTCACGTTTCCCAGTTGAAGAAGTGCCATGCTGAGATGGCCGATATTCCTCTGAGAGATATAGTGCCCCTGTAAGCAATACAGTTGGATAGTGATTTGACCTACGAGGAGAAGCCGGTCAAGATTCTCGAGTTTGCTAGCTGAGTTACACGAAGTAAGGTTATCAAGTTTTGCAAAATTTAGTGGAGCCACCATACCGAGGATGAAGCCACTTGGGAACGAGAGGATGATCTACGCAAAGATCACCCGCACCTATTTTCTAGTCAACCCGAATCTCGAGGACGAGATTCATCTTAAGGGGGGGTAGGTTTGTAACATCCCAATTTTTCAATTTGAAATGTTATACATAGGTCATTCATGCACATCATATTTTACATTTCCGTTTTGCGATCCTCGAAATTCTAAGCAATTCAAGGACCCTCAGAGAGAGTTGGGGATTTCACGTTTTTCATGTTTGAATTCTTATCAAATATTGAAACAAGGATCATTTTGGTTTTAATGATTTTTCTCTCCAAAAATATTTCGAATCAAAATATATGAGAGGAGATAATATGACTTCTCCAAAATAAATGAAATATTGGATGAAAAATATTAAAATCAAATAATAAATTTTATTTGGATTTTTATTGCAATTTTATTCGAATTAGGAAAAGTGCGCATTTTTCAAAATTTCATTATAGGCCCAATTAAATGTTCACATTGTCCGGCATATTTTTAGAGGACGGGGAAAATTTATTTCAGGATTTTTGGAGTCCGTTTAGTATTTCTTTTCTTTGTTTTTCTGCGCGGATTTTTTTTTTAAAAAAGGTCAACCGACTCCAGGCCGTACACGGCCTGGACTCCGTCCCGGCCGACCCTTATAAGACGCGCCCCCACGACCCTTAGCCCACCAGCCCGAGCCGCGCCAACCCTAGCCCCGCCCGAGCGTCGCCGCCACCATCTGCCGCCGCCCGCGAGCGCCACCGCTGGAGCCCGCTGCCTTGCCGCCGCGCCGCCGGAGCCCGCCGCGCCGCCCCGCCGGAGTTCCCGCTGCCGCCGCCGACGTGTTTGCCGAGGTAGCTGCCGGTTTTTCTTTAAAAAACCGTTCGGTTTATTTCGAACCCTAGATCTTTTTCTAGATCGGTTCGTTTGGTTTTTTTGGTTTGGTTATTTAGCGAACACCCGTTCGTATGTTCGTTTTAACGAACAACGTTCACCCGTTAGTCACAGAAAGCGAACGTTTGGTCGTTAGCCTGTTCGCCAGTTTTTCTTTTTCCAGGGTTTTTCGCGATTATTTTCGATCGCGATTCCTGACCCGATTTTCGTTTTAGTTTATCTTTTCGCTCGTTTTTCGGAATCAGGCGATTCAAATGCCTAGATCTTTGTTTTGAAGCCCTCTTTCTGTTTAGCCAACTTGAACAAGATTTTGGTACTGTAAAATTTGACTTTAGTCCAGATTAGTAATCGGATCTTGTTTCTTTCGTGGTTTGTGTTTCGTTGCTCCGTTTGATTTGATTCTTTTTACAAACCAGAGTCCTTAAGTTCAACTTTCTGGTTAGATCTTCTTATTTGAGATTTACCCATGCATCTTTGCTTGATTGCTTATGTATGTTATTATTTGTTTGCGATAGAACACCCGGAGTGCGAAGCGTGCTACTACGAGTCTCTAGGTTTTGCGGATCATCAGCAAGGCAAGTAACACTTTGATCATACCCCTTTATCACCCAGTTTTTAGGCATTAGTTTCAACCTTCACACATTGCATGAGTAGGATCTATTAACATGTGGGTTTGGGAGGTAGATGATGAGGTAGAACCTATTACCTGTTTTATTATCAAACCCTTGGGAGTTACTTCTATGTTATGCTTATATTGCCATGCTATGCTCGTAGACGTGGATTGGGTTTTAGTGTATCCATGACAGATGTGAGATTGTTAATTAATGATTTAACTTAAGGTGGCAACTTTAATACACATCTGGGTGGATTGCTTGTTTTGGGCACCTGGGGATATACCAGTGTTGTCCTAGGAGATCCCGGGGATATACCGTGTGATCCTCCTACGGTCCGCCACCGAGGCTCAAAGGGATCATAAGATTATTCATGCTAGAAACTTCGGTGTGCAGCCACAAGCCATTATGGGCTCTGGCATAGTTGAGTATGTTGTGTGACCTCTTTCAGTGGTGGGCTAGCAGATGTAGAGAAAAAGTAGGTGTAACTGTCCACTCGAAGTAAAGAGTTAATGCTTCTGAAAGACTGTGTCTCGGTTATCCGTTTCTCAAACACCATGTAGTGCGAGAAATCCAATGGAGGATTTCGAGTCTTGTGGGGAAAAGTGCACAAACCTCTGCAGAGTGTACAAACTAATCATGGTTAGCCGTGTCCCCGGTTATGGACATCTTGAGCATCTAGTACTTGGATTATCCTATTGTATCTCATCACTCTAATTTAATTTGTTGGGTTGATAATTACTTTTAATTGGGATTGAGTTGGGGGTACCTTCTCAATGAGGTTTCGACTACCATGATAGTTAAATAAAAAATTATTCCTTTGTTGTAGTGGCTTTTCACAAAAACATATTAACCATACAACCTCCACCAGCCATATATGCATGTAGTGATAGCATTTATCTGTTCATTACTCTCCTGTGTTACATTGCCAGGATATTCCATGTGCTGACCCGTTTTTCGGGCTGCAACGTATCATGTTGCAGACTTTTTAGACGAGGAGTAAGGTGCGATAGGTCATTTGTCATGCACTCAGCTATGCCACTGGAGTTGATGGACTCACTTTATCTTCCAAGTCTTCCGCTGTTATCGTATTAGATGGCCTTAAGCCATATTTATTGTAATATGTTCTCTTTTGAGACATTCGATGTAATAAGTGTGTGATTGCTACTCTGCTATAAATCCTTCGAGTACTGTGTGTGTCAGCATTACCGATCCAGGGATGACACTGAAGCACAGAGACTTGACCGTCTGAGGTCGGTCGCTACACCAGCTCCTGCACTTCCTTCCTGTGTCTATGATCCATCCGTGCTTAGTTTCGCCCAACCCAGCGAAGGAGGAGACCACTTAACAGTGGGTGCCTTGATGAAATTAGCATGAAACAGTTTGGTTGTAGTACTTACAGAGATCACTTCTTTCCTTTGGATGATCCATGGGTCGTTCTCTATATTGAAAGAACTAGAGAATCCAAATATTTACAGAGAAAACGATGACAGGCAGTCATCGGAGTCGGAGTTTTGTTGTGCACCACCTCGTTCCTATTATGCCAGGAGCACCAAAGAATCAACAACAACTTCACACGGTCCATCTCCCCTAGTGGATGTAAAGCATCAAGCAGCCACTCAGCACTAGTATTCACTATCTCCTTTTGCTTGGGCAGTTGCCAAACTTCAGACATGCAGTCCCATAGTTGGGTAGCTAGCGGGCATCAACAAAGAGCATGGAAGCAATCTTCAGTTTCCCTGTCAGACACTGGACACATATTCGACACCTCCAGATTCCTCTTTTCCTTATTCTTCCATGTAGATAAAGAGTTTACATTAGCTCTCCAGGAAAAAAATTATAGATGGCGGGACAAAGCTTCCCCATATAATATTCCTGCATGCTCGACGGCCATCAGGAGCAGCGCTGGAATCTTGTGCATTTTCTCTAGTTAATTCATCAAAAGCCAAGCTGTAAGCAGACTTTACTGAAAATACGCCCAACCTACCAGGGCCCCAAGCAAGTATATCATCCACTTGTCTCGGTGAGGCCCTCAGTTTTAATATTTCAAAGGAATCACATGGTAGAAAAATAGACTCCACTATATTAACATTCGACGAGCCATTACTGTTTAGGAGCTGTGGAACAAAGCGCACTCGACAGTGACCTTGTAGGGAGATTGGTTTGTAAGAGAACAGCCTTGGGATCCAGCTATCCCATCAAAATGCTCTGCCTGTTCCCCTCCCTCCAAATCAAGCCTTTTTAGTAGGTCGAGGCCATGAGAGATAGCGGTCCACGATGATGATGCGTTACCTGTGAAAACTGTATCTTCCAACTTCCCGTTCATGTAATATCTGCTTTTAAGTAGTTGTGCACAAAGGCTATCTGGCCTTGTAAGGAGTCTCCAAGCCTGGCATGCCAAGAGCGCTTGATTAAAAATTTGAAAGTCTCTAAATCCAGCACCACCTTTGCTCTTTGGTTGTTGTAATTTTTCCCAGGACTTCCAATGCACCTTCCTCTTCCCATTTGCAGTGCCCCAATAGTAGTTCCTAACAAACTAGTTAGATCATCACAGACAGAATAAGGCAGTTTAAATACACCCATTATGTATGTAGGAAGAGCCCGGGCAATCGATTTGATCAATACCTCTCTGCCAGGTCGGCCAGATGGCCGTCTCCCAATTGTATGAGTCTTTTCAAGAGTTGTCCATGTAAGTTCTGAAACTTCCCTTTTGACATACGCCCATCTGGTGTTGGCAATCCCAAGTATTTCTCTTCAAATCCCGAATTAATGACTTGCAACGCATCTCCAACATCATCTTGATCATGAGTAGGGACTAACCTATTAACTTACTGCCCAGTTCCAGTTACAAGCAATTATATATCATTTTTCGGGACTAACCTATTAACGGATGTTTTATATTCATTTACAAGCAATTATATATCATTTTTTGGGACTAACCTATTAACTTAGTGCCCAGTGCCAGTTGTTGTTTCTTACCTGTTTTTGGTTTTTCAGAATATCAGTACGAAATGAAGTCCAAATGCCATGGAACTTTTTGGAGATTTTTTTGGACATAAGAGACACAGGAAGCTTCGGGAGAGGGACCGAAGATGGAGCAGTGGCCCACGAGGCACTAGGGGAGCCTAGGGGGTGGGCGCGCCCTGGTGGTTCATTGGGCCCACGTGGCTCTATTTGACCTAACTCTGCATCTGTAAATTCTCAAAAATCAAGAAACTAACAGGGAGCCAGCTAAAAATACTTTTTCCGCTGTCGCAAGTTCCAGAACCATGAGATCCCATTTGGAGGCCTTTTCTGGCACTCTGTCGGAGGGGGATTCGATCACGAAGGGGCTCTACATCAACCTTGCTGCCCTTCCGATGATGTGTGAGCAGTTTACCACAGACCTATGGGTCCATAGCTAGTAGCTAGATGGCTTCTTCTCTCTCTCTCTCTCTTTGATCTTCAATACAATGTTCTTCTTGATGTTGTTGGAGATCTATTTTGATGTAATCACTTTTTGCGTGTGTTTGTTGGGATCCGATGAATTGTGAGTTTATGATAAATTTATCCAAGAATATTATTTGAGTCTTCTCCGAACTCTTTTATGCATGATTCTCATAGCTTTGTATTTATCTCTGATCTATTGATTTGGTTTGGCCAACTAGATTGAGTTTCTTCCATTGGGAGAGGTGCTTTGTGATGGGTTCAACCTTGCGGTGATCTATATCCCAGTGACAGAAAGGGACAAGACACGTCTTTGTATTGTTTCCATTAGGGATAAAACGATGGGGTTTATTCATATTGCTTGAGTTTACTTTGTCTACATCATGTCATCTTGCTTAAGGCGTTACTCCATTCTTTATGAACTTAATACTCTATATGCATGCTAAATAGCGGTCGATGTGTGGAGTAATAGTAGTAGATGTAGGCAGGAGTCAGTCTACTTGTCTCGGACGTGAGGCCTATATACATGATCATTGCCTTGGATATCATCATGATTATTTGCTTTTCTATCAATTGCCCAACAGTAATTTGTTTACCCAGCGTATGCTATTTCCAAGAGAGAAGCCTGTAGTGAAAACTATGGCCCCATGGTCTACTTCTATCATATATTAAAAATCCTAAAAACACCTTGCTGCATTTTTACCTTATTTATTTTATTTTGTATTTTTGTTCAATACATCTATCAAGTACTACACAATTTAATCTTGCACGTAACCGCCGACGGATTGACAACCCCTTGTTCGCGTTGGGTTGCAAAGATTTGTTGTTTGCGTGCAGGTGCTGCTAACGAGGTGTTGCTTGGTTCTCCTACTGAATTGATAATCTTGGTTCTTAAGTGAGGGAAATACTTATCTCTAATGTACTGCATCATCCTCTCCTCTTGGGGAAATCCCAACGCAATTCACAAGTAGCATTTACCACCGTTGGGCAACTGCCATCAGCAAGACGTCGTGTACGAGAGGTATCCTAGGTAGTCGTCGACTGATGGTCTAGCTGAGTGCTCCCTTCATCTCCCTAGCCGACTGCTAGTGCTTGGCTATCAACCGGCTCAGTAACTGACTGTAAGGACTTAGTGCGGTCCCGAGTCATTCTCCTTGTCCTTGATGGGCTAATGATGATGGCCCATGCTCTTCTGGGCCGTATTTTGAATGGGTCATGGGCCTTTTTGTAGGCCATCTGTATACTTGAGCCTACCCCATATTTATAACCCTGACGGTCACTTTGATGCAATGATGCCAGGTACATAGCGTCCGACATTGACGATGATGCGTTCTTCAGCATACATCTTCATCTTCTTTTTCCTGGGGAAATGTCTCACAAATGGATCTTTCGATGGAAGGTCAGATCTCACATTTCCTTCAAAAACATTGATAGTAGCTTTTATAGTTCTAAGAAATGGCCTACCTAGAATAATAGGCGTAATGAGATCTTCTGGTATATCAACTATAGCAAGATCAATCATAATAGGGCAATCATTAATTTCAATGACTACACCATGTTTAATACCTACTTCTATTGTAAAGGTAGAATTTTCCATATTCAATTTAATTTCACTATTGACAAAAGGACCAAGATTGAGACAGTCATATATGGACTTAGGGTTAGTAGAAACACTAGTGCCTAGATCATAGAAAGCATTAAACTTATTTAAATCTTAATTTCAATTGTAGGCTCAAATATTTCCTCTTGTTGAGCGGGTAGATTACTATATAGCTTCTTTCGTTCCTCATCCAACTCACATACCTTGATTTCAACATGATCAATAAATTGATTACACATCTCATCATTTGGTACTTCAGGTAGTACTTGTTTTAATGTTAACATCTTCATGAAATCAGCAATAGAATAAGTATATTCAGGCACATAGCTTCTATCAAGCTCTTCTATAGTTCCTCGCTTCTTCTTATCATCTTGACATTCTCAACCAGATTAGGTTCTAACTTCCCACCAAATTAAGCTAGGATGAAAGTTTGACACTCTACAATTTTAGCAACATGTGCTTCCATGCTCTTAGTTCTTCCTTATAATTCTTGCATATCGTTAGTGAGTCCAGCAATATTACCGATCAACTAACCAAGTAAGTTATCATGATTCTTCAACATATTAGTAAACATAGCATTTTGTTCACTTTAGCTAGCAATAAAAGTTTTCAAACCCACAAGAGAACATGCACTATGATAAGGGTTTGTAGCAAGCTGGTATGAGCGTTGGTATCCCATTTAATTATTTCTTTCTCCATTCTATCCCTTTCCTTGTAAATGATTGATTTTCTACATAGACCATAAATGGCCTCTTTTCCCATGGAAGCGAAATAAAGAGAGGATTCCACTATCTCACACATTCATTAGTCATTAGTGGCAATACCGGAGGGGATTTCTTGATTTTTCTAAGATAAACCGGTTTAAGCAATTGTGTGATGGGCGTAAAATTACACTCATCAATCCACGATGGGGCCGACTTCGCCAATGTCTTCATCAACAACTTAGAGGTAACTTACCAATGCCCATGCAGTGCATAAGACCTTTGGGCTGCAAGAGTTGTACACACTGGTATGTGTCACTGCTATACAAACGGTTTTGAACCCCTTTCCGTGACGACATTTGGAACCGTCGCCAAGTGAGTGTGGGCGATACGGGGGTCCTTCCCATACGACCCAGAAACCTTCGGGGATAGGGTGCTTTGATGCATATAGTTGTCCCTATATAACCGTTTCCGATATCTCGAATATCCCAAACGCTTCATCCTTGCTGCTCATTTGTGGTCACATTGCCATGCAGTCAGAGTTTTGTGGTTTTACCTAAACCCAGGCAGATTCCAGGCATGGGAGTTTTCCAGACACATACCAAACTGGCTGTACGTTTAGATGCCTAGCATATCACAAACAGTTCATGATTATAAACCGTGTACGATAGGTAGACAATCACACACATTTAGTTTCCCCGCACCGTATGTGATAGTGTCTGACATCACACACGCTTTGCAAATGGCAACTCTGTGCATTGTTACACAAGTTTCCTCTCAGTGAACCGTGTCGGATTATGATGTATATCGCACACGCTATGCTTTATTAACCGTGTGCTCCGTAATGACCTACACACCATATTTTTGCCCTAATTTAATTGCTGCTATTTAAAATTGTACCTAAGTTAAACTTGAAAGTAGGCTATAGCTTTATTCATATCCATCAGGTTGAAACAAGCAATGCATTATTCGATTCATAGGTACATTTGTTTAAGAATTACATAAGAACCAAATAAAGAATGTTGAACCAGGGTTCTATACTTGTACTATTACAAATGGAAAAGAAAGAGGCGACATACATTCTGGTTGCTGAACAAGATGAGGTGGAACAGCCCTATTGTGCTCTCCTAGATGCAGAAGGAACGCACGACTCTAGTCCGACCCCTTGTGATGGCCGACCACCAATCATGTAGTTTGAGAGGTAATCTTGAGTAAACTGCTTCAGGATCCACTGCAAAGGAAAAAAGATTCAGACATTGTCATCTAACACAACATTACGGGCAGTGAAAACAAGGCTACAGGGTTCTTACTTACCATCCCGCAGTTCACTGTTGTCTTGCATAAAGTGTAAATAAATAGTTGGATTGACATCTTTTGACCCATTTTAATAACAATCTTTATCACTTTCCTCACTTGATGCTGGTTCGTGAATATCTCATTGCCCCATACACAAAAAGGGTCAAAGTGTGGATCTTTGGCAATGACATATGTACCTAAAAGCACCAAGTTAATATTAGAAGCTAAACAACAATTGCAAAATGATGTAGTACAACACTCCCTCCATCCCATTATATATGATTTTATTACATGTTTATATCTAAAATCATCAGAACATTAAGATAGCACTCTTCCTTGTTGCTATGTAGCTTGGGATTGCATATTTAGTCATTCAGTACAATGCATGTTGCTATGTAGCTTCAATGTGCAGGCCTAAGCACGCTAGTTAAGCAAATCAAGAAGTGGAAAGGTGTGTTGACTACATCAGGCATAACATTTAAAAACAAGCAAATAGTCATTCAAACTGGTATTGTGCAGGTCTAAAGTACACTAGTTATTGTTAAAAAACGAAAAGGCATGTTAACTGTAATATCCTTATCAGCAACCAAATATCGTAATTCATAGTGGTATTGTTGAAACTGTTATCGATGAAATTGAACTGCATGGCAAATAGTTGCACATATAGAGCATCACATTGTGAAGGATTAAAATAAACAAGTAATAAGGCCATCTCTAGCCGATCCTTTAAAAGTTAAAGGACTAAAACCCTTAGTGGATATATATATACTCCAGCATTTTTTGGCCTTTTCTTGTCGATCCCCTAAACTTAACATTGTAAACTTCAATTTGATCAAGTTCAAAGCAGGTGCAACCGAAAGTAGCATGCATTCGAACATAAACATAGATAGTTTTGCATAACCAAACATAAAACATAAATTTAAACTAAGCTAAACTACTTTCTGTCGAAGTAGAGGTTGAGCCAATCCTTCCTCGTCATGTACGGTGTGCCGCGAGCCGGTGCCATCGTCGGGGTTGTTGGGGAAGGCACTCCTGCACTCGTCGACGTCGATCTCCTTGTCCTCGGGGCCCACCTTGATGCCCTCCGCGCCGCCGTCCTCGCCACCTTCGTCCTCGTCATCGGAGGAGAGAGCATAACCTCGCCGCCCTCCGCGCCACCATCCTCGCCACCTTCAACCTCGTCATCGGAGGAGAGCACGATAACCTCTCCGCCCTCCGCGCCGGTAAAGATTGCCCGCTCTGCCTCCACGAGCTCCGGGTGCTGCCGGTGGAGCTCTTTCATGTAGGGCTCGTCGGCGGCCTCGGCCTCGAGGCGCTCGCACACCACGCGGTCCTCCCGCGCCATAGCCGAGCTCACCACCCCTGGCTCCGGCGGAACGAGGTCGATCGGACGTGTGCCGAAGGGGAAATTGAGCCTAGCCGTCGCGCTGTGGTAGCGGACCTGCCAGCGGTCGTACTCCATGGCCACGAGCTCGGTCGTGTGGAAGCTACTGAGCCACCGGCGGGTGTGGGTCTCCCGATTTTTAGTCTCGGCGACCCACATCCCCCACCGTCGCTGCCGGACCCCGAGGTAGGACCTCGTCGGGTGTCGGGTCTGAGGGAGGATGGGGAAGTCGTCGAACTGGTGTAGGGGCGCGGCGGCGGGAGGATTAGGGGACCGGCGACGGTGAATCGAGCCCGTGGAGGACGACGGGGACACCTCGGCGGCCACCTCACCCGCATCGAGCGAAAAGGCCGCGATAAACCTTTTTTTGGCCATTGGCTCCTCGAGCTCCCCGGCACGTAGGCAGAGGTTAAGGATGGAGGCGGCAGCGATGTCAGTGACCTACCAATGGTTTTGGGGGTGGTGTGTGATATGTCTCCAACGTATCTACTTTTCCTAACGCTTTCCTCTTGTTTTGGACTCTAATTTGCATGATCTGAATGAAACTAACCCCGGACTGACGTTGTTTTTAGCAGAACTACCATGGTGTTGTTTTTGTGCAGAAATAAAAGTTCTCGGAATGGAACGGAACTTTGTGAGGTTTTTTATACAATAAATAATAATTTCTGGAGCCAAGATCCACCGAAGGGGGGGCACCTGGGTGGGCACAACCCACCAGGGCGCCCCCCTTCTGACGCGCCCATGTGGGTTGTCCCCACTTGGTGGCCCCACAGACCCTGAAACTGACGCTATAAAATCCTATTTTTCTAGAAAAAAATCAGGGAGAAATAATTATCGCGATCCACGAGATGGAGCCACCGCCACCTCCTGTTCTTCATCGAGAGGACAGATTTGGAGTTCGTTTGGGGCTCCGGAGAGGGGGATCTTCATTCCTCGTCATCACCAACCCTTCTCCATCACCAATTCCATGATGTTCCCCACCGGGAGTGAGTAATTCCTTCGTAGGCTCGCTGGTCGTTGAGGAGTTGGATGAGATTCATCATGTAATCAAGTTAGTTTTGTTAGGGCTTGATTCCTAGTATCCATAATGTTCTGAGTTTGATGTTGCTATGACTTTGCCATGCTTAAGGCTTGTCACTTTGGGCCCGGGTGCCATGAATTCAGATCTGAACCGTTTATGTTATCGCCATTATATCCATGTTCTAGATCCGATCTTGCAAGTTATAGTCACCTACTATGTGTTATGATCTGGCAACCCCGAAGTGACAATAGTCGGGACCACTCCCGGTGATGACCGTAGTTTGAGGAGTTCATTTATTTACAGTGTGTTAATGCTTTGTTCCAGTTCTCTATTAAAAGGAGGCCTTAATATCCCTTAGTTTCCAATATGGACCCCGCTGCCATGGGAGGGTAGGATAAAATATGTCATGCAAGTTCTTTCCATCAGCACATATGACTATTTAGTATTTATGGAATACATGCCTACATTATATTTATGAACTGGAGCTAGTGCCGTATCACCCTAGGTTATGACTGTCACATGATGAATATCATCCAACAAATTACCGATCCAATGCCTATGAATTTATCTTATATTGTTCTTGCTAAGTTACTACTGCTATCGTTATTGTTGCACTTTCTACAAAACTACTGCTATCGCTGTTACCATTACCATTGCTGCTACCACTATTACCAAAACTATCATACTACTTTGCTACTGATCACTTTGCTGCAGATAATTAATCTCCAGGTGTGGTTGAATTGACAACTCAGCTGCTAATACTTGCAAATATTCTTTTCCTCCCCTTGTGTCGAATCTACAAATTCGCGTTGAAAACTCTACCCTGGAAAACTGTTGCGATCCCCTATACTTGTGGGTTATCAAGACCTTTTTCTAGCGCCATTGCCGGGGAGCATAGCTATGTTGAGTCACTTGGGATTATTATCAATTTATCACTATGAAGAATCTGAAGGATGCCAAGACTAAGATTTATCCCTCTAAGACGAGGGGAGGTAAGGAACTACCATCAAGTTCTGCTTTAGATTCACCTTATATTATAAGTAAACTTGCAACGCGACCACATGCTATCAATTTTGATATGTCGCAAGTAGCATCGATGATGCTACTTATGCTATGGATAATGCTAATGATGATGCTAGTACCCTGCTTGATAATGATGATGTGCCACTTGGTGAATTTCCTGATGAACAAATTGCTAGAGTAATACAACATGATGTTGTTGAATCTGATGATGAGCTTGAAAGTGAAACTCCGGAAACACCTGCTAGAGCTACCCTTCCTAGATATGAATTGCGTAAGGTACCGGAAGGTTATGTTATGAATGAGGAAACAACTAGAGATATTCTTGCTTGTAAGGATAGAGATGATCTAGAGAAATTATTATGCAAGTATAAAGAAAAATCTTTGAATGCTATAATGAAATATGATCCTAAGTTTGCTACTTCACCGATCTTTATTGATGATAAGGATTATGAATTCTCTGTCGATCCAGAGTTAATTACTTTGGTGGAATCTGATCTTTTCCATGGTTATGAAACTGAAACTGTTGTGGCACATCTTACAAAGTTGAATGACATAGCCACCCTTTTTACTCATGATGAGAAAACTCGCTATTACTTTATTCTCAAATTATTTCCGTTCTCATTAAAGGGTGATGATAAATCTTGGTACAATACTCTTGCTCCTGGTTGTGTGTGTAGTCCCCAGGATATGATTTATTACTTCTCTGAAAAATATTTCCCTGCTCATAAGAAACAAGCTGCTTTATAGGAAATATTCAACTTTGTGCAAACTAAAGAAGAGAGTCTCCCACAATCTTGGGGGAGGCTTTGCCAGTTACTTAATGCTTTGCCTGATCATCCTATTAAGAAAAATGAAATACTTGATATCTTCTATAATGGACTAATCGATGCTTCCAGGGACTTCCTAGATAGTTGTGCTGGTTGTGTTTTCAGGGAACAAACCGTTGGACAAGCTGAAGACTTATTGAATAATATATTGAAAACTTATGATGTTTGGACTATTCCTGAACCACCGCCTAAACCCACTCTGAAGAAGAGGGGTATATTATATCTCACTCCTGAAGATATGCAAGAGGCAAAGAAATCTATGAAGGAAAAAGGTATTAAAGGTGAGGATGTTAAAAATTTACCTCCTATTGAAGAAATACATGGGCTTAATACAACACCACTTCCCAAGGTGGTAGAGGTAAATTCTCTAATGAAGTTCAATGATAATGATAATCCTCACAATATGCACCCTAGCCAATGCCTTTATGAGTTTTGAAAATTATATTAGAAAACAAGATCACTTTAATGCAAATGTTATGAAACAATTGAAATATAATTCTGATATGATCGCTCACTTGAGTGACTTGTTATTTGGAATCTCAAATGATGTTAGAGGTGTTGGAAAACATGCTTCTATGGTTCAAACTCAATTAGAACAACTTGTAAATCTCAAAGAGAATTACTTGATGAAATGAATAATAATAAACATGACTTTGTTGTTAGAGTTGCAAATAGAGGAGGTAAAATGACTCAGGAACCACTTTATCCTGAGGGAAACCCAAAAATAATAGTACAAGATTCACAAAGAATTAACACTGATGCACCTAGTCCTTCTAGAAAGAAAAAGAAGAAGAAAAATGGTAGGACCTTGCATGCTTCGAGTGAATGAACACTCACCTTTATGTAACTTCTAGATAATGATAATGAAGAGGTTCATGAAGACACTCAAACAAATAATAAAGAACCAGACAATGATGTTGAAATAGAACCACCCTCTTGATAATGATAATGAAACTTCTATCTCTGATACTGAAATTCAGTCTAGTAATGAACACTCACCTTCTAATAATGAAAAAGATAATGACGAGGTTCATGAAGACACTCAAACAAATAATAAAGAACCAGACAATGATGTTGAAATAGAACCACCCGTTGATCTTGATAACCCACAACCTAAGAATACACGTTATGATAAAAGAGACTTTATTGCTAGAAAACACGGTAAAGAAAGAGAACCGTGGGTTCAAAAACCTATGCCCTTTCCACCTAAGTCAATTAAAAAGAAAGATGATGAAGAATTTGAACGCTTTGCTAAAATGCTGAGGCCAGTCATTTTGCGTACTCGCTTGACTGATATCTTGAAAATGCCTCCTTATGCAAAGTATATGAAAGACATCATCACTAATAAGAGAAAAATACCAGAAGCTGAAATCTCCACTATTCTTGCTAATTATACTTTTAAACATGGAGTACCTAAAAAACTTGGAGATCCGGGAATACCAACTATACCTTGCTCCATCAAAAAGAACTATGTGAAAACTGCTTTATGTGATTTAGGAGTTGGTGTTAGTGTTATGCCTTTCTCTTTATATAAAAGACATGACTTGAATAAACTCACACCTACTGAAATATCTTTGTAAATGGCTGACAAATCAACTGCCATACTGCTACCTCTTGAGCACTTGCGTTGGTTTTCCCTTGAAGAGGAAAGGGTGATGCAGCAGACTAGCGTAAGTATTTCCCTTAGTTTTTGAGAACCAAGGTATCAATCCAGTAGGAGGCCACGAACGAGTCCCTCATACCTACACAAACAAATAAATCCTCACAACCAACGCGATAAGGGGTTGTCAATCCCTACACGGTCACTTACGAGAGTGAGATCTGATAGATATGATAAGATAATATTTTTGGTATTTTTATGATAAAGATGCAAAGTAAAATAAAAGGTAAAGGAAATAACTAAGTATTGGAAGATTAATATGATGGAAGATAGACCCGGGGGCCATAGGTTTCACTAGTGGCTTCTCTCGAGAGCATAAGTATTCAAGACGGGTAAACAAATTACTGTTGAGCAATTGGCAGAATTGAGCATAGTTATGAGAATATCTAGGTATGATCATGTATATAGGCATCACGTCCGAGACAAGTAGACCGACTCCTGCTTGCATCTACTACTATTACTCCACACATCGACCGTTATCCAGCATGCATCTAGAGTATTAAGTTCAAGAGAACAGAGTAACGCTTTAAGCAAGATGACATGATGTAGAGGGATAAACTCATGCAATATGAAATAAACCCCATCTGATGGCAACAATACAATGCGTGTCTTTCTGCCCCTACTGTCACTGGGAAAGGACACCGCAAGATTGAACCCAAAGCTAAGCACTTCTCCCATTGCAAGAAAGATATATCTAGTAGGCCAAACCAAACTGATAATTCGAAGAGACTTGCAAAGATAACCAATCATACATAAAAGAATTCAGAGAAGATTCAAATATTGTTCATAGATAAACTTGATCATAAACCCACAATTCATCGGTCTCAACAAACACAGTGCAAAAGAAGATTACATCGAATAGATCTCCACAAGATAGGGGGAGAACTTTGTATTGAGATCCAAAAGGAGAGAAGAAGCCATCTAGCTAATAACTATGGACCCGTAGGTCTGAGGTAAACTACTCACACTTCATCAGAAGGGCTATGGTGTTGATGTAGAAGCCCTCCGTGATCGATGACCCCTCCGGCGGATCTCCAGAACAGGCCCCAAGATGGGATCTCGTGGATATAAAAAGTTACGGCGGTGGAATTAGGGTTTTGGCTCTGTATCTGGTAGTTTAGGGGTACGTAGGTATATATAGGAGGAAGGAGTACGTCGGTGGAGCAACAGGGGGCCCACGAGGGTGGAGGGCGCGCCCAGGGGGGTTAGGCGCGCCCCCTACCTCATGGCCTCCTGATTGATGTCTTGACGTAGGGTCCAAGTCCTCTAGATCATGTTCGTTTCGAAAATCACGTTCCCGAAGGTTTCATTCCGTTTGGACTCCGTTTGATATTCTTTTTCTGCGAAACCCTAAAATAGGCAAAAAAACAGCAATTCTGGGCTGGGCCTCCAGTTAATAGGTTAGTCCCAAAAATAATATAGAAGTGTATAATAAAGCCCAATAATGTCCAAAACAGAATATAATATAGCATGGAACAATAAAAAAATTATAGATACGTTGGAGACGTATCAAGCATCCCCAAGCTTAATTCCTGCTCGTCCTCGAGTAGGTAAATGATAAAAACAGAATTTTTGATTGGAATGCTACTTGGCATAATTTCAATGTAATTCTCTTAATTATGGTATGAATATTCAGATCCGAACTAAGTGGGTGTGCATCCAACTTGCTTGCTCACGAAGACCTATGGCACTTTGAGGAAGCCCATCGTTGGAATATACAAGCCAAGTTCTATAATGAAAAATTCCCACTAGTATATGGAAGTGATAATAAAGGAGACTCTCTATCATGAAGATCATGGTGCTACTTTGAAGCACAAGTGTGGAAAAAGGATAGTAGTATTCCCCCTTTTTTTGGGCCTTCTTTTTTCTTTTCTTTGGCCTTTCTCTTTTTTTATTTGGGACAATACTCTACGAATGATGATCATCACACTTCTATTTATTTACAACTCAATGATTACAACTCAATACTAGAACAAAGTATGACTCTATATGAATGCCTCCGGCGGTGTACCGGGATAGCAATGATGCATGAGTGACTTATATGAAAGAATTATGAACGGTGGCTTTGCCACAACTAAAATGTCAACTACATGATCATGCAAAGCAATATGACAATGATGGAGCGTGTCATGATAAATGGAACGGTGGAAAGTTGCATGGCAATATATCTCGGAATGGCTATGGAAATGCCATGATAGGTAGGTATGGTGGCTGTTTTGAGGAAGGTATATGGTGGGTGTATGATACCGGCGAAAAGTGCACGGTATTAGAGAGGCTAGCAATGGTGGAAGGGTGACAGTGCGTATAATCCATGGACTCAACATTAGTCATAAAGAACTCACATACTTATTGCAAAAATCTATTAGTTATCAAAGCAAAGTACTACGCGCATGCTCCTAGGGGGATAGATTGGTAGGAAAAGACCATCGCTCGTCCCCGACCGCCACTCATAAGGAGGACAATCAATAAATACGTCATGCTCTGACTTCTTAACATAACGGTTCACCATACATGCATGCTACGGGAATCATAGACTTCAACACAAGCATTTCTAAAATTCACAATTACTCAACTAGCACAACTCTAATATCACCATCTCCATATCTCAAAACAGTTATCAAGTTTCAAACTTCTCATAGTATTCAACACACTCATAAGAATTTTTTTATTTATTAATCTTGAATGCCTCAAATAATTAAAGAAAATTACCATGCTGTTTTGTAGGACTCTCAAAATAATCTAAGTGAGGCATGAGAGAACAATAGTTTCTATAAAATAAATCCACCGATGTGCTCTAAAAGATATAAGTGAAGCACTAGAGCAAAAACTATATAACTCAAAAGATATAAGTGAAGCACATAGAGTATTCTAATAATTTCCGAATCATGCGTGTCTCTCTCAAAAAGGTGTGTTCAGCAAGGATTATTGTGGAAAGCTAAAAAATAAAGACTCAAATAATACAAGACGCTCCAAGCAAAACACATATCATGTGGTAAATAAAAATATAGCTCCAAGTAAAGTTACCGATAGAAGTAGACGAAAGAGGGGATGCCTTCCGGGGCATCCCCAAGCTTTGTCTTTTAGGTGTCCTTAGATTATCTTGGGGGTGCCATTTTCATCCCCAAGCTTAGTCTCTTGCCACTCCTTGTTCCATAATTCATCAAATCTTTACCCAAAACTTGAAAACTTCACAACACAAAACTTAAAGTAGAAAATCTCGTGAGCTCCGTTAGCAAAAGAAAACAAAACACCACTTCAAGGTACTGTAATGAACTCATTATTTACTTATATTGGTGTTAAACCTAATGTATTCCAACTTATCTATGGTTTATAAACTATTTTACTAGCCATAGATTCATCAAAATAAGCAAACAACACACGAAAAACAGAATCTGTCAAAAACAGAACAGTCTGTAGCAATCTGTAGCTAACGCAAGATATGGAACCCCAAAATTTCTAAAATAAATTTCTGAACGTGAGGAATTTATTTATTAATCATCTGAAAAAATAATTAACTAAATATCACTTTCCAAATAAAAATGGCAGCAGTTCTCGTGAGCGCTAAGGTTTCTGTTTTTTAAAGCAAGATTAACAAGACTTTCCCCAAGTCTTCCCAACGGTTCTACTTGGCACAAACACTAATTAAACACAAAAAACACAACCAAAACAGAGGCTAGATAAATTCTTTATTACTAAATAGTATCAAAAATCAAGGAATAAAAATAAAATTGGGTTGCCTCCCAACAAGCGCTATCGTTTAACGCCCCTAGCTAGGCATAAAAAGCAAGGATAGATCTAGGTGTTGCCATCTTTGGTAGGCAATCCATTAGTGGCTCTCATAATATATTCATAAGGAAATTTAATTTTCTTTCTAGGGAAGTGTTCCACGCCTTTTCTTAATGGAAATTGGAATCTAATATTCCCTTCCTTCATATCAATAATTGCACCAATCGTTCTATGGAAAGGTCTACCAAGAATAATAGGACATGAAGGATTGCAATGTATGTCAAGAACAATAAAATCTACGGGAACATAATTCCTATTTGCAACAATAAGAACATCATTAATTCTTCCCATAGGTTTCTTAATAGTGGAATCCGCAAGGTGCAAGTTTAAAGATCAATCATAAAAATCACGGAAACCTAACAAATCACATAAAGTCTTTGGAATCATGGAAACACTAGCACCCAAATCACACAAAGCATAGCATTCATGATCTTTAATTTTAATTTTAATAGTAGGTTCCCACTCATCATAAAGTTTTCTAGGGATAGAAACTTCAAACTCAAGTTTTTCT
Source organism: Triticum urartu (assembly GCF_003073215.2). Classification (NCBI taxonomy): domain Eukaryota; kingdom Viridiplantae; phylum Streptophyta; class Magnoliopsida; order Poales; family Poaceae; genus Triticum; species Triticum urartu. The sequence goes on along the minus strand of NC_053025.1, from coordinate 437,498,919 downwards.
TCATAAGATTGCATCAAAGCATCAACGATATGTTTAGTAAAAGCTTTATTTTGACTATAAGCATGAGGAGAATTTAGCACGGATTGCAACAAGGAAATATAATCTATCAAAGAGCAATTTTCATAATTAAATTCCTTGAAATCCAAAATAGTGGGTTCATCAATATTTGAAGTTTTGACTTCTTCAATCCCACTTTTAACAATTTTAGCATCAAGATCTAAAGACTCTGAATTTTTGGAACGCCGTCTAGGTAAAGGTGGATCATATTCAGTCCCATTATTATCAAGATTCATATTTCAAAACAAAGATTTAATAGGGGACACATCAATAACTTTTAGATCTTCATCTTTATTATCATGGAAACTAGAAGAACACGCTTTTATAAAGCAATCTTTCTTAGCACACATCCTAGCGATTCTTTCTTTGCACTCATCAATGGAAATTCTCATGGCTTTGAGAGACTCATTGATATCATGCTTAGGTGGAATAGATCTAAGTTTCAAAGAATCAACATCAAGAGAAATTCTATCAATGTTCCTAGCCAACTCATCAATCTTAAGCAATTTTTCTTCAATCAAAGCATTGAAATTCTTTTGCGAAGTAATAAATTATTTAATATTAGATTCAAAATCAGAGGGCATCTTATTATAATTTCCATAAGAATTGTTGTAGGAATTACCATAATTATTAGAGGAATTACTAGGATACCCCTAGGGTTAAAGTTTCCTCTATATGCGTTGTTACCAAAATTGTTCCTACCAACAAAATTCACATCCATAGATTCGTTGTTATTCTCAATCAAAGTAGACAAAGTCATATCATTAGGATCAGAAGAAACACTTTTATTAGCAAATAATTTCATAAGTTCATCCATCTTTCCACTCAAAACATTAATTTCTTCTATCGCATGCACTTTCTTATTAGTAGATCTTTCAGTGCGCCATTGAGAATAATTAACCATAATATTATCTAGGAGTTTAGTAGCTTCTCCTAAAGTGATTTCGATAAAAGTGCCTCCCGCGGCCGAATCTAAAAGATTTCTAGAAGCAAAATTCAATCCGTCATGAATTTTTTGTATAATCATCCACAAATTCAAACCATGCGTAGGGCAATTACGTATCATTAATTTCATACTCTCCCAAGCTTGTGCAATATGTTCATGATCAAGTTGCTTAAAATTCATAATATCGTTTCTAAGAGAGATGATCTTAGTGGGAGGAAAATACTTAGAGATAAAAGCATCTTTGCACTTATTCCACGAATCAATACTATTTTTAGGCAAATTTGAAAACCAAGCTTTAGCACGATCTCTAAGCGAAAAAGGAAATAGCTTCAATTTAACAATATCATTATCCACATCTTTCTTCTTTTCCATATCACACAAATCAACGAAGCTATTTAGATGGGTAGCGGCATCTTCACTAGGAAGGCCGGAAAACGAATCTTTCATGACAAGATTTAGCAAGGCAACATTAATTTCACAAGATTCAACATCGGTAAGAGGAGCAATCGGAGTGCTAATAAAGTCATTGTTGTTGGTATTGGTAAAGTCACACAATTTAGTGTTATCTTGAGCCATCGTGACAAGCAAGCAATCCAACACACAAGCAAACGAGGAACGGGCAAAAAGAGGCAAATAGAGAAAGAGAGGGAGGATATAGAGAGAGAGGGCGAATAAAACGGCAAGGGTGAAGTGGGGGAGAGGAAAACGAGAGGCAAATGGCAAATAATGTAATGCGGGAGATAAGGGTTGTGATGGGTACTTGGTATGTTGACTTTTGCGTAGACCTCCCCGGCAACGGCGCCAGAAATCCTTCTTGCTACCTCTTGAGCACTTGCGTTGGTTTTCCCTTGAAGAGGAAAGGGTGATGCAGCAGAGTAGTGTAAGTATTTCCCTCAGTTTTTGAGAACCAAGGTATGAATCCAGTAGGAGGCCACGCACGAGTCCCTCATACCAACGCAAACAAATAAATCCTCGCAACAAACGCGATAAGGGGTTGTTAATCCCTATATGGTCACTTATGAGAGTGAGATCTGATAGATATGATAAGATAATATTTTTGGTATTTTTATGATAAAGATGCAAAGTAAAATAAAAGGTAAAGGAAATAACTAAGTATTGGAAGATTAATATGATGGAAGATAGACCCGGGGGCCATAGGTTTCACTAGTGGCTTCTCTCGAGAGCATAAGTATTCACGACGGGTAAACAAATTACTGTTGAGCAATTGACAGAATTGAGCATAGTTATGAGAATATCTAGGTATGATCATGTATATATGCATCACGTCTGAGACAAGTAGACCGACTCCTGCCTGCATCTACTACTATTACTCCACACATCGACCGCTATCCAGCATGCATCTAGAGTATTAAGTTCAAGAGAATAGAGTAACGCTTTAAGCAAGATGACATGATGTAGAGGGATAAACTCATGCAATATAAATAAACCCCATCTTGTTATCCTCGATGGCAACAATACAATACGTGGTTTGCTGCCCCTACTGTCACTGGGAAAGGACACCGCAAAATTGAACCCAAAGCTAAGCACTTCTCCCATTGCAAGAAAGATCAATCTAGTTGGCCAAACCAAACTGATAATTCGAAGAGACTTGAAAAGATAACCAATCATACATAAAAGAATTCAGAGAAGATTCAAATATTGTTCATAGATAAACTTGATCATAAACCGACAACTCATCGGTCTCAACAAACACACCGCAAAAGAAGATTACATCGAATAGATCTCCACAAGAGAGGGGGAGAACTTTGTATTGAGATCCAAAAAGGGAGAAGAAGCCATCTAGCTAATAACTATGGACCCGTAGGTCTGAGGTAAACTACTCACACTTCATCGGAAGGGCTATGGTGTTGATGTAGAAGCCCGCCGTGATCGATGCCCCCTCCGGCGGAGCTCCGGAACATGCCCCAAGATGGGATCTCGTGGATACAGAAAGCTATGGCGGTGGAATTAGGGTTTTGGCTCCGTATCTGGTAGTTTGGGGGTACATAGGTATATATAGGAGGAAGGAGTACGTCGGTGGAGCAACAGGGGGCCCACGAGGGTGGAGGGCGCGCCCAGGAGGGGTAGGCGCGCCCCCTACCTCGTGGCATCCTGATTGATGTCTTGACGTAGGGTCCAAGTCCTCTGGATCATGTTCGTTTCGAAAATCACGTTCCCGAAGGTTTCATTCCATTTGGACTCCGTTTGATATTCTTTTTCTGCGAAACCCTAAAATAGGCAAAAAAACAGCAATTCTGGGCTGGGCCTCCGGTTAATAGGTTAGTCCCAAAAATAATATAAAAGTGTATAATAAAGCGCAATAATGTCCAAAACAGAATATAATATAGCATGGAACAATAAAAAAATATAGATACGTTGGAGACGTATCACATACTTATCAGTATCTGTAAGGATGTGCCCGTTGTTGTTGTTGCTAATGTTACTATTTTGACTGACTTTGTTATACTTGAGATGCCCGAGGACGACAACATGTCGATGATCCTTGGTAGACCCTTCTTGAATACTGCAGGGCTGTTATTGATTGCAATAAAAGCAAGGTCACTTTTCATATCAATGGTAATGAGCATATGGCGCACTTTTCGAAGAAACAATTCCAAGTGAATGGTATTAATGTTATTGAAAAATCTCCGACAATCACTATTGGAAGTTTTCAAATACCTCTACCTACTGTCAAAAAGAAATATGAAATGCTTATTGTAGGGACATCCATATCCCCGTTGAGGTAACTTAGTGATTTACAGAAGTCCTTCGGTTTCATGCTAATCGGAAGTGGTTGTTAATAAGACTTGATCAACCTTATTGATGAATCATTTTTGAGAGGTATGAAGTTGATAAATTTAGTAAGCACTACCTCCTGTCCCTATTTTTTTTCTTTTTTATTAGTTAAATAAAATAAAATGCCATATTTTGTCTGTTTTGTGAAGTTCTCGTGTAATAAAAAAATGACCCAAAAATAAAAGTTCTCAGAATGCTCTGAAAATTTAATACGATTTTTATGAATATTTAAGAATTTCTGGTGCAAATAATATCAGAGGGAGGTGCACCAGGTGGGCACAACCCACCTGGGCGCGCCAGGACCCCCAGGCACGCCCTGGTGGGTTGTGGTCCCCACGTGGGCCCCCTCACTTATGGATACGTCCATTTTGCATCATGCTTTTATATCGATATTTATTGCATTATGGGCTGTTATTACACATTATGTGACAATACTTATGCCTATTCTCTCTTATTTTACAAGGTTTACATAAAGAGGGAGAATGCCGGCAGCTGGGATTCTGGGCTGGAAAAGGAGCAAATATTAGAGACCTATTCTGCACAGCTCCAAAAGTCTGGAAACTTCACGGAAGTCATTTTCAGAATATATAAAAAATATTGAGCGCAAGAAGTTCACCAGGGGGCCACACCCTGCCCACGAGGGTCGGGGGCGCGCCCTCCTACCTCGTGGCCCCCCTGGTGGCCCTCCGATGCCCATCTTCTGCTATATGGAATCTTTCGATGAGGAAAAAAAATCATAAGCCATCTTTCCGGACGAGACTCCGCTGCCACGAGGCGGAACCTTGGCAGAACCAATCTAGGGCTTTGGCGGAGCTGTTCTGCCGGGGAAGCTTCCCTCCGGGAGGGGGAAATCATCACCATCGTCATCACCAACACTCCTCTCATCGGGAGAGGGCAATCTCCATCAACATCTTCACCAGCACCATCTCCTCTCAAAACCCTATTTCATCTCTTGTATCCAATTCTTGTCTCCAAGTCCAGGATTGGTACCTGTGGGTTGCTAGTAGTGTTAATTACTCCTTGTAGTTGATGCTACTTGGTTTATTTGGTGGAAGATCATATGTTCAGATCCTATATGCATATTAATACCCCTCTGATTATGTACATGAATATGCTTTGTGAGTAGTTACGTTTGTTCCTGAGGACATGGGAGAAGTCTTGCTATTAGTAGTCATGTGAATTTGGTATTCGTTTGATATTTTGATGAGATGTATGTTGTCTCTCCTCTAGTGGTGTTATGTGAACGTCGACTACATGACACTTCACCATTATTTGGGCCTAGATGAAGGCATTGGGAAGTAATAAGTAGATGCTGGGTTGCTAGAGTGACAGAAGCTTAAACCCTAGTTTATGCGTTGCTTCGTAAGGGGCTGATTTGGATCCATATGTTTCATGCTATGGTTAGGTTTACCTTAATAATACTTTTGTTGTAGTTGCGGATGCTTGCAATAGAGGTTAATCATATAATCATAAGTGGGATGCTTGTCCAAGTAAGGACAGCACCCAAGCACCGGTCCACCCACATACCAAATTATCAAAGTACCGAACGCGAATCATATGAATCGTGATGAAACCTAGCTTGACGATATTCCCATGTGTCCTCGGGAGCGCTTTTACTCATATAAGAGTTTGTCCAGGCTTGTCCTTTGCTACAAAAGGATTGGGCCACCTTGCTGCACTTTATTTACTTTTGTTACTTGTTGTCTTTACAAATTATCCTATCACAAAACTATTCTGTTACCTATTATTTCAGTGCTTGCAGAGAATACCTTGCTGAAAACCGCTTATCATTTCCTTCTGCTCGTTGGGTTCGACACTCTTACTTATCGAAAGGACTACGATAGATCCCCTATACTTGTGGGTCATCAAGACTCTTTTCTGCCGTCGGGGAGTGAAGCGCCTTTGGTAGGTTTGGTAGGTGGAATTTGTTAAGGAAAAATTTATATAGTGTGCTGAAATTTACTGTCACTTGTTACTATGGAAAGTAATCCTCTGAGGGGCTTGTTCGGGGTATCTTCACCCCGACCAGTAGAGCAAAGAGTTGCTCCTAAACCTACTAAACCTACTGAAGATGAAAATGTTCACTTTGAAATTCCTTCGGGTATGTTAGAAAAACTGCTAGCTAATCCTTTTGCAGGAGATGGAACAAAGCATCCTGATGAGCACCTAATATATGTGGATGAAGTTTGTGGATTATTTAAGCTTGCAGGTGTGCCCGGTGATTCTGTTAAGAAGAAGGTATTCCCTTTATCTTTGAAAGGAGATGTATTGACATGGTATAGGCTATGTGATGATACGGGGTCATGGAACTACAAACGGTTGAAATTGGAATTTCATCAGAAGTTTTGTCCTATGCATCTTGTTCATCGTGATCGCAATTATATATATAATTTCTGGCCTCGCGAAGGAGAAAGCATCGCTCAAGCTTGGGGGAGGCTTAAATCAATGTTATATTCATGCCCCAATCATGAGCTCTCTAGAGAAATAATTATTCAAAATTTATATGCTCGGCTTTCTGATAGCAATCGCACCATGCTCGATACTTCTTGTGCTGGCTCTTTTATGATGAAGACTATTGAATTCAAATGGGATTTATTGGAAAGAATTAAACGCAACTCTGAAAATTGGGACCTCGACGAAGGTAAGGAGTCAGGTATGACACCTAAGTATGATTGTGTTAAATCTTTTATGGATACCGATGTTTTCTGTAATTTTAGCTCTAAATATGGACTTGACTCTGAGATAGTAGCCTCTTTCTGTGAATCTTTTGCTACTCATATCGATCTCCCTAAGGAGAAGTGGTTTAAATATCATCCTCCCATAGTAGTAAAAGTAGCTGCACCTATTAAAGTTGAAGAAAAGACTATCACTTATAATGATCCTATTGTTCCTACTTCTTATGTTGAGAAACCACCTTTCCCTGTTAGGATAAAGGATCATGCTAAGGCTTCAACTGTGGTTCGTAAAAGCAATATTATAACCTATACACCTCCTGAGCAAATTGAAGTTGAACCTAATATTGCTATTGTTAAAGATCTCTTGTTTGATAATATTGATGGGCATGTTGTTCATTTTCGTGATGAGACTACTAGAATTGCTAAACCTTGTACTAAAGATAAAACTAGATCTTTGGTAGGCATGCCTGTTATTTCTGTTAAAATAGGAGATCATTGTTATCATGGCTTATGTGATATGGGTGCTAGTGCTAGTGCTATACCTCATGACTTATACAAAGAAATTATGCATGATATTGCACCTGCTGAGATAGAAGATATTGATGTCGCAATTAAACTTGCCAATAGAGATACTATTTCACCAATTGGAATTGTTAGAGATGTTGAAGTCTTGTGTGGGAAAACTAAATATCTTGCTGATTTTCTTGTTCTTGGTTCCCCACAAGATAGCTTTTGCCCCATTATATTTGGTAGACCCTTCTTGAACACTGTTAATGCTAAGATAGATTGCGAAAAGGATGTTGTTACTATTGGTTTAGGTGATATGTCTCATGAGTTTAATTTCTCTAAATTTCGTAGACAACACCGAGAAGAGGAATTGCCTAGTAAAGATGAAATTATTGGTCTTGCTTCTATTGTCGTACCTCCTAGTGATCCTTTAGAACAATATTTGCTAGACCATGAAAATGATATGTTTATGAATGAAAGAAGGGAAATAGATGAAGTATTATTTAAACAGGAACCCATCCTGAAACACAATTTGCCTGTTGAAATCCTTGGGGATCCTCCTCCACCCAAGGGTGATCCCGTGTTTGAGCTTAAACCGTTACCCAATACTCTTAAATATGCTTATCTTGATGAGAACAAGATATATCCTGTTATTATTAGTGCTAACCTTTCAGAGCATGAAGAAGATACATTACTGAAAACTCTGAAGAAGCACCGTGCTGCTATCAAATATACTCTTGATGATCTTAAGGGCATTAGTCCCACTCTGTGTCAACACAAAATAAATTCGGAGGAAGATGCCAAAGCAGTTCGTGATCATCAACGACGGCTGAATCCTAAGATGAAGGAAGTGGTAAGAAAGGAAATACTAAAGCTTCTTGAGGCAGGTATAATTTATCCCGTTGCTGATAGTCAGTGGGTAAGTCCTGTCCATAGTGTCCCTAAGAAGGGAGGTATTACTATAGTTCCTAATGATAAAGATGAGTTGATCCTGCAAAGAATTATTACAGGTTATAGGATGGTACTTTATTTCCGCAAATTAAATAAAGCTACTAAAAAAGATCATTACCCCTTACCTTTTATCGACCAAATGCTAGAAAGATTATCCAAACATACACATTTTTGCTTTCTAGATGGTTATTCTGGTTTCTCTCAAATACCTGTGTCAGCCAATGATCAATCAAAGACTACTTTTACTTCCCCTTTTGGTACTTTTGCTTATAGACGTATGCCTTTTGGTTTATGTAATGCACCTGCTACCTTTCAAAGATGCATGGTGGCTATATTCTCTGACTTTTGTGAAAGGATTTGTGAGGTTTTCATGGATGATTTTTCCATCTATGGATCCTCTTTTGATGATTGCTTATGCAACCTTGACCGAGTTTTGCAGAGATGTGAAGAAACTAATCTTGTATTGAATTGGCAAAAGTGCCACTTTATGGTTAACAAAGGTATTGTCTTGGGGCATAAAGTTTCTGAAAGAGGTATTGAGGTTGATAAAGCCAAAGTTGATGCTATTGAAAAGATGGCATGTCCCAAGGACATCAAAGGTATAAGAAGTTTCCTCGGTCATGCCGGTTTTTATAGGAGGTTCATTAAGGACTTCTCAAAAATTTCTCGGCCTCTGACTAATTTATTAGAAAAATATATACCATTTGTTTTTGATGATGATTGTGTAGAAGCATTTGAAATACTTAAGAAAGCATTGGTATCTGCACCTATTGTTTAGCCACCTAATTGGAATTTACCTTTTGAAATTATGGGTGATGCTAGTGATTATGCTGTAGGTGTTGTTCTAGGACAAAGAGTTGATAAGAAATTAAATGTTATTCAATATGCTAGTGAAACCCTAGACAATGCTCAAAGAAATTATGCTACTACTGAAAAGGAATTCCTAGCAGTTGTATTTGCTTGTGATAAGTTTAGACCATATATTGTTGATTCTAAAGTAACTATTCACACGGATCATGCTGCTATTAAATACCTTATGGAAAAGAAAGATGCTAAACCTAGACTTATTAGATGGGTTCTCCTGCTACAAGAATTTGATTTGCATATTGTTGATAGAAAGGGAGCTGAGAACCCCGTTGCAGACAACTTGTCTAGGTTAGAAAATGTGCTTGATGACCCACTACCTATTGATGATAGCTTTCCTGATGAACAATTAAATGTCATAAATGCTTCTCGTACTGCTCCATGGTATGCTGATTATGCTAATTACATTGTTGCTAAATTTATACCACCTAGTTTCACATACCAGCAAAAGAAAAAGTTTTTCTATGATTTGAGCCATTACTTTTAGGATGACCCACATCTTTATAAAGAAGGAGTAGATGGTGTTATTAGACGTTGTGTACCTGAGCATGAACAGGAACATATCCTATGCAAGTTTCACTCCGAGGCTTATGGAGGACACCACGCTGGAGATAGAACTGCACATAAGGTATTGCAATCTGGTTTTTATTGGCCTACTCTCTTCAAGGACGCCCGTAAGTTTGTCTTATCTTGTGATGAATGTCAAAGAATTGGTAATATTAGTAGACGTCAAGAAATGCCTATGAATTATTCACTTGTAATCGAACCATTTGATGTTTGGGGCTTTGATTATATGGGACCTTTTCCTTCCTCTAATGGGTATACACATATTTTAGTTGCTGTTGATTACGTTACTAAGTGGGTAGAAGCTATTCCAATTAGTAGTGCTGATCATAACACCTCTATTAAGATGCTTAAAGAAGTTATTTTTCCTGGGTTTGGAGTCCCTAGATATTTAATGACTGATGGTGGTTCACATTTTATTCATGGTGCTTTCCGTAAAATGCTTGCTAAATATGATGTTAATCATAGAATTGCATCTCCTTATCACCCACAGTCTAGTGGTCAAGTAGAATTGAGTAATAGAGAGCTCAAATTAATTTTGCAAAAGACTGTTAATAGATCTAGAAAGAATTGGTCCAAGAAACTTGATGATGCATTATGGGCCTATAGAACTGCATATAAAAATTCTATGGGTATGTCTCCGTATAAAATGGTTTATGGAAAAGCATGCCACTTACCTCTCGAACTAGAACATAAGGCTTATTGGGCTATTAAAGAGCTTAATTATGATTTCAAACTTGCCGGTGAGAAGAGGTTATTTGACATTAGCTCACTCGATGAATGGAGAACCCAAGCCTACCAGAATGCCAAATTATTTAAAGAAAAAGTTAAAAGATGGCATGACAAAAGAATACAAAAGCGCGAGTTTAATGTAGGTAATTATGTATTGCTATACAACTCTCGTTGAAGACTTTTTGCAGGAAAACTTCTCTCTAAATGGGAAGGTCCTTACATTATCGAGGAGGTCTATCGTTTTGGTGCCATAAAAATCAACAACTTCGAAGGCACAAATCCGAAGGTGGTGAATGGTCAAAGAATTAAACATTATATCCCAGGTAATCCTATAAATGTTGAAACCAATGTTATTGAAACCGTAACCCTGGAGGAATACATAAGGGACACTTTCCGGAACGTTTCAGACTCCGAAAAGGAATAAGTATGTGGTACGGTAAGTAAACCGACTCCAAAACACTTCTAATGGCAATTTTCTTCCATTTTGGAATATTTAGAAAAATAGAAAAATAAGAAGCAATCCAGGAAGGACACGAGGGCTCCACGAGGGTGGAGGGCGCGCCCTACCCCTGGGCGCGCCCCCCTACCTCGTGGGCACCTCGTGTGCTCTTCGGACGCCATTTTCTTACACGCACGTATTTTGGCTGGTAAAAATTCATTATATAACCTCCCGAAGGTTTTGACCACCGTATCACGCAAAAATCCTCTGTTCTTGTTTCGAGCTATTTTCTGCCAGGGTTGTCAACACCAAGCATCATGTCGTCTCCCTCCTCCTCCAACAATGAGGGCAACGATGCTTGGCTAATGAAGATAGAGCTGAAGAGAGAAGAACCCATGGAGATCAACAAGGATGAAGGGATCAAGAAGGCCACGGAGGACCAAGTTCCGGCAACAGAAGACATCCTTCAACTTGATCACAATCTTCTTACCCCAACTGAGATCGAAGCTTTCAAGATGATTGAGTTAGCTCGTATACAAAATAAGTATCTCACACGTGAAAATATTTTGTTGAAGGAGCATATCATCGCACTCAAAGGCATTATCCGCAAGTTAGAAGACCTCCTACGCTCGATGTGCGACTATCCATCATCACCATCAACTTCTTCACCAACAAAGGAGACATAATCACATGGGTATGGGCACTCCCCTTGGCGACTGCCAAGCTTGGGGGAGTGCCCCGGTATCGTATCACCATCACTTCTATCTTTACCGTTTTTCTTAGTTTAATCCTTTTGATAATATCTTGAGCTAGTAGAATAAAAGCTTTTTAGTATAATCTAGTTGTGAGTTTTGCTTTATGACCCTTCTATGTAATCGAGTCCGTGAGCTATATATAATAAAGTCTAGTGTTGAGTCAAGGGCTTGATTATTTTGCCATGATCTTAAGTGAATAAAAGAAAAGAGAAAGAATAAAAAGAAACAAAGAGATCATATGGATCTTATGGAGAGTAATGACTTCACATAGAAAGAGTATGATGAATAAAAGTTGTTGAGAGTTGACAAACATAGTTTTGGTCATCATTGCAATTAATAGGAAGTAATAAAGAAAGAGAGGTCTTCACATATAAATATACTATCTTGGAAATATTTTATGATTGTGAGCACTCATTAAAATATGACATGCTAAAAGAGTTGAACAACTCGTTGGACAAGGAAGACAACGTAATGGGTTATGTTCTCTTGCATCTGAGATAAATTATATTGTCTTGGATTATCCAACATGATTGAGCTTGCCTTTCCCCCTCATGCTAGCCAAATTCTTTGCACCAAGTAGAGATACTACTTGTGCTTCCAAACACCCTTAAACCAGTTTTGCCATGAGAGTCCACCATACCTACCTATGGATTGAATAAGATCCTCCAAGTAAGTTGTCATCGGTGCAAGCAATAAAAATTGCTCTCTAAATATGTATGACTTATTAGTGTGGGAGAAAATAAGCTTTATACGATCATGTGATATGGAAGAAATAAAAGCGACAGACTGCATAATAAAGGTCCATACCACAAGTGGCAATATAAAGTGACGTTCTTTCACATTAAGATTTTGTGCATCCAACCATAAAAGCGCATGACAACCTCTGCTTCCCTCCGTGAAGGGCCTATCTATTACTTTTATCTCCTACCTTACATAAGAGTCATGGTGATCTTCACCTTTCCTTTTTACATTTTATCTTTTGGCAAGCACAATATGTTGGAAAGATCCTGGTATATATGGCTAATTGGATGTGAGTTTTCATGGACTATTATTGTTGACATTACCCTTGAGGTAAAACATTGGGAGGCAAAACTACAAGCCCCTATCTTTCTCTATGTCCGATTAAAACTCCATACCCATAAGTATTGCGTGAGTGTTAGCAATGGTGAAAGACTATATGATAGTTGAGTATGTGGACTTGCTGAAAAGCTCTTATATATTGACTCTTTCCTATGTTATGATAAATTGCAATTGCTTCAATGACTGAGATTATAGTTTGTTAGTTTTCAATGAAGTTTATGATTCATACTTGAAATTGTGATTGAATTGTTACCCTAGCATAAGAGATCATATGACAAGAATTATATAAGTTGTTGTTCTAAGAATGATCATGATGCCCTCATGTCCGTATTTTATTTTTATCGACACCTTTATCTCTAAACATGTGGACATATTTTTCGATTTCAGCTTTCGCTTGAGGACAAGCGAGGTCTAAGCTTGGGGGAGTTGATACGTCCATTTTACATCATGCTTTTATATCAATGTTTATTGCATTATGGGCTGTTATCACACATTATGTCACAATAGTTATGCCTATTCTCTCTTATTTTACAAGGTTTGCATAAAGAGGGAGAATGCCGGCAGCTGGGATTCTGGGCTGGAAAAGGAGCAAATATTAGAGACCTATTTTTCACAGCTCCAAAAGTCCTGAAACTTCACGGAAGTCATTTTCAGAATATATAAAAAATACAAAGCGCAAGAAGTTCACCAGGGGGGCCACACCCTGCCCACGAGGGTGGGGGCAGGCCCTACCCCCTGGGCGCGCCCCCTACCTCGTGGGCACCCCGGTGGCCCTCCGATGCCCATCTTCTGCTATATGGAATCTTTCGATGAGGAAAAAATCATAAGCCATCTTTCCGGACGAGACTCTGCCACCACGAGGCGGAACCTTGGCGGAACCAATCTAGGGCTCTGGCGGAGCTGTTCTGCTGGGGAAACTTCCCTCCGGGAGGGGGAAATCATCGCCATCGTCATCACCAACGCTCCTCTCATCGGGAGGGGGCAATCTCCATCAACATCTTCACCAGCACCATCTCCTCTCAAAACCCTATTTCATCTCTTGTATCCAATTCTTGTCTCCAAGTCCGGGATTGGTACCTGTGGGTTGCTAGTAGTGTTAATTACTCCTTGTAGTTGATGCTACTTGGTTTATTTGGTGGAAGATCATGTGTTCAGATCCTATATGCATATTAATACCCCTCTGATTATGTACATGAATATGCTTTGTGAGTAGTTACGTTTGTTCCTGAGGACATGGGAGAAGTCTTGCTATTAGTAGTCATGTGAATTTGGTATTCGTTTGATATTTTGATGAGATGTATGTTGTCTCTCCTCTAGTGGTGTTATGTGAACGTCGACTACATGACACTTCACCATTATTTGGGCCTAGAGGAAGGCATTGGGAAGTAATAAGTAGATGATGGGTTGCTAGAGTGACAGAAGCTTAAACCCTAGTTTATGCGTTGCTTCGTAAGGGGCTGATTTGGATCCATATGTTTCATGCTTATGGTTAGGTTTACCTTAATACTTTTGTTGTAGTTGCGGATGCTTGCAATAGAGGTTTAATCATAAGTGGGATGCTTGTCCAAGTAAGGACAGTACCCAAGCACCGGTCCACCCACATACCAAATTATCAAAGTACCGAACACGAATCATATGATCGTGATGAAACCTAGCTTGACGATATTCCCATGTGTCCTCGGGAGCGCTTTTCTCTATATAAGAGTTTGTCCAGTCTTGTACTTTGCTACAAAAAGGATTGGGCCACCTTGCTGCACTTTATTTACTTTTGTTACTTGTTACCCGTTACAAATTATCTTATCACAAAACTATCTGTTACCTATTATTTCAGTGCTTGCAGAGAATACCTTGCTAAAAACCGCTTATCATTTCCTTCTGCTCCTCGTTGGATTCGACACTCTTACTTATCGAAAGGACTACGATAGATCCCCTATACTTGTGGGTCATCAAGACTCTTTTCTGCCGCCGTTGCCGGGGAGTGAAGCGCCTTTGGTAGCTGGAATTTGTTAAGGAAAAATTTATATAGTGTGCTGAAATTTACTGTCACTTGTTACTATGGAAAGTAATCCTCTGAGGGGCTTGTTCGGGGTATCTTCACCCCGACCAGTAGAGCAAAGAGTTGCTCCTAAACCTACTAAACCTACTGAAGATGAAAATGTTCACTTTGAAATTCCTTCGGGTATGTTAGAAAAACTGCTAGCTAATCCTTTTGCAGGAGATGGAACAAAGCATCCTGATGAGCACCTAATATATGTGGATGAAGTTTGTGGATTATTTAAGCTTCCAGGTGTGCCCGGTGATTCTGTTAAGAAGAAGGTCTTCCCTTTATCTTTGAAGGGAGATGTATTGACATGGTATAGGCTATGTGATGATACGGGGTCATGGAACTACAAACGGTTGAAATTGGAATTTCATCAGAAGTTTTATCCTATGCATCTTGTTCATCGTGATCGCAATTATATATATAATTTCTGGCCTCGCGAAGGAGAAAGCATCGCTCAAGTTTGGGGGAGGCTTAAATCAATGTTATATTCATGCCCCTCTTATTAATACCCCTCTTATTATGAATATGAATATGCTTTGTGAGTAGTTACGTTTGTTCCTGAGGACATGAGAGAAGTCTTGCTATTAGTAGTCATGTGAATTTGGTGTTCGTTCGATATTTTGATGAGATGTATGTTGTCTCTCCTCTAGTGGTGTTATGTGAACGTCGACTACATGACACTTCACCATTATTTGAGCCTAGAGGATGGCATTGGGAAGTAATAAGTAGATGATGGGTTGCTAGAGTGACAGAAGCTTAAACCCTAGTTTATGCGTTGCTTCGTAAGGGGCTGATTTGGATCCATATGTTTCATGCTATGGTTAGGTTTACCTTAATACTTTTGTTGTAGTTGCGGATGCTTGCAATAGAGGTTAATCATAAGTGGGATGCTTGTCCAAGTAAGGATAGTACCCAAGCACTGGTCTACCCATATACCAAATTATCAAAGTACCGAACGCGAATCATATGATCGTGATGAAACCTAGCTTGACGATATTCCCGTGTGTCCTCGGGAGCGCTTTTCTCTATATAAGAGGTTGTCCAGGCTTGTCCTTTGCTACAAAAAGGATTGGGCCACCTTGCTGCACTTTATTTACTTTTGTTACTTGTTACTCGTTACAAATTATCTTATCACAAAACTATATGTTACCTATTATTTCAGTGCTTGCAGAGAATACCTTGCTGAAAACCGCTTATCATTTCCTTCTGCTCCTCGTTGGGTTCGACACTCTTACTTATCGAAAGGACTACGATAGATCCCCTATACTTGCGGGTCATCACTTATCCCTTCACACCACATCATCACTTACCTCGAGAAAAAATTCTCCATTGCTCTCTCTCTTGTGTTCTTGCTCTCAAAGCCGCGGATTTCGATCTCTTTGCTCGAAACTCCGTTTCCAAAACTGTTTCGGGGGATTAACTACAAAAAAATACACCTCCGTGATGAAACATGTTTGTCATAGTAGGTCACATTTTCTGTCATGCATGTACATCCATGACGATTTTATGACAGAATCACGATAGTCATACCTGTGCCGTCGTAGAAGTGTTCCATGACATTACCAAAATTACCATCATGGAAGTGTCCATTTTCATGATGATAAATGGCACGTCATGGAAGTGCTTTCGTTAAGCGTAACCGACACATGGCATCCACCGTAACGGGTCGTCGTTAAGCTATCGGGTCCGGTTTTGGATCCAATAACCCGTTAACAGCCCGGACCAATGGGGATTTTCCGCGTGTAAAATTCTCATTGGCCGGAGGAAACACGTGTTGGCTCACCGCTGGGACAGATGCCATCCAATCATTGGACAGGAGGCGCCTATGATACGTCGACACGTGGCACGACCCAACAGAGGCACATTCCGGTGAAAAGGCCGGCCCGTTTGACTTGGTCAAAGAGGTAGCGGGCCGGCCCACGGAAAGCGTGTTAACGACCTATTAGCATATAGCCCATATACAATCCACTAGGTCATGACCCGTTACGGCTTACCCGAATTAGGCCCAGTAGCTTCATCTAGGCCATCTAGTATGATTCCAGCCGTTGTAACTTCCAGCCCATGTCTGGCCCATGACGTCTTCTGCCCATATGAGGCCTGTCAGTGTCAAAACCGGTGGATCTCGGGTAGGGGGTCTTGAACTGTGCGTCTAAGGCGGATGGTAACAGGAGGCAGGGAACAGGATGTTTTACCCAGGTTTGGGCCCTCTTGATGGAGGTCAAACCCTACGTCCTGCTTGATTAATATTGATGATACGGGTAGTGAGGGAGTCCTGGATTAGGGGGTGTCCGGATGACCGGACTATACCTTCAGCCGGACTCCTGGACTATGAAGATACAAGATTGAAGACTTCGTCCCGTGTCCGGAAGGGACTTTCCTTGGCGTGGAAGGCAAGCTTGGCGATACGGATATGTAGATCTCCTACCATTGTAACCGACTTTTTGTAACCCTAACCCTCTCTGGTGTCTATATAAACCAGAGGGTTTTAGTTCGTAGGACAACATACACAACAACAGTCATACCATAGGCTAGCTTCTAGGGTTTAGCCTCTCCGATCTCGTGGTAGAGCTACTCTTGTACTACCCATATCATCAATATTAATCAAGCAGGACGTAGGGTTTTACCTCCATCGAGAGGGCCCGAACCTGGGTAAAACTTCGTGTCCCTTGCCTCCTGTTACCATCCGGCCTAGACGCATAGTTCGGGACCCCCTACCCGAGATCCGCCGGTTTTGACACCGACATTGGTGCTTTCATTGAGAGTTCCTCTGTGTCGTCGCCATCAGGAAGGATGCCTCGCCCCGTCTTTAAAGACGGCACCGTTGCTAAGGGAGCTTTGGCTGTCGGTCAAACCCTCCGGCTAGGTGGTTTTCTTATGACCGCCTGTTCGGCTTCTGCGCCGACGATGACCTTTCGAGCCATCTAAAACAATCTTCATGTCAGCTCGGAACTCGCCGAGCAGTTAGATCCAATGGAGCTCTCCTCCATAAACGAGCTCTTGGATCGCATCGCCGCCCTGGGAGTCGCTACGGATTACGACCAGATTGGGCCTAAACCCGATCTGAGAGAGATTAACTCTCCCCAAGTCACCCATCACGTTGCCGTGGTAGAGGGACAGTGTGGCGACTCTTCATCTATCTTAAGGACTAGCTACGTCCGGATTCCCGATCCCTCCAAGCCGGATACCCGCGGAGGGGAGGATATCACTCAAGACCTGAACTTAGAGTCAGGCGACGGGCTGGATTCATTGGAAAACATCCAGGAATCCAAATTTTCGAGTTCGGAAATTCCTCAGCCTCTGAGCCTCAGATGGGGTGAGGCTTCGGATTTAATTCCGCCCACCCACCCAAATATAAGTGATCTATCCCAAATTAGGCAAGAGCCCGATGAAATAGTACATCATTACTGGGCCAGATTCCTCCTGGTTAAGAACAGGATAAAGGACTGCCGCGAGGAAGACACAATCTCAATCTTTTGCAATAATTGCACGGGCAAGGGAATCCTCAACGCCATAAGTCGCCGTGATATTGCACGCTTCGCTGACTTGGCATCCATCGTACGAAAGTACTGTGCGATGGAAAGCGCCTGGAAAACCGAAATAAGATTTTGGGACGATCCGGCCCTGAATACAAACCCAGTCCGAAATAAAAGGGTGCATCATCACCAGACACCCGAGTCAAACACCAAAAAGCAAAAACCCTCTACAGGGCATGGAACCGTACTGGAAGGATGGCTTAATGGACCCTGTAAAATTCACAGTACAGAGGACGCCACACCAACTCACAGCCTTAGGGCATGTTGGATACTCCGGCAGGTGGCCAAAATTGGCGAAAATCTCCTAATTCCGGAAGCCACAGAAAGCCACCCCAGAGACACCAATACGGTATTAATAGTCTTCGAGACTTTCGCATCAAATAATATGCGAAAAAGGACACTCCGCAGCCTTGCCGAAGTCTACCAAGTAGCAACAATAAACCCATGGAGTGACACGGCTATTACCTTTAACGCCGGTGATGAACCTAAATTCCGAACAGCCCGAGCACCAGCCGCATTGGTCCTCAGTCCAATAGTGGACGGCTTTCTTCTTACCAAGGTACTCATGGACGGCGACAGTGGATTGAACCTCATTTATGAGGAAACCCTTCAAAAAATGGAAATGGACTAGAACCGCATTGAGCGAAGCAGCACAACCTTTAGAGGAATAATACCCAGTCGGGAAGCGCGCTGTACAGGAAAAATCACACTAGATGTGGTGTTCGGCATGTCGGATAATTATAGGTCCGAAGAGGTCACGTTCCATGTGGCTCCGTTCAGCAGCGGTTATCACGCTCTGCTAGGGCGGGAAGCGTTTACAATCTTCCAAGCAATACCCCATTACGGGTACATGAAGCTCAAGATGCCCGGGCCTAACGGGATCATCACTCTCGCTAGTGATCCGGACATAGCACTCCGCGCCGAAAACAAGACAGCCGCACTGGCCCTCGAGGCACTATCCGAAGCTCTAGCGGCTGAGGAACTGACTGCGCTGCGCTCTATGGTGAATAGGGACAATGTGGTACTCGACAAAAGATCCAAGTCCACCTCCTTTAAACCGGCGGACGAAATAGTCAAATTCCAAGTCCATCCAACGGACCCCAATAAAACAGCTTCCATCGGGGCACAGTTAAACCCTGATGCAGACGCTGCACTGCGAGAGTTCCTACGAGAGAACTGGGACATTTTCGCCTGGCACCCTTCAGACATGCTAGGAATCCCACGTAGGCTGGCCGAGCACAGCTTAAATATCCAAACAGGATTCAAACCTATCAAACAGGCTCTTCGGCGTTTTTCCGAACCTAAGAGACAGGCCATGGGAGAGGAGCTAGCAAAGCTATTGGAGGCCGGATTCATCAGAGATATAAAACATCCGGACTGGCTAGCAAACCTGGTGATGGTACCAAAGAAGGACAAATCCTGGCACCTGTGCGTTGATTTTAAAGACCTTAACAAGGCTTGCCCAAAGGATCCCTTCCCCCTCCCCTGCATCGATCAAATTATCGACGCTACCACTGGACACGATTCATTGTGTTTCCTCAACGCATATTCCGTCTACCATCAAATCAAGATGGCAGAACCAGACCAAGCCGCAACGGCATTTATCACACCATACGGCCCATTCTGCTTCAACACGATGCCCTTCGGGCTCAAAAACGCCGGCGCAACATATCAGCGCATGATTCAGACATGTCTGGCAAACCAGATCGGCAAAACAGTGGAGGCATATGTAGATGATGTGGTTGTCAAAACAAGACATGTCGAAACTCTAGTAGACGACTTGAGGCTCACATTTGATAACCTCCGAACATACGACATCAAGCTCAACCTGGAAAAATGCGTTTTCGGCGTTCCAGCCAGAAAGCTCTTGGGCTTCATTGTATCCGGTAGAGGAATTGAAGCAAATCCAGCCAAGATCCGAGCTCTGTCGCAACTGGATATCCCAAAGGACCTCAAACAAATACAAAAGTTAACCGGATGCGTGGCGGCTCTAAGCCGCTTTATCTCCCGCTTGGGAGAAAATGCCCTACCCCTTTACCGCCTCCTTCGACGCATCGAACACTTCGAATGGACGGATGCAGCCACGGCCGGACTCGACGAAATAAAAGCCATACTGGCAACAAACCCAGTCCTGGCCGCACCAAACATTGGCGAACCAATGCTATTATACATTGCAGCAACACATCACGTTGTAAGCGGAGTGCTCGTCGTCGAACGAGAAACGGACAGACACAAATTCCCCCTTCAAAAGCCGGTCTATTATGTGCCACTGTCCTCACTCCCTGCAAATCATGGTACCCGCATTATCAAAAGATTGCGTACGCGGTATTCATGGCATCCCGGAAGCTACGACACTACTTTCAAGAGTGTTCAATAATAGTAGCCTCGGAAGTACCACTTAACGATATTATAAACAACTGTGACGCAATGGGCCGGATTGCAAAATGGGCCATTGAGCTCCTCCCGTTCGACATAACTTATAAGCCACGGCGAGCCATCAAGTCGCAAGTCTTGGCCGACTTCGCCGCAGAATGGACAGAGGCCGAACTCCCTAAAGAGTACGGCACATATTCAAATTGGATCATGCATTTCGACGCCTCCAAGATGTTGGCCGGACTGGGGGCTGGCGTCGTTTTGACGTCCCCCACAGGAGACACAGTTCAATACGTACTCCAGATTATGTACACGGACTCCAACAATGCAGCCGAATATGAGGCCCTTTTACATGGTCTCCGGATGGCAGTATCCATGGGCATTCAACGCCTAGAGGTGCGCGGGGACTCGAACCTTGCAATATCCCAAATAAATGGAGACTTCGATGCCAAGGATCCAAAAATGGCAGCTTACTCCAACGCCGTCCTAAAAATGTCAGCTCGGTTCGAAGGGCTTGAATTCCACCATGTAGCCCGGGAAAATAATCAGGCGGCGGATGTCCTAGCACGCATCGGCGGAAAACGCGACGTAGTCCCCCCCAACATCTTCTTGGAAAGGCTGTTCAAGCCATCCGTAGTATGGGAAGGGGAGCCGAACAATAACAGCCCGGACCCAACCGCACTGCCCGACACCGAACATTCCGACACAATCGGAGGCTCTGCCAATGAAATAACACCTTCAGCCCTCGTAATAATGGCCGTTATCGTCCCATGGACGGAACCATTCCTCGCCTACCTTACTAGGCAGGAACTCCCCGAGGACCAAAACGAGGCACGCTGCATAGTGCGGCGATCCAAAGCCTACAAAGTCCATGAGGGAGAGCTTTATAAGAAAAGCACTACCGGAGTCCTTCAAAGGTGCATCTCTGAAGAGGAAGGGCAGAACCTCCTGGCTAAAATTCATGCCGAACTCGGCGGTCATCACGCGGCAGCTCGGTCCCTTGTAAGCAAGGCCTTCCGTACAGGCTTTTATTGGCCGACGGCCCGGGCAGACGCCCAGGACTTAGTCCAACGATGCACCGGTTGCCAGCTCTTTGCAAACCAAAGCCATATGCCACCCACCGCCCTCCAAACTATCCCCATCACTTGGCCCTTCACGGTCTGGGGGCTTGACATGGTTGGACCCCTTAAAGGCGGAACCCACAAGAAAAAATACTTACTGGTCATGGTGGATAAGTTCACCAAATGGATAGAAGCCAAGCCTGTTAAGACGGCCGAATCCGGACCGGTGATAGACTTTATATCCGGGGTTGTACACCATTACGGCGTCCCCCACAGCATCATCATGGATAACGGCACGAACTTTACGGCCGCCGAGGTAAAACTCTGGTGCAAAAACATGGGCATCAAGCTCGATTATGCTTTCATCTATCACCCAGAAACTAATGGCCAGGTCGAATGTGCAAATGGTCTTATCATGAGCGGCATCAAACCCAGATTAGTGCGGTCCCTCAAGGAATCTAACACGCACTGGGTAGAGGAGCTTGACTCCGTACTCTGGGGGCTGCGGACCACGCCGAATCACACCACCGGATACACACCATTCTTTATGGTGTACGGCGCAGAGGCAGTTTTGCCTTGTGACATAATTCATGACTCACCTCGAGTGCGCATGTACGAAGAAAGAGAAGCCGAGCTCGATCAGCAGGACAGCTTGGACGCGTTGGAGGAGGAGCGTGACGTGGCAAAAGCCCGTTCCGCATTCTATCAACAGCATGCTCGAAGATACCAAAGTAGAGAAGTACGGGCCAAAAATTACAACGTTGGCGAATTAGTTCTACGACTACCAGACAAGAAAAAGGACAAACTCAAGCCCAAGTGGGAGGGTCCCTTCATAATCGACCAAGTCCTGACTGGTGGAGCATACCGCCTGTGAGATGCATCGGATAACCGACTCGAGCCGAACCCATGGAATGCAGCCCGTCTCTGAAGATTCTATGCCTAGCGCTGGACTCTGTGTTCGTCTCCTTCCTTTGTCCATTTTTTATATACTTTCTGTCTTACATTCCTCTTCTCTCTCTCTCTCTCTCTCTCTCTCTCTCTCTCTTATAGCCTTTAAAGGCTCATAAAGTGACGCGCTATCCACGCTCATTAAACCTGGGGGCTTCTTTAAACATAAGCTTATTTATACGGGCTTCATGCCCAACACATGTGTCACACTTCCGCATGTACCTTTTATTCACCATTATATGCATCGATATGACTTAAGTTTTGGCCAAGCTGGGTTGCCTGGCTCCTGTGCTTACCTACGTTCCCGATTGTTCAGCTAGGTGGTAAAGGGAGCACCTCTGCGATTGTTACTGCCGGGTCAGCCGGACGTGTACCTCAGACTGGGTGAAGCCGAAAGCTAGCGTTCTTAAGGGAATATTTGGTCGGTGAACTAAAGATGATCTTTTTTTATTTTATTTATCTATATGCCCCTAGATGTTTTTCCTGCGTTTCTTTCCGCAGCATGAACATGCACTTTAGGGCATGCCTCCCAGGGAAAGGAACCCCTAACGGAACTATTCTCCCTGGAAGATGTTTCTTACTAACCATGTAATATAACATAACTAGTCGGGCACTTGTCTGTTCACGCACTAATGACCCCTACGCCTGGTCTCCATGCATTCCCCGGTTCCTATATAACCGCATGGGAATTCGGACACACTCCGGACCGTCAGGTCCCGAGGCTGAAGCGAAAAGGTCGGCCATGAAAAATGATCTACAATCCGGCTAGAAGACATTATAAATGTCAATTAAATTACATAGTCATTTTGACTGATTGTATTCCTCTTCAATAGCATCTAACAGGCTGTCTAATTTATAGTCCTGCTAGGAATACTTTGCGGCCAACTCTACTTGGCCGTATACTAAGCTTACAAGGATCTCCTTCCCATCAGGCCCTACAGGACCGACCTCGGCCATGTGGTTGGGGTCAGCCTTTGTGTATTGCGTCTTCACCATGGCCCAGGCCTCCCTAGCGCCTTGACGGCAGGCCGATATCTTCCACAATCGGAAGCGCCGCCGTGCTCCCTTTAGCTTCTCGGCAAGCTCTCCAAGACCTTCAGGCATGGAGATGGATGGCCACAGGGCCTGGGCGACGCCTTGCATCGCCTACCGAACTCGATCGAGCAATTGCGAGAGCTCGGGAAGAAGGTCACCCGTAGAACCAGGCATCTCCTCTGCAGGACGACCTGTTAGCACACCTACAGACATTGCTCTGTTAGTCGACTTCCTCGTCGAACTTTCTTTCAAAGGTTCGTTCAAGCACTTACTAAATATGCCGCGCCGAAGCCGCTAATTCTCCCTAACGGAGTCTGGCAGCCGGGCACGAACATCTTTCAGCTCGACGCCCAGCTTGGTGTTGGCATCTTGGAGATCGTTCTTCTCCCGCCTCACCTTTGTCAGCACCTTCTCACCAGCCTTTAGCCGGCGTAGGAGGTGTTGCCTTTCCGAATTCAATCCGGCGCCATCTGCAATTTCATTTGTCAGATTCGCACCCATGCCATGCTTCGCAAAATACTTATCTTTCGAAGTGTATATTACCAGAGGGGGTCTCCTTGGGCTCCCCTGCCACGGCTAGTGCGGCCTCAAGTTGGGCTTTGCACTCTTCCAGCTCCTTGGACAGTAGGGAATTCTTTTCTGTAAGAACCTGCATAACAAATGATCCTTAAATCAATTATTCTAACTGTTTCAAGTCTCGGGGGCTACTGGTATATATATAATTACCAAAATTTTCTTACCCGTATGTCTTTTACATATTGCTCCGTGGCTCTGGCTAGACCATTTTGAGCGGCACGGAGGTATGCATCTCCTGAATTAAAGGCATCTAATGCCTCTTGGGAGAAACAAGCGTCGCGAACAATTGTCCGGCGACGCGTGTGGTTCATGGCACTTTCCACCTCAGAGTTGGTGGCAGACAACCTGTCCACATCCTCCATCGGAGGAGCGTCCGGTGTGCGCCTTGTGTTTGCCTCCGCCTCCGGACCAGGCTTTGGAGCCTGGCTGGTGGAGGCGCGGTTGGCAGCCTCTCCGGGTATAGTCCGGCGAGGTCTCTTTGTCCTGAAGAGAGCACGAGTGTTAATATGCCTCGCAGGTGTAACACCTGGGATAAGGGGGCACGCCATACCTTTACGCTGACGCCTCGGTCCGGACTGCGCCTCTTTTCTGCCCACGAGGCCCTGCGGCCCCTCGTTGGCTTGCCGCCGCAGGTTCGGCCTCCCGTCTCAAAAACCTCCGCTGCAAAGCTCGGTTGTAATCAGGAAACTGAAAGCACGAGAGGGCGGACACCTATTCGGGGTACTGGGACTTCGATCTCAGTTACCTGGGAGGCCGGGATTAGCCCTGGGTAATCGGCCGTAATGGCCACCAAGGAGTTGTCCTTGCTCAATTGATGGAACACTCCATCAATCAGCTCCACAGATATGTCCGGATCCTCTTGAGAGGCCGGGTCGAGGGACCGTCCTGGGTCCTCGGGTTGTGGAGGAGGGCTGTTTATTTCCTTAACAGCCCGGCGCAGTTCCTGCGTTGAAGTCGTTAGACTGAATAATTAACAATGGGAATACAAAACGGATGGGCAAGTAAATGATCGCTTACCCAGCTTGGGGGATTGTGCATAGAGAATCCACCCTGTGGGTTGACGCGGAGAAATTCCTCCTCTTCTCCCTTGTACAAAGTGGACAGGATCTTCAATAGAGCGGCAGCTGAATCCGGCCCCTTACGGCCGTAGCGGGTGGCGTCGTCCACCCCATTGCAGTCCCACATGGGGTGGCTTCTATACTGAAGCAGCTGCACCCCCCGCATGATGCATTTGGCCATAACCCCAATCATGGTCAGTCCGGAATGGGCTAACAATCTTATCCGGCCCATCAGGTAAATGATGTCCCTGTCACTTTCCCTTTGAGGGCTCCGTGGACGCCAACTTAGGCGCTTCTTTAGGGGGGCACTGTTGAACTCAGGGAGGCCGATCCGGACAGGGTCCGGCAGCGGGACGTCCTCTATATAAAACCATTCCGAAGGCCAGTCTTCGGACGCCTTCTTTGGGGTTCCGGATAGATATCCAGTCCTGGCGATGCGCCACACTTCGGCTCCGCCCACTTGATATATTGACCCCTCCTTAGAGCGGGGCACAAGGCAGAATAACCTTTTCCATAGCCCGAAATGAGCCTCGACACCCAAAAACAGCTCGCAGAGGGCTACGAAGCCCGCGATATGCAATACGGAGGCAGGCATGAGATTGTGTACCTGGAGGCCATAGAACTCCAGCAGCCCCCGGAGAAATGGATGGATTGGAAACCCGAGCCCCCTTATTAAATAAGGGACGAGGCATACCTGCTCTCCTTTGGAGGGATTAGGGGCACTCTCTGCTTGCTTTCCGCCATTATAGACGGCAAGACCGGCTGGAACCGGGATCATATAGGCCGGGGGGAGAAATCCCTTGGTCTGGAGCGTCACTAGCTCGCTATGTGGGACGGAGCATCTCTCCCAATATCCAGGCTGAGGGATGGAAGGGCGAAAGGAGGAGTTGCGATGGCCGGCCATGGTGGAATGGACCTTTGTTGGATGCGCTCTGATGAACACTCGCGAAGGGGGGAAGATGTGGCTTGGATCTAAATCCTCGCCCCCTTAAATGGGCAGCTCATTTACGCGGCTAGGGGTGTGAATGAAGAAACACTCAGACTTTTCATATTCGTTTGACACGTGGAAGACGACCATTATTGGGCGTAGAAGCCGAGGAGCGCAACTTTTACAAGAAGCCGGACTTTATTCAACAGGTACACAGAATTTGGAGGAGAACCCGCCTTGCAATACCGAAGACAATCTGCGCGCCGGACTCATCGTCATTGAAGCTTGGTTCGGGGGCTACTGAGGGAGTCCTGGATTAGGGGGTGTCCGGATGACCGGACTATACCTTCAGCCGGACTCCTGGACTATGAAGATACAAGATTGAAGACTTCGTCCCGTGTCCGGAAGGGACTTTCCTTGGCGTGGAAGGCAAGCTTGGCGATACGGATATGTAGATCTCCTACCATTGTAACAGACTTTGTTTAACCCTAACCCTCTCCGGTGTCTATATAAACTGGAGGGTTTTAGTCTGTAGGACAACATACACAACAACAATCATACCATAGGCTAGCTTCTAGGGTTTAGCCTCTCCGATCTCGTGGTAGATCTACTCTTGTACTACCCATATCATCAATATTAATCAAGCAGGACGTAGGGTTTTACCTCCATCGAGAGGGCCCGAACCTAGGTAAAACTTCGTGTCCCTTGCCTCCTGTTACCATCCGGCCTAGACGCATAGTTCGGGACCCCCTACCCGAGATCCGCCGGTTTTGACACCGACAGGTAGTATGAGAGTAGATCTACCACGAGATCAGAGAGGCTAAACCCTAGATGCTAGCCTATGGTATGATTGTATGTTGTCCTACGGACTAAAACCCTCCGGTTTATATAGACACCGGAAAGGGCTAGGGTTACACAAGGTCGGTTACAAAGGAGGAGATATACATATCCGTATTGCCTAGCTTGCCTTCCACGCCAAGTAGAGTCCCATCCGGACACGAGACGAAGTCTTCAATCTTATATCTTCATAGTCTAACAATCCGGCCAAAGGATATAGTCCGGCTGTCCGGAGACCCCCCAATCCAGGACTCCCTCAATAGCCCCTGAACCAGGCTTCAATGACGATGAGTCCGGCGCGCAGTATTGTCTTCTGCATTGCAAGGCGGGTTCCTCCTCCGAATACACCACGGAAGAATTTCAATACAAGGATAGTGTCCGACCCTGCAAAATAAGTTCCACATACCACCATAGAGAGAATAATATTCCCGCAAATCTAATTTGCTGACTTGTTTTGGCAACACGACATTACGTCATGGCCCGGTGATTATTCGAACCGTTTCCTTTAACTAGCCCCGCACATAACGCGAGACAGTTTTTTGACACGCCTCGTCAAAGCAGAGATCGTGTCCCCTTATCACGGGATTCTCATCAATACGGGTGTGGGTAACCCAACCGTGCCATATATTATGGCGCTTGGGGGATAAGCGAGTTTTACCAGGCTAGTGGGGACACATAGTTTCGTCCGCCCATATAAAGGGATAATGATTTACCTTTTCATCCACGCCTTCTTCCTCCTTTGCTCATCCACTTTCGCACACTCGAGCTCCAGTGCCCAAGTCCGCATTTCCCACCTCAACCCTCTCCAACCATGTCCGGAGCGGGAGGCAGGTGGATGGCCTCCTCCGTTACGGAGGGACACATTAAGAAGCTGAGGAGAGACGGATACCTGCCTGACGACATCGCGCATCGGCTCCCAGAAGAGGGGCAGCTCATAACCACCCCCAGGCCCCCTGAGAGGGTAGTGTTCCTTACCCATTTCCTCCGTGGACTGGGATTCCCTCTCCACCCATTTGTCCGGGGGCTCATGTTCTACTACGGCCTGGATTTCCATGATCTGGCTCCGAACTTCATCCTCAACATCTCAGCGTTTATTGTCGTGTGCGAGGCCTTCCTCCACATCAAGCCCCACTTCGGCTTATGGCTGAAGACCTTCAATGTCAAGCCGAAGGTAGTGAGCGGCCGCCAGGCGGAGTGCGGAGGCGCCATGGTGGGCAAGATGCCCAACGTCACATGGCTCGAGGGCTCCTTCATGGAGACCATAAAGGGGTGGCAATCAGGGTGGTTCTACATCACCGAGCCGCGTGACCCTAAATGGGCAGCGGCCCCCGAGTTTCGATCTGGCTTCCCCACGCGGCTCACCTCCTGGCAAGAGAAGGGCCTGCCCTGGGGTAGTTCGGGAGAGCTGACCAGACTCCAAACATGTATTCAAAACATGGTGAACAAGAAGCTCAAACTCGTCAACGTAGTCCAGGTCATGCTCATCCGCCAGATCCTCCCGTGCCAACAACGGGCTTTCAACTTGTGGGAGTTCGACCCAGCCCAACACCAAGCTCTGAACAGGCTCTTCGGCACAACTCACGAAGAAGCCTAGAAGGTGCTATTCAAGAGTGCTGAGGTTCCCCCTCCCACTACCGAGGACCGCGGATTCTGCGCGAAGCGCCAAGCCAGCGCGGTAAGCTGTTTTACCTCTCACAGGATACTTGTCTTTCATAGTTTGACTCTATGCGGGAACTAAGCTCCCGTACCTTTGACAGGACTGGCAGGAGACGGCCAGACAGATCGAATGCCTGGCTCCTTTGCCCGAAGGCCCAGCAGACGCTCTCCTGGCGAAGATGCTGACTCCGGCTCCTTACATGGTGCCAGAGAAGACCAAGAAGGCCAAGGGAACCCGAAAGAGTTCCCGACGCCAGGCGTCATCGGACTCACCGTCCGATGACTCTGCGGCACACTCCTCCCCCGAAGATGAGGAGGAAGAAGAAGATGCCCCCCCTCCAGGCGGGGGAGACAAGAAAAGGAAGGCCGCCCCAACTGGGGGGCCCGAAGGGTCCAAGAAGGGAAGGACTCTCCTTCCGGACAGTTCCACCACCGTCGCCGAAGGAGAAGACGAGTGGCTGTCCAGGGCCAAGCCCCTGGGGAGGTCGTAAGTATTCAGATACCAGAGTAACTCATAGCCAAGGTTGTCAGAATCGTGATTCTGAATCGGATCGGAAGTCCGATGGCAGGATCGCAAATCGTAGAATCTTAACTACCAGGATCGTAAAAACGTAGATTCTATGAACCAAAATCGTAGAATCAGAGGGCTTAGTTTGGATCGTAAAGTCGTAGAATCATACAATAGAATCACGATTCTGACAACCTTGCTCATAGCATTCCTTTGTCGCCGCCACGATCCCGTATCGATGTATCGTCGGACGGCTCCCTGGGCTCGTTGGATATGGATAGCGATCCACTTCTGACCGCCACCTCCCCTTGTCCTGCGGACGACGCCGAGGTACTGTCTCAAGAGGCACCGGGTCAAGGGGATACAGTCCCGGAGGCGCCTCAAGGCCACCTTCCGGACTCCGGGAGCAAAGGGGACAGGGCCCCTGAGGGCTCCGAGTTCGGCCCTCAGCCGAACACTGCGCCGGAACCTCCAGTGGTTCCAGACTCGAGGAGGCGGCCTTCTTCCAAGAGGGGCAAGACACCTGTACCGGTGACCTCTGCCCATCCAGAGGCGCCGGACAATCTGCTGGAAGCACTTCGCAGCGCTTCCATCGACGAGGAGCACCGTACTGTTATGAGTGCGGTGGTCCAGAAGGTTCAGTCCGCCAAGAGCGGACTGACTAAAGCCTGTGCCAGCCTTCTAACAGGCTTTGAGGTAAGTGTTTAAAATATAGGAAAAATATTACCGCATAGACAGTAGCCCCTGATGCTCTATTCGGTGTTCACAAAGAAAAGCCGAACAGAGGATCAAACAATATCACATGAGTCTAATATAAGTATGTCAATATGCATATGCAGGCTTCGCTGTGGCATCTGCCGCACTGACTGTGGAGGTCGCCGTACTGAAGCAGGACCTTAAAGGGTCCCAGGACGAGCTCGGCCTTGCCAAGAGGCAGCTCGAGGAGAACAAAGGTAAGTAATACCTAGTTTATGGATATGTATAAAAAGAATGCGATTGCAAAATGACAGGATCATCCTGAATTTGCCAGGGGCCACGACCGAAGTGGCGACCCTAAGGCAAGCACTGTCCGAGGCCGAAGATAGAGCGGCCAAGGAGCGCACCGAGCGGGAAAGGCAAGAGGCTCGGGTGGGCGAGGTGCAACAAGAGCTCCAGGCTCTCGTGATGAAGCACGAGGCGTTGGAGCTTGACTCGAAGATGCGAGAGTCTGAGCTTGCCGCGGCCCTCGAGAGCACAAAAAGTGCCAAGGCCGAAGCCCAAAAGGCCCTCCAGGAGATCGACGCGATGAAGGAAATAGCGGCGGGTAAGGCATTATATATGCAAAGCAAGCATGTGAAAGTAAATTACCTATTACTTACCCGAATCCGGAGCTCTCCAGGAGCATTCACAGATTTGCCCCGCAGCGTGTCGGATGCCGCACAATTTTACCAGGATAGGAGGGAAGCTCAACGAAGAAGCTGTTCTGGTCTCGGTATACTGGGACCGAACACCCGATGCCTATGAGCGACCAGCTGAAGCAGCTGGTCGAGCTACACAAAGCAGCCGAACATGCCATGAAGGGCTTTATAGTTCGACTGTGGCCCGGCGACGCCCTTCCGAACAGCTACTTCGGCCTGGTGAGGCGGCTTGTGGACGCCTGCCCACGGCTGGAGGTCGTCAAGCGGTCTGTCTGCATTGAAGGTGCATGCCGGGCTTTCGCCCGCGTGAAGGTGCAATGGGCCAAGCTAGATGCCGTGAAGCTGATCAAGGAGGGACCGCCGCAGGGCAAGGAGCATCGCACCTCCAAAATTTATTATGAGGGTGTCCTGAAGGGTGCCCGTATTGCAGCGGACGAATGTTCAAAGGATGTAATATTTGAGTAAACTTGCTCGTGTGATCCTGTATGATGAAAACTTGTTTCATATGCGCTATGCAACGCTTGTTTGAATTTAAAATATTACCTTCTGTTTGGCTGTTTATCCAATCTGAGAGATGGCTAGTCCTCGGCTTCTGCCCCCATGCCGCGAGTGCTGGGGTGTTCGGGATAAACCTGAGCACTCTTCTTCCCATTTTTGGGTCCTTCGAGGGAGGTGCTCAGCACAGCGAACAAGGCAACCGGACTAATAATGCTTTATCACTCTCACTTAGCCATAGAATTCTATAATTTTAAATTTCGGCAAAGCCCCTGGTATTCGGAAGGCCGAATTCGGGGCGCGATACACGCCTTTAAGCCGGACAGGACCGGCTCCTTGCTGTAAGCGGCATAAGTCTTTAGGGACTCGAAACCTCGCCGAACAGTGACCAGTCTCTCACCTTATCATGACATCCAGTTTTAGTTTTCTCTACTGAGGTGCTTAGCCCAGCAGAACCGGGGCATAATCGCAGTAGTTCTCCTAGCGCTACCTTAGCCGATAGAGCGGAACGTAAGGTACCAAAACATAGGAGCCGGGCAAACCCAACATTTGACCAAAGACATGATTCGGAGCTGATGCATATAATGCTATAAGTTCGGGGTGCCGCACTTATGAAAGTGTTCGGACTTCTCACACCATATTGTGGGGTACTTAAGCCCCTGGCGTGTTGGCCGTACCAAAGTGTACGGTTGCAAGGTGTCATTAGTGAACACACACATATATAAAACAAGAATGCAATAATAGTCGTAATGTTATGGGTTGTTTATTCGAAGAGGTGCGTTAAAGCAGAATGATACAGATAGTGCGATAAGCAAAAAGTAGGACTATGTCCCTTCCAAGGGCAAGCTGAGGAATAGTATTAAAGCAAATATTTCACTTGTTATCGTAATCCACCTGGGAGTTCCGTGGTGTGACGTAGCTTTCTGCCTCTCTTGGTTGCTGAATCATGTGTTCGGCAATCATGCCGCCGGACAAATTTTCCATAGATTAAAGTCCTGAAAGAGAAAAATAACAAAGCGGAAAGCCCCTAGTGCGGTTTAGGCCGTGTCTTGGAGCGTGCCGTAGTTGTGCCCCCTCCCCACCTGTGCCCATGGTATTTTTAATGCGTAATTATGTACGCGTGGCACGGATTTCGCCGTTTGGCTAGGACTGGGGTGGGGGCCGCATTGCTACGTGAGCTCAGATCGTGCCAGGTGGTCTAGTTGCCGATTACTTCGAGCGCGCTTGAAGGTGTCCGGGTCTTGAAACGCCGAACTGGTGGATTGCCTTGAGAGGCCGCTTTGCGCTTCTGCTGCGAGGGCCGCAGTTTGCTCCTCCGTTCGGAGAGAGCGCTCTGTGTTTCCATTAATTGTAATAACCCCACGAGGTCCTGGCATCTTGAGCTTGAGGTATGCATAATGCGGTACCGCATTGAATCTCGCAAATGCGGTTCGCCCGAGCAGTGCATGATAACCATTGCGGAACGGGACTATATCGAAGATTAATTATTCGCTTCGGAAGTTATCTGGGGATCCAAAGACCACTTCCGGTGTAATTGAGCCTATGCAATGGGCCTCTACACCTGGAATGACGCCTTTAAAGGTCGTTTTTGTGGGTTTGATCCTTGAGGGGTCTATACCCATTTTGTGCACTGTGTCCTGATAAAGCAGGTTCAGGCTGCTGCCGCCATCCATAAGGACTCGAGTGAGGTGAAATTCGTCAATGATTGGGTCTAGGACCAGTGCAGCGAATCCGCCATGACGGATACTAGTGGGGTGGTCCCTGCGATCGAAGGTGATAGGACAGGAGGACCATGGGTTGAACTTTGGGGCGACTGGCTCCAACGCACATACGTCCCTGAGCGCACGCTTCCGCTCCCTCTTGGGGATGTGGGTTGCGTATATCATGTTCACTGTCCGCACTTGTGGGGGGAACCTCTTCTGTCCTCCGGTGTTCGGTTGCCGGGGCTCTTCCTCGTCATCGCTATGTGGCCCCTTATCTTTGTCTTCGGCAATTAACTTGCCGGCCTGCTTGAACACCCAACAATCCCTGTTGGTGTGGTTGGCTGGCTTGTCGGGGGTGCTGTGTATTTGACACGAGCGATCGAGTATACGGTCCAAACTGGATGGGCCCGGAGTGCTTCTTTTGAATGGCTTTTTCCGCTGACCGGGTTTAGAGCCTTTGAATCTGGAATTGACTGCCGTATCTTAGGTATTATTGCTGTTAATGTGACGCTTATGTTTGTTGTGACGTGACCTGCTATTGCCGTCCTTGGTATCCGAAGTACCATGGTTCTTTGACATATTGTTACTGCGAGCCAGCCAGCTGTCTTCCCCCGCACAAAAGCGGGTCATGCGTATCGTGAGGGCTGCCATAGATTTCGTCTTTTCCTGACCAAGGTGCCGGGCTAGCCACTCATCGCAGATGTTGTGTTTGAAAGCTGCTAGGGCCTCTGCATCCGGACAGTCGATGATTTGATTTTTCTTTGTTAGGAACCGAGTCCAGAATTGCCTGGCCGATTCTTCTGGCTGCTGAATTATGTGGCTCAAGTCATCGGCATCTGGTGGTCGCACATAAGTGCCCTCAAAGTTGTCGAGGAATGCGGCTTCCAGATCTTCCCAACAACTAATGGACTCTGCTGGCAGGCTATTAAGCCAATGCCGCACTGGTCCTTTGAGCTTTAGTGGGAAGTATTTGATGGCGTGTAAGTCATCACCGCTGGCCATGTGGATGTGGAGGAGGTAATCCTCGATCCATACCGCAGGATCTGTTGTGCCGTCGTATGATTCAATATTTACAGGTTTGAAACCTTCTGGGATTTGATGATCCATTACTTCGTCTGTGAAGCATAAGGGGTGTGCGGCGCCTCTGTATTGGGCTATATCGCGACACAGCTCGAATGGGTCTTGCCCGCTGTGTTCAGCCCGGTCAGATTTACTTTTACTGTATCCGGCGTGACGTTTGTCGTCTCGCATAGTGGCGCGCCCTCGTGATCCGTAGATCGATCTTGCATGTTTTGCTTTGTCCTCCAATATGTCTCGCAGGTCTGGTGTGATTCCCCATGCTCTTTTATTTGAATGGCGTCGGGGTGCCGGCTGAGCTTTTGGTTGGAATGCCTCTCTATCACGGCCATGAGGTGGCCGATCAGCCGCGTCATACGCTTCTTCCTCTAGTCGAGGTAGCAACCTGCATTTTGGGTAACTCTTGGTGGGACGCTCGAGTTTATATTCCTCGGACGCGAGGACATCAGTCCATCTGTCAGCTAGCAGATCTTGATCAGCTTGAAGTTGCTGCTGCTTTTTCTTAAGGCTATTTGATGTGGCCATAAGCCGGCGCTTGAAGCGCTCTTGTTCGACGGGATCCTCTGGCACGGCGAATTCGTCATCGCTGAGGCTTGCCTCGTCTTCGGAGGGGGGCATGTAATTATCATCCTCCGCTTCTCCATCTGCCGCTCCCTCAGGAGGGCTGGCTCCTCCATCCTCCTGCTCTAACTCTTGCTGGAGGGGGTTGTTGTTGTCTTCGGCACTATCCGGAGTGTTATTACCTCCTGTGCTGGTATCACCACTTTTGCTTTGGCGGGACTTAGAGCGGCGTCGCTGACGTCGGCGCTTGGGTTGCTTCTTGGAGGGGTCATCCTCCGCTATCTCGTCGCCATTGCCTTCTTTGGGTGTATCCACCATGTATATATCGTATGATGAGGTGGCTGTCCAGTGCCCTGTGGGCAGTGGTTCCTCTTCGTCTCCCGCATCGTCGTCCATACCGTCAATGTCTTCGGAGTCAAAGTCGAGCATGTCGGTTAAGTCATCGACGGTGGCTACTAAGTGGGTGGTGGGAGGGCCGCGAATTTCTTCGTCGTCCGCATCCCAGTCCTGCCAGACATAGTTTGGCCAGGATCCTCCTGACAAGGAGAGAGACCTTAATGAGTTCAGTATATCGCCAAAGGGCGAGTGCTGAAAGATATCCGCAGAGGTAAACTCCATGATCGGCGCCCAATCGGATTCGATAGGAACGGGCACAGGCGGTTCGGAGTCCGTGGCCGGAGAAAAATTCGGCAGTTTAACAATACGGCTCTCGTGCAAGGTAAGGTCGATGTTCGGCTCGATCGCCACTGAGGGTAAGGCCTCCGTGGCGGGGTCCATCCACCCGTCCATGGACGGCGCAACTGGCTCCAAATTGAGGGTCGGAGCGGCTGCCGGTGCGATCTCCTGAACACTGTCTGATGGTAGAGCTAAATCGTACTCATCGTGACCATGTGACGCACAAGGCAGAGGCTCGAATCCGTCGAGGATCAAGTCTCCGCGGACATCGGCCGTGTAGTTTAAGCTTCCAAACCTGACCTGGTGGCCAGGGGCGTAGCTTTCAATCTACTCCAGATGGCCAAGCGAATTCGCCTGCAGTGCAAAGCCGCCGAACACAAAGATCTGCCCGGGGAGGAAAGTCTCACCCTGGACTGCATCGCTATCGATGATAGTAAGAGCCATCAAGCCTAATGGAGACGACACAGAGGAACTCTCAATGAAAGCACCAATGTCAGTGTCAAAACCGGCGGATCTTGGGTAGGGGGTCCCGAACTGTGAGTCTAAGGCGGATGGTAACAGGAGGCAGGGAACACGATGTTTTACCCAGGTTCAGGCCCTCTTGATGGAGGTAAAACCCTACGTCCTGCTTGATTAATATTGATGATATGGGTAGTACAAGAGTAGATCTACTACGAGATCAGAGAGGCTAAACCCTAGAAGCTACCTATGGTATGATTGTATGTTGTCCTACGGACTAAAACCCTCCGGTTTATATAGACACCGGAAAGGGCTAGGGTTACACAAGGTCGGTTACAACGGAGGAGATATACATATCCGTATTGCCTAGCTTGCCTTCCACGCCAAGTAGAGTCCCATCCGGACACGAGACGAAGTCTTCAATCTTGTATCTTCATAGTCTAACAATCCGGCCAAAGGATATAGTCCGACTGTCCGAAGACCCCCCAATCCAGGACTCCCTCAAGGCCCTTTGTAAATCTTGGCCCATTAACGGCCCGTGGTGAAACTGGCCCATAATGAACAGTCTATCACTTTATACCCATTAACAGCCCATTAGTCCGTCAGCCATTTCCAGTCCGTGTTAACTTTCGGCCTTCTAAGGGCCCATTTATTCTTGGGCTCATTTCCAGAATTCGATTACTTATGGTCCATTACTAGCCTATTCAACTTGTGGGCCAAATTCAGCCCGTGGTTACAGCCGGCCTGCTTGTGGTCCGTTAACACGTTGGGTTGTTTCCGTAGCGTCATCAATTACGGCCTATTAATGGCCCGTTATGGTCGGGCCATAAAATAGACGATTTCCACTCTAGCCCGTTTACGACCCATTTTGTGGTCCGTCATTGGTCCATGAATAGTATGACCCATGTTTGGCGAAACTATTATACGACCCGTAGAAGCCCCATAGATGAAACGACCCGTAGAAGGCCCATGGATCCTACGGCCCATAGAAGGCCATGGATCCTACGGCCCATGGAAGGCCCATGGATCCTACGGCCCATGGAAGGCCCATGGATCGTATAACCCGTGGAGGGCCATGGTCACTATACAGGTAGCAGGACCATGGTCACAACATTCTGTGTGTTGC
Organism: Triticum urartu; assembly: GCF_003073215.2. Taxonomy (NCBI): domain Eukaryota; kingdom Viridiplantae; phylum Streptophyta; class Magnoliopsida; order Poales; family Poaceae; genus Triticum; species Triticum urartu. The sequence continues at coordinate 437,462,503 of NC_053025.1, read as the reverse complement.
CATGGTTATTGTGGCCACTAGAAAAATGCGGAAAAAGAACTACAGTGACTACAAGCAAACAACTAAACAAGATAATAAGGAAATAAATAAGTAAGGAACTAACGCTAGGCTATTACGACCATTACACATATTACATCCACCAGGCATCAAAGTTTGCCACCGGTGCAAATATAGGGAACAAAGCAACATATTATATACACTAGCCGTCTAAATTGGCCACCAGTGCAAATAAATGCGGCAGCAAAACAAGTCCATAACTAAAACAACTTCAGAAGAGCTCAAGAAACGTTATCCTGGGTATCCACCATGCTGGCCATAAGCTTAGCAATCTTATTAGCTTTGTCCTATTTGGTGCTAAAATCCTCCAACGCTTGTTGTTGCACCAGAAAGTATGCATCTGAATGATCCAAGGACTTCCCTAGTCCTTCTGCTTCTTGTCTTAGCACAGCTGATCGATGTCTTTCAGCTTGTAGTTGAGACTCAAGAAACCAAACTGATTCAGACAGTGAGTTTGTATAGCTTGTGCAAGCGGTAGTGGCCAGTAACTCGAACACGAAACCAAGACAGGACTTTGGGGTTGTCTCACTGTCTTCAAGATAGTCTTCCTTATCTGTTTTATCAGCTTTGTTGGAGACCAACAAGGATGTCTCACTATCCTGAACCTTATCTGCATTATTTCCTTTACCATTGCTTAATAAGGCACTCCTCCCCAATATTCTGTCAGCATTCTAAAAGAAGAAACAAGCAGACACAAAACACGTTTAGCATGTACTAGTAGATGAAACTCATTTCGGTGAACCAGTTCATTAGTAAGGTGGACAGGATTAAAACTACCAAGTCTTCTATTGCCAAGTAGTACATAATAAAAGCATCAAACAAATATATATCTATGTCCTTTGGTCTCTGCATTGTCTTGCCAAATCAAAATAGAGACACGGTTCAAATCATATCAGTTCAAGACAAAGCAGCAGTGAAAGAATACAAAGCGTGGGAAACTACACGGCACAACAAGATTTCAGATGGGTACCACGGGTCTACATGTACAACAACACTATTGCTCTATTGTGATGCTAGTAATGTGCATGATATGAGAAGTCAATTGTATACACAATTGAAATTGAAACCAACATAGCTATTGATAAGAGAAAACCTGTTAAAGAAACATGCGTGAACATACCTGCTGTGCCATTGGAGTTTCGATTGGATCCTTCAATTTAAAAATAAGTTTGTATGAGTAAATACAGTGATACAAGAGCAAAGCAGTATGCACAATATATAGCAATGGAATCTTAAATTAGGACAGTTGTTCTTTAGGATCAAGCACTTGTTCTACACGAACATAGTACAGTAAGATGCAAGAATATAGTACTTAAAAATAGAAAATGAGCTCATAGACCTTACCACATTCTTGTTTTGGGACCAGTACAGAACAAGGCATTCCCAGTCATCGTCCAGTAAATGTGTCTCAAGAGAACGTAAGGGAATTTGATGAGTTTCTTTGCGAGTGAAGTACGTTTTCTTCAGGTAATTTCGATACTTCCACCAAGCATTCTTGAACATAGCAGAGGTATTAGCACAGGTTACCTCATCCCGAGTTTCCAAATTGGTCCTTCTCTATAGAGAAAAATGGGAAAATTTGCTATATATAACCATCATGGAGGTAGAATGTATGGGACAAAGCAAAGTAATTGCCATGAATAATATTACTTACATATAACTCCTGGACAAACACCTGCAACTGGCATTTTCCTTCATCTTCAGTATAATATTTCCAAGATGGGAAGATACACACATAAGATTTAACAACATCAAATGCGATAGATGCTAAACTACGACTGGCTGGTTGTGCTTCCTTCACAGGAATAGGCGTACTAACTGCTGGAGTTGGGGTTCGCCGTGGTAGTACTGGCCCTTTGGGCACTGGAGCTGCCTTACTAACTGCTCTTGTTTGGGAGGTCTGTGATGGAGATGGTGCTGTGTCAATAGGAACTGGGTTACTATCTGCTGGGGTTGGGGTTAGATTGGGTGAAGTTGGTTATCTATCCATCGCAGTAGGGGTACAATCTGCGAGAGTCTGGGTTATGTGTGGTAGGGCTGGTTCTCGTGCATGTACAACCGGGGTGCTATCTCTACCAAGAGGTAGCATTGTTTTATTTGAATACCGTGTTTTGCTCCGCTAGATACTAGCATCACCCGCTCCAATTCAAATGGCTGATAAACATGAAACATAGTTGAATGTACAGACATTGTATGAGAGACAGATGCAATAGATGGTGTGGAAAAAAGGGCATGAAATTGCTGACATGTATATTATTTAACTAAAATGGATAGCATGGCATAATTTCACATATATGATGTCTATCTAAACTGGATAGCACAACATAACATAATTCAAAGATATGATGAATAACTAAACAGGATCACATGACATAATTCACATACATGTTATCTAAGTAATAAGGATCGCATGATTTAATCACATATGTGATTTATATGGTAAACAGAGGGCCTTCACATATATGATGTCTGAACTAAGAACATGGTGTTGAATATTGTGTATTGATACGTCTCCAACGTATCTAATTTTCCAAACACTTTTGCCCCTGTTTTGGACTCTAAGTTGTAAGATTTGAACGGAACTAACCCGAAATGATGCTATTTTCAGCAGAATTGCCATGGTGTTATTTTTGTACAGAAATAAAAGTTCTCGGACTGACCTGAAAATCAACGGGGAATATTTTTGAAATATATAAAAAATACTGGCGGAAGAATCAAGGCTAGGGGGCCCACACCCTGTCCACGAGGGTGGGGGGTGCGCCCCCGTGCCTTGTGGGCCCCCTGACGCTTGATACGACTCCAACGTATCTATAATTTTTTATTGTTCCATGCTATTATATTATCAACCTTGGATGTTTTATATGCATTTATATGCTATTTTATATGATTTTGGGACTAACCTATTAACCCAGAGCCCAGTGCCAGTTTCTGTTTTTTCCTTATTTTAGAGTATCGCAGAAAAGGAAAATCAAACGGAGTCCAATTGACCTGAAACTTCACGGGACTTATTTTTGGAAGGAAAGCAACCCACGAGACTTGGAGTCGACGTATGGGAAGCAACGAGGAAGCCATGAGGCAGGGGGGCGCGCCCACCCCCTAGACGCGCCCTCCACCCTCGTGGGCCCCTCATGCCCCCCTTGACGTACCTCTTCCGCCTATATATCTCCATATACCCTAAAACGATCGGGGAGCACAATAGATCGGGAGTTCTGCCGCCAGAAGCCTCCGTAGCCACCGAAAACCAATCTAGACCCGTTCCGGCACCCTGCCGGAGGGGGAATCCCTCTCCGGTGGCCATCTTCATCATTCCGGTGCTCTCCATGATGAGGAGGGAGTAGTTCTGTCTCGGGGCTGAGGGTATGTACCAGTAGTTATGTGTTTGATCTCTCTCTCTCTCTCTCGTGTTCTTGAGGTGGTACGATCTTGATGTATCGCGAGCTTTGCTATTATAGTTGGATCTTATGATGTTTTCTCCCCCCTCTACTCTCTTGTAATGGATTGAGTTTCCCCTTTGAAGTTATCTTATCGGATTGAGTCTTTCAAGATTTGAGAACACTTGATGTATGTCTTGCCGTGCGTATCTGTGGTGACAATGGGATATCACATGATTCACTTGATGTATGTTTTGGTGATCAACTTGCGGGTTCCGCCCATGAACCTATGCATAGGGGTTGGCACACGTTTTCGTCATGATTCTCTGGTAGAACTTTGGGGCACTCTTTGAGGTTCTATGTGTTAGTTGAACAGATGAATCTGAGATTGTGTGATGCATATCATATCATACCCACAGATACTTGAGATGACATTGGAGTATCTAGGTGACATTAGGGTTTTGGTTGATTTGTGTCTTAAGGTGTTATTCTAGTACGAACTCTAGGCCTGTTTGTGAGACTTATAGGAATAGCCCAACGGATTGATTGGAAAGAATAACTTTGAGGTGGTTTCGTACCCTACCATAATCTCTTCGTTTGTTCTCCGCTATTAGTGACTTTGGAGTGACTCTTTGTTGCATGTTGAGGGATAGTTATGTGATCCAATTATGTTATTATTGTTGAGAGGACTTGCACTAGTGAAAGTATGAACCCTAGGCCTTGTTTACTATCATTGCAATACCGTTTGTGCTCACTTTTATCATTAGTTACCTTGCTGTTTTTATATTTTCAGATTACAAAAACCTTTATCTACTATCCATATTGCACTTGTATCGCCATCTCTTCGCCGAACTAGTGCACCTATAAAATTTACCATTGTATTGGGTGTGTTGGGGACACAAGAGACTCTTTGTTATTTGGTTGCAGGGTTGCTTGAGAGAGACCATCTTCATCCTACGCCTCCTACGGATTGATAAACCTTAGGTCATCCAGTTGAGGGAAATTTTCTACTGTCCTACAAACCTCTGCACTTGGAGGCCCAACAACGTCTATAAGAAGAAGGTTGTGTAGTAGACATCAAGCTCTTTTCTAGCACCGTTGCTGGGGAGGTTAGTGCTTGAAGGTATATCTTTAGATCTTTAGATCTTGCAATCGAGTCTTTTAGTTTCTTGTTTTATCACTAGTTTAGTTTATAAAAGAAAACTATAAAAAAATGGAATTGAGTTTGTCTCATACGCTTCATCTTTTTAATATCTTTCATGAGTATGATGGAAAGGAAAATTGCGCTCAAGTGCTAGAATAAGAATGCATTAAAATGTTTGGCACTAAATATTTGAATGATGAGCATGATTGCAATGTTGTTAGTATGAATTCCTTGAATATCTATGATGCTAATGATCTGCAAAGCCACAAGCTTGCGGATGCTATGTTTGATGAAGATGATATTTTTTGTCCCCCAAGTCTTGATGAGAAAATTTATTATGATGAAAGCATGCCTCCTATTTATGATGATTATATTGATGAAAGTGGATTTGGAGAGGTCATGACTTTATTTAGTGATGAATCCACTATTTCGGAAGAGGTTCCAATTGATTATGAGAACAAAGTTGCTATCTATGATGATTATTGTGATGACTTGTATGCTATAAAGAATAATGATATCCATGAAACTTGTCATCATGATTTTAATTTTCAATTGGATTATGCCTCACATGATAGTTATTTCGTTGAGTTTGCTCCCACTACTATTGATAAGAAGAAATTTGCTTATGTGGAGAGTAATAAAAATTCTATGCTTGTGCATCATGAAAAGAGTGCTTTATGTGATATTTATATTGTTGAATTCATTCATGATGCTACTGAAAATTATTATGAGGGAGGAACATATTTTTGTAGGAATTGCAATAATATCAAGTTTCCTCTCTATGTGCTTAAAGTTTTGAAGTTATGCTTGTTTTGCCTTCCTATACTAGTTGACGTTGCTCACAAAATCCCTATGCATAGGAAGTGGGTTAGGCTTAAATGTGCTATTCATATTTTTCATGATGCTCTCTTTATGTTACAATTCTTATCTTTTATGTGAGCATCATTGAAATCATCATGCCTAGCTAGGGGTGTTAAATGATAGCTCTTGTTGGGAGGCAACCCAACTTCATTTTTTCCTTAATTTTTGCTCCTGTTTAGTAATAAATAATTCATATATCCTCTGTTTATATGTGGTTTTATGCTTTTATTTAGTGTTTGTGCCAAGTAGAACCTTTGGGAAGACTTGGGGAAAGTCTTGTTGATCTTGCTGTAAAAAACAGAAACTTTAGCGCTCACGAAAATTGCTGCCATTTTTTATTGGAGAGTGCTATTTAGTTAATTCTTTTTGCAGATGATTAACAGATAAATTCCACACGGCCAGAAATTTATTTTAGAATTTTTGGGGTTCAGAAGTTTGCGTTAGTTACAGATTACTACAGACTGTTCTGTTTTTGACAGATTCTGTTTTTCGTGTGTTGTTTGCTTATTTTGATGAATCTATGGCTAGTAAAATAGTTTGTAAACCATAGAGAAGTTGGAATACAGTATGTTTAACACCAATATAAATAAAGAATGAGTTCATTACAGTACCTTGAAGGGGTGTTTTGTTTTCTTTCGCTAATGGAGCTCACGAGTTTTCTATTTTAAATTTTGTGTTGTGAAGTTTTCAAGTTTTGGGTAAAGATTTGATGGATTATGGAACAAGGAGTGCAAAGAGCCTAAGCTTGGGGATTCCCAAGGAACCCCAAGGTAATATTCAAGGACACCAAAAAGCCTAAGCTTGGGGATGCCCCGGAAGGCATCCCCTCTTTCGTCTTCGTTCATCGGTAACTTTACTTGGAGCTATATATTTTTTTACCACATGTTATGTGTTTTGCTTGGAGCGTCATTTTATTTTATTTTTATTTGCTTGCTGAATAAAATACCAAGATCTGAAATTATTATATGTTAGAGAGTCTTCACATAGTTGCATAATTATTCGACTACTCATTGATCTTCACTTATATCTTTCAGAGTAGTTTGTTGTTGCTCTAGTGCTTCACTTATATCTTTTTAGAGCACGGTGGTGGTTTTATTTTATAGAAATTAATGAACTCTCATGCTTCACTTATATCATTTTGAGAGTCTTTAGAACAGCATGGTAGTTTGCTTTGGTTATGAAACCAGTCCTAATATGATGGGCATCCAAGAGGGATATAATAAAAACTTTCATATAAAGTGCATTCAATACTATGAGAAGTTTGATACTTGATAATTGTTTTGAGATATGGAGATGGTGATATTAGAGTCATGCTAGTTGAGTAGTTGTGAATTTGATAAATACTTGTGTTGAAGTTTGTCATTCCCATAGCATGCACGTATGGTGAACCGTTATGTGATGAAGTCGGAGCGTGATTTATTTCTTGATTGTCTTCCTTTTGAGTGGCGGTCGGGGACGAGCGATGGTCTTTCCCTGCCAATCTATCCCCCTAGGAGCATGCGCGTAGTACTATGTTTCGATAACTAATATATTTTTGCAATAAGTATGTGAGTTCTTTATGACTAATGTTGAGTCCATGGATTATACGCACTCTCACCCTTCCACCATTGCTAGCCTCTCTAGTACCACGCAACTTTCACCGGTACCATAAACCCACCATATACCTTCCTCAAAACAGCCACCATACCTACCTATTATGGCATTTCCATAGCCATTCTGAGATATATTGCCATGCAACTTTCCACCGTTCCGTTTATTATGACACGTTTCATCATTGTCATATTGCTTTGCATGATCATGTAGTTGACATCGTATTTGTGGCAAAGCCACCATTCATAATTCTTCCATACATGTCACTCTTGAGTCATTGCACATCCCGGTACACCGCCGGAGGCATTCATATAGAGTCATATTTTGTTCTAAGTATCGAGTTGTAATTCTTGAGTTGTAAGTAAATAAAAGTGTGATGATCATCATTATTAGAGCATTGTCCGAGTGAGGAAAGGATGATGGAGACTATGATTCCCCCATAAGTCGGGATGAGACTCGGACGAAAAAAAGAGGCCAAAGAAGCCCAAATAAAAAAAGAGGCCATAAAAAAAAGAGAAGGCCCAAATAAAAAAAATAAAAAAATAAAAAATGAGAGAAAAAGAGAGAAGGGGCAATGCTACTATCCTTTTACCACACTTGTGCTTCAAAGTAGCACCATGATCTTCATGATAGCGAGTCTTCTATGTTTTCACTTTCATATACTACTGGGAATCTTTCATTATAGAACTTGGCTTGTATATTCCAATGATGGGATTCCTCAAAATGCCCTAGGTCTTCGTGAGCAAGCAAGTTGGATGCACACCCACTAGTTTCTTTTATTGAGCTTTCATACACTTATAGCTCTAGTGCATCCGTTGCATGGCAATCCCTACTCACTCACATTGATATCTATTAATGGGCATCTTCATAGCCCGTTGATACGCCTAGTTGATGTGAGACTATCTTCTCCTTTTTTGTCTTCTATACAACCACCATTCTATTCAACCTATAGTGCTATGTCCATGGCTCACGCTCATGTATTGCGTGAAGATTGAAAAAGTTTGAGAACACCAAAAGTATGAAACAATTGCTTGGCTTGTCATCGGCGTTGTGCATGATTTGAATACGTTGTGTGGTGAAGATGGAGCATAGCCAGACTATATGATATTGTAGGGATAACTCTCTTTCGCCATGTAATTTTGAAGAGACGTAATTGCTTGGTTAGTATGCTTGAAGTATTATTATTTTTATGTTAATATTAAACTTTTGTCTTGAATCTTATGGATCTGAATATTCTTGCCACAATAAAGATAACTACATGGATAAATATGTTAGGTAGCATTCCACATCAAAAATTATGTTTCTATCATTTACCTACTCGAGGACGAGCAGGAATTAAGCTTGGGGATGCTGATACGTCTCCAACGTATCTATAATTTTTGATTGTTCCATGCTATTATATTATCAACCTTGGATGTTTCACATGCATTTATACGCTATTTTATATGATTTTTGGGACTAACCTATTAACCCAGAGCCCAGTGCTAGTTTCTGTTTTTTCCTTGTTTTAGAGTATTGCAGAAAAGGAAAATCAAACGGAGTCCAATTGACCTGAAACTTCACGGAACTTAATTTTGGAAGGAAAGCAACCCGGGAGACTTGGAGTCCACTTAAGGGAAGCAACGAGGAAGCCACGAGGCAGGGGGGCGCTCCCTCCACCCTCGTGGCCCCCCTGACGTACCTCTTCCGCCTATATATCTCCATATACCCTAAAACGATCGGGGAGCACAATAGATCGGTAGTTCTGCCGCCAGAAGCCTCTGTAGCCACAGAAAACCAATCTAGACCCGTTCCGGCACCCTGTCGGAGGGGGAATCCCTCTCCAGTGGCCATCTTCATCATCCCGGTGCTCTTCATGACGAGGAGGGAGTAGTTCTCCCTCGGGGCTGAGGGTATGTACCAGTAGCTATGTGTTTGATCTCTCTCTCTCTCTCTCTCGTGTTCTTGAGGTGGTACGATCTTGATGTATCGCGAGCTTTGCTATTATAGTTGGATCTTATGATGTTTTCTCCCCCTATACTCTCTTGTAATGGATTGAGTTTCCCCTTTGAAGTTATCTTATCGGATTGAGTCTTTAAAGATTTGAGAACACTTGATGTATGTCTTGCCGTGCGTATCTGTGGTGACAATGGGATATCACGTGATTCACTTGATGTATGTTTTCGTGATCAACTTGCGGGTTCCGCCCATGAACCTATGCATAGGGGTTGGCACACGTTTTCATCGTGATTCTCCGGTAGAAACTTTGGGGTACTTTGGTTGAATTGATGAATCTGAGATTGTGTGATGCATATCGTATAATCATACCCACAGATACTTGAGGTGACATTGGAGTATCTAGGTGACATTAGGGTTTTGGTTGATTTGTGTCTTAAGGTGTTATTCTAGTACGAACTCTAGGGCTATTTGTGACACTTATAGGAATAGCCCAACGGATTGATTGGAAAGAATAACTTTGAGGTGGTTTCGTACCCTACCATAATCTCTTCGTTTGTTCTCTATTATTAGTGACTTTGGAGTGACTCTTTGTTGCATGTTGTGGGATAGTTATGTGATCCAATTATGTTATTATTGTTGAGAGGACTTGCACTAGTGAAAGTATGAACCCTAGGCCTTGTTTACTATCATTGCAATACCGTTTTTGCTCACATTTATCATTAATTACCTTGCTGTTTTTATATTTTCAGATCACAAAAACCTTTATCTACTATCCATATTGCACTTGTATCACCATCTCTTCGCCGAACTAGTGCACCTATACAATTTACCATTGTATTGGGTGTGTTGGGGACACAAGCGACTCTTTGTTATTTGGTTGCAGGGTTGCTTGAGAGAGACCATCTTCATCCTACGCCTCCTATGGATTGATAAACCTTAGGTCATCCACTTGAGGGAAATTTGCTACTGTCCTACAAACCTCTGCACTTGGAGGCCCAACAACGTCTACAAGAAGAAGGTTGTGTAGTAGACACCAATGCTCCACCGACCTCAACTCCAACTCCATATATTCACGTTCAGGGAGAAAAAAATAGGAGAGAAGGATTCATCGCGTTTTACGATACGGAGCCGCCCCAAGCCCTAATCTCTCTCGGGAGGGCTGATCTGGAGTCCGTTCAGGGCTCTGGAGAGGGGAATCCGTCGCCATCGTCATCATCAATCTTCCTCCATCACCAATTTCATGATGCTCACCGCCGTGCGTGAGTAATTCCATCGTAGGCTTGCTGGACGATGATGGGTTGGATGATATTTATCATGTAATCGAGTTAGTTTTGTTAGGGTTTGATCCCTAGTATCCATTATGTTCTGAGATTGATGTTGCCATGACTTTGCTATGCTTAATGCTTGTCACTGGGACCCGAGTGCCATGATTTCAGATCTGAACCTATTATGTTTTCATGAATATATGCGAGTTCTTGATCCTATCTTGCAAGTCTATAGTCACCTATTATGTTTTATGATCCGTTAACCCCGAAGTGACAATAATCGGGATACTTATCGGTGATGAGCGTAGTTTGAGGAGTTCATGTATTCACTAAGTGTTAATGCTTTGGTCCGGTACTCTATTCAAAGGAGGCCTTAATATCCGTTAGTTTCCAATAGGACCCCGCTGCCACGGGAGGGTAGGACAAAAGATGTCATGCTATTTCTTTTCCATAAGCATGTATGACTGTATTCGGAATATGTGCCTACATTATATTGATGAACTGGAGCAAGTTCTGTGTCACCCTATGTTATAACTATTGCATGAGGAATCATATCCGACATAATTATCCATCACTGATCCGTTGCCTACGAGCTTTTCACATATTGTTCTTCGCTTATTTACTTTTTCGTTGCTATAGTTACAATCACTATAAAACCAAAACTATTACTTTTGCTACCATTACCGCTACTATCATATTACTTTGCTACTAAATACTTTGCTGCAGATATTAAGTTTCCAGGTGTGGTTGAATTGACAAAAACTGCTAATACTTGAGAATATTCTTTGGATCCCCTTGTGTCAAATCTATAAATTTGGGTTGAATACTCTACCCTCGAAAACTGTTGCGATCCCCTATACTTGTGGGTTATCAAGACTATTTTCTAGCGCCATTGCCGGGGAGCATAGCTCTATTCTTTTAGTCACTTGGGATTTATATCTGTTGGTCACTATGAAGAACTTGAAAGATAAAAGAACCAATATTTCCCCTCAACTACGAGGGGAGGTAAGGAACTGCCATCTAGCTCTCCACTTGATTCACCTTCTGTTTTGAGTAAACTTGCGACACCTACACCTGCTATTCATTCTGATATGTCACATGTTATTGATGATGCCACTTCTGCTTTGCATGATACTTATGATGAAACTACTTCTATGCTTGATAATACTATGCTACTAGGTGAATTTCTTGATGAACAACTTGCTAGGGTTAGAGAGAATGAAATTATTGAAACTGATAATATTGATGAAAGTGATGATGAAGATTCCCCCCTAGGTATGAATTGCCTATTGTGCGTGAGGGTTATGTTATGGATGAAGAAACAGCTAGAGACTTCTTAGCTTGCAATGATAGATCTGACCTTAAGAAATTATTAGCTAAGCTTAAAGAAAATTCTTTGAATGCTAGAATGAAATATGACCCTGCTTTTGCTACTTCACCTATCTTTATTTCCGATAAGGATTATGATTTCTCTGTCGACCCTGAGTTAATTACTTTAGTTGAATCCGATCATTTTTAGGGCTATGAATCTGAAACTGTTGTGGCACATCTACTAAATTAAATGATATAGCCACCCTGTTCACTAATGATGAGAAAACTCGCTATTACTCGCCTGATCATCCTCTCAAGAAAAATGAAATACTTGATATCTTTTATAATGGACTCACTGATGCTTCCAGAGACCACCTGGATAGTTGTGCTGGTTGTGTTTTCAGGGAAAGAACTGTTGAAGAAGCTGAATTGCTATTGAATAATATGTTGAGTAATGAAAATGATTGGACACTTCCTGAACCAACTCCTAAGCCAACTCCGAAGAAAAGGGGTATTCTATTTCTCAGTCTCGAAGATATGCAAGAGGCAAAGAAATCTATGAAAGAAAAAGGTATTAAAGCTTAAGATGTTAAGAATTTACAACCTATTGAAGAAATACATGGTCTTGATAACCCGACACAGGTAGTAAAGGAAAATTCTCTCTATAGATTTTATAAATGTGAAATCCCATTTACTAAGTTTTCTAGCCAATGCTTGGATGAGTTTCATGACTTTATGGTTTGGCAAGAAGACTTCAATGCTTATGTTGGTAGACAATTGAAACGTAATGCTTATATGATTGAACACTTGAGTGACTATATGTCTAGAGTTAAAGGTGAACTTAAACTTATTAGTAAACATGCTTCTATGGGTACCACTGAAGTAGAACAAGTACTTAAAGCTCAAAATGATTTGCTCAATGAATTAAATAATAAGTAAAATGATAATGCTGTTAGAGTTATGACTAGAGGGGGTAAAATGACTCAGGAACCTTTGTATCCTGAAGGCCACCCTAAGAGAATCGAGCAAGATTCTTAGAGAACTAATATTGATGCACCTAGTTCTTCTAAGAAGAAGAAAACGAAAAATGATAGAACTTTGTATGCTTCTAGTGAACCCGTTATTGACACACCTGAGAATCCCAATGATATTTCTATTTCTGATGCTGAAACACAATCTGGTAATGAACATGAACCTACTGACAATATTAATGATGATGTTCATGTTGATGCTCAACCTAGTAATGATAATGATGTAGAGATCGAACCTGTTGTTGATCTTGATAACCCACAATCAAAGAATCAACGTTATGATAAGAGAGACTTCGTTGCTAGGAAGCACGGTAAAGAAAGAGAACCATGGGTTCATAAACCCATGCCTTTTCCTCCTAAACCATCCAAGAAAAAGGATGATGAGGATTTTGAGCGCTTTGCTAAAATGATTAGACCTGTCTTTTTGCATATGCGTTTGACTGATATGCTTAAAATGAATCCTTATGCTAACTACATGAAGGATATTGTTACTAATAAAAGAAAGATACGGGAAGCTGAAATTTCCACAATTCTTGCTAATTATACTTTTAAAGGTGGAATACCACAGAAACTAGGAGATCCAGGAGTGCCAACTATACCATGCTCTATTAAAAGAAACTATGTTAAAACTGCTTTATGTGATCTTGGAGCCGGTGTTAGTGTTATGCCTCTTTCTTTATATCGTAGACTTGATTTGAATAAGTTGACACCTACTGAAATATCTTTGCAAATGGCTGATAAATCAACTGCTATACCTATCGGTATTTGTGAGGATGTGCCTGTTGTGGTTGCAAACGTTACTATTTTAACGGACTTTGTTATTCTTGATATTCCCGAGGACGATAGTATGTCGATTATCCTTGGTAGACCCTTTTCGAATACTGTAGGGGGTGTTATTGATTACAACAAAGGCAATGTCACTTTTCATGTTAATGGTAATGATCATACGGTACACTTTCTGAGGAAACGACCTCAAGTCCACAGAACAATAGTTTCCAAGCGAGTTCGGGCAAAGCCACATTCGAGATTCTCTATGGAAGAAAGTGCCATACTCCTCCTAATTGGTCAGAGACTGGTGAGCGCCAACTTCTTGGCAATGACTTAATCACAAAGGCTGAAGAAATGTGCAAAGTCATCCGTCAAAATCTCAAAGCCGCGCAATCGCGTCAGAAGAGTTACTATGATAGCAAGCATCATGACTTGGCTTTCGAGATAGGAGACCATGTCTACCTGCGTGTCTCTCCAATGAAAGGTACTCGTCACTTCGGTATCAAAGGGAAGCTTGCCCCTAGATACGTGGGTCCTTTCAAGATCATTGGCAAAATAGGCGATCTCGCCTATCAACTTGAGCTTCCATCCAACTTTGCAAACGTGCACGACGTGTTCCACGTGTCTCAGCTTCGCAAGTGTTTCAAGACTCCTGACCGCACCATCAACTTCGAATAGATTGATCTCCAAGAAGACATGTCTTATCATGAGCATCCCGTTGCTATCCTTGCAGAAACCGAGCGCAAGACTCGCAAGAAGTCTATCAAATTCCTGAAAGTGAAGTGGTCACATCATTCCGACCAAGAAGTCACTTGGGAACGTGAGTACCACCTCCGTTCCGAATATCTGGAGTTCTTTTAGTCCTAGATCTCGGGACGAGATCCTTTCGTAGTGGTGGAGTGTTGTAACGCCCTAGATGTAAGTTACCATATTTGTACTCTGAATCTTGCCATTTTCGGTTCTAAGTTATGAGATTTCCCCGTGGTTGGGTTTTGTCTTTGTTTTGCATTTTGCTCATGTCATGCATCTCATATCATGTCTTCATGTGCATCGCATTTGCATACGTTTTCGTCTCATGCATTTGAGCATTTTCCCCGTTGTCCGTTTTGTAATCCGACACTCCTACGTCCTCCGGTGCCCCCTTTTGCCTCTTTTCGTGTGCGGGTGTTATACTTTCTCGGAATGGACTGAGATTTGCCAAGCAGCTTTGCTACACCACCGGTAGACCGCCTGTCAAGTTTCGTGCCATTTGGAGTTCGTTTGATACTCCAACGGCTAACCGGGGAACCGTAAAGGCCTCGTGTGTGTTGCAGCCCAACACCCCTCCAAAGTGTCCCAATAACCCATCCAAACCCCCTCCATCCTCTCGGCCGTTCGATCACGATCACGTGGCCGAAAACTGCTCCCCATTTGGACTCTCCTAGCTCTCTCTAGCTATAAAAATGTCTCCTCCTCCTCCATTCGCGGTCTAACCCTAGCCCCTTCTTCCCCGCGCCGCCGGACACGTCCGCCCGCGCAGGACACGTCCACCGGCCACGCCGCCCGGACGAATCACCACCTACCACATCATCGCCGCCGCCCCCGCGCCCAATCACTGCCAGCCACGTCGCCTCCCCGCGGCTCCCATCGAACCGGGCCCGCCGGAGCCCATCGCGGGCCCTCCCGGCCCGATCCGCCCGCGCCGCCCGGCTCTCTCCCCGCCGGCGACCCGCGCAACTGCCGCCGCCGTCCGAGCGCCGCCCGTGCCTCTCCACCACCGCGCTCCGCCGCCCGGCCCGCATCGCCTCGCCCAGCGCCGGCCGCCCCCCCCGCCGCCGACAACCTTACCCGCGCCGCCGCCTCGCCCCACACGCCACCGCGCCTCGCCGCCGCCCCGCGCTAGCTCGCCGCTGCTTCGGCCGCCGCTTGCCACGAGCGCCGCCGCCACCGGAGCTCGCCGGTCGCTGCCCTCCTCGCCGGAGTTCCGCAACCGGCCGGATACACCATGGGGTGGATCAGGTCCACCCGCACGATGAACCAAACGCCGTCCCTGCTCCCTGGATCTCTCCGTCCCGCTCGCCCTCGTCCCGCGTTGACTTTTCGCGAGGTGAAAATTCCACGAATTCCTTTTTCCCCTCATGTTTTCTAGCTCCGTTCTACATGCCATAACTCCTCATTCGTAGCTCTGTTTTGCATGCATGATATATCAAAATGCTCATCAGGATGTGCTCTTCATTTTGCTCCATTGTGCCATGCTTGTTTGAGTCCATCTTGATGCCCAAATTGTTGATGCAAGAGCACTATAAAATGTTAGTTCCTGTTATTTAGAAGATTATGAGCTTTTGTCATTTTTGCTACATTTGTTGTGTGCTTCATATGGGCATGAGCTCTACATGTGTTTTGGGCTATTCCATGCCATCTTTACAGGGGTGTATGCCATGTATTTTTGTGATCAAGGTGGTGACTAGCACAAGCATGCAAAGTAGCTCTCGTAATATTGCTGATTTCAGGGACTTAGAATTTCACTAAGTCTTTGCTCTGCTGTTATTTTTATGCCATGTGTTCATGTTGCTACAGAGAGATCCATGCTTCTTTTGTGTATGTTCAGTAAGGATGATTTGGGCATATGGTTCTGGTCTATCCATCCATGCCCCTTTTTGCATTTATGGAGAGCCCTAGCATGACTCAATATTGCTCTACTTTTGCTATAAAATTTTTCTGGCAGATTGTTTACGTGTTAATCAATTTTGCCAAGGTTCTTGTAGTTGATCCATGCATGCTATGAGATGGTTCTTGCCATGGTTAGCTTCTTGAACATGTCTTCTTGCTGGTAGTATTCTTAGATTGTCATGCAATGCCTTGTGTTGAGTGCACCGAGCTCGCAAACATGCCTTCATAATTCTGTTTTCGCCATGTCCAGTTTTCTGCTAAGTCTGAATCTGTTAACGGAACTTGCTATGTTTACATGGGTGCCATCATATCTTCTGATCCTTTTTGGCTTATGGTCAGTAAGAGACTTTTGTTATATGCTTTGAGTAGATTCATACCATGCCCTTGTTTGCTATGTTCTGTTCCTGTAGCATGTTGTTATCTTGCTCTAAATATTGCTTCCTGATTTAATTTCTGGCATGTTATTTTCACTTAGTCTGTGATGCTGATATCTTTTGCACTTTTGCCATGCTTGTTTGAACCTGCTCTTGTGTGATTTAGCCGTAGCTCAGTGTTCATCTTTTGTCAAGCATCTTGAGTAGATCTGTGCCATGTGTTCTGTTTCTATGTTGGAGTGCAGTAACTTAGTTTCTTGTTGCACTCTAGATGGCATCGTGCTGTTAATCGCAGAATTGTGCCATTATCGTTTTGCTTGCCATTTGCAAACCGTGCATCCGATTCCGGTGATCTTTATATCGATTTTTACCGAAATCAACTCATCTTTCCAGCGGCACTCTTGGTTTGCCAAGTTGAGGCCTGGTTCAATCTTTTCCTTCTGGAGCACGCATATGCATTGCATATCACATCCCGCATATCATGTGATGTTTTGCATCATGTTGCTTGCGCATTGCACCGTGGTTGATTGTTGTTTTCCTTTGCTTGTGTTTCTTGCTTTGGGTAGAGCCGGGAGACGAGTACGTGATCAAGGAACCCGTTGAGTACGCTTACGAGGATCAAGCTTTCGTCAGCTCGGAGAACTTTGCAGGCAAGATGACCATACCCTCGAACTCACTTCTATCTTTGCTTGCTAGTTGCTCGCTCTATTGGTATGCCGCGATACCTACCACATGCTTTATCATGCCTCCCATATTGCCATGTCAAACCTCTAACCCACCTTTCCTAGAAAACCATTGTTTGGCTATGTTACCGCTTTGCTCAACCCCTCTTATAGCGTTGCTAGTTGCAGGTCAAGATGGAGTTTGTTCCTTGTTGGAACATGATTATTGTAGGGATATCATTATTATATGTTGTTTACTTTAATGCATCTATATACTTGGTAAAGGGTGTAAGGCTCGGCCTTATGCCTGGTGTTTTGTTCCACTCTTGCCGCCCTAGTTTTGGTCATACCGGTGTTATGTTCCTTGATTTTGCGTTCCTTACGCGGTTGGGTTATAATGGGAACCCCTTGACAGTTCGCCTTGAATAAAACTCCTCCAGCAAGGCCCAACCTTGGTTTACCATTTGCCACCTAAGCCTTTTTCCCTTGGGTTCCGCGGACTCAAGGGTCATCTTTATTTTAAACCCCCCGGGCCAGTGCTCCTCTGAGTGTTGGTCCAACCTGTCAGCAGCCGGTGGCCACCAGGGGCAACTCTGGGTTGGCCTACCGGAATCTTGGACAATCTGGTGTGCCCTGAGAACGAGATATGTGCAGCTCCTATCAAGATTTGTCGGCACATTCGGGCGGCTTTGTTGGTCTTGTTTTACCATTGTCGAAATGTCTTGTAACCGGGATTCCGAGTCTGATCAGGTCATCCTGGGAGAAGGAATATCCTTCATTGACCGTGAGAGCTTGTGATGGGCTAAGTTGGGACACCCCTGCAGGGTTTTGAACTTTCGAAAGCCGTGCCCGCGGTTATGGGTAGATGGGAGTTTGTTAATGTCCGGTTGTAGAGAACTTGAAACTTAACTTAATTAAAATGAATCAACCGCATGTGTAGCCATGATGGTATCTTTTCGGCGGAGTCTGGGAAGAGAACATGGTCTCGTGTTATGCTTGAACGTAAGTAGTTTCAGGATCACTTCTTGATCTTATAGCTTCTCGACCGTGCTTTGCTACTCTTCTTGCTCTCATTTGCGTAAGTTAGCCACCATATATGCTAGTGCTTGCTGCAGCTCCACCTCACTACCTTTTCCTACCCATAAGCTTAAATAGTCTTGATCGCAAGGGTGTGAGATTGCTGAGTCCCCGTGATTCACAGATTACTTCCAAAAACCAGATGCAGGTGCCGATGATGCCAGTGTAGGGGAGTTCGATGAGGATTCGGACATTACTATGTTTCCTTTCTGGTCGATCAGTAGTGGAGCCCAGTTGGGGCGATCGGGATCTATGCATTAGGGGTTGTCTTTCTTTATTTGGTTCCGTAGTCGGACCTTGATCGTATCTAGATGTTGTAATGCTATATTTATGTATTGTGTGAAGTGGTGATTGTAAGCCAACTCTTTATCCCTCTCTTATTCAGTACATGGGATGTGTAAAGATTACCCCTCTTGCGACATGCCTACTATGCGGTTATGCCTCTAAGTCGTGCTCCGACACGTGGGAGATATAGCCGCATCGTGGGTGTTACACCATGATTCAGCCCATTTGTGATTAAACATGTTTGCAATGACAATTAGAGATTATAGTTTCTCATTCCATGCATAAGTAGCTAGGAGTGGATAATGATTTATCTTGGATATCAACATTGCGGTAAAATGATTGTGATGTAGTATGATGATATGGTATCCTCCTCTGAATGTTTGAGTGGTTGACTTGGCACATGTTCATGCATGTAGTTGAATCAAAACCAACATAGCCTCTGTGATATTTATGTTCATGGTGTTCATATCCTACTCATGCTAGTGTCCAATGTTACTTATGCATAATGGATGTTCATGACCGTTGTTGCTCTCTAGCTGGCCGCTTCTCAATCTATTTGCTAGCCTTCGCCTGTACTAAGTGGGAATTCTGCTTGTACATTAAAAACCTTGAACCCAAAGTTATTCCAGATGAGTCCACCATACCTACCTATATGCGGTATTACCCTGCCTTCCTAAGTAAATTTGCATGTGCCACCTCTAAAATTTTCTAATAAATATCCTTTTTGTGTGCCCGGATCGTTCATAGAAAAACAGGAGGTGGTCGGTATCTTCCATTCTAAGCGGGTTATTCTCAAGTCGAGTGTTTATTCACTCGCCATCGCACGAGAAAAGAGTTGTAATAGGGATGCCCAGTCCCAAACTACAAACAGAAAAAGCTTACAAATAATCAAACAAAAACTCCCAATGGAGTCAAAACCTTTACTTTTATCGCTTGGGAACCACCACTAGCATGCTTAGCATGGAAGATATTTATTACTGATGGTCGTGAAGCAAATGACAAGGGTGCATGTCTCAAAATATGATATACCTCTGTTTTAATAACTTGAGCTCTGGCACCTCTGCAAATCACTGCTTCCCTCTGCGAAGGAACTATCTATTTACTTTTATGTTGTGTCATCACCTTCTAAAACAAGCGCCAGAACCTGATAGCACTACTTTCATGACTTATGCATTGTGTGTAGCTAATGTTGGGTGCATCATGACTGGATCTTTTCTACCATGAATTACAATGTTTAGTCGCTGCTTGAACTTTGGAGGTGCTTTGCATTTATGTTTTGGGGTCTCAGAAAGGGCTAGCGAGATACCACTATTGTCATATTATATCATGGTTGTTTTGATAATGTGTTGCCGTTTGAGATATTTTATTATTGCTCGCTAGCTGATTATGTAATCGATATGATTTAATATAATTTTTAAGAGTTATTGTCGGCGTGGTTAGTTATAATGTTGGCGGAAAACCTGGGTGATGTTTAAGCTTATTTATGCAAACAAAGAGCAAAAGAGTTCGTAAAAGTTCTTCTTTTTCACTTTCAGTTTATCAACTGAATTCCTTGAGGACAAGAAAATGTTTAAGCTTGGGGGAGTTGATACGTCTCCAACGTATCTACTTTTCCTAACGCTTTTCCTCTTGTTTTGGACTCTAATTTGCATGATTTGAATGAAACTAACCCTGAACTGACGCTGTTTTCAGCAGAACTACCATGGTGTTGTTTTTGTGCAGAAATAGAAGTTCTCGAAATGGAACGAAACTTTGCGAGGATTTTTTTATACAATAAATAAGAATTTCTGGAGCTAAGATCCACTGGAGGGGAGCACATGGGTGGGCACAACCCACCAGGGCACGCCCCCTCTTGGTGCGCCCAGGTGGGTTGTCCCCACCCGGTGGCCCCGCAGATCCTGAAACTGACGCTATAAAATCCTATTTTTCTAGAAAAAATCAGAGAGAAAGAATTTTCACGATCCACGAGACGAAGCCGCCGTCACCTCTTGTTCTTCATCGGGAGGCCAGATCTGGAGTCCGTTTGGGGCTATGGAGAGGGGGATCTTCTTTCTTCGTCATCACCAACCCTTCTCCATCGCCAATTCCATGACGCTCTCCACCGGGAGTGAGTAATTCCTTCATAGGCTCACTGGTCGGTGAGGAGTTGGATGAGATTCATCATGTAATCGAGTTAGTTTTGTTAGGGCTTGATCCCTAGTATCTATTATGTTGTGAGATTGATGTTGCTATGACTTTGCCATGCTTAAGTCTTGTCACTTTGGGCCCGGATGCCATGAATCTAGATCTAAATAGTTTATGTTATCACCACTATATCCATGTTCTAGATTCGATCTTGCAAGTTATAGTCACCTACTACATGTTATGATCCGGAAACCCCGGAGTGACAATAGTCGGGACCACTCCCAGTGATGACCGTAGTTTGAGGAGTTCATGTATTCATCGTGTGTTAATGCTTTGTTTCGATTCTCAATTAAAAGGAGGCCTTAATATCCCTTAGTTTCCAATATGGACCACGCTGCCACGAGAGGGTAGGATAAAAGATGCGATGCAAGTTCTTTTCATAAGCATGTATGACTATTTACGGAATACATGCTGATACGTCTCCAACGTATCTATAATTTTTTATTGTTCCATGTTGTTATGTTATCAATCTTGGATGTCTTATAATCATTTTATAGTCATTTTATATCGTTTTTTGGTAATAACCTACTGACATAGTGCCAAGTGCCAGTTCATGTTTTTTCGTGTTTTTTACATCGCAAAAAATCAATATCAGACGTAGTGCAAATGCCACGAAACTTTACAGAGATTTTTTAGGGACCAGATGGAACATGTTGGGCCCTGGTTGCACCTGGGGGAGTCCTGAGGAGGGGACAACCCACCAGGGCGCGCCAGGAGGCCCAGGCGCGCCCTGGTGGGTTGTGCCCACCTCGGGTGCTCCCTGGACCGCCTCTTTGCTCTATAAATACCCAAATATTCCCCAAACCCTAGGGGAGTCGACGAAATTTTCATCCAGCTGCCGCAGAGTTGAGAACCACCAGATCCAATCTAGAGACAATCTCGGATGGGGTTCACCACCTCCATTGGTGCCTCTCCGATGATGCGTGAGTAGTTCTTTGTAAACCTTGGGGTCTGTAGCTAGTAGCTAGATGGCTTCATGTCTCTCTCTTAATTCTCAATACAATGGTATCTTGGAGATCCATATGATGTAACTCTTTTTGCGGTGTGTTTGTTGGGATCTGATGAAGTTTGAGTTTATGGTCAGTCATATCTTTGTATATCCATGAAAGTGTTTGAGTTTCTTTGATCTCTTTTATGCATGATCTCTTATAGCCTCGTATTTCTTCTCCGATATTTGGGTTTTGTTTGGCCAACTTGATCTATTTATCTTACAATGGGAAGAGGTGCCCGGAGTGGGCTCGATCTTACGGTGCTTGATCCTAGTGACAGAAAGGGAACCGACACGTATGTATCGTTGCTAATAAGGATAAAAAGATGGGATCTATATCTTACGCAATAGATAAACGGATCTTGTCTACATCATGTCATCATTCTTATTGCATTACTCCATTTTTCCATGAACTTAATACACTAGATGAATGATAGATAGTGGTCGATGTGTGGAGTAATAGTAGTAGATGCCGGCAGGAGTCGCTCTACTAATCTTGGACATGATGCCTATGTAATGATCATTGCCTGGATATCATCATAATTATTTGAGGTTCTATCAAGTGCCCAACAGTAATTTGTTCACCCACCGCTTTGCTATTTTTCTCGAGAGAAGCCACTAGTGAAATGTACGGCTCCTGGGTCTCTTTCTCATATTATTTGCCTTTGCGATCTACTTTTATTTGCGTTTATTTTCAGATCTATTAATCCAAAAACCCAAAAATACTTTGCTGCACTTTTATTTTATTCGTGATCTATTTATCCAATATATTACAACCTTTTTCCCGTCACGCACCAATTTCTGGCACCGTTACCCAAAGGGATTGACAAGCCCTTTAACACGTCGGGTTGCGAGGATTTGTTATCTGTGTGCTGGGGCTGTTTACGTTGTGTTGCTTGGTTCTTTTACTGGTTCGATAACCTTGGTTTCATATCTGAGGGAAATACCTACCGCCGTTGTGCTGCATCATCCCTTCCTCTTTGGGGAAATACCAACGTAGCTTCAAGTGACATCAAAAGGAATTTCTGGCGCTGTTGCCGGGGAGGATCTTCAACATAATGAGGTTCCTAATCACAAATCTCATCTCCTTTCAATTCACATTATTTGCCATTTGCCTCTTGTTTTCTTCTCCCCCCACTTCACAAAATTTTGTCGTTTTATTCACCTCTGTTTTTTCGTTCGCCGTTTTCTTGCCGGATCTATTTTTGCGTGTAGTCTTGCTTGTCGTTATGGATAGTTCGTCCTCTATTGCTTACACTCCCGAGGATGAAGTCCTCAACTTTAAACAAAGGGGAGGAGAAAATTTGAAAGATGCTTGGTATAGAATTTGCAATGCTCATAATAGATCTATCTGTAAGCAATCTACCGTTGTGCTTCTGCGTTGTTTTTATGTTGGCATAGATTCGTCCTTGATACGATTACCGGTGGCAATTTCTTAATGAGTCCTCCTTTTGATGCTCTTAATGCTACGGGAAATTTAGTGGGCTCACCACCTCTTATGGTTAATGTAACAATTTTGACTCTTGATCATGCTATGGAAAGATTAGATGCTATCGAAAAGAAAATGCTCACCGAAGATAATATGGAAATTATACATAAAAAGATGCATTATTTTGCTACTAATCTTGGCTCAAAATGGGCGATATTTTTAAGTTGTTAAAAGAGAGGGGTACCTTAATCCATGAAAGAATAGAAGTAAGTCCGTGTCAGATCGATAAATTGGAAGAAATCTTTAGTAATCTAAGCACGACTTTTACTACCACTAAAATAATTGAAGAAACTCCCATAAAGAGTATCAGATCCAGGAACAAGGGTGCAACTTCTAGTGATAGCAATAAAGGAGATCTTAAGATGATTAGTGTCCACCCTGATTTTGTTGAAGTAATAAGAGATCCTTTTTGCAAGAATGAAATCTTTAAATTTACCCCTAGAAGTATTCCTATCGAAGGTCTTTATGATAAATCCTTGAAGGATTCTAAATGTTTCATTGAAGAGTTGGACAAACATGACAAAACTTAGATCCTTGCCTTATGCCTAGCCAAGGGCGTAAAACTATAGCGCTTGTTGGGAGGCAACCCAATGAATAAATTTTATTTTTGACTTTTGCTTTCTGTTCTTGTGTGTTCACACAATTATGCTACTGTTGTTATTGTGTTTTTTATGTTTTAATTAGTGTTTGTGCCAAGTAAAGCCTTTAGGATCTTCTTGGGTGATAGTTGTTTGATCTTGCTGAAAAAAACTGAAACTTTTACGCTCACGAAATTAATTTTCGTCTTTTATCAGAGAGTGATGAAATACCTATTCGACTTGTAGATCAATATACAAATTGCTCAGGTCGTTCTAATTTTTCAGAATTTTTGGAGTTACATAAGTATTCGAAATAGTTAGATTGCTACAGACCATTTTGTTTTGACAGATTCTGTTTTGTTTGTGTTGTGTGCTTATTTTGATGGCTCTATGGTTTTCTTTGATGAGTTTTCGCCACAGAAAAGTTGGAATACAGTAGATATAATACAAAAACAAAATATGAATTGGTTTAACACAACACTAGTAGTAGCATATTATTCTCATACTAACGGATCTCATGAAGGTTTTGTTTAGTTTTGTGTGATTGAAGTTTTCAAGTTTTTGGTTATCTTACGATGGATCAAGGAAGAATAGAAGAGCCTAAGCTTGGGGATGCCCCGGCATCCCAAGCTATTATCCAAGAATGAGCAACCAACTAAGCTTGGGGATGCCCCCGAGTGGCATCCCCGCTTTCTTCCAACAACTATCTGTATTTTATCAAGACTATATTTTTTATTCGTCACATGATATGTGTTTTGCTTGGAGCGTCTTGTATGACATGTGTCTTTTCTTGTTTTATTTTGTGTTTTAAGCCATCAATCCTTGATGGACAGACCTATTTAAAAGAGCCAAAATTATGCCATGAGTTGCTAGAATTGCTCTATATGCTTTACTTAAATCTTTTATGAGCTAGGACTTGCTCTAGTGCTTCACTTATATCTTTTTGAGCACGGTGTGATTAGTATTTTTGAAGAAATTCTCTCTAATTTCACTTAGATTTATTTGAGAGTTAGTAAAATTTTGAAGAAGTTCTCTCTTGCTTCACTTAGATTATTTTGAGAGAAAGAAAATTTGTTATGCTCATGATCTTCACTTATATTTGTTTGAGCTTATGAAAAGCAACACATGAAAATTAGTTCCAAAGTGATAGACATCCAAGAAGGATAAATAAATAAAGGAAAAATGTCATGAAGATCATCGGACAAATTAAACTTGATTCTTAGTAATAGTTTGACGATATGAAGATGTGATATGTGCGTTATGTTGTTGAGTAATTGTGCTCTAGTAAGAATATTGGTGTTAAGATTTGTGATTCCCTATGCATGCACAAAAGTCAATAATCATGCAATGGAAATTGTATCCTACTTATGGCGTATTGTTCGGTGTTAATTATGCTTAATGCTTGCTTATGAGATTATCCGTTTCTTTGTTGGTCGCTTCCCAATCTTTTGCTAGCCTTCACTTTGCACCAAGTATGATCTCTACTTGTGCATCCAAAATCCTTTAAACTAGTTTTGCCACATGAGTCCACTATATCTACCTATATGCGGTATTCTTTTGCCGTTCTAAGCAAATTTCCATGTTCCATCTCTAATTTTCAAAATAAACTTCTCTTTTGTGTGTTTGTTTCGCTCGCGGAATGATAATGGGTGGCTAATATTTTCCATGTTGGATGTGTTATTCTCAAGATGAGTGTTTATTCACATGTCATTGCACGAGAGTAAGGCAAAGGTCTTAGAGATGCCCAGTCCCGAAATGCAAAAATGAATTTACTTTATGTTGTCAAATAATAAATTCCTTGGAAAGTGTTGGTATGGATGGCACCCGTGGATACGGTTAGCCAAGGAAAGTGAAAGTTATGGTGGAAAAAGGAATAAACTTTATTTTCTGTTTGGGATCCGCCTATGGCATATATAGCATGGAAAGTGTTCGGAACTCTAAGTCGTTTTCGTTGGTGGGATGGATACACCTCCCAAAATGTTTTTATCTCTAATCTTTTCTCTTTGAGCTCTGGCACCTCTACAAATCCCTACTTCCCTCTGCGAAGGGCCTTTCTTTTACTTTATGCACTTTTTATTTTGAAATTTGATTCTCCATCTTCTCTAATAAAAAGCACCAACTAGGAGGCAATATGATCATACTTAAGTATTGGGTGTAGCTAATATCCGAGTGTGTTTCATGAATGGATCGATGTTTGAGCATGATGGGCTAGGGATAACTTATTTTAGTATTGATATTTTGAAAGACAAGGTTGCTTGTTGATATGCTTGAGTATGTAAATTATTAGGTCAAAATTAGACTATTGCTTTGAATCACATAAAAGTCCAAATGTCCATGCTATAACGAAATGAATATGTTATGACATGATAGACAACACTCCACATCAAAAATTCTGTTTTTATCACTTACCTACTCGAGGACGAGCAGGAGTTAAGCTTGGGGATGCTGATACGTCTCCAACGTATGTATAATTTTTGATTGTTCCATGCTGTTATGTTATCAATCTTGGATGTTTTATAATCATTTTATATCATTTTTTCGTACTAGCCTATTGACATAGTGCCAAGTGCCAGTTCCTGTTTTTTCCGTGTTTTTACATCGTAGAAAATCAATATCAGCCAGAGTCGAAATGCCACAAAACTTTACGGAGATTTTTTATGGAATAGAAGGAACATGTTGGGCCCTGGTTGCACCTGGGGGGAATCTCGAGGAGGCGACAACCCACCAGGGCGCACCCTGGTGGGTTGTGCCCACCTCGGGTGCCCCCTGGACAACCTCTTTGCTCTATAAATACCCAAATATTCCCAAAACCCTAGGGGAGTCGACAGAATTTTCATCCAGTTGCCGTAGAGTCCAGAACCACTAGACCCAATCTAGAGACAATCTTGGATGGGGTTCACCACCTCGATTGGTGCCTCTTCGATGATTCGTGAGTAGTTCTTTGTAGACCTTGGGGTCCGTAGTTAGTATCTAGATGGCTTCATGTCTCTCTCTTGATTCTCAATACAATGGTCTCCTGGAGATCCATATGATGTAACTCTTTTTGCGGTGTGTTTGTTGGGATCTGATGAACTTTGAGTTTATGGTCAGTCATATCTTTCTATATCCATTAAAGTATTTGAGTTTCTTTGATCTCTTTTATGCATGATCTCTTATAGCCTCGTATTTCTTCTCCGATATTTGGGTTTTGTTTGGCCAACTTGATCTATTTATCTTACAATGGGAAGAGGTGCCCGGTAGTGGGTTCGATCTTATGGTGCTTGATCCCAGTGACAGAAAGGGAACCGACACGTATGTATCGTTGCTACTAAGGATAAAAAGATGAGATCTATATCTAACACAATAGATAAACGAATCTTGTCTACATCATGTCATCGTTCTTATTGCATTACTCCATTTTTTTCATGAACTTAATACACTAGATGCATGCTAGATAGCGGTCGATGTGTGGAGTAATAGTAGTAGATGCAGGCAGGAGTCGCTCTACTAATCTTGGACGTGATGCCTACGTAATGATTATTGCCTGGATATCGTCATAATTATTTGAGGTTCTATCAATTTCCCAACAGTAATTTGTTCACCCACCGCTTTGCTATTTTCCTCGAGAGAAGCCACTAGTGAAACCTACGGCCCCCAAGTCTCTTTCTCATATTATTTGCCTTTGCGATATACTTTTATTTGCTTTTATTTTCAGATCTATTAATATAAAAACCCCAAAATACTTTGTTGCACTTTATTTTATTCGCGATCTATTTATCGAATCTATTACAACCTTTTTCCCGTCACGCACCAATTTCTGGCAAAGTTACCCGAAAGGTATTGACAACCCCTTTAACACGTTGGGTTGCGAGGATTTGTTATTTGTGTGCAGGGGCTGTTTACGTTGTGTTGCTTGGTTCTCCTACTGGTTCGATAACCTTGGTTTCATATCCGAGGGAAATACCTACCGCCGCTGTGCTGCATCATCCCTTCCTCTTTGGGGAAATACCGATGTAGCTTCAAGCGACATCACATGCCTACATTATATTTATGAACTGGAACTAGTGTCGTATCGCCCTAGGTTATGACTGTCACATGATGAATATCATCCAAAAAATTACCGAACCAATGCCTACGAATTTATCTTATATTGTTCTTGCTAAGTTACTACTGCTGTCGTTATTGTTGCACTTGCTACATAACTACTGTTATGACTTTTACCATTACCATTGTTGCTGCTACTGTTATCAAAACTATCATACTACTTGGCTACTGATCACTTTGCTGCAAATAATTAATCTCCAGGTGTGGTTGAATTGACAACTCAGCTCCTATAAATTTGGCTCCCCTTGTGTCGAATATATAAATTTGGGCTGAATACTCTACCATCGAAAACTGTTGCGATCCCCTATACTTGTGGGTTATCAGTGTGTGTCTGTATGAGCGGAGGTTTTGGGGAGTGTGTGGTGTGTGTGGACGGGGGGGGGGGGACGTGGTGTTTGAGGAAATACTACGACAACAGAAATTTTTACTAGGCGGGAGTAACAAGGCGGGGCTACCGAAAATTTGGATCAAGGGCGAGCAGATATTTTTGAGATTACGAGGGATGCAGAGGCGGGAGTAAAATGCAGGGGCTACTGAAAATTTGAATTAAGGGACTGAAGCAAAGCAAGAGTAACAGACATCGCACACGGTCCGCACATACTAATCGTGTGCTATCCATTGTTGAGGAAATCATTAACTGGTAGCTGCTCGGTCGGCTGGTGAGTAGGGGATTAATAGGCTAATCGGCAAGTTAATTGGCCATTTAATCAATTAATTGGATGATTTATCGGGTAATCGGCTACTCAGGGACCCTATGAGTAGGGATTAATCGGCAAGTTAACTGGTTAATCGAATGAATTCTTGAACAGGGGTGCTATCAAACATTAAAACCTTCCAGGCGGTAGATATTTTCAAGATTACGAGGCGGTAATATTTTCGAGATTGCGAGGGATGCAGAGGCGAGAGTATTTGGGGAGCGAGCTAGTGTGCTTGACACGCCGGCTATGGACTATAGCTGACGCACCTGCTCGCATAAGCCTGATGTCTACTACACAACCTTCTTCTTGTAGACGTTGTTGGGCCTCCAAGTGCAGAGGTTTGTAGGATAGTAGCAAATTTTCCTCAAGTGGATGACCTAAGGTTTATCAATCTGTGGGAGGCGTAGGATGAAGATGGTCTCTCTCAAACAACCCTACAACCAAATAACAAAGAGTCTCTTGTGTCCCCAACACACACAATACAATGGTAAATTGTATAGGTGCACTAGTTCAGCGAAGAGATGGTGATACAAGTGCAATATGGATGGTAGATATAGGTTTTTGTAATCTGAAAATATAAAAACAACAAGGTAACTAATGATAAAAGTGAGCACAAACGGTATTGCAATGCTTCAAAACAAGGCCTAGGGTTCATACTTTCACTAGTGCAAGTTCTCTCAACAAGGATAACATAATTAGATCATATAACAATCCCTTAACATGCAACAAAGAGTCACTCCAAAGTCACTAATAGCGGAGAACAAATGAAGATATTATTGTAGGGTACGAAACCACGTCAAAGTTATTCTTTCCGATCAATCCATTGGGCTATTCCTATAAGTGTCACAAACAGCCCTAGAGTTCGTAGTAAAATAACACCTTAATACACACATCAACCAAGACCCTAATGTCACCTAGATACTCCAGTGTCATCTCAAGTATCCGCGGGTATGATTATACGATATGCATGACACATTCTCAGATTCATCTATTCAACCAACACAAAGAACTTCAAAGAGTGCCCCAATGTTTCTACCGGAGAGTCAAGACGAAAACATGTGCCAACCCCTATGCATAAGTTCACAAGGTCACAGAACTCGCAAGTTAATCACCAAAACATACATCAAGTGGATCATGTGAATATCCCATTGTCACCGCAGATAAGCACATGCAAGACATACATCAAGTGTTCTCAGATCCTTAAAGACTCAATCCAATAAGATAACTTCAAAGGGAAAACTCAATTCATCACAAGGAGATAGAGGGGGAAAACATCATAAGATCTAACTATAATAGCAAACCTCGCGGTACATCAAGATTGTGCCATATCAAAAACACAAGAGAGAGATCAAACACATACCTACTGGTACATACCCTCAGCCCCGAGGGTGAACTACTCCCTTCTCATCATGGAGAGTACTGGGATGATGAAGATGGCCACCGCTGATGATTGCCCCCTCTGGCAGGGTGCCGAAACAGGGTCCCGATTGGTTTTTGGTGGCTACAGATGGTTGCGGCGGCGGAACTCCCGATCTAGGTTATTTTTTGGAGGTTTGTGGATTTATAGGAGAGGTTGGCGTCGAGAATAAGTCAGGGGCCCCACGGAGAGTCCACGAGGCACAGGGGCGCTCCCCACGGGGGTGGGTGCGCCCTTCACCTTCGTGGGGCCCACGGGACTCCCCTCCGGTAACTCTTCGTTCCAGTATTTTATATATTTTCCAGAAAAAATCTCCATTGATTTTCAGCGCATTCTGAGAACTTTTTTTCTGCACAAAAACAACACCACGGTAGTTCTGGTGAAAACAGTGTCAGTCCGGGTTAGCTCTAACCAAATCATACCAAAATCATGTAAAAATATTATAAACATGGCATGAATACATAAAAAATTATAGATACATTGGAGACGTATCAAAGCCATAGGTGTACTATACACCGACGGTGCTCCAGGATACTTTGTACGACATCTCACACAGTTGCTGATAATAAGCTGTGTGGGATCTACTTGATTTTCATCTTGATTTGAATTAAATAATGGGGTCACAGCGGCAATGGACGGTGTTTGAATTGCTAGAACATTTATCTGCAGTGAACATGCGACTATATGTGTGTCGTAAAAGAATTGGAATTATTCAGTGTTCCTTTGGAAATTTTATACATTAAATTGGTTTTCCAGCCATTTCAGGTGCACAATTCAAAATTAAACTACATGCACATGCTCTGGTGCACCAACATGGGTTGTAATATGATATATGTGTCCATGGGTTTATGCTTATGTCCCATAAATTGGGATGAATTTCAAACACCACGGCACCATGGCTCTCCGGCAAACGTCGACGTTCTTGCTTTTGTAATTCTAGTAAATCCAAAAGTCATCCAAAATTCATGAAACTTGGCAATGCTATCATGGAGCGGCGTCAACATGCCGTTGTAAAAAATTTGTCCCATTTGGATCAGGTTTGGTTCTAAGCTTCTCACAAACCAGAGCTTCTCACAAAAAGTGTGATGGTTTCGGTAGGGAACGTTTCACCTTTTTGGACGAAATGATATCCGTTGCCTCTTCTTCATTTCAATTTTTTCCTAGTGTCAACATAGAACAGCATGAGTGTTGTGTTAATTTGTGGAATTTTTCGGGGTTCATTTGGTCATTTTTATACATTAATTGAGTTTTCAATACATTTATGTGCATAATTCAAATTTGAACTACATGCACATGCTCTAATGCATATAAATTGGTTGAAAATTCAAATCCGTGTCCTTGGTTGCATGCTTAGTTCCAATGCAAGAAATAGGAGTGGATGTCAAACACCCTGCCACCGTCACTCGGCCGCAAACATTGAGATACCTGGTTTTAAAATTCTAGTAAATCCAAAACTCGTCTGAAAATCATGAAACTTGGCATGGTATCATGGAGCGGCATCAACATGTCGTGTTAAAAATTTTGTCCCATTTGGGGCAGGTTTGGGTATAAGCTACTCACAAACCAGAGCTTCTCACAACAAACCTGATGGTTTCTGTAGGGAACATGCCACCATTGGGGACGAACCGGTATCTGTTACCTCTTATTTCTTTCAAAAAAAATTCTAGTGTCAACATAGAACAACATGAGTGTTGTGTTAAGTTTTGGAATTTTTCGGGGTTCGTTTGGATATTTTTATACATTAACTCGGTTTTGTAGGCATTTTATGTGCACAATTCGAATTTGAAATACATGCACATGCTGAAGTGCATATAAATTGGTTGAAAAAACAAATATGTGTCCTTGGGTGCATGCTCAGGTCCCATGCAAGAAATGGGAATGAATTTCAAACACCAGGGCACTGTTGATTGCCAACAAAATGTTGAGATACCTGGTTTTAAATTCTAGTAAATCCAAAACTCGTCTGACTTTCATGAAACTTGGCATGGTATCGTGGAGTGGCATCAACATGTCGTGGTAAAAAATTTGTCCCATTTGGGGCAGGTTTGGGTATAGGCTTCTCACAAACCTGACCTTCTCACAACAAGCCTGATGGTTTCGGTAGGGAACGTGCGACCTTTGGGGACGAAACGATATCCGTTGCCTCTTATTGCTTTCAAAAAAATTCTAGTGTCAACATAGAACAACAGGAGTGTTGTCTTAAGTTTTGGAATTTTTCGGGGTTCGTTTGGACATTTTTATACATTGACTGGGTTTGCTAGGCATTTTATGTGCATAATTCAAAT
Organism: Triticum urartu; assembly: GCF_003073215.2. NCBI lineage: Eukaryota > Viridiplantae > Streptophyta > Magnoliopsida > Poales > Poaceae > Triticum > Triticum urartu. The sequence goes on along the minus strand of NC_053025.1, from coordinate 437,430,398 downwards.
TTGCAATACATGCATATGCTCCAGTGCATTTAAATTGGTTGAAAAATCAAATATGTGTCCTTGGGTGCATGCTTAGGTCCCATGCAAGAAATGGAAATGAATTTCAAACACCAGGGCACTGTTGATTGCCGGCAAAACATTGAGATACCTGGTTTTAAAATTCCAGTAAATCGAAAACTCGTGTGAAACTCATGAAACTTGGCATGCTATCATGGAGCGGCAACAACATGCTGTGGTAAATTTTTTGTCCCATTTGGTGCAGGTTTGGGTATAAGCTTCTCACAAACCAGAGCTTCTCACAACAAGCCTGATGGTTTCGGTAGGGAATGTGCAACCTTTGGGGACGAAACGATATCCGTTGCCTCTTATTGATTTCCAAAAGTTTCTAGTGTCAACATATAACCTGGATGCTTGTATTGGCTCCTACATATTCTACGAAGATCTTTACCAGTCAAACCGCATAACAACATATGTTGTTCCCTTTGTCATCGGTATGTTACTTGCTCGAGAGTCGATCGTCGGTATCATCATACCTAGTTCAATCTCGTTACCGGCAAGTCTCTTTACTCGTTCCGTAATGCAACATCCCGTGACCAACTCATTAGACACATTGCTTCCAAGGCTCATAGTGATGTGCATTACCGAGAGGGCCCATAGATACCTCTCCTATACACAGAGTGACAAATCCTAATCTCGATCCATGCCAACTGAACAAACACCATCGGAGACACCTATAGAGCATCTTTATAATCACCCTATTATGTTGTGACATTTGATAGCACACAAGGTGTTCCTCCGGTATTCGGGAGTTGCATAATCTCATAGTCAGATGAACATGTATAAGTCATGAAGAAAGAAATAGCAATAAAACTAAATGATCATTATGTTAAGCTAACGGATGGGTCTTGTCCATCACATCATTCTCTAATGATGTGATCCCGTTCATCAAATGACAACACTTGTGTATGGTCAGGAAACTTAACCATCTTTGATTAATGAGCTAGTCTAGTAGTGGCATACTACGGACACTTTGTTTGTCTATGTATTCACACATGTACCAAGTTTCCGGTTAATACAATTCTAGCATGAATAATAAACATTTATCCATATATAAGGAAATATAAATAAGAACTTTATTATTGCCTCTAGGGCATATTTCCTTCAGTCTCCCACTTGCACTAGAGTCAATAATCTAGATTACATAGTAATGATTCTAACACCCATGGAGTCTTGGTGCTGATCATGTTTTGCTCGTGAGAGAGGCTTAGTCAACGGATCTGCAACATTCAGATCCATATGTATCTTGCAAATATCTATGTCTGCCTCCTTGACTTGATCACGGATGGAATTGAAGCGTCTCTTGATGTGTTTGGTTCTCTTGTGAAATATGGATTCCTTCGCCAAGGCAATTGCTCTAGTATTGCACAAAAGATTTTCATTGGACCCAATGCACTAGGTGTTACACCTAGATCAGATATGACCTCCTTCATCCAGACTCCTTCATTTGCTGCTTCCGAAGCAGTTATGTACTCCGCTTCACACGTAGATCCCGCCATGACGCTCTGCTTGGAGCTGCACCAACAGACAGCTCCACCATTCAATATAAATATGTATCCGGTTTGTGACTTAGAGTCATCCGGGTCAGTGTCAAAGCTTGCATCGACGTAACCATTTTAGACGAGCTCTTTCTCACCTCCATAAACAAGAAACATATCCTTTGTCCTTTTCAGGTATTTCAGGATGTTCTTGACCACTGTCCAGTGATCCACTCCTGGATTACTTTGGTACCTCCCTGCTAAACTAATTGCAAGGCACTCATCAGGTCTCGTACATAGCATTGCATACATGATAGAACCTATGGTTGAGGCTTAGGGAATAACTTTCATTTTCTCTCTATCTTCTGCAGTGGTTGGGCATTGAGTCTGACTCAACTTCGCACCTTGTAACACAGGCAAGAACCCTTTCTTTGACTGGTCCATTTTGAACTTCTTCAAAACTTTATCAAGGTATGTGCTTTGTAAAAGTCCAATTAAGCGTCTTGATCTATCTCTATAGATCTTGATGCCCATTATATAAGCAGGTTCACTGAGGTCTTTCATTGAAAAATTCTTATTCAAGTATCCTTTTATGCTATTCAGAAATTCAGTATCATTTCCGATCAACAATATGTCACATATAATATCAGAAATGCTACAGAGCTCCCACTCTGTCGGTGTCAAAATCGGCGGATCTCGGGTAGGGGGTCCCGAACTGTGCGTCTAAGGCGGATGGTAACAGGAGGCAGGGGACACGATGTTTTACCTAGGTTCGGGCCCTCTCGATAGAGGTAAAACCCTACGTCCTGCTTGATTGTTCTTGATGATATGAGTATTACAAGAGTAGATCTACCACGAGATCGAAGAGGCTAAACACTAGAAGCTAGCCTATGGTATGATTGTATGTTGTCCTATGGACTAAAACCCTCCGGTTTATATAGACACCGGAGGGGGCTAGGGTTACACAAGGTCGGTTACAAAGAGGGAGATATTCATATATGTATTGCCTAGCTTGCCTTCCACGCCAAGTAGAGTCCCATCCGTACACGGGACGCTGTCTTTAGTCTTATATCTTCATAGTCCAACACTACGGCCAAAGGATATAGTCCGGCTGTTCGGAGACCCCCTAATCCAAGACTCCCTCAGTAGCCCCTGAACCAGGCTTCAATGACGATGAGTCCGTCGCGCAGTGTTGTCTTCGGCATTGCAAGGCGGGTTCCTCCTCCGAATACACCATGGAAGAGTTTGAATGCAAGGATAGTGTCAGACCCTGTAAAATAAGTTCCACATACCACCGTAGAGAGAATGGTACTTCCATAAATCTAATCTGCTAACATGTTTTGATAGTATGACATCACTTCATGGCCCGGTTATTATTCGAACCGCTTTTCTCAACCAGCTCCGCACATATCGCGAGGCGGTTTTCTCGATACGTCTTGTCAAAGCAGAGATCGTGTTCCCCTTATCACAGGATTCTCATCAATACGGACGTGGGTAACCCAACCGCGCCATCAATTACGGCGCCTGGGGAATAAGCGGTTTTGCCAGGCAAGTGAGGAGACTCATCGCCTCCTTCGCCCTTATAAAAGGGACAAAGATCTACTTTATTCACCCACACCTTCTTCCTTCTCGCTTTCCCATTCCCGCACACTCGAGCTCTAGCGCCCAAGCTCGCGTTCCTCTTCTCAAACCACTCCAAGCATGTCTGGAGCAGGAGGCAAGTGGAAACATTAAAAAGTTACGGGAGGCCGGATACCTACCTGCGAATATCGTGCACCGGCTGCCGAATGCGGGGCAGATCGTCCCAAAGCCCGAACCCCATGAGGGGGTACTTTTTCTTTCCCATTTCGTCCGCGGACTGGGATTTCCTATCCACCTGTTTGTCCGCGGGCTCATGTTCTACTACGGGCTGGATTTCCGTGATCTGGCCCCCAACTTTATCCTCAACATCTCGGTGTTTATCGTCGTGTGCGAGGCCTTCCTCCGCATCAGGCCCCACTTCGGCCTATGGCTAAAAACCTTCAATGTCAAACCGAAGGTGGTGGGAGGCCAGCAAGCAGAATGCGGAGGCGCCATGGTGGGCAAGATGCCCAATGTCACCTGGCTCGAGGGTACCTACGTGGATACCGTAAAGGGGTGGCAATCGGGGTGGTTCTACATCACCTAGCCACGCGACTCCAACTGGGTGGCGGCCCCCAAATTTCGATCCGGAATCCCCATGCGGCTCACCTCCTTGAAAAAGAAGGGTCTGTCCTGGGGTTCTTCGGTAGAGCTGACCGAACTCCAGACCTGCATCCAGAACATGACGAACAAGAAAATCAACCTTTTCAACGTGGTCTGGGTCATGCTCTTCCGCCGGATCCTTCCATGCCAACAACGGACATTTGTTTTGTGGGAGTTCGACTCGGCCCAGCACCACACGCTGTGAGAGCTCTACGACACGACGCATGAGGATGTCTGGAGGGTGCTATTCAAGGGCGCCGAGATGCCTCCCTCCCTCACCGAGGACCGCGGACTCAACGCAAAGCGCCGCGCCCATTCGGTAGGCTTTTATATCTCTCAGGGTATTTATGCGCCCTGGTTTAGTTATGTGCTGGATCTAAGCTTTCATGTCATTAACACGACTGGATAAAGACAGCGGAGCTGCTTGATTGCCCAGCCCCCTGCCTGAAGATCCTGCAAATGCTCTTCTAACGAAGATGTTGACTCTGGCACCTTACGAGGTGCCGGAAAAGACGGCCAAGAAGAAGGCCGCGGGGACCCGAAAGGGTCTCCGACGCAAGATGGTTCTATCGGACTCATTGTCTAATGAGTCTGACACACACTCCTCCCACAGAAATGAGGAGGAGAAAAGTCACCGCCCCCCGTCGGGGGAGACAAGAAAAGGAAGGCTGACCCATCCGGGGAGGCCGAAGGATCCAAGAAGGGAAAGACCCTCCCTCCGGACTGTGCCACGACGGCTGCCGACAGCAGCGACGAGCCGCTACCTCACGGCGACCTCCCGGACCCTGGGTACCAAGGGAGCGAGGCTCCTACGGGCTTCGAGTTCGGGCCCCATCCAGACACCGCGCCAGAACCTTCAATGGTTCTGGACTTCGGCAGGCGGTCCCCCATTAAGGGGGGCCAACCATCTGTGCCGGTGTCCTCTGTCCAACCAGAGGCACCGGACAACTTGCTGGAAGCGCTTCACAGCGCTTCCATCGATGAAGAACACCGCACTATCATGAGTGCGGTGGTTAAGGTTCGGTCCGCCACGAACGGGCTGATCGAAGCTTGCGCCAGCCTCCTAACAGGCTTCGATGTAAGCATTCAAAATATAAAAATATTACCGCATAGATAGCAGTCCCTGATGCTCTGTTCGGCGCTCGCGAAGAAAAGCCGAATAGAGTATCAAATGACAACTCAGGAGTCTAATTAGAGTATGTCTATGTGTATGTGCAGGCTTCCCTGCTGGCCGCTGCTGCACGTACTACGGAGGTCTCTGCGCTGAAGCAGGCCCTGATGCGGTCTGAGGACGAGCTCGGCCTTACCAAGGGGCAGCTCGAAGAGAGCAAAATTAAGATATACCCCAGTTTATATAGTTAAAAAGAAGTTCTGTGTACAGTAATAGGATCATCATGAATTTATCAGGGGCCACGACCGAGGTGGAGACCCTGAGGAAAACGTTGTCCGCGGCTAAAGACAAAGCGGCCGAATAACGTATTGAATGGGAGAAATAAGAAGCCCGAGTGGGCGAGGTGCAGCAAGAGCTGGAGGCTCTTGCCAAGAAGCATGAGTCCTTGGAGCTTGACTCCAAGACGCGGGAGTTCGAGCTCGCGCAGGCGCTTGAAAGCGTCCGGAGCGGCAAGGCCGAAGCCCACACAGCCCTCCAGGAGATTGATGCGGCAAAGAAGATAGCATCGGGTAAGGCATTCAATATGCAAAGCAAGCATGTGAAGGAGACTTTCCTTTTTCTTACCCGAGTTCGGAGCTCTCCAGGAGCGTTTACAGATCTTCCCCGCAGTGTGCTGGATGCCTTAGAGTTTTACCGGGCTGAGGAGGGGAGCTCAATGGAGAAGTTGTTCTGGTCTCAGTATATTGGGACCGAACACCCCGTGTCCTTGAGCGACCAGCTGAAGCAGTTGGTCGAACTTCACAAGGCGGCCGAACAGGCCATTAGGGGCCTTATAGTCCGGATGTGGCCTGGCAGGCCCTTGTCCGGCAGCTACTTCGGTCTGGTGAGGCAGCTGGTGGAAGCCTGCCCATGGCTTGAAGTCATCAAGCGATCCGTCTGCATCGAAGGTGCACATAGAGCTTTAGCCCGGGCGAAGGTGCACTAGGCGAAGCTGGACGCCGTGAAGCTTGTGAAGGAGGGGCCTCCGGAGGGCAAGGAGCATCGCTGCCCCGAGAATTACTATGAGAGCGTCCTGAAGGGTTCCCGCTTAGTGGCAGATGAGTGTGCCAAGGATGTAATTTTTGAATGAACATGCCCATGTGATCCTGTAATATGAAACGAGTTCTTTTGCGCCATGCGACACTTTCTTAATTTAAAATATTACCTTCTGTGCGGCCGTTTATAAAGTCTGAGAGTTGGCCAGTCATTGGCTTCTGTCCCCATGTAGCTAGTACTGGGGTGTTCGGGGTAAATCTGAACACACTTTACCCCAATTTTGGGTCATTCAAGGGAGGTGCTCAGCGCAATGAACCAGGAAATCGGACTATAATGCTTTATCACTCTCACTTAGCCATAGAAGTCTATAATTTTAAATTTTTGGCGAAGCCCCTGGTATTCGGAGGGCCGAATTTGGGGCGCTAGACACACCTAAGCCGGACAAGGCCGACTCCTCACCCGAAGTGGAAAAAGTCTTTAAGGACTTGAGACCTCTCGAACAGCGTCCAATCTCTCGCCTTATCATGACAGTCAGTTTTTGGCTTTCTCTACTGAGGTGCTCGTCCGGAAGAACCGGGACACAATCGCAGTAGTTCTCCCACCACTACCTTAGCCGATATAGCGGAACGTAAGGTACCAAAGCATGGGAGCCAGGCAACCCAACATTTGACCCAAGACATGATTCGGAGCTGATACATGTAATGCTATAAGTTCGGGGTGCCGCACTGTTGAAAGTGTTCGGACTTCTTGCGCCGTATTACAGGGTAAACGAGAGCCCCTGGCGTACTGACCGTACCCAAGCGTGCAGGTGCAGAATGTCGCAAATGGACATATAAGAGAAAGAGAAAAACTTAAGGTGCCAGAGTCAGCAATCAGACTGTTGAATCAGACTATTGCAGTAAGCCTTCCTGCTCAAAGCGTGAAGGCTTGAGAATCAGACTGTTGCAGTAAGCCTTCCCGCTCAAGTCAGCAATCACATTGGCCTTGCCTGGAGTATATTCGATGCTCGGATTATACTCTTGAATCATTTCGACCCAACGAGTCTGCCTGAGGTTGAGATTAGGCTGAGTGAAGATGTACTTGAGACTCTTATGGTCAGTGAAGATGTCCACTTTTCTTCCCAATAAGAGATGTCTCCAAGTCAAAAGAGCATGCACAACTACCGCCAGCTCGAGGTCATGAGTGGGGTAGTTCTTCTCGTTGGGCTTCAAATGGCGAGAAGTATAAGCCACAACTTTCTTCTCTTGCATCAACGCTGCACCAAGACCTTGAAGAGAGGCATCGCAGAAGACCTCGAACGGTTTGGTTTCATCAGGAGGAGTCATAACTGGAGCAGTGACTAATTTCTCTTTCAAAGTGTTGAAAGCGATGTCACATTCAGGAGACCAAACATACTTCACGTGCTTCTGGAGAAGGTTGGAAAGCAGCTTCGCGATCTTTGAAAAGTTCTCAACGAACCTTCGACAGTAGCTTGCGAGACCAAGGAAGCTGCGGAGTTGCTTCACGTTCTGAGGTGGTTCCCAATTCACAATTGCAGACACCTTCTCGGGATTCACCGCTATGCCCTTGGCAGAGATGATATGCCCAAGATAGAGAACCTCATCGAGCCAAAACTCGCACTTTGAGAACTTGGCGTAGAACTGATGTTCCCTGAGCTTATCGAGCACCAAACGCAAGTGCTTGGCATGATCTTGCTTGTTCTTCCAAAAGACCAGAATGTTGTCGAGGTAGACCAAGACGAAGTCATTTGTGTAGGCGTTGAAGATGAAGTTCATCATGTGAGAGAAAGTCGGCGGAGCGTTGACGAGGCCAAAAGACATGACAATGTATTCATATGAACCATAGCTTGTTCTGAAAGCCGTCTTGGGAATATCTTGCTCACGGACTCGAATCTGGTGATAGCCCATACGGAGATCAAGCTTCGAGAATACTTGAGCACCTTTGAGTTATTCAAACAGCTCGTTGATGTTGGGAAGTGGGTACTTGTTCTTGATAGTCTTCTTGTTCAATGGACGGTAGTCAACACAAAGTCGGTCCGTTCCATCCTTCTTCTTCACAAAAAGAACTCCACAACCCCATGGAGAAGAACTTCGTCGGATGAGACCCATTCGCTCTTGAATATCGAGTTGCTTCTTCAGCTCCTTCAACTCTTCAGGTCCAAGCTTGTAAGGACGTTTGCAAACAGGTTCCGTGCCAGGCTCAAGATCGATGACGAATTCAACTAGCCGGTGCGGAGGCATTCCTGGAAGCTCTTCTGGAAAGACGTCTTGATATTCGCAAATGGCTGGAATTTGAGAGATGGCATCCAGTTCACCCTTCTCATTGAGAGAAAACAGACGGATGGTATCGTCATTAGCGGCAAAGACTATTACATCCTCAGAGGAATGAGTCAATTGAATCTGCCTGGCAGCACAATCAAGCTGAGCCTTGTGCTTAGAAAGCCAATCCATTCTGAGAATAAGATCAATATCCGAGTCACTAAGAACCGTAGGAGAAGACAGAAACTTGTAGTCACCCAAAGTGATAGTAACATCCGGAACAATGGAGTTAGCATTCATGCGCCTACCGGGAGAGACAACTGCTATCGGTCTAGGCAAAACTTGCAAATCCAACTCATGCTTAGATGCAAAAGGTCTTGAGATGAAACAATGTGATGCACCAGTGTTAAAAAGAACTTTAGCTGGAATATCATTAACAGGAAGGTTCCCCATGATGACATCTGACGAGTCCTCTGCCTGAGCTGCATTCATCAAGTTGACCTTAGCAGACTTGGGGTTATGCTTGACCATAGCTGTACTTGCCGATCTCACAGGAGGAGGAGGGAGATGCCTCTGATTGAAGCATTTGTTGGCATGGTGACCCTTCTGTTGGCACTTGTTTCACGTGACCTCTGAAAGCGGACGGTGATACGGAGCACTAGATCTTGGAGCTTGAGACGAAGTCTTGTTCTCAAAGCCAGGGTTGGGTGGGTGGGAAGATCCACTGCCACCTTTGCTCTTCTGCTGAAAAGGCTGACAGAACGGAGGAGGAGGAAGCCAATACTTCTGCTGCTTAGCCACTTGAGTTGAGGAAGAAGGAGCAGCATCTCTGACTCGCTTCTTGGAATCATCGCACTTCAGTTGAGCAATCTCTTGCTTCATTGCCATGTTGTAAAACTCATCGTACCTCTTGGGCTCAAAGAGGACAAGAGCTAGCTGGATTTCTTCTCTGAGACCACCCCTGAACTAGTATATCATGCTCTTCTCGTCAGGGACGTCTTGCTTAGCAAAACGGGCGAGCTTCTGAAACATCTTGTTGTACTCGTAAACAGACATAGAGCCTTGCTTCAGGTTGTGGAATTCCTCACGCTTGCTTTCAACCATGCTCTGAGGAATATGATGAGCTTTGAAGTCTTTACGGAATTCATCCCAGGTAATCACACGGCCTCCTCTAGAATCTTTGTACTGCTGAAACCATTCTGCAGCTTGGTCTTTGAGTTGGAAGGAAGCGAACTTGACAAAGTCCTCAGGCCTGACGTTACTGCACTCGAAATGCTTGCATATGTCCACGAGCCAATCATCAGCGTCTGTTGCTTCCACACAATTGCTGAAGGTCTTTGGCTGGTTAGTAAGGAACTGGTTGAGTGTAGCAAAGTGATTCTGATTGTTGCCTTGGCCCTGGTTCCCTTGGTTGCGCTCTTGAAGAAGTTGCATGATCAGCTGCATGTTTGCATTGGTAGCGGCCATCACAGCTTGCCATGCCTCCGGAGGTGGAGGCGGTGGTGGCAGATCAGGATTCGGAGTCGTGCGCGTTGGAGGAGCCATCCTGAAGAGGTTGACCTCCATTAGCACATTGACAGACAAATATCGAAGCTGAAGCAAACGAGTTGAAATTGCAACATATAGTCTCCACATCCGAACAAAATGAACGAATGCATTCCAATTGAAATGGTCACATATCCATAAATTGAGAAGCCACTTAGAATTGAGGTAGAAGAATAAAACCAACAAGGTACGGAACAAGAATGAATACTCGGTAAGGATCACCCAATCTCAAACCAAATATCCGTGGAAGAAGAACTAGAGCTACAAGAATTCCCACCTATGGAACTCCCGAACCTTTCTGGTTATGCAATCAGGTGTTGGGGATACAGGGGAAGCATAATATCTCACCCAAATCTAGCAAATCCTACATACAGCTGTATCCATCCTTCAACACATAACCGAGAAAAACTTCGGAAATCTTCTACCTCAACCTTCGAAAAGCATCCGTCATACAAGTTATGGCAATACTCCCGAACTCCCGCCCCAGTACTGGGTGGCGTCGAGGTTATCTCACCAACAACTGCATAAAAGAGATTTTCGATGTCGGCGAAACTAAACTTAGGTATTCCAGAACTGCAACGATAAAATTGTGACGACAACACCTCGGAGCTCAACTCCCCAGGACACTGCCACAACCCCTAAATGACAGGAGGCACCAAGAACAATGTTCTCGTCACAGAACCATCGGAACGATTCCAAGATACCCGCGTGATCCTAAATTTTTTTTAGTGAAATTTGAGAATAGAAGAGTCAAAACTCTATGTCAGGATGCCTTACCAGAGCGATGAAGGGACTGGGGAGTAAAAAGAAGTCCTAACTCTCTGATATATATAATCCTAAATGACTCAAAACATTTTTCTAGACTCAACAATGCCAGCTATTCGATCAAGCAGGGGGGCTCCTAAGGTCGGGGAAGGCTCTGATTACCAACTTGTAACGCCCTCGATGCGGCTATATCTCCTACGTGTCGAAGCACGACTTAGAGGCATAACCACATTGAAAGCAATGTCGCAAGTAAGGTAATCTTCACAACAACCCATGTAAATAGATAATAGGGGAAAAAGGTACAAAGTTGGCTTACACTCGCCACGTCACACAAATACATGAATAACATTACAATCATCCAATTCACTCATGGTCCGACTACGGTACCAAAATAAAAGATCAACCCCAACATGCGACACGGTCCCCGATCGCCCCAACGGGGCACCACTACTGGTCATCTGGGAAAGACACATAGTAACGGCGAGAGTCTTCATCGAACTCCCACTTAAGCTCAAGCGCATCATCTGGAATGGTATCATCGGTCCCTGCATCGGTTTTGGAAGTAATCTGTGAGTCACGGGGACTCAGCAATCTCACACCCTCGCGATCAAGACTATTTAAGCTTATAGGTAAGGCAAGGTAATATGTGGAGCTGCAGCAAGCGACTAGCATATATGGTGGCTAACCTATTCGCAAAAGAGAGCGAGAAGAGAAGGCAAAGCACGAACGAAGAACTATGATCAAGAAGTGATCCTAGAACAACCTACGTCAAGCATTACTCCAACACCGTGTTCACTTCCCGGACTCCGCCGAGAAGAGAGCATCACGGTTACACACGCGGTTGATTCATTTTAATTAGGTTAAGTTTCATGTTATCTACAACCGGACATTAACAAATTCCCATCTGCTCATAACCGCGGGCACGGCTTTCGAAAGTTCAAATCCCTGCAGGGGAGTCCCAACTTAGCCCATCACAAGCTCTCACGGTCAACGAAGGATATTCCTTCTCCCGAGACATTCCGATCAGACTCGGCATCCCGGTTTTACAAGACATCCTCGACAATGGTAAAACTAAACCAGCAACACCGCCCGAATGTGCCGATAAATCCCGATAGGAGCTGCACATATCTCGTTCTCAGGGCACACCGGATTGTCCAAGGTTCTGGTAGGCCAGCCCAGAGTTTCCCCTGGTGACCACCGGCAGCTGAGAGGTTGGACCAACACTCAGAGGAGCACTGGCCCAGGGGTTTAAATAAAGATGACCCTTGAGTCCGCGGAACCCAAGGAAAAAAGGCTAGGTGGCAAATGGTAAAACCAAAGTTGGGCATTGATCGAAGAGTTTTATTCAAGGCGAACTGTCAAGGGGTTCCCATTATAGCCCAACCACGTAAGGAACGCAAAATCCGGGAACATAACTCCGATATGACGGAAACTAGGGCAGCAAGAGTGGAACAAAACACTAGGCAAAAGGCCGAGCCTTCCACCCTTTACCAAGTATATAGGTGCATTAAGATAACAAGATAATATAGTGATATCCCAACAATAAATAATGTTCCAACAAGGAACGATCTCCAATCTTCACCTGCAACTAGCAACGCTATAAGAGGGGTTGAGCAAAACGGTAACATAGCTAATCAACGGTTTGCTAGGACATGGTGGGTTAGAGGTTTGACATGGCAATTTGGGAGGCAAGAAAGCAAATGGTAGGTATCATAGCATAGGCATAGCAAAAGAGCAAGCATCTAGCAAGCAAAGATAGAAGTGATTTCGAGGGTATGATCATCTTGCCTGCAAAGTTGTCAGAATTGACTTGATCCTCGTAAGCAAACTCAACGGGCTCCTCGTTAGCGAACTCGTCTCCCGGCTCTACCCAAACAAGACAAACAAGCAAAAGGAACACAATCAACCACGTGCAATGCTCAAACAACATGATGCAAACATGGTATGCTATGCGGGATGCGATATGTAATGCATATGCAAGATTTGACAAGGAATGATTGAACCTGGCCTCAACTTGGAAATCCAAGAGGGCCACTGGAAAGGTGAGGTGATTTTGGTTGAAATCGATATAAATATCACCGGAATCGGATGCACGGTTTGGAAATGGCAAGCAAAACAAATATGGCACCGGTCTGCGATAATCAGCAAGTAGCCATCTAAAAGCATCAAGATAATTATGCTACAACACTCAAACATGACAACAAAATACATGGAAGGGATCCACTCATGATGCTTGACAAAAGATGAACACTGAGCTACGGCTAATTCATCCATTAACAGGTTCAAACAAGCATGACAAAAATGCAAACGATAACATGTTTCAGACTTGGTGAAATTAACGCAAGTCTGGAATTTAACATCAGGTAGCACACTTTAGAGCATGAAAACTACATGCTACAGGAACTTAACATGGCAAATCAAGGCATGGCATGAAGCTACTCAAAGCACTTAACAAAAGTCCCTTAGTGACCTTGAGTCAAAAGGGATCAGATAATACAATTGCAAGCATGAGAACATGGCAAAAACATAAACAGATCTCAGACTTAGAGAAAAAACTGGATCATGCAAAACAGTTAACGAGTAGGCATGTTCACGAGCTCGATGCACTCACTACGGAGCATGGCATGACAAACTACTCATATACCCATCAAGAATACATGGCATAGAAGCTAGACATGGCAAGATCAACAACATAGCATGCACGGATCAATAGTAACATCCTCGGCGGATCCGCCATGGATGATGGGGTCTAGGACCAGTGCGGCGGATCCGCCATGATGGATGCTAGTGGGGTGGTCCCTGCGATCGAAGGTGATCGGGCAAGCAGACCATGGGTTGAACTTCGGGGCGACGGGCTCCATCGCGTAGACGTCCCTTAGTGCACGCTTCGGCTCCCTCTTGGGAATGTGGGTTGCGTATATCAGGTTCACTGTCTTCACTTATGGGGGAAACCCCTTCTGTCCCCCTAGGTTTGGCGGCCGGGGCTCCTCCTCGTCATCGCTATGCAGCCCCTTGTCCTTGTTTTCGGCATTTAACTTGCCGGCCTGCTTGAACACCTAGCATGCTCTGTTGGTGTGATTGGCTGGCTTGTCAGGGGTGCCGTGGATTTGACACGAGCGATCCAGTATGCGATCCGGACTGGACGGAGCCGGAGTATTTCTTTTGAATGGCTTTTTCCGCTGAACCGATCTAGAGCCTTTGAATCCGGCATTGACTGCCGTATCTTCGGTGTTATCGCCATTATTGCAGCGCTTTGGTCTATTACGACGCTGCCTACCGTTGACGTCTTTGGTATCCGAGGTATCCGGATTCCTTGATGTGTTGTTGCTGCGAGCCAGCCAACTGTCCTCGCCCGCGCAAAAGTAGGTCATGAGTGTTGTGAGGGCTGCCATAGATTTCGGCTTCTCCTGGCCGAGGTGGCGGGCGAGCCACTCGTCGCGGATGTTATGCTTGAATGCCACTAGGGCTTCTGCATCTGGACAGTCTATAATTTGACTTTTCTTAGTCAGGAACCGTGTCCAGAATTGTCTAGCCGATTCCCCTGGCTGCTGGGTTATGTGGCTCAAGTCATCAGCATCCGGTGGCCGCACATAAGTGCCCTGGAAGTTGTCAAAAATGCATCTTCCAAATCCTCCCAACTGCCGACGGAATCTGCTGGCAAGCTATTCAGCCAATGTGGAGCTGGTCCTTTGAGTTTTAGTGGGAGGTACTTGATGGCATGTAGATCGTCATCGCGAGCCATGTGGATGTGAAGGAGTAAATTCTCAATCCATATAGCGGGATCTGTTGTGCCGTCGTATGATTCGATATTTACGGGTTTGAAACCCTCCGGGAATTCATGATTCATAACTTCATCAGTGAAGCATAGGGGGTGTGTGGCGCCTCTGTGCTGGGCTATATCCCGATGTAGTTCGTATGAGTCTTGTCTGCTGTATTCGGCCCGGCCGGATTTACTCTTGGTGTATCCGACGCGATGATCATCGTCCCGTGTGGGCGCACGTGTTCGTGTCCCGTATATTAACCTTGTGATTTTTGCCTTGTTGTCCAAGATGTCACGCAGGTCCTCTGTGTTGCCCCAGGCCTTAGTACCTTTGACTGAGTGGCGACGGGGTGCGGGCTGAACTTTAGGCTGAAACGCCTCTCTCACTACTAGGAAAAGGGCTAAAGATGGAATTGACACTAATGGCGCACCAGAGAAGTGGTGCGCCACTACTATATACTAATGGCGCACCATGTGGGGATGCGCCATTAGTGTGGAAGACACTAATGGCGCACCAGGCACATGGTGCGCCACTAGTAACAAAATGTTTTTTTCATTTTTTCAAACATATTAAATGGCGCATCCGGGCTTAGTGCGCCATTAGTGGCGCACTCTAGGGCTGGTGCGCCATTAGTAGTTCTCACTACTAATGGCGCATGTCTGTGTGGTGCGCCATTAGTATGTTGGGTTACTAATGGCGCATGTCTGTGTGGTGCGCCATTAGTAACCTGGGACCAGCTAGATATTTTTGGACAGCCACACCTACACACTCACTTTCCCCACTTCGTTCCCCCACCTCCTTCTATAAGCTTGTCGGCTGCCTCCTCCTCCTCACCTCATTTGCACCATAGATTCATCAAAATTAAGTGTTGAAATTACCTTTTTTTTGATAGGTAAGTAAGGGGAAAGCTATCTTCATATTGTAGGTCTACTTTTTTTCTCCCTAGCTCACTCCAACAACGTGCACAAGCACTTTTTGTGGCCTAGCTAGATCTATGTATGTTTGTGGTGTTGCATATGTTTGTGGTGTTGCATATATGTTTGTGTTTGTAGGTACCGGTATTTGAAATGCGATAGTTGCCAATATTTTGCCGGAATGTTGATTCATTTCCGTTTCGGCGAGAATTTTGGCACTATGCATTCTTTTTGGTCCTATTTTTAGGGAAAGTCATGCCAAATTTTTTCTTGGTTCTAAAATATCGTTTTGCTCTACCCCGCAGGCGACCATGGTCCGCAAGATGACCGAAGGCATCGTGAATAGGTTTTTGAGCTCCGCGAAGGCCGAGATGCTTCAAAAGAACGAGACGGAGATAAGATGCCCGTGTCGAAGATGCAAGCTGAAGAGCCTTATTGCGGACCTGGATTCTGGGCAGGTGCGGGACCACCTGCTCTTGCGTGGTCTCATAGATGGCTATCGATGGCAAGGTGATGAAGATGACTATGAAGTCATCCATGGGGCCGGGCAAGAAATGAGGAAGGGCAGCAAGACAACCACCGCGGCTCGGGCGGGCGAGAAGACGAAGAATCTCCAGGACATGATCACGACGGTGATGATGTACACAGTCATCATGTATAAGATGCCAGACATGATGATGAGGAAGATGCCGGAGCAGTCGAAGGGCATGATCATGAAGATCTAGATGCCGGAGGAGCAGACGATGATGGACCATCGATGGGCTGGGTGCAGGACCCTCATATTCAAGAGCTGCTTCTCAAGCAGACGGATAACGCAAGAGCTGCCGCCCGAGAGAAAGCCAAGCTGGATCAACTGGAGATAGACGCGGTTACTCCATTGTATGAAGGATGCAAACCCAAGGATACCCGCCTGAAAGTAACACTCATGGCTTTGGAGGTGAAGGTAAAACACAAAATGACCGACGCATGCTTCGATGAGAACATGTCATTCTGGCACGAACGTCTTCCCAAGGGGAAGAAGTGCCCGACCAGTTTCGAGGAGGCGAAGAAAGTCGTGTGTCCTCTGGATTTACCGCACGTGAAATACCATGTGTGCATGAACAATTGCATCATTTATCGGGGCGAGCACGCGGAGTCTACCATATGTCCGGTGTGCGTCGTCACTCGATACAAGACACTACTAGGAAAAGGGCTACTAATGGTGCACCAGTTTTGCCTACTAATGGCGCATCACTGGTGCGCCATTAGTATCACGCCACTAGTATTTATTACTAATGGCGCACCACTGGCGCGCCATTAGTATCTGGTATACTAATGGCGCACCACCTAGTGCGCCATTAGTATATAACACCATGCGCCATTAGTATGCCTCCCAGGGCCATATTTAACCATGTGCTTTGGTACACTAATGGCGCACTGCGCATGGATGCACCATTAGTATACTTGGCATACTAATGGCGCACTCTGTAGTGATGCGCCATTAGTATGAATATTAGGTTTTTTTACTTTTCTGATTTTTGCACAGGTTACAAAATATATTATTTGACAGAATATATACAGTAGCACATAGCAACAGCAGATTCATCGAATACAATAGAAGATTAGTCTCCGAATACAATTCATCATATTAGTCTCCGAATTCAAAAGACCGAACAAAGATAAAACATTACAAGTCTCGAGACCGTGAGTATCGAGTTTGTCGAAAGTAATACTAATCCTAACAAGTCCTACTAATCTTCATCATACAACTTCTACTCGTTATTCATAACAAGTCATACGATCATCATCTTGATAGTCATCGAACCAACCCTACTTAATTGTTCTTAGCACATGATCATCAGCATTAGGCAGGACCTAAATACCCTATTTAAGCTAAAATAGCATAAAACAATATAGACCCTGACTCTCCATTATGGAGAATGGAGAACATCCTGTCTCCAATTCTTGCGCTTTGCTTCCTTTTGCTTCCAAGATGCTCCTTACGACTGTCCATACATTTTTTCCATCCTTTGATTTTCATGTCTCCACTTCTTTTAGAAATCTCGTATGGACAGTTGGGGTTCGTAGGATGACCTGGCTGTATGTTCAAAACATTAAGACTACCTTTTTGATACATCATATGAGGCACACAATTCTCTGGGATTACCTATTGAAAAACATAGTAATAACTTCATATTTAGCAATGATGTACTAGTTTTACAAGTATGCAAAAGATGCATGGATGTCGTAATAGTAAAAATCTTACCAGGGTATCTCCATGGTAGTTACCGTAGTTGAACACATGCACTAGTGGCACGTATTTACCATAATGTTGAGGAGTTTGATTGTGGATATTGTAATTCTCAATGTCAGTACAAAATCCGACCAGATGATTTTTCTCCTTGTAAGTTGTTAATTCGGAGCCATCGGTGTAGTGGGTTTTGTCTACCATCTCCCGCACATTCTTTGAACAATAAAAATAAGTTGTCAACTATTTTGAAATAAACAATATAAATTAGCTAATAACTATGTTTGAGAAACTCACATAGCGGTAGAACTAGAGGCGTATCAACAAGAACCCAAATGTCCATACTGTCTTGGTTGATGTCAGGATTACCAAGATCCATGGTGATAAGCATACCCTCATCAAAACCATACATCTTGCAAAATGCTTCCCAATTTTTGCAACCAAAATGGGTTACGCTCTCAGAATTATATAGATTTACTTCAAAGTCCACATCGTGTTGAGTCCTTAGGTGAATTTTCTTTGTTTCAGAAATTTCATGGTCTTCAAAATCCATCCTCTCCAAGACATAGCGTCTTGCATGGCATGGGATAAGCTATACTCGAATTGTAAAAGATGAAAATTACACGTTGAAATAGTTGAAGTCATGCTTAATTATGAAAATAACACTTGTCGTCGTTGTGTACCATTTCAACTTCGAAGGTCTCCTCGAGCTTAATGCTGAAGCACCGATCATCGTCCAGGTGAGGCATGTCGCACAGACCTCGATCGTCGTGGCACTCCCCCGGGAGACTTTCGTCGTCCGATGATGATGACGACATATCCTACGTTCATAATTCAAAACTACATCATTTAGGATTTGTCGACACCGAGGCATCCTAAAAGCTAAGCTTTTATCATTTAGGGTTTGTCGACGCTGAGGCACCCTAAAAGCCTAAGCTTTCTTCATTTAGGTTCTTATCGACACCGAGGCACCCTAAAAGCTAAGGTTTTATCATTTAGGGTTTGTCGATGTCGAGGCACCCTAAAAGCCTAAGCTTTCATCATTTAGGTTTTGTCGACGCCGAGGCACCCTAAAAGCCTAAGCGTACATCATTTAGGTTCTCATCGACACCGAGGCACCCTATAGAAGCCAAGTTAAGTTTTCATCATTTAGGGTTTATCGATGCCGAGGCACCCTAGGTTGGGCCTAATCACTTGGCACTAATCACTTGGCTCTATTGCCACCTATGTTGGGTTTATCATCTAGGGTTTATCGATGCTAACGAGAATTCTAAGTTAGGCCTAATCACTTGGCTCTATTGCCACCTATGGTTTAATGCAGCAAGAATGGCGGGGCAGTTGATCCTACTTAACTAAGTACTAAGATACCTCGGCCCATGCATTAGTCGCAAGTACCCCATATGTCCTATTTTTAGCAAAGTCATGCTAAAATTCACGGAAAATTTCAGCATGACCTTTGCTGAAAATAGGACATAGGGAGTACCCGAATTTGCCGGAACGGAAGTTAATCGACATTCCGGCAAACTCAAGGGCCTCTTGGGGTACAGCAGCAGCATCACAAGTTGACAAAATTCCCAAGTAGTACAGCAGTAGCATCACAAGTAGTACCAATGAACATAGTCCAGCAAGTTGAAAAAGCTGAAGTTCTCAGCATGAAGAATCACACAACACAACACCTACATTATGATGATACATATGGAGATTGCACATACAGTTTTCACATAAGCATAATTGTTCTGGAGATTGCACATACAGTTTTTTGACAGCACAACACCTATGACAGCGCATACAGTTTTCGTTACTGCTCCCAAATGAAATGACACTTTGACATGGCTGCAATTTTTAGTCTCTACTTATCTGCAATTTTTCAGTGTCTGCTTAGGAGAAATAGGTTTCAAACTTCAGCTTGCTTTTATAAGGAGACTAAAAAACTATCTAAGGAGTTCTTCAAGTTCAAGTTACAGCCTGCATGACATTTTCCTACACAATGCTTGTTGTAAATAATTACTTAAAGTAAACACCTTTTTTTATCTTAGCTTACTTACAACAGAATGTCTATCTTTCTGGTTTTCCAATTCCTTTTGTTTCATTTTCAACATTGCTCTATTTGTAATTAATAGCACTTTTCAAGAAATCTGTATATGCAATCTACAGAGATCCCCCTCCTGACTTTTAGACTGATTTTCCATCAAAATTGAAAATAGTTACACCAAGTTTCAAAATAAAAAATACACTTCTCAGTTTTACAAACTGAAAATTACTCTAAAACTGAAACTTTAACTAACTTTTAGACTGAATTTTTACTCCAAGAGTTTTTATATTCAGATCACTTTAACTGAATTTTACATTTTGTTTTAGATTGAATTTTAAACTTTCTTGCAATATAAGCTTGCCGTACACTTTATATTTAGATCAGGAGCCAAGCTCTAATTTTTAACTGAATTTTTACGACTGCATCTGTTTCGATTTCAGTTTCAGATAAAGTTTATATTCAGATCAGGAGACTGACTTTTAAACCAACTTTATATTCAGTTTCAGGTAAGGACATCAGAGAATCTATAGCGAGGGGCGGCCGACGCGGTGAGCACGAGCCCGCATGCACAAACGGTGACTAAACAAGGAGAAAAACAGGGGAATCGATGGAGACGCTCACCGCGGAGCTGGGGAAGGAGACGGCGAGGCCGAGGCTGGTCGGGGCAACGCGGATCGACGCCGAGAAGCAGTGGTCGGTGATGAGGAAGAAGAGGTCGATGCGCTTGATCCTTGAGGACCCGGCTCCAATCCGTGGACGTAGGCGATGAAGGTGATGATGGTGTTGCTCCTGGCGCAGCTCCTAGGCACGACGACGGAGGACGGGGCGGTCGGTGGCCACGGTGACGCGCGGCGGCGGCGCTCGGGGTGGAGGGAAGTAGCGGGGCAGGCCGTCAGCGGCGAGGACCGAGAGGGCGATTGAGGAGTGGAGGGAAGGAGCAGGGCAGGCCGTCGGCGGCGAGGACCGAGACGGCGAGGCGGGGCGCGGGGGTCGTCGGGCGACTAGGGGGAATGAATCTGGCGAGGGGGGAGTGAATCTGGCGAGCGGGAGGGATGAAGGGATCGGGCGACTAGGGGGGAAGATTACTAATGGCGCACCCCCTGGCGGTGCGCCATTAGTATGTTTTTTTATAGCAATGGCGCACCCCCGAGACGGTGCGCCATTAGTATTGTTTTTTTGATAGCAATGGCGCACCAGCCAGCCGTGTGCCATAAAGATTTTATTATTATTATTTTGTTGCATCTAATAATTTAATAGAAAATTAATATGAATATGAATATGAAACAGTAATAAATTTTTATAAAAACAATAATAATTTTTTAAAAATATCATCAAATTTGTTATTTGAAAATATTTATGAATCGAAAAAATATGATCAAATTTATTATTTGAAAATATCATCAAATTTGTTATTTGAATATATAAACAAATTTGTTTTTTTGGATTTTTAGTTGCATTCATTTGTGACGGTGGAGCGGGGGGTGCTCGGCGGCGAGGGTCGGGCGAGGGATAGCTATCGGAGAGGGAGGGGGATCGAGATCGAGTGTCCTCATGAATATTCAATATTTTTTCATATGGAATATGAAAAAATATCATCAAATTTGAAAAAATATTCATGAATTCAAAAAGTGCCCATGAAATTTAAAAATATTCATGATATCAAAAAGAAAAAAAGTGCCCATTACTAGTTTAAACTAGTAATGGCGCACTATGCAACGGTGCGCCATTAGTAGTTTTGCAAAAAATAAAAAAATACAGTAGTGGCGCACTCGATGGCTGGTGCGCCATTAGTAGTTCTAACTACTAATGGCGCACTCTGCCCGGATGCGCCGTTAGTATGTTTGAAAAAATGAAAAAAAAACATTTTGTTACTAGTGGCGCACCGTGTGCCTGGTGCGCCATTAGTGTCTTCCACACTAATGGCGCACCAACAGATGGTGCGCCATTAGTATATAGTAATGGCGCACCACATGTCTGGTGCGCCATTAGTGTCAATTCCATCTATAGCCCTTTTCCTAGTAGTGAGAAGAGGAAGAAAGCTCCTCGAAAAGTGGTGTGGTACTTTCCGATCACTCCTCATCTGCAACGGTATTTCGAGGACCCTAAGGTAGCAAAGTTCTTGCGTTGGCACGCGGATAGGGAGGAGAAGAAGCGAGAAGATGACACAAATGATCCGGAGATAAATAAAAAAGACAAGATGCTGAGTCACCCTAAGGATGGGAGCCAGTGGCAAGCGTTGAACTTCGAACACCTAGAATTTGGGAAGGATCCAAGGAACATCGTGCTGGGCGCGAGCACTGATGGAGTCAATCCGTTTGGCAGCCAAAGAAGCACACATAGCACCTAGCGTGTGTTTGTGTGGATGTACAACCTTCCCCCTGGTTGTGCATGAAGAGGAAGTACATTCACATGAGTATGCTAATTGAAGGGCCGAAACAACCAGGGAACGACATCAATCTGTATCTGGGGCTGCTGAAAGAGGAGCTAGACACGCTGTGGAAAACGCCAGCCAATACGTGGGACGCCGCAGAGAAAGAATATTTCCCTATGAGAGCCGCACTGCTCACGACGGTGCACGACTATCTTGGTTACGGATATCTCGCGGGGCAGGTGGTCCACGGATTTTCTGGATGCGTCAGGTGCATGGATGACACAACGTATCGCCAGCTAGATAGAGATCCCGGGTCTTAGAAAACCGTGTTCATGGGACATCGAAGGTGGCTTTGCGTCGATGATCCGTGGAGGAAATGCAAGGATCTGTTCGATGGTGAAACCGAACTCCGAAGTCGCCCACGTACGAGGAGCGGCGAGGAAATAGACGGGCTGTTGAAAAATTGGAAAGATTGCCCACTGCCGGGAAAGAAGCAAAAGGCGCCAGAGCCGGGAAAGAAGCGAAAGGCGCCAGAGCCACTGCTGAAGGTATGGAAAACGAGGTCTATTTTCTGGGACTTGTCGTACTAGAAGATCCACCATGTGCCTCACAGCCTTGATGCCATGCATATCACAAAGAACGTGTGCGAGAGTCTGCTTGGTACCCTGCTCAACATGCCATAGAGGACCAAATATGGGCAGAAAGCAAGGGCATACTTGAAATCAATGGGCATCAGGCAGGAGCTTGACGCTAATGATGATGATGATGAGGCAAAGCAGGACACAGAAAGTCATCGCAAAGGAAAAAAGGCCAAGAAGACCGGAAATGACTACCCTCCCGCGTGCTTCACTATAAGTCAGGAGGAGATTGAGCAGTTTTTCACCTGCCTCGTAGGAGTAAAACTTCCTTATGGTTACGCGGGGAAGATAAGCAGATACCTAGACCCAACGAAGCAGAAGTTCAGTGGCATGAAGTCTCACGACTGTCAAGTGCTGATGACGCAGATACTTCTAGTTGCAATCCGTGGGATCATGGACGCACACGTCCGTGAAAAGCTATTTGGCCTATGCAACTTTTTCGACGTCATCTCTCGGAAGTCGGTTGGCGTGAGGCAACTCAGAAGGCTACAGGAAGAGATCGTGGTGATACTATGCAAGCTTGAGATGTACTTCCCGCCCGCATTCTTCGACGTTATGGTGCATCTGCCGGTCCATATCGTGGAGGATATCATCCAACTCGGGCCGACGTTCCTGCACAGCATGATGCCGTTCGAAAGGATGAATGGTGTCATCAAAGCATACGTTCGCAACATGTCACGTCCAGAGGGAAGTATAGCCAGGGGCTTTCTGACCGAAGAGTGCATATCCTACTGCACGAATTATCTAGGCATCAAGAACCCCGTTGGTCTGCCCATCAACAGGCACCTCGGCAGGCTCGCTGGATGGGGTCACCGTGAGGGTCACCGTGAAATGCATGTCGACTTCGAGGGTCGACTCGCCGACTTTGAAAGAGCAAACCTAGTCGCGCTACAACACATAGACGTGGTCGATCCTTGGGTGGTAGAGCACAAAACCTTTATTGAGAAGACGTACAATGACTGAGGCCAACAGAGGACGGACGGAGATATAATCAAAGAGCACAACTCATGTTTCACGCGTTGGTTCAAGCAGAAGCTTCTGTCGTACCCTTTACATGAGGATTCTTCCGCGGAAGAACAACTCATATTCGCCTTGTCATAGGGCGCCGAGCACAACCTGATGACCTATGAGGCATACGATATCAACGGCTACACATTCTACACCGAGGACAAGGACATGAAGAGCGATGGTTATCAGAACTCCGGGGTAACGATGGAATCCTACACCGGTAACGACAAGGACAGATACTACGGAAGGATCGAGGAGATCTGGGAGCTGAGCTACGCTGGAGAGAAGGTCCCGATGTTCCGTGTTAGATGGGCCAAGAGCGTCCTAAAAGAAGACCGGTATTTCACCACCATGGTTATACCCGAAGCCAAATCCAAGACCGCGGGCGCAAACGTCACCGCGAAAAATGAGCCATGGGTACTGGCTTCCCAAGTGGACCAATGCTTCTTCATTACCGACCCGTCAAAGCCCTGTTGTGTTGTCGTGAGGAGAGGCAAAAGGAAGATCATCGGAATGGATGGAGTAGCCAATGAGCAAGACTTCGACAAGTACGGCGACCTGAAGATCGAACATGACGACGACGATGAAGTAGCAGCATACACCATAAGAAGAAGCAGGACCACCCTACCTAAAGGACGTCCGTTCCACAGAAGAACTCCATTTGCGAAAAAGAAGGGCAAGAAGATTATGAACAGATAGCTAGCTAAGATCGATTGTATTTAGATCGTAGTCTTCATTTCTCGGTTGTATTTCATGGGCACTTTTTGATATCATGAATATTCTTAAATTTCATGGGCACTTCTTGAATTCATGAATATTTTTTCAAATTTGATGATATTTTTTCATATTCAATATGATAAAATATTGAATATTCATGAGGACACTCAATCTCGATCTCCCTCCATCTCGATCTCGATTCCCCCTCCATCTCGATCTCGATCCCACCCGCACCCTCCCACGCTAGCTCCACCGCCGCCAACGACCCACCGCACCCTCCCCCGCTCCACCACCGCCGACGAGCACCCCCCGCACCCTCCCCCGCTCCACCACCGCCGACGAGCACCCCCCGCCCCCCCACTACACCACCGCCGACGAGCCACCCCCCGCACCCCTCCCCCGCTTCCCGGTGAGTCTGGCGCTCCTCCCCCCTCTCATTTTTTAAAAAATAAAAAAAGTATAGACTACAATTGTTGTTAAACACAATTATTACTGTTATTTACATGCCAACAAAAAATAAAAATAAATTACTTAATGGTGCACCTTCTGGGCTGGTTGCGCCATGCCTTAATATATATAAAAAAAAGATTACTAATGTGCACCTCTGCCTGGTGCCCATTGCTATGTAAAAAAAGATTACTAATGGCGCACCTCTGCCTTGTCGCCATTGCTATGTAAAAAAAAGATTACTAAGGGCGCACCGACCGCGGGTGCCGCCATTAGTAAGATTCCCCCCTAGCTAATTCCCTCCCTCTCGCCAGATCCCTTCGTCCCTATCCCTCGCCCCCTAGCTAATTTCCCCCCGCTGCCCCGACCCACGCCGCCGCTGCCCCGCGCCTCCGTCTCTGTCGCCCGCCCCCAGTCAGCCCCCCTTCCCTGCCCCCATCGCCGTCCACTCCCAATGCACCCCCTCCCTCGCCTTCACCGCACCCACCCACTCCCTCCCTCGCCTTCCCAGCCCTCGAAACCCTAGAAACGTGACGCTCCACCGTGCCTTCTCCGCTCGAGCTCCACCGTGTGAGGCGACAGGCAAGGCGGCGGGTAGAATCTGCTTCAACACCGGGCCGGCGAGCCGCGGAACCAGGGCGCGACGGTGCTCGACCCCTCCACCCCCTCCACCTCTTCTTCCTCGGGTCGCCGCTGTCTTCCTCAACTCCGTCCACCTCTGTTGCTACTAAGTTGTCGCAGGGCCTCCTTGCGCCTCCCCAGTGAGCTCCGCCTCCTCTCCCCTCTTCCTTCTCGCAAACACTCTGTTTATCTAGCAAATCGGCGATGGACAGAAGCAGCGGTGGTGCCGGAGTTGAGTTCAGTTAGTAGAACTCTTATGTATATATTAGTATCTAAGATCAGCAGACATTAGTCAATTTGTGCGCCTGGTTAGTGACTTGTGGAGTTGGCCCGGTTAATGCTTTGCTCTATGATGCAAGATGTTAGGCTCTGGCACTTCACAGAGTTTCTTTGTGAAATCCCTAACTGTGAGTCTTGCTAGTGATCTAATTGTGATAATCCTGCTCACATCTCCACTTGCAGCAGAGGCAGGCAATGCCTCTATATGCTCTGTTTTACTGCCTAGCTAGATCACAAACCTAGCCCCGGTTGTGTATTCCCAATTGCTAGTGGTCTAACTGATGTTTCCCTAGTTGGGTGAGACTGACTTGGCTCTTTCTTGGAGGAGACAGATCAAACAAGTGTTGTTAGTTTTTGTTTGAACTTCAAAGAGTGTTGTGACTTGGCTCTTAATCAAAAGAGTGTTGTCAGTTTTTGTTTGAACTTTGTTTGACTGGAGGAAATTACTCTTAAATGCTAGTCCTATTTTGGTGGAGATTTTTCTTGTCCTGAGTTACACTGAAGATATTTTTCTGATAATATTTTGTGTGTTCAACTTGTATCTTCTAGCTTAAGTTTAACTTGTCCTGAGTTACAGTCAAGTTATAATGTGTTTAACTTGTAGCTTCTAGCTTAAGTGAGTAGCCAGTACTGTAGTCAGTAGCTTAGCTTGTTCAAGTACTGCTAGTTAGTTGTACTGATATTAAATGATGCCTGAAATGATGTATCATGTATCTTTAGCATGATCTGTTTCAGATAATAAATGATGCTTGAAATGAATTCTTGAGTAAGTGAAGGCTTGCTATGTTGTTGCAGCCAACTATTTTCCGTTTCCTCATTTGGATTACTCAGTTATTTAGTTTATTATTAATTGGGAAAAGTACTGTGAGAAAAAAATGATTATCTGCATTGCATTGTTAAATGTTGTACTTGGGCACAATACCTTTTCATCCATCATTTACACTGTGAATCCAATACCAGTTGCCCATGCTGATTATTTCACTTCAAACAGGCCACCTAGTGGCACAAAGCTCCATCAGAAACAGAATCAAAGATGGCCATGCCATGCTTGGCAGTAGCAGAAGTGACATGGAGCAGTGTAGTGGCATGGCCATTGACCTGTGGCTGGCATCTAGACACCACACACATACATACAGAGGCACATTGACTATTACTATGGCAAGTACTGTGTCAAGTACTCCATGTGTTTTTGTTGGCAGATTATCATGAATTTGCAGGTACCCCGAGAGGCCCTTGAGTTCGCCAGAATGTCGATTAACTTCCGTTCCAGCAAATTCGGGTACTCCATATGTCCTATTTTCAGCAAAGGTCATTCTGAAATTTTCCATGAATTTTAGCATGACTTTGCTAAAAATAGGACATATGGGGTACTTGCGACTAATGCATGGGCCGGGGTATCTTAGTACTTAGTTAAGTAGGATCAACTGCCCCGCCATTCTTGCTGCATTAAACCATAGGTGGCAATAGAGCCAAGTGATTAGGCCTAACTTAGAATTCTCCTTAGCATCGATAAACCCTAGATGATAAACCCAACATAGGTGGCAATAGAGCCAAGTGATTAGTGCCAAGTGATTAGGCCCAACCTAGGGTGCCTCGGCATCGATAAACCCTAAATGACGAAAACTTAACTTGGCTTCTATAGGGTGCCTCGGTGTCGATGAGAACCTAAATGATGTACGCTTAGGCTTTTAGGGTGCCTCGGCGTCGACAAACCCTAAATGATAAAAGCTTAGCTTTTAGGATGCCTCGGTGTCGACAAACCCTAAATGATGAGACCATGATCTTGTTCCCTGACAATAACCAAGTTTTTTACCAAACTTTTTTCCTATTTAGAGCGAAACATGGCCCACAACGATGAGGCTGGCGGTTCGGGCGGCAAGCAATTCTGGGAGCTATCCCAGGAGTTGGAAGAAGAACCTCACCGCTATGAGGACGCCGCGGAAGACACCGATCCTGACTACACAACCCCTAATGGCGTCGGGGATGACACCACTGATGATGGCGCCGCGGATGCCACCACTGATGATGGTGGCGCACGCACAGATGGCAGCCAACCAAAGAGGCAACGGAAGGACCGGCGCCCGAACGTGCTCGGCACCGTCAGGGAGGAATTTACTGAAGTGAACTCCGACGAGCATCCGACGGCGCCCAAACACGTATTCAAGGGGTACTCGATTCAGCTCGGGTGCATTCTCTGGAGCACCGCCTCGATCAACACCGAGAACCTAAGGCATAAGGACCGAGGGAATTTGCGCAGCCTCCTCTTCACGAAGCTGCATGAATAATACAAGTTCCCCGCTGAGTTCACAAACACACGCCTCTCGGGTAATAAAGTGAACGGTGCCTCCCGCACGACGATGAGCACGGCCCTGTCTACTTGGAAAAGCACGGTGAAGGCAATGATTGACAAAGGTGATAGTTATGAGAAGATCAAGGCGAAATATCCTTTGATTAGCGAAGATGACTACAAGGAGTTCAAGATCAAGTGCAAGAGCCCCGCAACCTCTGAATCAAGTCAGTGGGGGAAAGAAATGCGACAGTTGAACATAGGGGTCCACCAACTCGGTCCCGGCGGTTACAGAGTGGCGGAGCCTGTATGCGACAAGGAGGACGCGGAGCGTGCCGAGCAAGGCCTACCGCCCCGCTTCGAGAAATACAGTGACAAGTAGACCAGGAACTTTCTCAGGGCCCAGTACAAGGAGGACCCGGTAACAAAGGAGCTTACCACGGATCCGAAGACCAAGGAGCTTGAGCTTGTTCTGGTAAGGAATACACCCCCGCGTAATTAGCTCCATATGGTTGCATTCTAATTAATCCCCAATATTTCTAAATGGTTCACGTTCCTTCCGCAGGACAAAGAAAGCAGTAGCGCGGGGTCGTCTCAGAGCTCCCCTTTCGACACCCCTTTGAATAGGGCACTGAACGTAATGTAAAACAGGGATAGGCTCAATAAGCCGATGTCAGCTGGTCATGTGGCCGGCAAAGGCTTGTCCACAAAATGGTCGTCATACTATGCCGCTGGTGGGCGAAAGGAGAAAAAGACCAGCTTGGAAAGCCAGTCGCGCGAGGTTGAAGCACTCAAGGCGCAAGTGGCGCGGATTCCGGAGATGGTCCAAGAGCAAGTGCAACAACAACTGGGATCGACGCTCAGCGGCATTATGCCTACCTTGATTCATGGGATAACGACGTGGATTGCGGGTGGCCAACAGGGGCCGCCCCCGATTCCTAGCTTCACGGCCAGCAACTCGCACAATGCGCATGCGGCGCCATTAGTGTCTCCAGCGGCGGCGGTATTGGTGTCTACGGCGGCGGCGCCATTGGTGTCTCCGGTGGCGGCGGTATTGGTGTCTCCGACGCCGGCATTGGAGCTTAATGCACCCGGGTGTACGCCGGCCGGCACCTCGCTAGCAAGCGGCCCCTCCGCCAGTTGCACGCCCGCCGTTGGCGGTGCCTCGACATTAGCCGAGCTCGACGGCATCACGGTAACTAAGCCTCTCGGCCGAGGACTTCATCTCCTTGCCTTTGACTGGGCATCCCTGACGCCCTACATGTTTTCGCAGGGCGCCGCCGTCGTTCCTTGCATTCTCCTGCACTTCGTGGGCGGCTAGTTGGTCGATGACGCCAAGGGCAGAATCGTTCAACCGGGCAACCCCGTGTTCCACGGTAATCCGATGCCACCCACAATGTATAGGGTTGAAGTGGTTCGGGTGCTGCCAGGCTGCGACGAGCTGTTACCTTCAATTCGACCCGCTGGGGCCGACGAAGAAGATGAGATGACCCTCAGCGCCTGCGTAAGCTGGCCCCTGCTTTGGCCGAAGAGCCAGATTCGTTTGGGGGCGGGGGACACCACCCCACAGACAAGACCGCCAGTCGTGCCGGCGCCAAGCCATGGCAAGAACGCCGAAACGCTACCGGACATGCCGGACATCCCTATGGCACAAGATCCGGACATGCATATGGCACAGGATCCGGACGACGACGACAACGATGATGGTACATTTACCAATGTCGATAAGTACTTTGCCGAACATGGGTACGGTGACGAGTTCTGCGGGCCTCTATCTCAAGAACCCAAACAAGACGACCGCGATCTAGCTGGTACATCGGAGAAACCCAATTGCTACAGGCGTCGTCTGGCGTTCAGTTCTCAGGAGACGCCTCCAGCTGCCGCCTTCACCAAGCCTCAGATAGTGGAGGTGCCAAATATTATCAGCCCCAACACGCTCAAGAAGGCGGTCTGTGAGCAGAACTCGGTCCCATTACAACAGATCAAGAAGAAGGGCCGGAAATGGCAGACTAAAAAGGGAGCCGGTGCGAGCCAGCCGGCACCGAGTACGATCCGTGCTCAGGACGGGCCACCTTCACCTAAGGATATCTCGAGGAGGGCGCATGTGGCGGGTAGGGAAATGCTACCGACAAATATGCTCAATGCTGCAACTGGTGCTATGCGGAGTCTGCACGACAGTGTTCTTTCTTTGGAGAAGCAGCGTCTCAGAGAGAATGATGTGGCATACCCGGTTTTCGTGGCCAAGGTGCCAGAGGGCAAGGGCTTTGTGGATGGCGCCATCGGGGGTACGATCATCCTGCGGTTTGATGACATCTTTGCTATGTTCAACCTTCATCCGCTGCACTACACCTTCGTTCGGCTGTTTTCGCTGAGTATGGAGATGCGGATCATTAGAGACAAGACCCCAGACATCGTGATCGTCGACCCCTTCTACATGTGTGCCAAGCTCTTGAGCAGCACTGGGGACCACCAAGTCGCGAGTTCACACCTCGAAGACGTCATTCTGGCAAACCCAGATAAGGATAACTTCCTTGTGGCTTACTTTCCCGAGTAAGTCATCCCTTAACCGCCCCGTAACATATGATTTCTTAGATTTCGATCGTTCTTTTTTTTCTAACATTCCATGTTCTGTGCAGTAACACACATTGCACACTCATCCTCTTAAGCCCGAAATATTCCATGGCCACGTATTTCGACCCGAACCGTAACTCCAAGATAGACTACACAAATATCAAGAAAGTTCTTGATGATGTTCTCCCCGGCTACGCCAATTCTGGAGGCACCTTCACTAGGGGAGTTCGTAAGTACGGCAAGCACGTGTTCACCCATAATACGACGTTCTGCTGCGTCAAGCAGCCGCCTCGCGGTCAGAAGGATTCCTACTACGCCCTCCATCACATGCGGGCGATCGTAAGGGACCATCATCACCTTCTGCTACCAAATAATCTCAAAGATTGGGCCAAGAGCTTGTCGGCAATCCAGGACGCGGACATCAGACAAGAATTCTTTCGCATCCAGTCGGAGTTTGCGGACATCATCCATCAAGATGTCCTTCATACCTCGGGGTAGTTCTTCCTCAGATATCAACCGTCCAACATTGAGATAGATGGAATGGTACAAATGCAGGCTGACAACACCCGCGATTTCATGACCATCACGACAGACAGCGGCTTCATCCACGTTCCTGTCCATGAGTCGAGTCGAAAGTAGTGATGTGTAGTTCTGATACATTGATTGGCTCATGCTGTAATTAAACTTTAATGAATTGTATGTCTCTTTGGTTTGGACAGTCGTTCAACTTAGATGTAATCGATGCTATTTATTAGTAGGACCATGAATCGTGCTATTAATGTCTTGCTTTTCTCTTCCGATCCTTTTGTTGCATACTTATATATTGCTTATGTATGTATTGTCTGTTGTTTGGCTTGTGCATAGAGATGCCGTCGTATGTCGTGTACAAGGGTAAGGTTCCCGGAGTCTACGACGACTGGGAGGAGTGTCGGAGACAGGTTCACCGTTTCAGCGGTAATAGTTACAAAGGGTACACCACTAGGGCGGAGTAGGAATCTAGATACGCCCGCTATCTAGCGGGAGAGAGGAGGGAGCGTTAGAGGAACCGGATGAAGACCAGTTTCATCGCGATGATGCTCATCGTGATGACCGCAGCTCTCTTCTATGTGATGGTAGTTTAGATGATCGATATCGACTTGTAATGTGAAGACAAACTCGATACTCGCGGTCTCGAGACTTGTAATGTTTTATCTTTGTTCGGTCTTTTGAATTCGGAGACTAATATGATGGAGTGTATTCGGAGACTAATCTTCTATTGTATTCGATGAATCTGTTGTTGCTGTGTGCTACTGTCTATATTCTGTCAAATAATATATTTTGTAACCTATGCAAAAATTAGAAAAGTAAAAAAATAAAACTTAATATTCATACTAATGGCGCATCACTACAGAGTGCGCCATTAGTATGCCAAAGTATACTAATGGCGCATCACCAAACAGTGCGCCATTAGTATGCCAAGTATACTAATGGCGCATCCATCCTCAGTGCGCCATTAGTGTGCCAAAGCACATGGTTAAATATGGCCCCTGCGAGGCATACTAATGGCGCATGGTGTTATATACTAATGGCGCACTGGGTGGTGCGCCATTAGTATACCAGATACTAATGGCGCACCAGTGGTGGTGCGCCATTAGTAATAAATACTAGTGGCGTGATACTAATGGCGCACCAGTGATGCGCCATTAGTAGGCAAAACTGGTGCGCCATTAGTAGGCCTTTTCCTAGTAGTGTCTGGCTCGGCCGCGTAGTGGCCGGTTAGCCACATCGTACACTGGTGAATGAGGTTTCAATGCTTCCTCCTCGAGGTAAGGTAGCAACCTGCGTTTGGCCTAACACTTGGACGGGCGCTCGAATTCATGCTCCTTGGCCGCAAGGACTTCGGTCCATCTGTCTGGTAGCAACTCTTGATCAGCTTGAAGCTGTTGTTATTTCTTCTTTAGGCTACTTGCCGTGGCCATAAGCCGGCACTTGAAGCGCTCTTGCTCGACGGGGTCCTCAGGCACGATAAACTCGTCGTCGCCGAGGCTCGCCTCGTCTTTGGAGAGAGGCATGTAATTGTCCTCCTCCGGTTCTCCATCTGCTGCCGGCCCTGGGGGGCTAGCTTGTTCGTCCTCTAGCGCTGCACCGTGCTGGAGGGGATTGTTGTTATCTTTGGCGCTATCCGGAGTGTTGTTATCTCCTGTGCCGGTATCACTTATCTTGCTTTGGCGGGACTTACAGCGGCGCTGCTGACGTCGGCGCTTGGGTTGCTTTTTGGAGGGGTCATCTTCTGCTTTCTCGTCGCCATTGGCTTCTTTTGGGGTTTCCACCATGTATATATCATATGAGGAGGTGGCGGTCCAGTGCCCTGAGGGTGGTGGATCATGTTCGTCTCCGGCTTCGTCGTCCATACCGTCGAAGTCTTCGGAGCCAAAGTCGAGCCTGTCGGTTAAGTTGTCGACAGTGGCTACTAAGTGGGTGGTGGGTGGGCAGTGAATTTCCTCGTCGCCCGCATCCCATTCTAGCCGGACATAGTTCGGCCAAGGTTCTCCTGACAGGGAGAGAGACCTTAATGAATTTAGCACATCCCCGAAGGGTGAGTGCTGAAAGATGTCCGCGGAGGTGAACTCCATGATTGGCGCCTAGTCGGACTCGACGGGCACGGATATGAGCGGCTCGGAGTCCGTGGCCGTAGATGAATCCAGTGGTTTGGCGACACGGCTCCCATAAGGGGTGAGGTCAGTATCCGGCTCTATCTCCACTGAGAGTGCAGCCTCCATGGCGGGGTCCATCCCTCCGCTCTCGGATGGCGCGACTTGCTCCGGATTGATGGACGGAGTAGCTGCGGATGCGATCTCCTGAATACTGTCCGATGGCAGAGTTACTTCATGCTCGTCAAGACTGTATGGCGCGTCCGACATGGGCTCGAATCCGTCGAAGATCAAGTCTCCGCGGATGTCGGCCATGTAGTTCAAGTTTCCAAATCTGACCTGATGGCCAGGGGCATAGCTCTCAATCTGCTCCAGATGGCCAAGCGAATTGGCCCGCGGTGCAAAGCTGCCGAATATGAAGATCTGTCTGGGGAGGAAAGCCTCACTCTGGACTGCATCGCTAGCGATGATCGAAGGATCCATCAAGCCTTATGGTGACGACACAGTAGAACTCTCAATGAAAGCACCAATGTCGGTGTCAAAACCGGCGGATCTCGGGTAGGGGTCCCGAACTGTGCGTCTAAGGCGGATGGTAACGGGAGGCAGGGGACACGATGTTTTACCCAAGTTCGGGCCCTCTCGATAGAGGTAAAACCCTACGTCCTGCTTGATGATATGAGTATGACAAGAGTAGATCTACCACGAGATCGGAGAGGCTAAACCCTAGAAACTAGCCTATGGTATGATTGTATGTAGTCCTATGGACTAAAACCCTCCGGTTTATATAGACACCAGAGGGGGCTAGGGTTACACAAGGTCGGTTACAAAGAGGGAGATATTCATATCCGTATTGCCTAACTTGCCTTCCACGCCAAGTAGAGTCCCATCCGGACACGGGACGAAGACTTTAGTCTTGTATCTTCATAGTCCAACGGTGCGGCCAAAGGATATAGTCCGGCAGTCCGGAGACCCCCTAATCCAGGACTCCCTCACACTCACTTTCTTGTGAATACATGGTTCTCCAAAAGTCTGTATAAAACCATATGCTTTGATCACACTACCAAAGTGTATATTCCAACTTCGAGAGGCTTGCACCAGTCCATAAATGGATCGCTGGAGCTTGCACACTTTGTTAGCACCTTTTGGATTGAGAAAACCTTCTGGTTGCATCATATACAACTCTTCTTTAAGATATGCATTAAGGAATGCAGTTTTGACATCCATTTGCCAAATTTCATAATCATAAAATGCGGCAATTGCTAACATGATTCAGACAGACTAGGCATCGCTACGGGTGAGAAGGTCTCATCATAGTCAACTCCTTGAATTTGTCGAAAACCTTTCGCAACAAGTCGAGCTTTGTAGACAGTAACATTACCGTCAGCATCAGTCTTCTTCTTGAAGATCCATTTATTCTCTATGGCTTGCCGATCATCCCGCAAGTCAACCAAAGTCCACACTTTCTTATCATACATGAATCCCATCTTAGATTTCATGGCCTCAAGCCATTTTGCGGAATCTAGGCTCATCATCGCTTCCTCATAGTTCGTAGGTTCATCATGGTCAAGTAACTTGACTTCCAGAACAGGATTACCGTACCACTCCGGTGCGGATCTTACTCTGGTAGACCTACGAGGTTCAGTAGTAACTTGATTTGAAGTTTCATGATCATCATCATTAGCTTCCTCACTAATTAGTGTCGGAATCACTGGAACTGATTTATGTGATGAACTACTTTCCAAAAAGGGAGCAGGTACAATTACCTCATCAAGTTCTACTTTCCTCCCACTCACTTCTTTCGAGAGAAACTCCTTCTCTAGAAAGGATCCATTCTTAGGAATGAATATCTTGCCTTCGGATCTGTGATAGAAGGTGTACCCAACAATCTCCTTTGGGTACCCTATGAAGACACATTTCTCTGATTTGGGTTCGAGCTTATCAGGTTGAAGCTTTTTCACATAAGCATCACTGACCCAAACTTTAAGAAATGACAACTTGGGTTTCTTGCCAAACCACAGTTCATATGGTGTCGTCTCAACAGATTTAGATGATGCCCTATTTAACGTGAATGCAGCTGTCTCTAAAGCATAACCCCAAAACGATAGCGGTAAATCAGTAAGAGACATCATAGATCGCATCATATCTAATAAAGTGCGGTTACGACGTTCGGACACACCATTACGCTGTGGTGTTCCAGGTGGCGTGAGTTGCGAAACTATTACACATTGTTATAAATGAAGACCAAACTCATAACTCAAATATTCACCTCCACGATCAGATCGTAGAAACTTTATTTTCTTGTTACGATGATTTTCCACTTCACTCTGAAACTTTTTGAACTTTTCAAATGTTTCAGACTTATGTTCCATCAAGTAGATATACCCATATCTGCTCAAATCATCTGTGAAGGTCAGTAAATAACGATAACCACCGCGAGCTTCAACACTCATCGGACCGCATACATCAGTATGTATTATTTCCAACAAGTCTGTTGCTCGCTCCATTGTGTCGAAGAACGGAGTCTTAGTCATCTTGCCCATGAGGCATGGTTCCCAAGTATCAAGTGATTCATAATCAAGTGATTCCAAAAGCCCATCAGCATGGAGTTTCTTCATGCGCTTTGCACCAGAATGACCTAAACGGCAGTGCCACAAATAAGTTGCACTATCATTATTAACCTTGCATCTTTTGGCTTCAATATTATGAATATGTGTATCACTACTATCGATATTCAACAAAAATAGACTACTCATCAAGGGTGCATGAACATAAAAGATATTACTCATATAAATAGAACAACCATTATTCTCTGATTTAAATGAATAACTGTCTCGCATCAAACAAGATCCAGATATAATGTTCATGCTTAACGCTGGCACCAAATAACAATTATTCAGGTCTAAAACTAATCCCGAAGGTAGATGTAGAGGTAGTGTGCTGATGGCGATCACATCAACTTTGGAACCATTTCCCACACGCATCG
Source organism: Triticum urartu (assembly GCF_003073215.2). NCBI lineage: Eukaryota > Viridiplantae > Streptophyta > Magnoliopsida > Poales > Poaceae > Triticum > Triticum urartu. Next base: position 437,394,440 of record NC_053025.1, on the reverse strand, counting down.
TCACCTCGTCCTTAGCCAATCTTCGTTTAATCTATAACCCCTGTTTCGAGTTGCAAATATGAGCAACAGAACCAGTATCACATACCTACGAGCATTAGTAAGGTACACATCAATAACATGTATATCAAGTATACCTTTCACTTTGCCATCCTTAATATCCGCCAAATACTTGGGGCAATTTCGCTTCGAGTGACCAGTCCCTTTGTAGTAGAAGCACTCAGTCTCAGGCTTAGGTCTTGACTTGGGCTTCTTCACTTGAGCAGCAACTTGCTTGCTGTTCTTCTTGAAGTTCCCCTACCTCCCTTTGACCTTTTTCTTGAAACTAGTGGTCTTGTTAACCATCAACACTTGATGCTCCTTCTTGATTTCTACCTCCGCAGCATTTAGCATCATGAAGAGCTCGGGAATTGTCTTATCCACCCCTAGCATATTATAGTTCGTCATGAAGCTTTTGTAGGTTGGTGGCAGTGATTGAAGAACTCTGTCAATGGCACTATCATCAAGAAGATTAACTCCTAGTTGAGTCAAGTGGTTGTGGTAGCCAGACATTCTGAGTATATGTTCACTGACAGAACTATTCTCCTCCATCTTGCAGCAATAGAACTTATTGGAGACTTCATATCTCTGAATTCAAGCATTTGCTTGAAATATTAGATTCAACTCCTGGAACATCTCATATGATCCATGACATTCAACACGTAAAGCATGGCACACTGAAGTATCGAGTAGTCATCAGCTTTGCTCTGCCAGGCATTCATAACGTCCGAAGTTGCTCCTACAGCGGGTCTTGCACCTAGTGGTGCTTCCAGGACGTAATTCTTCTGCTCGGCAATGAGGATAATCCTCAAGTTACGGACCCAGTCCGTGTAGTTGCTACCATCATCTTTCAACTTAGCTTTCTCTAGGAACGCATTGAAATTCAAGGGAACGGTAGCACGGGCCATTGATCTACAACAACATAGAGATGCAAAATGCTATCAGGTACTAAGTTCATGATAAATTAAAGTTCAATTAATCATATTACTTAAGAACTCCCACTTAGATAGACATCCCTCTAGTCATCTAAATGATCACGTGACCCATATCAACTAAACCATGTATGATCATCATGTGAGATGGAGTAGTTTTCAATGGTGAACATCACTATGTTGATCATATCTACTATATGATTCACGTGAGATAAAGCTTGTCAAGTTTAACTCGAGTATTCCACACGTGCAAAACTGGCTTGCACCCATTGTATGTGAACGTAGAGCTTATCACACCCGATCATCACGTGGTGTCTCGGCACGACGAACTGTAGCAATGGTGCATACTCAGGGAGAACACTTACACCCTGAAATTTAGTGAGGGATCATCTTATAATGCTACCACCGTACTAAGCAAAATAAGATGCATAAAAGGATAAACATCACATGCAATCAAATAAGTGATATGATATGGCCATCATCATCTTGTGCCTTTGATCTCCATCTCCAAAGCACCGTCATGATCACCATCGTCACCGGCTTGACACCTTGATCTCCATCGTAGCATCGTTGTCGTCTCGCCAACTATTGCTTCTATGACTATCGCTACCGCTTAGTGATAAAGTAAAGAAATTACATGGCGATTGCATTTCATACAATAAAGCGACAAGCATAAGGCTCCTACCTGTTGCCGATAACTTCTACAAAACATGATCATCTAATACAACAATTTATATCTCATCACGTCCTGGCCATATCACGTCACAACATGCTCTGCAAAAACAAGTTAGACGTCCTCTACTTTGTTGTTGCAAGTTTTATGTGGCTGCTACTGGCTTCTAGCAAGAACCGTTTTTACCTACGCATCAAAACCACAATGATTTTTCGTCAAGTGTGTTGTTTTAACCTTCAACAAGGACCGGCCATAGTCAAACTCGATTTAATTAAAGTTGGAGAAACTGACACCGGCCAGCCACCTATGTGCGAAGCATGTCGGTAGAACCAGTCTCATGAACACGGTCATGTAATGTCGGTCCTGGCCACCTCACCCAACAATACCGCCGAATCAAAGTAAGACGTTGGTGGTAAGAAGTATGACTATTATCGCCCACAACTCTTTATGTTCTATACTCGTGCATATAACATCTACGCATAGACCTGGCTCGGATACCACTGTTGGGGAATGCAGTATTTCAAAAAATTTACCTACGATCATGCAAGATCTATCCAGGTGAAGCATAGCAACGAGCGGGGAGAGTATGTCCCCGTACCCTCTAGACCGAAAGAGGAAGCGTTTAGTAATGCGTTTGATGTAGTCGAACGTCTTCGCGATCCAACCGATCCAAGCACCGAACGTACGGCACCTCCATGTTCAGCACACATTTAGCTCGATGACGTCCCTCGATCTCTTGATCCAGTTGAGGATGAGGGAGAGTTCCGTCAGCACGACGGTGTGGCAACAGTGATGGTGAAGTTATCGGCGCAGGGCTTCGCCGAAGCACTACGACGATATGACCGAGGTGTGTAACTGTGGAGGGGGCACCGCACACGGCTAAGAGAAGACTTGGTGTGCCTTTGGGGTGCCCCCCTCCCACGTATATAAAGGAGGGGAGGAGAGGTGGTCGTCCCAAGGGGGGCATGCCATAGGGGGAGTCCTACTTGGACTCCCAGTCAAAGTAGGATTCGGCCCGCCCTATCCTATTCTCACTAGGAGAAGGAGGGAAGAAGGAGGAGGAGAGAAGGAAAGGGGGGTTGCCCCCCAACCCTAGTCTAATTCAATTTGGGCTTGGGGGCGCGGGCCACCACCTGGCCGCCACCTCGTCTCTACACTAGGGCCCATGAAGGTCCATTAACTCCCTGGGGGGATTCCGGTAACCCCCCGTACTCCGAAAAATGTCTGAACCTTTCTGAAACCATTCCGGTGTCCAAACATAACCTTCCAATATATCAATCTTTATGTCTCGACCATTTCGGACTCCTCATCATGCCCGCGATCTCATCCGGGACTCTGAACGTACTTCGGTTCATCAAATCACATAACTCATAATACAAATCGTCATCGAACGTTAAGCGTGCGGACCCTACGGGTTCGAGAACCATGTAGACATGACCGAGACACATCTCCGATCAATAACCAATAGCAGAACATGGATGCTCATATTGGCTCCTACATATTCTACAAAGATCGTTATCGGTCAAACCGCATAATAACATACGGTGTTCCCTTTCAGTATGTTACTTGCCCGAGATTCGATCGTCAGTACCATCATACCTAGTTCAATCTCGTTACAGGCAAGTCTCTTTACTCGTTCCGTAATGCATCATCCCGTGACTAACTCATTAGACACATTGCTTGCAAGGCCCATAGTGATGTGCATTACCGAGAGGGCCCAGAGATACCTCTCCGATACACGGATTGACAAATCCTAATCTCGATCTATGCCAACTCAACAAACACCATCGAAGACACTTGTAGAGCATCTTTATAATCACCCAGTTATGTTGTGATGTTTAATAACACACAAGGTGTTCCTCCGGTATTCGGGAGTTGCATAATCTCATAGTCAGAGGAACATGTATAAGTCATGAAGAAAGCAATAGCAATAAAACTAAACGATCATTATGCTAAGATAACAGATGGGTCTTGTCCATCACATCATTCTCTAATGATGTGATCCCGTTCATCAAATGACAACACATGTCTATGGTCAGGAAACTTAACCATCTTTGATTAACGAGCTAGTCTAGTAGAGGCATACTAGGGACACTTTGTTTGTCTATGTATTCACACATACCAAGTTTCGTGTTAATACAATTCTAGCATGAATAATAAACATTTATCATGATATAAGGAAATATAAATAACAACTTTATTATTTCCTCTAGGGCATATTTCCTTCAGATACGTCTCCAACATATCTATAATTTTTATCGTTCCATGCTATTATAGTATCAACTCTGGATGTTTTATATGTAATTATATATCATTTTATAGGACTAACCTATTAACTTAGTGCCCAGTGCCAGTTGTCATTTTTTTCCTGCTTTTGGCTTTTCAAGAAATCAATATCAAAAAGTGTCCAAACGAAGAAAAAGATGGGGAGACCCTAGAAGGTTCAGGAGATGGCCAGAATTGCCACAAGGGAGCAACAAGCATGAGGGGGCGCCCCAGGGGGGTAGGCTTGTGGGCCCCTCGTGGCACCTCCAACCCTAATTACACCTCTATAAATTCTCAAATATTCCCATGACATCAGAGAGCCACCCAAAATACTTTTTCCGCCGCTGCATGTTCCAGAACCACGAGATCCCATTTGGAGGCCTTCTCCAGTACTTTGCCGGAGGGGGAATCGACCATGGATGGGATCTACATCAACCTTGCTTCCCTTTTGATGATGCATGAGTAGTGTACCACAGAACTACGGGTCCATAGTTTGTAGGTAGATGGCTTTTTCTCTCTCTTTGATCTTCAATACAATGTTCTCCTTGATGTTCTTGGAGATCTATTTGATGTGATGACTTTTTGCGGTGTGTCTGTTGGGATCCGATGAATTGTGAGTTTATGATCAGATCTATCCATGAATATTATTTGAGTTTTTTCTGAACTATTTTATGCATGATTGTTATAGCTTCGTGTTTCACTCTGATATATTGATTTCGTTTGGCCAACTAGATTGATTTATCTTGCAATGGGAGAGGTGCTTTGTAATGGGTTCGATCTTGCGGTGCTCAATCTTTGTAATGAGTTTACTTTGTCTACATCATGTCATCTTGCTCAAGGCGTTACTCTGTTCTTTATGAACTTAATACTCTAGATGCATGCTGGATAGTGGTGGATGTGTGGATCAATAATAATAGATACATAATCATTTCGGTCTACTTGGCTCAGACGTGATGCCTATATACATGATCATTTCCTTGGATATCCTCATAATTATTTGCTTTTCTATCAATTGCCCGACAGAAATTTGTTTACCCATAGTATGCTATTTTCAAGAGATAAGCCTCTAGTGAAAACTATGGCCCCCGGGTCTACTTTTTATCATATATTAAAACCAAAAATACCTTCCTGTGTTTTTACTATGCTTACTTTATTTTGTATTTTTATTCGATCTGTCTATCTATCACATACAATTTAATCTTGCTCGTAACCATCGAGGGATTGGCAACGCCTTGTACGCCGTGGGATGCAAGGATTTGTTGTTTGTGTGCAGGCGCTGCTAACACGGTGTTGCGTGGTTCTTCTACTGGATTGATAACCTTGGTTCTCAACTAAGGTAAATAGTAATCTCTACTATACTGCAACATCCTCTCTTAGAGGAAATCCCAACGCAGTGCACAAGTAGCACCCATCAAATTTTATTAAGTGCAACATCTGTCAAGATCATCCAACAACTGTAATGGCATAGCTGCTCAAATTGTCCTTAACCAAGGAAACGGCTAATCGATTAGTTTTAAGACTTTGTAGAGTTTTGTACAGTTTACCCAATAGACCCAATCCAAAAATTGAGACGAAGCCTTTCAGAAGAAGTCACCTAGTCCCACACGAGGCCCATCCCAACTATCTTATCTAATCTGCTGGCACATTTGGGTAAGGCTTCCGCAACTGACCAACTAAGCCAGAGCCCATATAGCCATTGGTTGTACATGGAAGCTACTAGTCACTAAGTCTGTCTGAACTTTTTGAACATGGGTAGAACTCCACTTACATTTAGAGGGTAGAAACCATCATGTTCTTGAAACCACCCGACAATACCTCTTCCGCCCGGAGATGAATTTTGCCTGAAGTTAGTACTCAAATTATTATATAATCCTCACATAATCTCAATGGATACAAGAACCAACCCCGTTTACATAGCATAGCAAAACTACAACTACAACTACCACAATGTTCATCAACGCGGAGATAACTCAATAGCATAGCATAATACAATAATATTCCTACAGATGCATATTATAGTAATGTGATATAGACTACATGCATCGGAAAATTATAGATAAAGGATGACCAACATGTAACTTGTCTTGGTTCTGGTGCAAAAGGCCACACTCCTGACAATAGTTTGTATCGCACTCGGACAATCTGTGTTAAAAAATGTCGAATAAATCACCAATACTCAAATAACAAAAAATGAAGCCAACAACAAAGAATCAAATAAAACTCCAAACAACAGTAGCATATTAGTAGATAAATAGAACCTACATTCTAACAGGGTCACAACGCAAAAAAATCAACTAGTTTTGCTAAACGTTTTAAAAGTTATGGCCCACGGAAGGTTGAATTTTAAATTTCATTAAATTCATATTTGAATAGTGCAAACATGTGGATTTTTTCTATAGGATAAAGCACTCCACGGTGACCAATATGAAAAAATAATCACTTCGTTTGGATAAAATAATAGAGAAACAGAAATGGACTAAAAATATGTAAATCTCTGTTTTTGAGCTGCTGTTGCGGCGAGTTGCCACGTGTCATCACATGATTCATTGAAAAGGGTTCACGTAGATCGCGGCTCACCATGAGCAGGGGAAGATGGCGGCGGTGAGTTTGGTGGTGATGAGAACGTCGAGTGTGAAAAGTATCCGACGAAGGCGAGGTGGTGTGTGGATGCACTACAAAAAAATACACTTCCGTGATGATACGTGTTTGTCGCAGTAGGTCACGTTTTCTGTCATGCATGTACATCCATGACGAGTTTATGACAGAATCAAGATAGTCATACCTGTGCTGTCGTAGAAGTGTTCCATGACATTACCAAAATTATCATCACGTAAGTGTCCACTTCCATGACGATAAAAGCCGCATCCTGGAAGTGCTTTCGTCAAGGGTGACCGACATGTGGCATCCACCATAACGGGTCGCCGTTAAGCTACCAAGTCCATTTTTGGATCCAATAACCGCTAACAGCCATGACCAATGCCGATTTTCCACGTGTAAAATTCTCATTGGCCGACGGAACTACGTGTCAGTTCTGCATTGGCACATGTGTCACTCATCCAATAGGCGAGATGTGCCTATTGTTGACACGTAGACCGGCCCAAAAGTGGCCTATAAGATTAAATGGGCTGGCCCAACTAAAGGCCCACAAGATTTTGTGGACCATAATGGGCCGGCCCAGCTAAAGGCCTACAAGATTTTGAGGACACTAATGGGTCGGCTCGTTAAAAGGCTACCATGTTTTGGGCCAAATGCATGCCCATATTTGATCCGGTCCATTAACAGCCTGCCACGTTCTGGCCTAATAAAGGCCCATATGAGATCCGTCCCGTTAATAGCCTACCACGTTCTAGGCCATATTACGGCCCAGATCAGATCCGGCCCTTTAAGAGGTTTTGGGCTAAATTATGGCCCATACCAGATTCGGCCCGTCAACTGGACGTTGTGCTTTTGGGCCCACTTGAGGCCCGGTCAGGATTTCTATTTGCTAAAGGCCCATTTAGTAATATGGCCTGATATTAGTTTCGGCCTGTTAAAGGCCCGTTTAACATTTTGGCCCTAAATTTATTTCGGCCTGTTAAAAGCCTGTCATATAGTTGGGCCTAACTATGGCCCGCTTTGCATCCAGCCTGCTCACAACCGGTAATCTGATTGGGCCAAACAAGGACCGAGAGAATTTTGGCTTGTTAACGACCCGTGATGTGATTGGCACAATCATGGGCCGGGGTCTATTTTGGCCTGTTGTCAGCCCATGAGCTGTTCGGCAGGTTTCACGCCCAACCTACTTTTTAGCCTACTAAAAGCCCATATAATTTTGTTGCGAAAATAGGGCCGGCGGTTTACTCAGCCTATTAAAGGCCCAAAACTACTAGTGGGCCAGTTTACATTTAGGCCTTTTAACGGACCAAGATGACTGGGCCCATGATGTGGATCATACATAGTGATTTGCATGATGGCCCGATTATGTGCCATAATTTTACGGTTTGGCCGGTTTACTTTGAAGACATGATGTATATACAGTAAAATAACTGTAGCATTGTGAATAAGAAAAAACCTAGACTATATAATAAAGAAATTATAGCATATTACATCCACTGGGCATCGAAGTTCACGACTATGATAGTAAAGCACAAGCAGACAGCAGATTACATACACTGGGCATCAAAGATTGCCACCAGTGCAAATAAACACGCTGACAAAATAATATACAAAACCGATAGCATTTCAATAGAGTTCAAGAAAGGTTAGCCCTGCTCGGGAGCTGCTGCACAAGCAGCTGAGCAGGCTGATGAGACTGTGCTTGTTTGACGCTTATATCCTCCTCACTATAAAAGAGAAACAAGCAGAAATATGACAGGTTTTGCACATATAAGTATCAGTTCTGACAATTCATCACATTTCTTATTAACGAATAAAGTGACACAATTTAAAATAGCATTAACACAATATGGTATTGTTCAGGTTAAGACATGGCAGGAAATGACATTGTGAAGGAGTTGGCAGCTTCATGACACCATTGGATTACAGATCAAGAACGCATAAGTACCAATGGTTAGTGTGCTGTCAATTTATCCCATTTTAGATTGGAAAATAAAGAGACGGTTTAAATAATAGTAGAATGATCTAACATTGTTCATAGTTAAGACATTGCAGTATATGACATTATGCTGCAGTGGGTAGGTCCACCACACCACTGGATTACGGATCAAGAACAGAAGCCTACATGCAATGCAAAAGAACATCACTTGCTCTGTATAGTTTAATTTACATGGTATGAAGAAGGAACTTGGTTGTACAACTGAAAACTTAAATTGAGAACGACAAACTTTTGTTTATGAACTGCATAATAAACTTTAAACATGCAATTTGATCGAAACACCAAAAATAAACAGTTGTTGCAGTCATGCCTAACCAAATATACACAACAAATTTTGAAGGCTTGAGAAGGACAAAATTACATTAGTGGTGAAGACAGGCTCTATAAAGCCCTTGTCCATGCTGATGGGGGGGGGGGCAATTCAAGAAGTTTACCACAGAATCTTCTTCATAAGCATTGCCTTTATCCTACATTTTGTTAAGAGTAAATATAGATGTCATAATATAAGAAAAAATGGAGAATATTTAAGATAAGATGGAGAGTGATGCCACATAACCAAGTAGCTATAAATGTAAGTGCAGCAATACAGGCAAAAGGTATAGCCAAGAGCAATGCAAAGCTAAACTTCTTCAGTACCATCGGTGTTATCCAACCTTATGGTAAGAGTAAATATAGATCTGATGTGTAGAAAACAGAGGGCAAAGGAAAATAAGCCACGGAGTGATGGTACATGAACAACTAGCTAGCTGTCAATATAAGTACACTAATAAAGGACAGCAGGTACTTACAAGAACAATGCAGAGCTAAAAAATTGCATTGGCATTAGATATATTCTACACTAATGTAACCATTCATACATATCAGATAATTGGCAGCGAACAATTGATAAGCAAGCTATCATGCATACCGCTGTCACTTAATGAACCAGGTATGAATGCAAGTATAGTGATACATGACAACAGGTATTAAGCACATCTATACAATGCATACTTACCCGCATATCTTTCAAATACTAGTCAGTGGCTCTAGCAAGCCCACCCCGAGCAGCTTGGATGTATGCATCAGCTGAGCTGAAGGCATTGAATGCCTCTTCAGTAAACCTGGGGTCGCGAAGAGTGGCCCTCCGTCGCCGATGATTCATGGTGCTCTCTACTTCAGAGTTCGTGACGGACACATCATCCGAATCCTCTGAAGGAGGACAATTCGGCGTCACTCCCGTATCAGCCCCCGCCCTAGAGGCAGGGTCTGGAACCTGATTGGTAGAAGCACGACCGGCAGGATCCCTGGACACAGTCCAGCGAACACTCTTCCTGATAAAACACAGCAGACAATGTCACAGTTTGATGTGACTGCCAGGGGGCGTATTCGAATCCATACCTCTTTGATGAAGGCTCGGTCGTCTTGTCATCTGCCTTCCTCTTCGAAGACCTGCCCGGCACAGGTGCCGCTCTCTTATGAGACGCCTCTGGTGCAGCATGGCGCGCTGAGCGCCTCCCCTTTGGAGCACGAGACAATGCGGTGGGTGAGGCATATCGAGGAAGCTCTTTTTGGAGGAGATGCTCCCTGGGCACCTACATGGGAAGACGGCAGGAGACCGGGGTAATCGGCTACAATGGCCACTTCTGTGCCATCGTAGCTCGCCTGATAGAAGACCCCCTCCTTAAGCTCTACAAATATATATGTATCCTCCTCAAATCCGGGATCTAGGTCCCGAATATGATTCTCCAGCTGCTGGAGTAGGGCTATAGATCCCCGCGGTGGCCTTCCGCCATTCCTGTTAAAGATGGTCGGTTTGAGTCTAGCTAGTTGTGGCTTAAGATAAGGATTGAATAAGATTCTGGATTGGAAGCTTACCCAGCTAGGGGGGTTGTACATGGAGAATCCGTCTCGACACTTAAGACGGGTGAATTCTTCTTTCTCCCCTTTATAAAGATCCGCCAGCATGGTGGCCAGGGCGGCAAAGTCATCCGTACTCTTGCGTCCATACCGAGATGTATCGTCCTCCCCATTGTAGTTCCACATGGGGAGTCCTCTAGATTGGAGTGGTTGGACACCTCGCGTTATGGAAATTGCCATGACCTCAATCGTGGATAGTCCGGATTGGGCAAGTATTTTTATCTTGTCCATCAACATCTTGACTTCCGCGCTATCTTCCTCCTCAAGGCTCTGAGGGCGCCAGCTGTGGAATTTCGTCAGTGGAGCGCTGGAAAATTCGGGAAGGCCCATTCGGACTGGGTTGGGGAGAGCGACGTCTTCAATATAAAACCACTCCTCAGACGTCTTCTTCGGCATGCCGGATAGGTATCCGGTTCTGGCTATATGCCATATCTCGGCGCCGCCCACCTCGAATATGGATCCCTTTTGGGAGCGAGGGACGAGGCAGAACAGTTTCCTCCATAACTCAAAATGGGCCTCGCAGCCTAGGAACAGCTCACAAAGAGTGACGAAGCCCGCGATGTGCAGAATGGAGTCCGGCGTAAGATTGTGCAGTTGGAGGCCATAATACTCCAGGAGACCTCGGAGGAAAGGATGGATGGGAAATCCAACGCCTCTTAAGAGAAAGGAAACGAAGCACACTCGCTCCCCTTCTGAAGGATTCACGAAATTTTCCGCCAGAGCTTTGCCCGTAAAGGAAGTTAATCCCACTCGTACCGGGACTAGATCCGCAAGTGGAAGGTAGCCTTGTGCCTGGAGCTTGGTCAGCTGGGCGTTGGATACTGAGCATCTCTCCCAATCGCCTTTTTGGGAGCCATGGGGGCGGGAGGAAGAACTGGGAGAGCTGGCCATGTTTGAGTGGTTTCTCCTAGTGAGCTCTTAGGATTTTCCACGTGGTGTGGAGTGGCATCTGAGATCCAATCCCTTTAAATAGGCGCCTTTCTATGGCCAGGGTGTTATGTGCAAAAAATACTCTGACCTTTTGTATTCGTTCGACACGTGGAAGCAGAAGAGACGAAGGCGCGGTATGACATTAAATGAACAGCCGAATATAACTCTTCGGGTCAGATGCTTTGAAGTATTCGGAGGAGGAACCCGCCTTGCAATGCCGAAGACAACCTGCGCGCCGGACACACCGTCATTGAAGCCTGGTTCGGGGGCTACTGAGGGAGTCCTGGATTAAGGGGTCCTCGGGCGTCCAGGCTATGTGACGTGGGCCGGACTAATGGGCCATGAAGATACAAGACAGAAAACTTCCTCCCATGTCCGGATGGGACTCTCCTTGGCGTGGAAGGCGAGCTTAGCGTGCAGATATGAGTATTCCTTTCTCTGTAAACCGACTCTGTACAACCCTAGCCCCCTCCTGTGTCTATATAAGCCGGAGGGTTTAGTCTGTAGAGCCAATCATCACTGGTGCGCGTCGGTCCTAAACAAATGGTTTAAAACCCCTTTCCGCGACGACATTTTGAACCGTCGCCAAGTGAGTGTGGGTGATAGGCGGTCCTTCCCACACGACCCACAAACTTCCGGGGATAGGGCCCCTACAGTACTCCTACTCATTTTTGCTCGCATTGCCATCGCAGTCGGTATTCTGTGGTGATATGTTTACGATGCGCGGCCCATTACAAACGGTTCATTGTTAAGAAGATTAACTAATCGTCGTACGAGTGTCGGACAGGATTACAAAACGTCGGACCGTTGTAACCTCGCCGTACATGACAACTATCGCACACGCTATTCTATGGTGCAATGTTTACGATGCATACTTCATCAGAAATAGTTCATGGTTGCGAATCGTGTACGATAAGGCAAATAACACAAACGTTTACTTTGCCCGCACCATTTGTGATATTGTTTGACATTGCGCACGCTTTGCAAACGGCAACTGTGTGCATGCTTGCACACGTTTCCTCTCTGTGAACCATCTCCGATTATGATGCATATCGCAGACGTTTGTGTTTTACCAACCGTATGTGCTGTAACAACCTAGAGAGCGTAAATTTACCATAATTTAATTGCTACTTTTCCAAATTGTACCGGATTTGGATTTGAATTTGAATGTATGCTACAGCTTTATTCATATCCATCAGGTTCAAACAACCAATGCATTACTCGATTCATAGGTACATATGTTCAAGAATTACATAAGAACAAAATAAAGAATGATGAACCACAGATCTATACTTGTACTATTAAAGATGGTAAAGAAAGAGGCGAAATATATTCTGGTTGCTGAACAAGGTGAAGCGGAATGCCCATATTGTGCCCTCCTCCATGTAGAAGGCACGCACGACTCTAGTCCAACCACTTGTGATGGCCGACTGCCCATCCTTCTTGGTCTTCATGAAAACATCTAGATAATCATCATGTTCTGGTAGAAATACTTTAACCTTTGCATGCCCACCAATCATGTAGTTTGAGAGGTAATCTTGAGTAAACTGCTTTGGGAACCACTACAAAGGAAAAAAGATTCAGACATTGTCATCTAACACAACTCATTATGGGCAGTAAAAAGAAGGTTGCAGAGTTCTTACTTACCATCCTGCGGTTCGCTGTTTTCTTGGATAAAGTGTAAACAAATAGTTTAATTGCCATCTTTGGACCCATTTTACTAACAATCTTTATCAACTTCCTCACTTGATGCTGGTTCATTGATATCTCATTGCCCCAAATGTAGAAGGGGTCGAAACGCGGATCTTTACCAATGACATATGTACCTAAAAGCACGAAGTTAATATTAGAAGCTAAACATCAATTGCACAATGATGTAATACAACACTCTTTTATAATATGTGTATATACATCCATATGTGGTAGTCCATTTGAAATCTCTAAAAAAGACAAATATTTAGGAACGGAGGGAGTATCTTATAACATCCAATATACTCACATATTAGATGAATTAACATCTTATATTATGGGCCGGAAGGAGTTTAGTTCATTCTTACAAATTATCTGTTGTTGTATCGACGGGTTACATTTAGTTTGAGCTATGTTGGGCTCAAATAGCCCTAAAGTATATCTAAACAAGAGGGCTGGTTTGAGCTAGTTGCATCTATAACCCATCCAAAAAAACTAGTATCCAACCCAAGAGGTGCTAATTGGAGCTAGTTCTCCTAGTGCATTTATTGTCAATCTAACCCTGCCATCCAAACAACTGTTTGGATGGAGTTAGTTCAGGGTTAGTAATGAGCTAGAACCTACCTCTAACCTCTAGCTAAGTTGAGTATCCAAATAGGGTTGTGTTGTTGCTGCTGCTCTTCTACGTATATCTAGACATCATTAGAACATTAATGTAACACTCTTCCTTGTTGCTATGTAGCCTAGGATTGCATATTTAGACATTAAGTACAGTGCATATTGCTATGTACCCTCAGATATATTACATATGGCCCTAGTTAACCTAAGGAAAAATGGGTTGCAGATATACTCAGTTAAAAGTCCGATTCACAGATTTGTCCCTTATCAGCCGCCGGCCTATATGGTACCAGCTACCGATATCCTGAACAGTGAGCACATATAAGCCATGGGATGAAACTAACCTCGATGGAAAACAACAGTCGTTCCCAAAATTGTCCTGTGTAGGTACATCAAGAAGTATGTTAAGCACAACATGGCAGACAAAATAATCTCCAAAAGATAGCTTCAGTGTGCAGGTTTAAGCACGCTAGTAAAGCAAAACAAGTGGAAAGGTGTGCTAACTGCAACAGGCCAAACATTTAACAACAAGCAAACATGGTCATTGAAACTGGTATTGTGCCGGTCTAAGTACACTAGTTATGGTTAAATAAAAATGGAAAGGCATGTTAACTACAAGATGCAACAACCAAATGTAGTCATTCATAGTAGTATTGTTGAAACTGGTACTGACGAAATTGAACTGCACAGTTCACACTTGCACATATAGAACATCATGTTGTGAATAACTGGAATAAACAAGGCATACTACGAACAACCAAAGATAGCATTTGAAACTGAACATATGCTAACTACAAACAACCGAATAATAATAAAAAACTTTAGAACAGGCATATGCTAGCTATAACAGGCTTAACAGCAAGCAAATATATGCATTCCTATCGGTATGTTTAAAACTGGATTGATGAAATATACTGCACAGTAAATAATTGCACATATAGAGCATCACATTGTGAACAACTAAAATAAACAAGGCATACTGCAAACAACTAGATATAGCAATTAAAACTGGACATATCCTCACTACACTACAAAAGGGACTCGACAAAACAAATCATGGGTTTCCCCCTATGAAGAGGCACAGCAAAACAAATCATGGGTTTCCTCACTTGTCACGGATAGGCTCGTTCCCGTGGGAAGAGCACGGACCCTGGATGTGCTCCATGTTGTCGCAGATGGGCTCCTTCCCCTTGGAAGAGCATGATACGTCTCCGTCGTATCTACTTTTCCAAACACTTTTGCCCTTGTTTTGGACTCTAACTTGCATGATTTGAATGGAACTAACCCGGACTGACGCTGTTTTCAGCAGAATTACCATGGTGTTATTTATGTGCAGAAACAAAAGTTCTCGGAATGACCTAAAACTTCACGGAGCAACTTTTTGGAACATATAAAAAATACCTACAAAAGATGAAGGCCAGGGCGCGCCCACCTACCTCGTGGGCCCCCTGGAGCTCCTCCGACTCCAACTCCAACTCTATGTATTGTGTTTCGGGGAGAAAAAAGTCAGAGAGATGAATTCATCACGTTTTATGATACGGAGCCGCCGCCAAGCCCTAAAACCTCTCGGGAGGGCTGATCTGGAGTCCGTTCGGGGCTCCGGAGAGGGGAATCCGTCGCCATCGTCATCATCAACCATCCTCCATCACTAATATCATGATGCTCACTGCCGTGCGTGAGTAATTCCATCGTAGCCTAGCTATACGGTGATGGGTTGGATGGGATCTATCATGTAATCGAGTTAGTTTTGTTAGGGTTTGATCCCTAGTATCCACTATGTTCTGAGATTGATGTTGCTATGACTTTGCTATGCTTAATGCTTGTCACTAGGGCCCGAGTGCCATGATTTCACATCTGAACCTATTATGTTTTCATCAATATATGAGAGTTCTTGATCCTATCTTGCAAGTCTATAGTAACCTATTATGTGTTATGATCCGTTAACCCTGAAGTGACAATAATCAGGATACTTACCGGTGATGGCCGTAGTTTGAGGAGTTCATGTATTCACTATGTGTTAGTGCATTGTTCTGATACTCTATTAAAAGGAGGCCTTAATATCCCTTAGTTTCCGTAAGGACCCCGCTGCCACGGGAGGGTAGGACAAAAGATGTCATGCAAGTTCTTTTCCATAAGCACGTATGACTATATTCGGAATACATGCCTACATTACATTGATGAACTAGAGCTAGTTCTGTGTCACCCTAGGTTATGACTGTTACATGATGAACCGCATCCGGCATAATTCTCCATCACTGATCCATTGCCTACGAGCTTTCCTTATATTGTTCTTCGCTTTATTTACTTTTCCGTTGCTATTGCTATCATCACTACAAAATACCAAAAACATTACTTTTACTACTATTACCTTTTGCTACCTTTACCACTACCATCATATTACTTTGCTACTAAATACTTTGCTGCAAATACTAAGTTTCCTGGTGTGGTTGAATTGACAACTCAGCTGCTAATACTTGAGAACATTCTTTGGCTCCCCTTGTGTCGAATCAATAAATTTGGGTTGAATATTCTACCCTCAAACACTGTTGCGATACCCTATACTTGTGGGTTATCAAGACTAATTTCTGGCGCCGTTGCCGGAGAGCATAGCTCTATTCTTTGAGTCACTTGGGATTTATATCTGCTTATCATTATGAAGAACTTGAAAGATCCAAGAACCAAGATTTATCCCTCAACTACGAGGGGAGGTAAGGAACTGCCATCTAGCTCTGCACTTGATTCACCTTCTGTTTTGAGTAAGCTTGCGACACCTAAACCTGCTTCTGCTATTCGTTCTGATATGTCGGATGGTATTGATGATGCTACTTCTGCTATACATGATACTTATGATGAAACTACTTCTATGCTTGATACTACTGTGCCACTTGGTGAATTTCTTGACGAACAACTTGCTAGGGCTAGAGAGATTGAAAATATTGAATCTGATAATACTGATGAAATTGATGATGAAGACTTGCCTGTTATTCCTGAGGGTTATGTTTTTGATAAATAAGCTTCTTTAGCTATTTTAGTTTGCAAAGATAGATACGAACTTAAGAGGTTATTAGCTAAATGGAATAAGCAATCTCTAAATGCTAGGATGAAACCTGACCCTGCTTTTGCTACTTCACCTATCTGTGTTACTGATAAGGATTATGAATTCTCTGTTGATCCTGATATAATTACTTTGGTTGAATCTGATCCTTTTCATGGCTATGAATCTGAAACTGTTATGGCACATCTTACTAAATTAAATGATATAGCTACCCTGTTCACTAATGATGAGAGAACTCGCTACTTTTATATCCTCAAAATATTTCCATTCTCATTAAAGGGTGATGCTAAGATATGGTTTAATTCTCTTGATCTTGGTTGTGTGCATAGTCCCCAGGATATGATTTATTACTTCTCTGCTAAATACTTCCCTGCTCATAAGAAAGAAGCTGCTTTAGGGGATATATATAATTTTGTGCAAATTGAAGAAGAGAGTCTCCCACAAGCTTGGGGGAGGCTTCTCCAATTACTTAATGATTTGCCTGATCATCCTCTTAATAAAAATGAAATACTTGATATCTTTTATAATGGACTAACCGAAGCTTCCAAAGATTACCTGGATAGTTGTGCTGGTTCTGTTTTCAGGGAAAGAACACCGGATGAAGCTGAAATTCTATTGAATACTATGTTTACAAATGAAAATAATTGAACACCTCCGGAGCCAATTCCTGAGCCTATTCCTAAACCAACTCCGAAGAAGAGGGGTATTCTATTTCTCAGTCCTGAATATATGCAAGAGGCAAAGAAATCTATTAAATAAAAAGGTATTAAAGCTGAAGATGTTAAGAATTTACCTCCTATTGAAGAAATACATGGTCTTAATTTACCGCCTATTGAAGAAACATATGATCTTAATCCTTTACCTATTGAAGAAACTCATGGTCTTGATAACCCGACACAGGTAGTAAAGGTAAATTCTCTCTATAGATATGATAAAGCTGAAATCCCATTAACTAAGTTTGCTTGCCCATGCTTAGACGAGTTTGATAAATTTATGGCTAAGCAAGAAGACTTTAATGCTTATTTTGGTAGACAATTGAAATACAATTCAAATATGCTTGAACACTTGGGTGATTATATGGCTAATGTCAAAGGTGAACTTAAACTTATTAGTAAACATGCTTCTATGGTTACCAATCAAGTAGAACAAGTACTTAAAGCTCAAAATGATTTGCTCAGTGAATTAAATAGTAAAGATAATGATAATGCTGTTAGAGTTATGACTAGAGGTGGTAGAATGACTCAGGAACCTTTGTATCCTGAAGGCCACCCTAAGAGAATTGAGCAAGATTCTCAGAGAAATAATATAGATGCACCTAGTCCTTCTAAAAGGAAGAAAAAGAAAAATGATAGGACTTTGCATGCTTCTAGTGAACCTGTTATTGAAACACCTGAGAATCCAAATGATATTTCTATTTCTGATGCTGAAACACAATCTGGTAATGAACCTAAAACTAGTAATAATGTTAATGATAATGTTCATGATGATGCTCAACCTAGTAATGATAATGATATAGAAATTGAACCTGCTGTTGATCTTGATAACCCACAATCAAAGAATCAACGTTATGATAAGAAAGACTTTGTTGCTAGGAAACACGGTAAAGAAAGAGAACCATGGGTTCAGAAACCTATGCATTTTCCTCCCAAACCATCCAAGAAAAAGGATGATGAGGATTTTGAGCGCTTTGCTGAAATGATTAGACCTATCTTTTTGCATATGCGATTAACTGATATGCTCAAAATGAATCCTTATGCTAAGTATATCAAAGATATTGTTACAAATAAAAGAAAGATACCGGAAGCTGAAATTTCCACCATGCTTGCTAATTATACTTTTAAGGGTGGAATACCAAAGAAACTTCGAGATCCCGGTGTACCAACTATACCATGCTCCATTAAAAGAAACTATGTTAAAACTGCTTTATGTGATCTTGGAGCCGGTGTTAGTGTTGTGCCTCTCTCTTTATATCGTAGACTTGATTTGAATAAGTTGACACCTACTGAAATATCTTTGCAAATGGCTGATAAATCAACTATTATACCTGTCGGTATTTGTGAGGATGTGCCTGTTGTAGTTGCAAACGTTACTATTTTAACGGGCTTTATTATTCTTGATATTCCCGAGGATGATAGTATGTCTATTATTCTTGGAAGACCCTTTTTGAATACTTCAGGGACTGTTATTGATTGCACTAAAGGCAATGTCACTTTTGATGTTAATGGTAATGAGCATACGGTACATTTTCCAAGGAAACAACCTCAAGTTCATAGTATCAACTCTATTGGAAAAATTCCATCGATTATATTTGGAGGTTTTGAATTTCCTATTCTTACTATCAAGAAGAAATATGATATTCTTATTATTGGGGATGTGGATATCCCTGTTGAGGTAACATAGTGTTATTCGGAATGAGTTCGTTAACAAGACTTGATCAACCTTGTTAGTGGATTCCTTTTGATGACCATGAGATGGATGAAACTAGAAGGCACAACCTTCTGTACCTTCCTTTTACTTTCTGTTATTTATATTAAATAAAATAAAATTAGTATTTTTCTGTCTGTTATCTGATTATCCATGCAATATAAAAATACCCCGAAAATAAAAGATCTCCAAATGCCCTGAAATTTAAATATGATTTTTTCTGGGATATTTGAGAATATTAGGCACTAAGAACACAGCAGGGGGGTCAACCACCTGCCTGCGAGGGTGGAGGGCGCGCCCTACCCCCTGGGCGCGCCCCCTGCCTCATGGGCCCATGGTGGCCCTCCTCCACTTATTCCTGCACCCACACACTTCTTCTTCCTCCCACAAATACGAATATCCAGTTCATACCCGAGTCCAAGCTCGTTTTGCTGCCATTTTCGATCTCCTTGCTCGAAGCACCTCTCACAAAACTGCTTGGGGAGATTGTTCCTTGGTATGTGACTCCTCCATTGGTCCAATTAGTTTTTGTTCTAGCGCTTTATTCATTGCAAATTTTTGCTGTCTAGATGACCATGTTCTTGAGCTTGCATGTCAAATTTGTATGGTTCCAAGTAGTTTTGATGCATGATATAGGCTCTAGGCACTTGTAGGAGTAGTTGCTATCAATATTATTGAGTTTGGTTTAATTTTATTTCGAAGTTACTAAGAATTTTCAGAATTTTTCAGGGGAACAAATATGCTTAGGAAAATGTTCCAGGGTGGTTCTTCAAGGAAGCAAGGACCCAGGCTTGCAATGCATGATGCTGATGATGAGCCACAAAGAGACGCTCCAATGCGTCCTTGTGAATGGCCTTCTGAGAACTTTATGGATCGAGCGGGAATTAAGGAAGAATTTAACGCATATTTGCGTAACGCTGATCTTCTAAGCTTCGAGGAAGAGAAGTGCAGCCAGTATCACAATCTCACTAGTTCCTTTGTGAGGAGGTTTGAATTTTCATCTTCACGTAACTCTCCCACTGTCCTGTTTGATCTTTATGAACATTCTTATACTATGGACTTAGAGGATTTTACCACTGCTTGCAAACTTCCACAATGGGGTAGTATAAGGGATCCTCGCAAATATGAATTTAGAGATTTTCCTGCTAGCATAACTGTGGGAGAATCTAGAGATATATCACAAGCTACCATAGGGAGCATTCACTTTCCTGTTGTACATTATGTTGCTCTCTTCATAGGTAGATGCATTAATGGTAAAGATGAGGCATGTCACATGTGTGTCCCTGACCTCAGTATTCTTAGGAGTGCTATGTTAGGAGATAAATCTTATAATTTGGGAGCCATTGTTGCACGTAGGTTGCATCTTAATAGATTTAATGGAGATTTCTTTGGAGGAATTTATGCAACCCTCATAGCTAATTTTCTTGGTATAGCCATACGCGAAGATGATATTGAAGTACCCCCTGCTTACCTAGACTTTAATGCTATGGTTCACCACTAGTTTGTCGAGAGGAATGAATCGCCTTTCCAGTATCGACTAATCTTTGACAGACGCCGTGCTGTCCATATTACTCTCCCTGCTCCTGCTTTCTTTGATCATCAGGCAAAAGGAAGATATGTTATTACCAGAGAGGAGGCAGATGAGTACGAGAGGACAGCAGAGGCTGCTCGTCGCCACACTGCAACTCAGGAGGCGATAGCCGCTGCATCTCAGAACGACCCCAACTAGTATTATGGATATCCGCTAGGCCAGCCATGGCCATAGACCAACTTAGGCCAAAAGCCTAAGCTTGGGGGAGTACGTATTTCTCACCGACATTACATTTATGTTCCCACACTCATTGCTAGATGTCGGTGCTCATACTTTTTCATTGTATCATCCATGCTACTTTATTTTCTTTTTCTCCTTTCTTCTTGTGTGTTTGATAAACCTTAAGAAAAACCAAAAAAATAGTTGTAGCTTTTAATTAGTTTACTTTCCATGTTTGTAGTAGTAATTAAAAATAAAACCCAAAAAGATTTCATGTTCTTCTTTTGCTTGTTGGGAGCTCTCCCATGTGAATAGTTTTATTTCTTTTCTTTTCTTTGGGGGTCGATAGGAGAAGACCATAATTAAATTGTTGAAGTGGCTCTTATATGCATTATTGTTGATCTGACAAAAGAGCCCATATTTCCTTGTCTTCTCATGTTTTATTGAATGCTTGCAGATTCA
This sequence comes from Triticum urartu, assembly GCF_003073215.2. Taxonomy (NCBI): domain Eukaryota; kingdom Viridiplantae; phylum Streptophyta; class Magnoliopsida; order Poales; family Poaceae; genus Triticum; species Triticum urartu. Next base: position 437,373,116 of record NC_053025.1, on the reverse strand, counting down.
AGCTTAGTCCAATGCACATGCACAATTATTATTATTCACATCGTTCGGTCGTGCAAGTGAAAGGAAATTATGACGATATATGATGGACTGACTGAGATGAGAAAAGCTGGTATTAACTCGACCTCTTTTGTTTTTGTAAATATGATTAGTTCATCGTTCCTGATTCAGCCTATTATGAATAAACATGTTTGCAATGACAACTAGAGATCATAGTTTCTTGTGCCATGCTTGATTAGCTATGAGTTATAATGGTTTAACTTGCGTGCCAACATGCTATTAAAATGGTTATGATGTGGTATGATAGGGTGATATCCTCCTCTGAATGATTTAAGTGACTTGACTTGGCGCATGTTCACGCATGTAGTTGAAACAAAATCAACATAGCCTTCACGGTATTTATGTTCATGGTGAATTATATCCTACTCATGCTTGCATTCGGTGTTGATTACTTTTAATGCATGTTCATGACTGTTGTCGCTCTCTAGCTGGTCGCTTCCCAGTCTTTTGCTAGCCTTCACCAGTACTAAGCGGGAATACTGCTTGTGCATCCAAACTCCATAAACCCCAAATTTATTCCACATGAGTCCACTATACCTATCTATATCCGGTATCTACCTGCCATTCCAAGTAAATTTGTATGTGCCAAACTCTAAACCTTCAAATAAATATCCTGTTTTGTATGCTCGAATAGCTCATGTATCAACAAGGGATGTCCGTATCTTCCATGTTAGGCGGGTTATTCTCAAGAGGAGTGGACTCCGCTCCTCACTCACGAGAAAGTGGCTGGTCACCGGGATGCCCAGTCCCATACTTTATGCAAACTAGATCAAAATAATTGCAAACAAAACTCCCCCTATGACTCTTGTTAGTTGGAGGCACTCGTTGTTTCGAGGAAGCCATGGATTGATGCTTGTTGATGGAAGGGGGAGTATAAACTTTACCATTTTGTTTGGGAACCGCCTATAATGTGTGTAGCATGGAAGATATTTCCATCTCTTAGTTGTTCTGTTGACAATGAAAGTATACCGCTCAAAATATTATTCACCTCTATTTCAAAAGCGAGCTCTGGCACCTCTACAAATCCCTGCTTCCCTCTGCAAAGGGCCTATCTATTTACTTTTATGCTAAGTCATCATCCTCTCATTAAAAAGCACCGGTTGGAGAGCACTGCTGTCATTTGCATTCATTATTGTTAGTTTACATTGAGTATGACTTGACTGGATCTCTTTTACCATGAATTACAATGTCTAGTCAGTCCTTGGTCTTTAAAGGTGCTCTGCATTTATGTTTTGCGGTCTTAGAAAGGGCTAGCGAGATACCATCTTGTTATATCATATTATGATTGTTTTGAGAAAGTGTTGTCATCCGAGATTTATTATTATTGCTCGCTAGTTGATTATGCTATTGATATGAGTAAACTTGAGACCTAAGCGTTATTGTGAATGTGGTTAGTTATAATCTTTGCTGAAAACTTGAATGCTGGCTTTACATATTTACAACAACAAGAGCAAACAAAGTTTGTAAAAGTTTTTCTTTATCACTTTCAGTTTGTCAACTGAATTGCTTGAGGACAAGCAAAGGTTTAAGCTTGGGGGAGTTGATACGTCTCCGTCGTTTCTACTTTTCCGAACACTTTTGCTCTTGTTTTGGACTCTAACTTGCATGATTTGAATGGAACTAACCCGGACTGACGTTCTTTTCAGCAGAATTACCATGGTGTTATTTATGTGCAGAAACAAAAGTTCTCGGAATGACCTGAAACATCATGGAGCAACTTTTGGGAAAATATAAAAAATACCTACAAAAGATGAAGGCCAGGGGGCCCACCACCTGTCCACGAGGGTGGGGGCGCGCCCCCCTACCTCGTGGGCCCCTTGGAGCTCCTCCGACTCCAACTCCATCTCTATATACTGTGTTTCGAGGAGAAAAAATCAGAGAGAAGAATTCATCGTGTTTTACGATACGGAGCCGCCGCCAAGCCCTAAAACCTCTCGAGAGGGCTGATCTGGAGTTCGTTCGGGGCTCCGGAGAGGGGAATCCGTCGCCATCGTCATCATCAACCATCCTCCATCACCAATTTCATGTTTCTCACCGCCGTGCGTGAGTAATTCCATCGTAGGCTTGCTGGACGATGATGGGTTGGATGATATTTATCATGTAATCGAGTTAGTTTTGTTAGGGTTTGATCCCTAGTATCCATTATGTTCTGAGATTGATGTTGCCATGACTTTGCTATGCTTAATGCTTGTCACTGGGACCCGAGTGCCATGATTTCAGATCTGAACCTATTATGTTTTCATGAATATATGCGAGTTCTTGATCCTATCTTGCAAGTCTATAGTCACCTATTATGTTTTATGATCCGTTAACCCCGAAGTGACAATAATCGGGATACTTATCGGTGATGAGCGTAGTTTGAGGAGTTCATGTATTCACTAAGTGTTAATGCTTTGTTCCGGTACTCTATTAAAAGGAGGCCTTAATATCCCTTAGTTTCCGTAAGGACCCCGCTGCCACGGGAGGGTAGGACAAAAGATGTCATGCAAGTTCTTTTGCATAAGCACGTATGACTATATTCGGAATACGTGCCTACATTACATTGATGAACTGGAGCTAGTTCTGTGTCACCCTAGGTTATGACTGTTACATGATGAACCGCATCCGGCATAATTCTCCATCACCGATCCATTGCCTACGAGCTTTCCTTATATTGTTCTTCGCTTTATTTACTTTTCCGTTGCTATTGCTATCATCACTACAAAATACCAAAAACATTACTTTTACTACTATTACCTTTTGCTACCTTTACCACTACCATCATATTACTTTGCTACTAAATACTTTGCTGCAAATACTAAGTTTCCTGGTGTGGTTGAATTGACAACTCAGCTGCTAATACTTGAGAACATTCTTTGGCTCCCCTTGTGTCGAATCAATAAATTTGGGTGGAATACTCTACCCTCGAAAACTGTTGCGATTCCATATACTTGTGGGTTATCAGAGCAGGGCTGTAGGGTGCCCTCCCTTATGTCGCAGACGGGCGCTTTCCCCTTGGAAGAGCAGATGGGCTCTTTCCCCTTGGAAGAGCCGGAGAGGGTGCCCTCCTCGTGGTCGCCGTCGATGAGGTCTGACTTGGAAGCTGTGGATCTGAAGCCAGCATCGCAGAACGTGTCCTTCAGAAATGACAAAAGGGGCTCGATGGTGATGTAGAATGGAAAACTGTTGACAGCGAGCCAGAGGAGAGCAGCGGCGGGGCCATGGATGAGATCGACGGCGGTTGAACCCGAGGGGTTGGGGGTGGGCCACTTAACCTGTGACATAGCCCGCCTCAGGGCGTCGCTGTTGATGACCTCGATGTCCTAGCCGGCGGACGAGACATGCCCGCATACTCTAGCCCACTGGTTGAGTGCCTGCCGCCAGTAATGGTCGTCTGCTTCCTCGGCGACGTCGGGCGAAGAGACGGCTATACACCTCTTTTGGGCTAGTCGCTCCTCGAGCTCCATGGGAAGCGTAGCCGGCCTTAGGCTGCGACGCTCTGGAGTGGGGGATGGGGATCTATGGGAAAAGGGGCGTTTGGCAGGCGTCATCTAAGAAACTCAGGGCGGACTGGGTATGGAGATCGGCGGGTAAGCTGCACGGGCAAACCGGCAGATGTTGATAATGGAGGCCTTGCGGCGGCGGCAGCGGCGGCGGCGGGGACTTTGCTAGGGTTTCGAGCGAGGGAGGATGTGTGTGTGTGTGTGCACGCCCGAGGAGGTATTGGTGTGTGTGTGTGTGTGTGGAGGGGGGGTGTGGGGTGTTTGAGGAAATGACGCGGGTACTGAAAATTTTACTACCCGGGAGTCAAAGGCGGGAGTGAAATGCCGGGCTATTGAAAATTTGGATGATATTGCACCGCACACGGTCTGGAGATAACAACCGTGTGTTATGAAAGAGAAAAACCCTCGAGGCGGGCAGATATTTTCTAGGGATGCAGACGGGATTGGGAACAAGAAACATCGCACACGGTCCGGAGATAACAACCGTGTGTTATGAAACAGAAAAACCCTCGAGGCGGGCAGATATTTTTGAGAGGGGGGGCCTCATGGAGCCCAATGTATTGTGCGGATGTGTGCGTGACAAGTGCACCGGCGTGGCATACGGTAAGTTTGAGTGAACCGTGTCTGTTGCGTCATCCGACTTGTCTAATGTTCATAAATTTGGCGAAAAATGACGCGGAAGACGGTCAGAACACGAACACACTTGCATGTGGACCAAATTTATGTATCAAAAGGGTGGGTTGATTTTCAAATACCAAATGCAACTTTGATATGGCACCACTCTCGCAAAGCGCACGATATTTCTTGCCCCCACACCCCCCTCGTGTCGGCACGAAGGGAATCCTAAGCTATGAATGCATGCCACCTCCCCCTCAACTGAGGTTCACCTATCAAAGTGCAAAGTAGCTAGCACCCCCCTCCTCCCTCGTGTCGGCACGAAGGGAATCCTAAGCTATGAGTGCATGCCCCCCAACCGAGGTTCACCTAGCAAAGTGTGAAGTAGAGCTAGCAGCCCCCCCTCCCTCATGTCGGCATGAAGGGATTCCTAAGCTACGAATGCATGCCCCCCCCAACCGAGGTTCACCAAGCAAAGTGCGAAGTAGCTAGCAGCCCCCTCCCTCGTGTTGGCATGAAGGGAATCCTAGCTAAGCTATGAGTGCATGCCCTCCCCCGCCCAACCGAGGTTCCACCTAGCAAAGTGCGAAGTAGCTAGCAGCCATCCCTCCCTCATGTCGGCATGAAGGGAATCCTAAGCTATGAATGCACAGGCCCCCCAACCGAGGTTCACCTGGAAAAGTGCGAAGTAGCTAGAAGCCCCCCGTCGTGTCGACACGAAGGGAATCCAAGGCTATGAGCATCCCCCCCCCCAAACCAAGGTTCACCTAGCAAAGTGCGATGTAGCAGCCCCCCCCACACACACACACTTTCAGTCGGAGGGCCAGAGAGGCATATATCTCACCAAGATGGATCGTAAAACGGACCAAGAATAATCCACCTTGGTCGTACAACCTCTCTCTTGTTGTTGGTAAAAGTGATGGCCGTCCATGCAACCTCGGAGATGGGCTAGCTCGCCAATAATCACACAAGTAGCTAGTCCCCGAAGACAACCACTGCATGCGTGTGGCCCAAACAGATGTATGGAGAGGTGTGTTTTTGAGTAACAATGGAACAAGTTCGATGTGGCACCGTGATTTCGAACTAGAAATCCCCACACTGAGTGAGGTTTAGGTTGACGATGCATATGTATGTTACACCACACATCAAGCCAACGACGGAGATTCATATATGCATGCATGCGTGCATAGTATATGCGCTCAAACTTAATTAGGTATGAATCTCACCATGACCTATACTGCGATAACACGAACCAAATGAAGAATCCGCCATTGTAACCTCTCTTGTTGTCAGGCAAAAAGAAGTGATGGACCAAGCGGGCCCATAGATGGAAAGCATCGATATCGCTGATAACCGCTTAAGTGGGTGTGAGAGGACAACCACCACCGCTTTGCATGTGGGCCAAACATATATATGTTGAATACCCAAAATGCACAACTTTGATGTGCCACATGCCTCAAAAACCGTAAACCATGCACCCACACAAAGCGAGGTTCATATCAAGTGTACTACATATGATGGTCCCCTTCACCCCTCTTCACCGCATACTATATGCTCCTGCCGTCATATATGTACAACCCAAAAGAATCCTCATCGATGGTGAAATTAATTAACCTCTCCCGATGTAGGTCAAAGTGATACATGCATGCATGCATCGACGATGGCCTCATGGGCCCACAGATGGAAGCGTCACACGTGAGTGTCCTAGCTAGGATATATATGCATGTGGCCCAAAAAGGTCTTGTATGATGTTTGAATAACCAATTTCACAATTTTGATGTGGCACGTGCCTCGGTAACCAAAAAGTCCTGACACTGAGTGAGGTGTACTTGTTCACGGACGCATACATATAGTATATATGCTAGTCCCCTCCCACCTCTTCGACGTGTACTATATACCACCATAAGACAAACAAAAAAGATTCTACCTTGCTGGTCAAATTAACCTCACTGTCGGCTGTTCGTCAAAGTGATGGACGACGATCTCGCGGGCCCACAAAAAGCGTCACACGCGAGTATCGAGTGTCGTGTAGGACAACCATCGACTGCATGTGGCAAAACATTTATGTATGAAAGGGTTATGTAATTAATTTTTTAAATAACGATTTCACGACTCTGATGTGGCACGAGCCTGCCTAACAAGACGGCCAACCCACACTGTGGCTCAAAACTCGTAGTGTACTGCGAGCCACCCGCCACCCCCAAACACACACACCCACACACACACACCACGAATCCACCGCAACTGCAATGCATGTTAAATTAATTATCCCGCGGTGAACATACATGTTACCAAAGGAGGGACGTTTTCATTTTAAAAAATCGCAGAGATTATTGAGACGTTTTAGTACATTGATTGATTGATTTTCTATGGGTATAATGTGCAAAAATCAAATTTGAGATACATGCACACATGACAGGGATTGCAAAAACACATGTGTCTCACTGGGTGCATGTTTACTCCCCGTGCAACAAATTTCAAACATTGAGAATCTTGATTTTTAAATTCTAGTACATCCAAAACTTATTTGAAGTTCATGAAATTATCGTGTTGTCATATGGACACCAATACAAAGTGGATTGTACTTTTTTGTCAAATTTGAGACCAGTTTTGATGTAATCTTCATCTAATTACAGACGGGAGATTATTAATATTGGGAACCAATATCCCAAACGGATTATTTATTCGAACCATGAGCGTTAGACCAACAACGCATACGTGCCATGCTTCGGTTAAGCAATAAACCGGCATCATTAATCATCGAAATAGAAAAGAAATATACGTGCCGCCGCACGACCCGAGTGGCGTGCGAGCAGGCGTGAGTTGACAGGACGCGTCCGCCGTGCAGGCAGACGGGGAGGCGTGCGTGCAGGTGTGTGAATTGACGGAGGCGTGCTCGCTGCGCAGTGTCATCGGGAGACGTGCGAGTAGCTGTGTGAAACTTTGGTAGGCATGCCAGCAGTCCGGTGTGCAGGCTCATCGGGAGGCGAGCCATCGGTTTGACCACCGCCCGCCTCTCTCCCACAACTCCCACTACTCCATATTAATGGTGCGCCAGAGCGGCCGCACCCCCCATCCTCCCTATGCACACGCAATCGTCTCTCTCCGCTTGCATCCTCGACGCCCCTCTCAGTCCTCAAAGCCGTCAGTATTTGAGGATGCCGCCGAAGCGTCCCATCAGAGGAAGTGGCGACGCCGGGACTGCTAAAGCACCGGAGCACGGCGTGGAGATGGAGACAGAGGTTGCCATCACTGCCGGCGAGTTATCACTGCACCCTGACGTCGTTGACGGCTTCGAGCTTCCACAGCCGGAGGCGGAGTGCCACACCGACTCCGACGACCACTCCGACGAGGACTCCGACGACCACGAACAGTTGGATAGTCATCTATACCCATTTATGTGTCAGATAGATCATAGGGTTTGTCTGGTTACTTCTGCCTTCCCCTTTTTGGAATCGAAATCATGTGGTTATGTTCTCCCAATCCATGAAACCTGAGTAAGTTCCATTAGATCCGTGTAGTGTATTGATATTTTGAATGGTACAGGTGATAAGTGATTAGTTGTTTCATCTGTGAAAAAAAATTTGCTAGTAATCTGACTAGGGTTAGTGTTCGTGCTAATAATTCCTAGTCAGGACTTGACAATTGATTTTGAATGACCTACCCATGTTTCTGTCATTATTTTCTTCAAGATTGGTCTATACATAGACGACTATGCTTAAAAATCGACCCATAATATCTGGATATGTATAAATAAATAGCCATAAATTCCTAATCCTACTTCACGACTTGTAATCAGTGATTTGATGCCAAATTTGTTTTACTATTTTTATAGGTGTTGTCTGACGATGTGGACAGCGAGGATGAAGATTCCCAGAGGAGGTACAAGAGGCGAATCCTGAGGGAGCTTTATGCGGGAATGCTTAATAGTCGTATTAGGACCTGGAACAATGGCTATGGATGCCCATTTTGCCACCACAATATTCATGATGCGTATCTAAGTGTTCTGGCGCATGCAAGAGGACGGGTCGTTGGCTCCATCAAGCAGAAGTATTCTCGCAGGGTGGCGCACGACGCGTACGCCGAGTACCTGGAGAAGCTTCAGGATCGTGCCAGCCGCATGTGAGATGAGATGTGGGATGGATCGAACTATGTACGCTTGAGTATGCTTAATGACGGTTGAACTATCTACTTATGGTTGAACTATGCTTATGTACGTGTACGCTTATTATGTATGTCTGAGTGTGTTAAATATTTTGCCAAATTTTGGTAAAAATTACAACGGGGGACCAATAAACCAGGACGGAGGTAGTACGTCAATCACACACGGTTCCCAAAATTGGAACCATGGGCAATAACTTTCATTTTGCCTGCTACGTCAATCACACACGGTTCGCTCTAGCAAACCGTCACCCCCAAAATTCTTTGTGGGACAGAAAACCTTCATCACCCAATTCAAAAAAGAAAACCCTCACCATCCCCACGTCACAAAAACCCTCACCCCGCCCGCCACCCCCTCAGCCCCTTTGGTACATTCCCCATTCACACCTGCACAAGCTCCTCCGCGTCTATGCCATGGCACCGCCTATCGCGGCGCTAAACACTTAGCTCGACGCCTGCCGCCGCCGCTAGGCTGCTGGCAAAGCCCACCGCATTTCGCCACTTCCGCTTGCCACCGCCTATCGCCATCGACTTTCTCGACGCTGCTCGTGGTCGACCCAGCTCCGCTCGTTTGGGGAATCTGCCGCACAGAGGGTTCTTTCTCTTGGACGACAAGGTAACTAATTTAACGAGATATTACCTCATCTCTTATCCTAGTTCATCTGCCTCCTTTAATCACCCGGCAGAAATCGCCATGAATTCATTTTTATTCGAGCTGATATGAGGGTTTTCTTTCATTCAAAGAATGTATAGTGCGCCGACACTTCAGGACTTGGCGACCGCCGCCAAAGATTCCATCTCATCGTACCAGATAACTTGAAGACGCGCGTGGTATGTTCAATCTCACCCTAAATCGGTTGGCATGGCCTACTTTCCTGAACATATTATAAATATTGCTACATTTGGATAAAAGGTGGCGCATGCACCATATACGTCAAAGGGGATTTTCCCCCTCTTCTTTCTATATTAGGCAAATTAATGATGTATTGTTCTTTCGATTACTCTCATATACCCATGACATCATGTTTATCCTATCTGTTTAATTATAGACTTTTGTCCTTCGATTTCAACTATTGTACAGTTCTTTCAATTTGAGCCCATATATTCATGTTACCATATTTTCTTTAACAATCCTACCATTTTCTACAGGACATCCCTCGCTATGCAACAGATTATGTAGTGCACAATTTTTCCCTTTACATACATCAAGGCTCCACGAATGTCATACTGCACACAAACCATGGATTTACAATTGTTTCTACTGTAAGACTTGATGAACGTGGTGACTCCTATTTTGGCACTGGCTTTTGGAATGAAATTTCAAAGTTTTATGTACTGAAAGTTGGCACTAAAATTGCATTGCACATAGAAGGGCCTGGTCATGAGATAAATGCTAACTTCCCCGACAAAATCATCCGTCCAGACTTTGTTCGAAGTAAGTTTTCTTTTCAACTATCTGCATATGTTGACTTACCCAGCAATGTCAAATGAATTGTGTAGTATTTAAGCAACCAATTCTTATTCCCTTTTCTTACTATATCCCTACCTAAATATTTCCTGTACTCCCATTTCTATCAGAAAGTGCCGCTGACAAGGAGACTCCGGAGGTGGAGAATGGGGCTGCCAACAAGCAGAGGCGGGGCGAGCTAGAACCGCAAGCGACTCCTGCAGGCCTAGACTTAATCAGCAGCCTCCCTGATAATATGTTGAGAGTCATCATCTCCCTCCTCGCAATCAAATATGGGTCACGAACAACCCTCCTTTCCCGGCAGTGGTGCCCTCTATGGAACTCCAGCCCTCTCGACCTCATTGACATCCACGAGCTCTGCCATGGCTATCGCAAAAGCTTGGATGCATTCTCCAAGATCCTTGGCAGTCACCTTGGCCCAACCAAAGGCCTTAGAATGGGCAAGTTCCGTTCCAACGGGAAGGACCGAGCCAAGCTTGACGACTAGTTCCGATCCCCCGCCCTAGATCAGCTCGAGGACCTCACTTTTGATGATGGGCATATGCGGTCGCTGCCAACGTCTGCACTCCGCCTCGCACCCACGCTGCGTGTCGCCAAGTTCAGGAACTGCCATTTCCCGCCCCTTAATGACGCGCCTGCTCTTATTCTACCACGATTGAAGCACATCGAGCTCGTCGTCGTCTGCCTCTCAAAGGGTGACCTGGAGCGCCTGCTCTGTGGCTGTACTGGACTCGAGTACCTTCGTCCTAAGGCAATCAATGGGTTGAGTACCTTCCAAATCACCTCCATGACTCTCTGGATTATTTATGTGTGTTGCTGGTGCGGCAAGAAGACATCACAAAAGGTGGACCACGGTATGGTCATCCAGGACACACCTGCACTTGAGAGATTACTTGTAGTTGATCAAGAAGGTCCAACAAGAATCAATTTCATTTCCGCGCCGAAATTGACAGTGGTGGGCTACTCGTCTGACAAATACTATGGACTTGTTATTGGATCCACACCCGTTCAGGTACAACAGCCGCCTTCTACCTCTCCTTCTATAAATTAACATTATTTCTAATTTTGAAGATGTTTGTTCGTCTGTCATTCAGAAAATGATTCTAACAAGCTTGACCCCGAAACTGCGCACACTGAAGGTCTTGGCACTAGAATCTATCAGGCCCGGCCTGGAGCAAGTTATGAGTTTCCTGAGATGCTTTTCGTGCCTGGAGAAGCTATATATCAAGGTGATGTTCCTTTCCTGTTAAATGTTAACCATAAGGGTGTTCAATTTGTGACACCTTTTTCAAAGTTTACAATGACAATGTACTACAATTTCTGAAGGTTCTTTTGGAGGATTTCAGTACATACATGCCCCCCCTCATATTGGTTGCTTGATCCATATGGTTTCATTCAATAAGTTTTCTTAGGGAACTTTTCATTAACTCCAACCTCTTGTGAAGAAGGCTACATTTTTCTAGAATGTAATCAAATGCCCATGTTAATCATGTCAGATTGAAGATGGCATGTTAGTACATTTTACAAATCCTGCAAACCAAATAGCTAGGCCTGTAGTAATGTTCAAAACTGCATGTAGGCACTAACATGTTTTCTTCTTTTGCAGATAAGATTAGGCCCAGTGGTGGATAATGTGATACAATATAACAATCACGTCGAATGCCTAGATCTACATCTCTCAGAAATTACTTTGAACTCCTATCGAGGAACCTTACCGGAGATTATATTCGCCAGGTTCTTTGTTCTCGGAGAAAGGGTGCTGAAGGAAATGAGGTTTGCCCTACATTTTTTTCGCAAAAATGAATGGTTTGTTGATCAGCACTGGCGCCTGCGGCAGAATGGAGTAGGCTCCAAAAATGTTGAATTTCATTTTGGAACTTCAGATGACAGAGTAATCGGAAGTCATCGGGTCAACCCCATACATGACTTCTCAGTGGCTGGCCCCTTTGCAAAAATTGTGAGGTTTCAAAGCCAGACTTAGAAGCGGTGATATTAGTTTGAACCTCTCTGATATCCATGTTCAGCACATCAGCGCGAGCGTTTGCAGTTGATGAGCTGAATTTCATTTCTAATATCAGTTTGAACTTTGTAATCTTCGAATTTGAGCCATATAACTCTGGAATTTGAACCTTGTAACATTTCAAGCTTTTGTGGTACAATCGTTGAAATGGCATCATATGAGACTCGTATATTGCTAGCACTATTTTGAACTTAATATGCAATGGTCTTAGATTTTATTAACCATTCTCGAATCAGTTTACCTTGTCGATCTCACAGCACACGATCTGTATAGCTAACTCGACTCTGATCTTCGACAATATTGCATGCAGTTGGTTTCTTCCATCGTGTGCACTGTAGAGCACATAATTAATTATCACACTCGAGTGTCCATCATCACCCTTCTGTGTAACTTTAACCTCATCACCCAAGGGTAAACTTATGACCGAAGTCATTCCACACACTTCGTTTTTACAAAGCTTTTTGCCAATAAATGCCCACAATTTGTCCCTCTTCTAGCCGACGCATGGCCAAACTAGCCGGGCGGGAAGCTTGCACAGTAAACAGCACGGTAGCGCGGGAACAGTCTCTTTGAGCCCACGCCTGGGGTGCGGTGTTGTCAAGCGTGCACTGGATTCTGGAATCCTCCGCTATGAACACCGTGACAAGACGTGACGATTACAGGCCGGCCGGCCCTCATTTATTACAGCGGCCATTTAACCTACCCTTGTGTATCTTCAACCTTTCGAGCACGCCCCGCCATTGCAAGAAGCACACCCACCATGAGAAATTCTTAGAGGGTATCCTGCACGGCTCCAATGGCGCTCTGAGCGGCTGCCGACGACGAGCAGCGGTTCACCATGCGTGCCGTGGTGGACACCCACAGAAGGTTCATGGACCTCTCGGTGGTGTACACGAACGACCTGGTATGGGCAGAGCACTCCATCCACATCATGGAGTTGTTGCTTGCCAAGAATAAGTACAAGGTGGTCAGGTTCGACCTCGCGTACACCCGCGCTCGTGTCGGGTCTCGTCCCAAGGTCGCCGTCGCCCAGATGTGCGTGCGCCACCACGTCCTCATCTACCACTACTGCCTGGCCACAAGGCCTTGCGAGCGTTTCGCCAGGTTTGTCAACAGCCCCCACTACATGTTCGCTAGGGTGGACATCACGAACGATGTAAAGGCACTCGAGAATTTGGGCATCGCCTGCCAGAATCTTGTCGACATCCAGGGCCAATACAAGATTAGGGGTAGCAAGGAGCATGAGAAGGACTCACTGGCTTACCTCGCCGAGGCCATCATCAACCCCTACTACAGAGACATCAAGGATTCGTGCAACAAGGACGAGCGTGCCTGGCACTCGGCCTGGATGGAGAAACTCGACAAAGCAGACATTGTGTACGCGGCCAAGGAGGCATACATGAGCTACGACATGTACAGGCAGATCGTTGACATGAGGAAGTCCCTCCTTCCCCAAAACGGCCAGCGATCCAGCCGGAAGCAGAGCAATGGCAAGCGTCATCGCAACAATAAGTAGATGATTAGATCCTCGTTTCTCCTACTTTAGTATGCACATAATTGCTTTCTTTGGTGTGTGGAAATGTTATGTGTGTAGTCACTTGTGTAACTGTATGCTTAATTGGTTATGCAATGTTGTCTTTTTAAGTATATATGTTGATGCTGTAGACAGAGCGTAGATATTGTGCGGACAAACAAAATCACATCGCACACGGACTAAACAATGGAACCCATCGGTGATGTTTTCATCAATCACTCACAATTGTATACCAGCAATCATTTGCTCAACAACAAACACGGCTTGTTAGCAGTAATCGTCTGTGTTGTTATCGGTCTTCGCACACGTCTCCGATTACATACCTGTTTGCCTCGTATCACACACATCTTGTTCATTTGAACCATTTCTGTTCTCATGTCTCAACGCAAACAGATCATTCGAGTGAACCGCATGCCATATATCGTGCACACCTTTGATCTGGCTGACCGTTTCTTTTGTGTTGCCTAATCACAAACAGTTCATCCGAGTGAACCATATGCTGTGTATCGCACACGCCTTCATCTGGCTTCCCATTTCTTTTGTTCCTCCTCATCGCAAATAGTTCATTGAACTGAACCGTATGCCCTTCATGCACACGCAAATAAACCCTGAACCGTGTTTGATGCATCCGTCATCGCAAACATTTTACACATTTCTGACAGTTTTCATACAGCACCGTTTGCGATTATTGCATCGCACACAGTTTCTTGAAGGGTCTCTGATCGTAGTGTCGCGTTAGCAACATCCTGCGGTAGTGTAACACCGATACTACTGCAATGCTTCCTTGAAAAGCGCAAGCAAGCTTTGCTCGTCATGACTATCCAGATTGACCCTCGCCTACTTACAACAATGTAATTTAAATCATTGATCTGTTCAATCAGCAGAAATCGGGAAAATAATCACCATGAATAATAGCACTTACACATAAGTGGGACAGGAAGATGTAAAAATGGTGTTTGTCTTCACTATAATCTTCCCATGATGGGAATATATGCACGTAGTCCCTAATAACATTGAAAGCACTGTCTTTTAAACTGGGAATAACTGGAATGGGGTTCCAATCTACAGGAATTGGTCGTCTCTATAGTTGGGATAGGTCATCGGCCGGTGGACTTGTTGTAGTTTTGCTGGAGTGGGATTTTTCTGTGGTACGGCTGGTGCTATGGCAACTGAAATCGGCATACCTTTTGCTGGAGTGCAGGTCCTGTGTGGTGGGGCTAGTGGTGTGGCCAGTGAAGTATGGGTACAGTCTGCTGGAGTCGGTCCTATGTTTTGTGTCACTGGTTGTAGAGCCAATATAAGTGGGGTGTTGTCTGATTTCTCTGGCACCACCATGTTTTTCAAGGACTTTGCTGGTGCTCCTTCAGGTTCCGCAACCACCCTCTTCCTTTTTGATGTCTAATGCACAAGAACATCATTTGAGTGGGAAAAATGGTATGATGATAGATGGAATATGTATTGATAATAGATGGGCATGGCATCTTGACATATACGATGAGTAAACTAAGCAGATGGCGGTGCAACAAAGTAGAAGAAATGCAAGACACCTTATGCAAGATACGCGCAATCAATAAAACCTTGCCAAATTAGAACATGCACCTTGATGGGTGAACAAGACAGGCCATCTGCCTTTGACTCCTCGAGGTCGGAATAGTCATTAGGATCATATTCTGAACAAGAATCTATAGGTGGGGAGTGTATGAGTTTCTTTGCATCCAGAATGGCACTCAATGCCTCGGTGCCAATTAAGTCATTGCGGTTTTCCACAATATTCTTCTGATGCGTGGATTCTAATATTCACTATGATTACGTATAATATCTGAAAAGCATGAAAACATAAATAGTAGTGAGATTATCTTTGTAATGCAGAGGATATTCTAATATATGGGCACCATGTAAACCCTTGTGTGCTATCACTGGATTATAATGAGAGAGCCCATGTGTGTTGTAATATGGTGCGTGCATTAATATAATCTGGCAAGAGTACACAAAAAATAGGCTCCAGAAGTAAGGATAGTTGGCAGATGATAGGTTCATAATATACTATATAGAGAGTTTATTGTCAAACCATGATAACAAGAGCACACAGCAACTAGGAAGATCGTAGTGTACATAAAAGGGGTACACCATAACCAGGATATATAAATCGGGAAAGTGAAACTAGCTGGAAAATACGGTGTTGTATTGCCGCTACTAATTGAAAGCCTATCGAACACGTATAGGCCAGCTCTATCAGCTGTTGATTGCACATGTCCCTGCTCCCCTTCCTGACAAGGAACATATTGTACGTACTAAATACATAATAACAAAAGAGGAACGTGTTAAAGAACATAAGAGGAAGCATATTCTTGAGGTTCCGCTTCTTTGCATACAATGTAGGTTGCCCACTGCTACGTCTTTTAGCACTGTGTTGGTTTTCCCCGAAGAGGAAGGGATGATGCAGCAAAGTAGCGTAAGTATTTCCCTCAGTTTTTGAGAACCAAGGTATCAATCCAGTAGGAGGCTACGCGCAAGTCCCTCGTACCTGCAGAAAACAAATAAATCCTCGCAACCAACACAAATAGGGGTTGTCAATCCCTATAGGGCCACTTACGAGAGAGAGATCTGATATATATGATAAGATAATATTTTTGGTATTTTCTGATAAAGATGCAAAGTAAAATAAAGGCAAAGTAAATAACTAAGTAGTAGGAGATTAATATGATAAAGATAGACCCGGGGGCCATAGGTTTCACTAGTGGCTTCTCTCGAGAGCATAAGTATTCTACGGTGGGTGAACAAATTACTGTTGAGCAATTGACAGAATTGAGCATAGTTATGAGAATATCTAGGTATGATCATGTATATAGGCATCACGTCCGAGACAAGTAGACCGACTCCTGCTTGCATCTACTACTATTACTCCACTCATCGACCGCTATCCAGCATGCATCTAGAGTATTAAGTTAAAAACAGAGTAACGCCTTAAGTAAGATGACATGATGTAGAGGGATAGACTCATGCAATATGAAGAAAACCCCATCTTGTTATCCTCGGTGGCAACAATACAATACGTGCCTTGCTGCCCTTTCTGACACCAGGAAAGGACACCACAAGATTGAACCCAAAGCTAAGCACTTGTTCCATTGCAAGAAATATCAATCTAGTAGGCCAAACCAAACTGATAATTCGAAGAGACTTGCAAAGATAACCAATCATACATAAAAGAATTCAGAGAAGATTCAAATATTATTCATAGATAGACTTGATCATAAACCCACAATTCATCGGTCTCAACAAACACACCGCAAAAAGAAGATTACATCAAATAGATCTCCACAAGAGAGGGGGGACATTGTATTGAGATCCAAAAAGAGAAAGAAGCCATCTAGCTACTACCTATGGACCCGTAGGTCTAAACTAAACTACTCACACTTCATCAGAGGGGCTATGGTGTTGATGTAGAAGCCTTCCGTGATTGATGCCCCCTCCGGCGGAGCTCCGGAACAGGCCCCAAGATGGGATCTCGTGGATACAAAAAGTTACGGCGATGGAATTTGGGTTTTGGCTCCTCTTGTGATCGTTTGGGGGTACGTGGGTATATATAGGAGGAAGAAGTACGTCGGTGGAGCAACAGAGGGCCCACGAGGGTGGAGGGCGCGCCCCCTACCTCGTGGCCTCCTGTTAGTTGGCTTGACGTAGGGTCCAAGTCTCCTGAGTTGTATTCGGTGAGAAAATCACGTTCCCGAAGGTTTCATTCCGTTTGGACTCCGTTTGATATTCCTTTTCTTCGAAACCCTAAAACAGGCAAAAAAAAAACAACAATTCTGGGTTGGGCCTCTAGTTAATAGGTTAGTCCAAAAAATAATATAAAAGTGGATAATAAAGCCCAATAATGTCCAAAACAGTAGATAATATAGCATGGAGCAATAAAAAATTATAGATATGTTGGAGACGTATTAAGCATCCCCAAGCTTAATTCCTGCTCGTCCTCGAGTAGGTAAATGATAAAAACAGAATTTTTGATGCCGAGTGCTACTTGGCATAATTTTAATGTAATTCTTCTTAATTGTGGTATGAATATTCAGATCCGAAAGATTCAAGACAAAAGTTCATATTGACATAAAAATGATAATAGTTCAAGCATACTAACTAAGCAATTATGTCTTCTCAAAATAACATGGCCAAAGAAAGTTCATCCCTACAAAATCATATGGTTTAGTCATGTTTCATTTTCGTCACACAAGAATGCTATCATCATGCACAACCCCGATGACAAGCCAAGCAATTGTTTCATACTTTAGTGATCTCAAACCTATAAACTTTCACGCAATATATGAGCGCGAGACATGGTCATAGCACTATAGGTGGAATAGAATATAATGAGGGCGTTATGTGGAGAAGACAAAAAAGGAGAAATTCTCACATCAACGAGGCTAATCAATGGGCTATGGAGATGCCCACCGATTGATGTTAATGCAAGGAGTAGGGATTGCCATGAAACGGATGCACTAGAGCTATAAATGTATGAACGCTCAACAAAAGAAACTAGTGGGTGTGCATCCAACTTGCTTGCTCACAAAGACCTAGGGCATTTGAGGAGGCCCATTGTTGGGTTATACAAGCCAAGTTCTATAATGAAAAATTCCCACTAGTATATGAAAGTGATAACATGAGAGACTCTCTACTATGAAGATCATGGTGCTACTTTGAAGCACAAGTGTGGCAAAGGATAGTAACATTGTCCCTTCTCTCTTTTTCTCTCTTTTTTTCTTTTTGGGCCTTTTCTCTTTTTTATGGCCTTTCTCTTTTTTTTGGGCCTTCTCTTTTTTTATGGCCTTTCCTCTTTTTTTTATATTCCTCACATGGGACAATCCTCTAGAAAATGATGATCATCACACTTCTATTTATTTACAACTCAATGGTTACAACTCGATACTAGAACAAAGATGACTCTATATGAATGCCTCCGGCGGTGTACCGGGATATGCAATGAACCAAGAGTGACATGCATGAAAGAATTATGAACGGTGGCTTTGCCACAAATACTATGTCAACTACATGATCATGCTAAGCAATATGACAATGATGAATGTGTCATGTTGAACGGAATGATGGAAGGTTGCATGGCAATATATCTCGGAATGGCTATGGAAACGCCATAATAGGTAGGCATGGTGGCTGTTTTGAGGAAGATATAAGGAGGTTTATGTGTGAAAGAGTGTATCATATCACGGGGTTTGGATGCACCAGCGAAGTTTGGCCAACTCTGAATGTAAGAAAGGGCAATGCACGGTACCGAAGAGGCTAGCAAGGATGGAAGGGTGAGAGTGCGTATAATCCATGGACTCAACATTAGTCATAAAGAACTCACATACTTATTGCAAAAATCTACAAGTCATCAAAAACCTCGGTACTGCGTGCATGCTCCTAGGGGGATAGATTGGTAGGAAAAGACCATCGCTCGTCCCCGACCGCCACTCAGAAGGAAGACAATCAAATAACACCTCATGTTTCAAATTTGTTGCATAACGTTTACCATGCTACGGGACTTGCAAACCTCAACACAAGTATTTCTCAATTTCACAACTACTCAACTAGCACGACTTTGATATTATTATCTCCAAGTCTCAAAACAATCATCAAGCATCAAACTTCTCTTAGTATTCAACACACTCATAAGAAAGTTTTATTATTAATCTTGCATACCAAGCATATTAGGATTTTAAGCAAATTACCATGCTATTAAGACTCTCAAAATAATCTAAGTGAAGCATGAGAGATCAATAGTTTCTATAAAACAAATCCACCACCGCACCGTGCTCTAAAAGATATAAGTGAAGCACTAGAGCAAAATATATAACTCAAAAGATATAAGCGAAGCACATAGAGTATTCTAACAAATTCCAAATCATGTATGGCTCTCTCAAAAGGTGTGTACCAAGGATGATTGTGGTAAACTAAAAGCAAAGACTCAAATCATACAAGACGCTCCAAGCAAAACATATCATGTGGCGAATAAAAATATAGCTCCAAGTAAAGTTACCGATAGAAGTAGACGAAAGAGGGGATGCCTTCCGGGGCATCCCCAAGCTTTGGCTTTTAGGTGTCCTTAGATTATCTTGGGGGTGCCATGGGCATCCCCAAGCTTAGGCTCTTGCCACTCCTTGTTCCATAATCCATCAAATCTTTACCCAAAACTTGAAAACTTCACAACACAAAACTTAAAGTAGAAAATCTCGTGAGCTCCGTTAGCAAAAGAAAACAAAAGACCACTTCAAGGTACTGTAATGAAATCATTCTTTATTTATATGGGTGTTATACCTACTGTATTCCAACTTTGGCTTCTCTCGGGGATAACTAAGTAGTAGGAGATTAATATGATAAAGATAGACCCGGGGGCCATAGGTTTCACTAGTGGCTTCTCTCGAGAGCATAAGTATTCTACGGCGGGTGAACAAATTACTGTTGAGCAATTGACAGAATTGAGCATAGTTATGAGAATATCTAGGTATGATCATGTATATAGGCATCACGTCCGAGACAAGTAGACCGACCGACTCCTGCCTACATCTACTACTATTACTCCACTCATCGACCGCTATCCAGCATGCATCTAGAGTATTAAGTTAAAAACAGAGTAACGCCTTAAGCAAGATGACATGATGTAGAGGGATAGACTCATGCAATATGAAGAAAACCCCATCTTGTTATCCTCGATGGCAACAATACAATACGTGCCTTGCTGCCCTTACTATCACCGGGAAAGGACACCGCAAGATTAAACCCAAAGCTAAGCACTTCTCCCATTGCAAGAAAGATCAATCTAGTAGGCCAAACCAAACTGATAATTCGAAGAGACTTGCAAAGATAACCAATCATACATAAAAAAATTCAGAGAAGATTCAAATATTATTCATAGATAGACTTGATCGTAAACCCAAAATTCATCGGTCTCAACAAACACACCGCAAAAAGAAGATTACATCAAATAGATCTCCACAAGAGAGGGGGAGAACATTGTATTGAGATCCAAAAAGAGAGCAGAAGCCATCTAGCTACTAACTATGGACCCGTAGGTCTGAAGTAAACTACTCACACTTCATCGAAGGGGCTATGGTGTTGATGTAGAAGCCCTCCGTGATCGATGCCCCCTCCGGCGGAGCTCTGGAACAGGCCCCAAGATGGGATCTCGTGGATACAGAAAGTTACGGCGGTGGAATTAGGGTTTTGGCTCCTCTTTTGTTCGTTTGGGGGTACGTGGGTATATATAGGAGGAAGAAGTCCGTCGGTGGAGCAACAGGGGGCCCACGAGGGTGGAGGGCACGCCTGGGGGGGCACGCGCGCCCCCTAACCTCGTGTCCTCCTGTTAGTTGGCTTGACGTAGGGTCCAAGTCTACTGAGTTGTATTCGGTGAGAAAATCACGTCCCCGAAGGTTTCATTCCGTTTGGACTCCGTTTAATATTCCTTTTCTTCGAAACCCTAAAATAGGCAAAAAAAACAGCAATTCTGGGCTGGGCCTCCGGTTAATAGGTTAGTCCAAAAAATAATATAAAAGTGGATAATAAAGCCCAATAATGTCCAAAACAGTAGATAATATAGCATGGAGCAATCAAAAATTATAGATACGTTGGAGACGTATCACCCACTCATGATGAATCACAACGCCCAAAGAAATGCAATTCCATGTTGTCTCTCTATATGTGGCCACATGCATTTGGAAAATCAAGTGGGAGCATTACCTGACCAACTAAATCTATGTCTGTTAACTAATATCAGTATCATTAAAATTAAGCAGTGGGGTGTTTTACCCTACTGTACATAGTCAAAAAAATACCAGCATAATATCACAATTCGTATTTGAAGAAGTGAGCTTTGGATTTATGATTGGTGTGATGTTTAGCTTCAAGAGTGGACTGCTGCTAGTGCCACACAAAGCAGCTACACAGATCATAGCGTAGATATAATGGGAAAATCGTAAGTGTCGGTGTCGAAACCGGAGGATCTCGGGTAGGGGGTCCCAAACTGTGCGTCTAAGGCGGATGGTAACAGGAGGAAGGGGGTCGCCCAGCCCCGTACTTATAGCCGGAGGAGGCCAACCGCCGTGCACCACGATCGCAGGTAATCATGACCGATTTCTCTGCATGCAGGGACTTATAAAGTCATGCGGTCGCCGATGCGTCATGGGGAAGCGCAGTCGCCCACGTCCAATCAGTCGCCACGCGGCGCCCAAGGTCGTCGGCTGATAGGGCACGCGGCACTTCGCACTTGCCCTTTTGTTTTCCTACTAGGCCAAGCCCGCGTACGCCGTGGGCCCGGGGGCTACTGTCGACGTTCTGGGAACGGGGGCCCCCAGACTTGCCTGCCTACGGCCTGCGGCGTTGCTCAAGTAGGGGCCCAGCACGGCCCATCTTCATCAGCTCAAGCTCAAGACCCTCGCGAGGGGCCAAGCCTCGCGGGGCGGACAACAGGAAGCTTCCTCAGAGGCAGCCTCATCAGGCAGGCTCGCGAGGAGGCGGAGAGATCAAGGCAGGAGTACCTCGCGAGGAACCCGTGACGCAAGCCATGACGATCGAGACCAGGCGGGCGCCAGGCGAGCGTCGGCTTGCGCAGTGTCCTTGTTTCCCCTTTGGTGCAAAGGGGGCAAGCACAGGCCAAGGCCGGATTTCTTCTTTTGAATGGCTTTTTCCGCTGACCGGGTTTAGAGCCCTTGAATCCGGCATTGACTGTCGTATCCTCGGTATTGTCGCTATTAATGCGGCGCTTATGTTTGTTGCGACATGACCTGCCATTGCCATCCTTGGTATCCGAAGTACCATGGTTCTTTGATATGTTATTGTTGCGAGCCAACCAGCTCTCCTCTCCCGCACAGAAGCGGGTCATGTGTGTCGTGAGGGCTGCCACAGATTTCGGCTTTTCCTGGCCAAGGTGCCAGGCGAGCCATTCGTCACGAATGTTGTGCTTGAAAGCTGCTAGGGCCTCTGCATCCGGACAGTCGACGATTTGATTTTTCTTTTTTAGGAACCGTGTCCAGAATTGCCTGGCCGATTCCTCTGGCTGCTAAATTATGTGGTTCAAGTCGTCGGCATCTGGGGGTCGCACGTAAGTGCCCTGGAAGTTGTCGAGGTATGCGGCTTCCAGATCCTCCCAACAGCCAATGGACTCTACTGGCAAGCTATTGATCCAATGCCGAGCTGGTCCTTTGAGCTTGAGTGGGAGGTATTTAATGGCGTGTGATCATCACCGCGGGCCACGTGGATATGCAGGAGGAAATCCTTGATCCATACCGCAGGATTTGTTGTGCCGTCGTATGATTCTATATTTACGGGTTTGAAACCCTCTGGGATTTCATGATCCATTACTTCGTCTGTGAAGCATAAGGGGTGTGCGGCGCCTCTGTACTGGGCTATGTCGCGACGCAGCTCGAATGAGTCTTGCCCGTTGTGTTCGGCCCGGCCGGACTTACTTTTACTGTATCCGGCGTGACGATCATCGTCTCGCATAGTGGCG
Source organism: Triticum urartu (assembly GCF_003073215.2). NCBI lineage: Eukaryota > Viridiplantae > Streptophyta > Magnoliopsida > Poales > Poaceae > Triticum > Triticum urartu. The sequence continues at coordinate 437,350,289 of NC_053025.1, read as the reverse complement.
CGCCCTCGTGATCCGTAGATCAATCTTGCATGTTTTTCTTTGTCCTCCAATACGTCTCGCAGGTCTGGCGTATTTACCCATGACTTTTTATTTTAATGGCGTCGGGGTGCGGGCTGAGCTTTTGGCTGGAATGCCTCTCTGTCACGGCCACGAGGTGGCCGATCAGCCGCGTCATACGACGGGGATGTAGGTTTCGGTGCTTCCTCCTCCACTCGGGGTAGCAACCTGCACTTTGGGTAACTCTTGGAGGGGCATTCGAGTTTATAATCCTCGGCCACTAGGACTTCAGTCCATCTGTCAGCTAGCAAATCTTGATCAGCTTGAAGCTGCTGCTGCTTTTTCTTGAGGCTATTTGCCGTGGCTATAAGCCGGCTGTTGAAGCGCTCTTGTTTGACGGGATCCTATGGCACGACGAATTCGTCATCGTCGAGGCTGGCCTCGTCTTCGGAGGGAGGCATCTAATTATCATCCTCCACCACTCCACCTGCCGCTCTCTTAGGCGAGATGGCTCCTTCATCCTCCCGCTCTAAATCTTGCTGGAGGGGATTGTTCTTGTCTTCGGCACTGTCCGGAGTGCTAATATCTTCGGTGCCGGTATCAGCACTTTTGCCTTGGCGGGACTTAGAGCGGCGCCGCTGACGCTGGCGCTTGGGTTGCTTTTTGGAGGGGTCATCCTCCATTGTCTCGTCGCCATTGCCTTCTTTGGGTGTATCCACCATGTATATATCGTATGATGAGGTGGCTGTCCAGTGCCCTGTGGGCAGTGGTTCCTCTTCATCCCCCGCATCATCGTCCATACCATCGATGTCTTTGGAGTCGAAGTCGAGCATGTCGGTTAAGTCATCGATAGTGGATACTAAGTGGGTGGTGGGTGGGCGGCGAATTTCTTCATCATCTGCATCCCGATCCTGCCGGACGTAGTTCGGCCAGGACTCTCCTGACAAGGAGAGAGACCTTAATGAGTTCAGTATGTCGCCAAAGGGCGACTGCTGAAAAATATCCACGGAGGTAAACTCCATGATCGGCGCCCAATCGGATTCGACAGGAACGGGCGCACGCGGTTCGGAGTCCACGGCCGGAGAAGGATCCGGCAGTTTGGCAACACGGCTCTCGTGAAGGTTAAGGTCGATATTCGGCTCGATCGCCGTTGAGGATACGGCCTCCGTGACGGGGTCTATCCACCCGTCCATGGATGGCGCAACTGGCTCCGAATTGAGGCTCGGAGCGGCTGTCGGTGCGATCTCCTGAATACGGTCCGATGGTAGAGCTAAATCGTACTCATCGTGACCGCGTGGCGCACAAGGCAGGGGCTCGAATCCGTCGAAGATCAAGTCTCCGCGGATATCGGTCGTGTAGTTTAAGCTTCCAAACCTGACTTGGTGGCCAGGGGCGTAACTTTCGATGTGCTCCAGATGGTCAAGCGAGTTGGCCCGCAGTGCGAAGCCGCCGAACACAAAGATCTATCCGGGAAGAAAAGTCTCACCCTGGACTGCATTGCTATCGATGATCGTAGAAGCCATCAAGCCTAACGGCGATGACATAGAGGAACTCTCAATGAAAGCACCAATGTCGGTGTCGAAACCGGCGGATCTCGGGTAGGGGGTCCCGAACTGTGGTCTAAGGCGGATGGTATCAGGAGGCAGGGGACACGATGTTTTACCCAGGTTCGGGCCCTCTTGATGGAGGTAAAACCCTATGTCCTGCTTGATTTATTCTTGATGATATGAGTATTACAAGAGTTGATCTACCACGAGATCGAAGAGGCTAAACCCTAGAAGCTAGCCTATGGTATGATTGTATGTTGTCCTACGGACTAAAACCCTCTGGTTTATATAGACACAGGAGGGGGCTAGGGTTACACAAGGTCGGTTACAAAGGAGGAGATATCCATATCCGTACTGCCTAGCTTGCCTTGCACGCCAAGTAGAGTCCCATCCGGACACGAGACGAAGTCTTCAATCTTGTATCTTCATAGTCCAACAGTCCGGCCAAAGGATATAGTCCGGCTGTCCGGAGACCACCTAATCTAGGACTCCCTCAGTAAGCATCACAAGTAAAATCAGCAAAGTGGAACTTGCTAGAAAATATAGGCTACTATTCTCGGTACGGCTAGAAAGGCTTCGGATGCCAGCTCTCTTAAACTGAAGGTGCGTTATTGTTAATATCAGTGGAACTCTCAAAGGCGACACAGCTCCCCCGCATTTCCTTGATAATCTTATAGGATTCAAGTGGGCAGGCCACTACAATTGCTATTCATATGTTCACAAAATCCTAAGAATCAAAGAGGCCCGAAGAGTTGAAAGTGTCCATCACAACCGATTGAATAGACCTCTACACTGCAAATGTCCCTGCTCCTCTTCACTACAAGGAACATACTCCCTCTGTTCCAAAATATAAGTCTTTGTAGAGATTTCCACTATGGATCACATACAGATGAATATAGATACATTTTAGAGTGTAGATTCACTCATTTTGCTCCATATGTAGTCCGTGGTGGAATCTATACAAAGACTTGTATTTAGGAACGGAGAAAGTACTTATTAAAGAAGAACGGAAGAGGAACATGCTAAAGAAGAGCAAGCAGATTTTGGATAATAAGATATCCGTTGCGCAGTGCCCACACATGATGAACCAGAGTGCATTAAGAATACAACTCTTATAGTCTCTCTATATGTGGTGCACGTGCTTTTCGAAAGTAAAGTAGGAACATTAGCTGACCAATTAAACGTTATCTGTTTTAGTAATATCAGCATCATATCAGATTCATATTTGAGCAACAAGTTTGAAATTATGAGTTGCACGTTGTTTAGCTTGTTGGATTTAGGAGCAGTGCTAAGGAGCTACGATGATGGTACTAAATATAAAGGAATGTGTGCATGCAAGTCGCGTGACTTTTGTCATTTGGGTTATTCGACCATTTCAGGCGGTTTGATAAAGATCCTACATCTCCTAACCCAACTTCTTCCTCGTCTTTGATTCTTCCCATACAGAACACCACACAGGCCGCTGGCCGAACCACCAGCCTTGACCCCCCAGCCCTCCCCTGAACCGCCCCCACCGCTTGTGTTCCTTCGCCACCCCCACCCCCACCTCCGCCCCCACTCGCGTCGAGTTTTCTTCGTTCGGGGAGGCCCCACCATCGCCAGGCCATCGCCCCCCACAACCACCGCCCCCACCTGAGCTTCTTCCTTCACACTCGCGAACTCCGGCGAGCTCTCAAAAATCGACTGACCCAATTTTGAAATTTAGTCTACTATCATTTAACTAGTGTGGAATATAAAAGGGGAAAACCATAAGCATTGCGAGTATAGTGTTGAGCGTGCCATGGCCGATCTGAAGGTGCAAACCGACAAAAGCAACTTTGCAACCAATGTTTGCTTTCAACTAATAAGTAAGTGATGGACAAGAAATCAAAGTAAAGAAGTGGCGATCTATTTTCTTGTTGCGATAAATAAGTTGAGCAGATACAAAAGAGTACCGCCTTTGGTGTGGCGCCGTGTATGCATCTACTGAAATTTGATGGTGCTGCGGTAGCGATGGTTGTCGACAGCGTGGAAGCAGATCTAGGAGGGGAGACGGTGGCGGCGGGGGAAATATCCTGGCACGGTGGACGAGACGGTCGTAGGAGCGGTGCCGGCAAGGTGGACGACGACGGGGATGAAGCGAGAGGATGCTATGGAAGGATCCCGGTCCGAAGCCGTGGATGAGAGAGGTTGATCTCTTGTAATGGACGGCGACGTCGGGGTATCAGCTCCAGCATGGTGAAGGAGGATGGCGATGGATGGGGTGGTGGACGAAGGAGGCTGGGGTGGAGAGGGTCTTTTGGCGCCCACGGAGTACGAATGGGGAAATGGAGGGATAGAGAAAGGGGGAACCATGTCTTCAGGGTGCTCTTGTCTCAAATGCAAGGAAATTTACAAACTTAGCCCTCGTTTAAAATTTCCTACATCACAGCAATATTAGTCGGTTGGGGATAGGACGGGAATCTCGCATACACTGAATAATTTCCGATGAGAGTTTGTTTTGGCGCCCACCGTGTATGAACTGTGGAGGGAGTCGATTTTGGTCAAGGAGACACTGTGTTTTGGCGCCCTCCGTGTATGAATCTGGGTGAGAGGCGGTTATGTCACGTTTGAGTGAAATTACAAACCTACCCCTATCTAAACCTAGAGAAATCGAGCCGATAGGCTCTGCGTGTCAGGGATAGGCAGTAATTTCCATCTTGTAGATTTTGGTTTCGAGCGGTTACTGCGAATTTCCCCGCTCCGTTCAAATTTTTGCATAGCAAGAGTGCACGTTTATCGTGCCAACTCAATTCGAATCTAGTTTGTATTCTATTTTTGTTCCAGCAGGATCCATTTTCAATTGGAATAAAATTCTATATACATCATTTTTTATATAAACTTTCAAAAGCACAACAAAGAATTCTACTCCTTTATATATATATATATATAATATGATTTACAAATACAATGATCTCAAAATCATAAGGTTGAATTCAAAAAATTTAAACCAAATTATGTTCTACTAAATTGTATGGATCAATAATATCTACATATTAAATAACATTGATGCGCGTGAATTCATATGAGTATGCATGTTTGATAGATCAACTTTGGTTCAAGTATGAATTACATGTATCATCATATCGAATTCAAATATTTGAATCCCTTCTATGTTGACATATTCTACACACGCAGCTAAATATTTGAATCTCCTTTCATGCCCATCTCTCTCGCATGCTCCTTCGTGTAGCTATCGCTCTCTTTTCTCCAGCTCACCCGCACACTCACTTCATGTTTCTCGTATTTTCGCAAACATGGTCTCTCGATGTATCCCTAGAGAAGTGTCACACTCTCCCTATCATTATACATTACACGGTTTTCGTTATCTCTCACGTCCCTACCGTTCTCTGGTATCACTAGGTACCTAAGCTTTCTTTTTCACCGCCACACACACACTCTCACTCGTCTTTCACTTTGTATTTCTCTCTATAGGATTCTCTCACACGCCCTATATCTCTCTAGATATGACTCATACCACTAAAATTACTCTCCCCCGCAAACACAAGATTTGTTGCAGTCTCCTTTTAGTCTCCATCCCAGTTATAAAACTGACATTATTCATTTGTTTACCCACCAGACAAACTCCCCCCCTCTCTCGCACACACACAACTCCCACTTCCACTCCCCTTCCCGACTATCGTCTCTCTCTCTCTCTCTCACACACACAAAATTCTCGCTTTCGCACCCCGACTCGTATTTATCTCACAAACATTGATCAACTAACCTCCATATAGGTTTATACACCTGCAAACTCATTCTTCCACAATCGCGTACATGTCTCTCTCTCGCACTCCTTGTATCTATGTAGATTTTTCGTCCCTTCTTGAGACACGCCCTATCGATCGTGCACACACACACAATTGCCTCATTTTAAGCTGATACCTCTCGCACACACACTCTTTGTGTCTTTGTCACACATGCACTCCGTCCTCCTCCTCTCTCCCTCTCTCTCACACACACAACACACACACATGTGCTTTTTGCAACAACTAGCAAGATGCCCATGCATTACACGGAACATCAAGATGCATTTGTGTGAGTAGTTTATCTTGTGGGAGAAAAGGATGAACGAGGGAAGGCCTTATTGGCAAATGTGGAAAGGGGTGTCGGCATCTTTTTACAAAATTGCCATAGTTTCCTTCCTATCTGTCAGATATATATCAGACGACCTATATTGCAGGATGGCAGGCACACCATCATCACCAACTCTGTTTTTTTATAAGAGTAGAAATTAGAGATATACCACTTCTCGAATCTTGAAACCAACCACATTCCTCCCTTATATCATCAAAACCGCCAAAGGAATATATTTTCAGTGAAACATAACATAATTTTTAGTGATATACGTATCTCAAAACTAGAATCTTTTCCTATCAAATCCATGAATATGTATTAATCTACTTTGATCGTGTGGCAATGCATTGGCACATTGCTAGTTATTACTACTGTATAATTTTTTGGACACCAGACAAATGGTGGAGTACATATACGAAGAGAAGAGGCACACGCACGCAGTCGGTCTCTCGCTGTCTCACACACATGAGAGTTACGTAAAGGCACCATAAACAAATAAACCCTAAAACCCTAGGTGCACGATTGCTGCATGCGTGGGTACCGGGTACGTGGTGGAGCGCACCTTTGTAGGAATAGTCAGCTCGCGTGATAATTTGATTCATAGGAGTTGATGGTCGGGACCACAGGTGAACGACCTCGAGACGGTGGCTCACCAGTCGCCACTGATCGAGTAGCCATGTTTAAAATATCATTTTTTAGCGGGGTAAGAGTTCTGATTTTCAATGGTGCGTTGTAAGTACTAAGTAGTTTTTAGAACGATTGGTATGGAGCGAAAATGGAATTCATAACTACTACCTCTGTCCTAGTTTACTAGTCACCATCGTATTTTGGGTTAAAGTTTATCCATGAATTTTACTTGTAAATTGTGAATGGAAAACGAGTTTTTGTTATACCCAAACAAAAAAGGACTACAGGGAGTGATTGCTCTAACACGGACACGACCTCTCATAGCATAGGCATTGAACCGGCGCGCCGGCCAAGAGGGCCCACTCGCTGCAGGCCAGGGTGAACACGCCTCCTCGCCGCATGCAACCAGCTTCAGACTACCCCACCTGCCTCCATTGAATCTGCGCGTGTGCTCGCAACACGTCCTTCCACGAGCCGACCGGCATTTTAGAACGCAACGTTGGCTGGCTCCTCTCGTCCACTCGTTACTTAAACGAGGCCAGACGCCTGGCAAGAACCGCACCACACCGCTACTCCCATATCCTCCTTGCACCATTTTCTCCACACTCTCCATAGCATCTGGTGAGCAAGAAGACGAGTTCTCTGGCATAAAAGCCGGCTGGGTTCCCCGACAAGCCAGGCAACTCGCTGCCCCACCTCCCTCCCCGCCCCAGGCAGTTAGTACCATGGGCGAGGCTGCACGCGGGCAAGTGGAGGAGCAAGCCGCCGCTCCAAGATGGCTCCTGGTGCATCAACTCGATGCTCTAAGCCTGCTCGTAGAGGAGTGGTCAGTTGCTACACACCGGCACACAGGGGACCACAGCGTCCAGTGCATATCGTGGTTGGCCTCGCCATCCGATGCAAACGTTGGTGGAACCGTGGCATGCTAGCGGAGGTGGCCAACACGTTTGCGGCCACCGTCGACACCGAAGAATAGTAGACCACGGGAGCCGCCGCCGCTCTGAACCCACGAATGCTACGACCACCGCGTCGCCGGCATAGACACCCGGTGTGTTCCCGATTTGTCTCAAAACATCGTGGACCCTAGCCACGGCTGGCATTAGAAATTATACCTGCTTCCAGAAGTTATTCGCGATTAGTCAAAAAATGACCAAAATATAATTAATTACGCATGGTCTTGACTTGTTGTGCTCGCACTGGTAGTAGGAACTAGATGTTTTTCTTTATTTATAACTCTCCTCACATTTTTTTGGCTTTGAAGTGAATCATGGTTGTGGACATTATCTATGAATGTGCAGATATCTGTGAACATGAGTTTCATGTGGAAGTTGAACTTGGAATGTTGGGCTTGCGCGTGAACTATACCATGTCCAATGCTTCGTCTGTTATTGTTTGGAAAGTAATTGTTGTTATTACATGACTTGAAAAAATTATTTTGTGCTACATCAGTAGATGAACGGACATCACAACGGGCATGCTGACTGGATAAACATTTGAACCTAGCTATTATGAAGGCAAATTTGTATTTACAACAGTTTTAGATAGCACGAGACGCCTAGCCTGCTCTGCCTCTGCTGGCTTCTTTCTGGATTCTTCCATCTCTTCTTTGGCTTGGGTGAAGAGAGCATCTGATTGCTCTTTTCGCTTCTTCAGGAACTCAGCTACATTCTCAAGGGTTGTTGCATGCTTTCTTTCAGCCTTTACTAGAGCCACGAGGTCAGGAACAGTTGACGACTCCACCTGGCTTGTGTGTAATCCTTCATCATCTGGGAATTTGCACCTTGTGTCTAATCCAGCAGCATTAGGGAACAGGCACCTTGTGTGTAATCCAGCCTCATTTTGGAAACATGATCTCGAGGTTGACCATACTTCCCTCCTCATGGGAACTACATCCCGACATGAAGTTACTTCTTTTTTTAGATCAATACTCAGAGCAACCCAGATCCATTTAGTAGAAGCCAGATAAACAGGACTCAGAGAAGTGAAGAAAAATATAAAAACAGACTCCAAGGTGAGAACACCCACTTCCTACATCAAGCTAAAAATGAAAGCATTAGGATGATTAAGACTCTTCTTATTACACATCGAAGAACACGAGGCTAAGAGAAACACAAACTACAACATATACACATCGAAGAACACGAGGCTAAACGAATGTAATTGAAAGGGTGTTACTTACCAACGCTTGTACAGGTTCGGTGCAGCTCCTCTTTAACTTGCCACGCTCCTTGAAGATGTCCCCAATATCCCGTGTTTGGTCTTCATTGCTCCTCTGCATGTTCGCACTCGTGGTTTTAAAATCTCAACATGGTAAGAAAAATATAGTAATACTCACGCATCTTGTGTGCAAGATTAAAGCACTCATCTGCCATGTTAGAGCATCTCCAATAGAAGCGCAATGCGCGGAACGTTAAAAAGCATTTACAGCGCCGGAATAGCCAGTTTTGCGGGCCCGGAGTGCTGGCTCCAGCTGCCGCTGCAAAAGATTGCGCGCGCGCCACTCCAGCACACGCGCTATATTTTTTCTCCTTTGTACTCTGACTCGATACACATTCGACTCCTAGTCAATACTGGCATAGATAGATATAAGCAAGATGCCCGTGCGTTTCATGTAACATCAAGATGCGTTTGTATGAGTAGTTTATCTTGTGAGAGAAAAGGATGAACGAGGGAAGGCCTTATTTGCAAATGTGAAGAGGGGTGTCGGTACCTTTTTGGAAAATTGCCATAGTTTCCTTCCTATCCGTCAGATATAAATTGGATGGCCTATATTGCAGGAGGGCAGGCACACCATCATCACCAACTTTGTTTTTTATGCGAGTAGAGAGTAGAGATAGATAATTAGAGATAGAGAGTAGAGACATAGATAGTTCTCAGCATAGATATAACATAGATAGATAAAAAAATAGCTAGTTCAACTACTCCTCGTCCGACTCTCCTCGGTGATGTCCTCCTCCGACGTATCAATGCAGGCATGAAGATACCGATCGTCGTCGGAGTCCCAAGGCGACGCTGCTCCAAGCTTCATGTTGAATTGAGCGGCCGCTTTCCACGTACGCTTGTCCTCGCGATAGGCGGCTCACTCCACCCTCCTCTTCTCCCTCTCCACCCCCTTTGCGCGTAGAATTCGCACTTGTTGATGATGTCCTGCGGGAAGCGTTGGCGCCACAACGCCATGGATTCCTCGTCCATCTCAGCGATGCCGAGACGGTGCTCCCGCCTCCGGTTGTCGCGACGATCCTCGTCGGTGATAAGCCGCGGCGGAGGCGCGAGCTCCTGTGCCTGCTCCCACCTCGGCACGTTGGGGAAGTTCAATGTTCTATGAGGCCACCGGAGGTGCCACTCCGCTGCTTCGTACGCGCGGGCAGCCTTGTGGGGAGTGTCAAAAGTGCCGAGGCTGGGGCGCATCCTGCTGAACCGGATCTCGGCGGAGAAGCCGCCGGAGGGGCACGCGCAAACACCGCGATATCCCCAAGTTTCGCGGCGACGCAGCGACATGGTGGCGTGGCGGTGGCGAGGTGAGAAAGAGCGGGGAGAGAGCGGTGGCGAGGCACAAAGCGGGGAGAAAGCGGTGGCAAGGTGATGCGTCTTGAAGCTACGTCGGTATTTCCCCAAAGAGGAAGGGATGATGCAGCACAGCAGTAGTGGGTATTTCTCTCAATGATGAAACCAAGCTTATCGAACCAGTAGGAGAACCAAGTAACACAACGTAAACAACAGCTGCACACAAATAACAACCACTCGCAACCCGACCTGTTAAAGGGGTTGTCAATCCCTTTCGGGTAGCGGCGCCAGAAATTGGCAAGTGGACGGGAGGAAGTTGTAATAGATTGATAGATCAAATGCTAAATAAAATAAAGTGCAGCAAGGTATTTTTGTATTTTTGCTTTAATAGATCTGAAAATAAGAGCAAAGGAAAAGTGGATCGCAAAGGCAAATAATATGAGAAAGAGAGCCGGGGGCCGTAGGTTACACTAGTGGCTTCTCTCGAGAAAAATAGCAAATGGTGGGTAAACAAATTACTGTTGGGCAATTGATAGAACTTGAAATAATCATGGCGATATCCAGGCAATGATCATTATATAGGCATCACGTCCAAGATTAGTAGACCGACTCATGCCTGTGTCTACTACTATTACTCCACACATCAACCGCTATCCAGCATGCCTCTAGTGTATTAAGTTCATGGAGAAACAGAGTAATACAATAAGAACATGACATGATGTAGACAAGATCTATCTATGTAGAGATAGACCCCATCATTTTATCCTTAGTAGCAACTATACATACGTGTCGGCTCCCCTTCCGTCACTGGGATCAAGCACTGTAAGATCGAACCCACTATAAAGCACCTCTTCCCATTGCAAGATAAATAGATCAAGTTGGCCAGACAAAACCCAAATATCGGAGAAGAAATACGAGGCTATAAGTAATCATGCATATAAGAGATCAAAGAAACTCAAATAACTTTCATGGATATAAAAACAAAGATCTGATCATAAACTCAAAGTTCATTTGATCCCAACAAACACACCGCAAAAAGAGTTACATCATATGGATCTCCTAAGAGACCATTGTATTGAGAATCAAACGAGAGAGAGAGAGAGAGAGAGAGAGAGAGGAATCCATCTAGCTACTAAATACGGACCCGAAGGTCTACAAAGAACTACTCACGCATCATGTAAAATGGCACCAATGGAAGTGGTGAACCCCTCTGTGACGGTGTCTAGATTGGATCTAGTGGTTCTGGACTTTGCGGCGGCTGCAATATATTTTCGTTGACTCCCCTAGGGTTTCTGGAATATTGGGGTATTTATAGAGCAAAGATGTGGTCTAGGGGGCACCCGAGGTGGGCACAACCCACCAGGGCACGCCTGGGCCTCCTGGCGCGCCCTAGTGGGTTGTGCTCCCCTCGGAGCACCCCAGGCATAAAAAATCTCTTTAAAGTTTCGTTGCACCACGCCTCGTTTAGTTAGAGCCCAATGCCTCGCACCCATGTGCGTATGTGCACGAGAGAAACGCGCATCGCTCGGCCCCCGACCACCCACCATAACCGGGAACTCCCTGATATATTCCTCGCCCTCGCTTCTACCACATTTTTTCCGTCATGGACGGCCCAAAGAATGTCATGCGGCTGCATCTCCAACCCGCGCAGGACGAAAAGCCCATTTTCTGTCATGATTTTTTGTCATAGAAGTATGAGCCCACCACATCTAGTTGGTTTTGGAGTATTGACGACAAACCTAGTTGAGGGACTAATGTGTTTGTGAGAATTGCAGGATAACACAGGTAGAAGTCCCTCATTGATTCGGTTTTACTACCAGAGATGACCCCTAAAAATGTATGAAGACATTGAAGTCAAAGGTGGTATATGAAGATATTCACATTGAAGACTATGACAAAAGAAGACATGTTATGAAGCCTATGGAGCTCGAAGACTTAGATCTTTCGTAGTTCTTCTTATTTTGTGTTGAGTCATAGGAACCACCGTACTGTTAAGTGGGGTCCAGGAGAACCAGTCAGAATGACTGAAGTGATGCCTAAACCAAAAACCTATGTCTTCGAGTGAAGACAATGAGAGCGAATCTTGTCCAGAGCCGGACAAGTCAGCTTTGCTTGTAGCCCAAGTAAAATTGCCATGAGAGTTTGAAATCTGACCGTTGAGACACGTGTCAGTTCCTTAGTGACCCAGGGTCATTTTGGACAAATTAGGTCGGGTTGCCAAGTGGCTATAAATAGCCCACCCCCTACAACCATAAACGGTTGGCTGCTCAGATTTTAGTGCACGGCTTTTGTCGTTTGAGAGCAACCCACCTCGAAGCCTTTGAGAGAAAATTCCTAGCGAGGAGAAAAGCCCTAACCACCCAAAGCCAGAGAGAATTGGGCATCACTTAAGTCTTCTTGTCTGTGTGATCTGAAGACTTATTACACTTGAGGACTGTGCATCCCCAGACGGTTAGGCGTCGCGTTCAGAGCATCCAAGAGACATTGTGGATTGCCAGTGAATGAAGTCTGTGAAGGTTTGGGAGTCTACCTTGAAGACTTACCAGAGTGATTCGGCGAGGACTATGTGACCTTAGCTCAAGGAGAATACGGTGAGGACTTGGTATCCTGAGCTGCGTGTTCAGGACTGGGTGTCCGGGACTGTGTGTCCTAAGGTTTAAATACCTAGCCGCTCCAACCAGACGTACAGTTGTCACAGCAACTGGAACTGGTCCAACACATCATTGTCTTCAACGAGTCACTGGTTTCATCTTCACTTCCTTTTTCTTACTGTTACTCATTGTGAAGCCATTGCATGCTTGCTCTATCTTTTGTCTTCACAACATGAATGTATGATCTGTTTGGCTTCATAACTTCTTCCTACCCGATCCTTATTACACTGCAGCTATTTGTCATTGTGCTTTCACTCTATTGAATACTTGACCATGGCTTGCCTAGTGTAATCTAACTTCCGCTGCATAGTAATAGGCATATCTTCGCTGTTTGTCTTCATAACTCCCACGTTTTGAAGACTTTCATAAAAATCGCCTATTCACCCCCCCCTCTAGTCGATATAACGCACTTTCAATTGGTATCAGAGCAAGGTGCTCCCTTGTTCTGTGTGATTCGGTTTAACCACCTGGAGTTTTAGTTATGTCGACTGCAGGGATAATCAAAGTCTCCGCTGCGTGCCCCGTCTTCGATGGAACTGAATATCCCTACTGGAAGAATAAGATGCGCATGCATCTTGAAGCCATTGACGTCGACCTATGGTATGTCGTCGAGAACGGCGTTCCCAAGGCCGGAGAAGGTGTCACTGCTGCTGATGTCAAGAAGTTCACTCAACTGGACTCTACTGCCAAAAATATCATCTTTGGTCATCTGACAAAAGGACAGTATGGCCGTGTGAGTGCCTTGAAGACATCCAAGCTGGTCTGGGACTGGCTCTCCAAGGTCAATGAAGGCATCTCAACCGAGAGAGATCCAAGAATCAGTGTTCTTCGCAACCGCTTCAAGCGAAATGACAATGAGAATGTCCAGCACACATTTGACCGGCTCACTGACATCACAAATGAGCTTCAAGCCCTCGGCGCCACTGAGATCACCAAACATGAAATCGTCAAGACGCTGCTGAGATCACTTGATAGTTCGTTTGACATCCTAGCCCTGATGATTCAAGAACGTCCTGATTTCAAGACACTCGATCCGTCTGACATACTTGAGAGGCTCAACACACATGAGTTTCAGCTTTCTGAGAAAAAGAGATATCTACGGTCCAAACTATGGGCGAACTCGTGCCTTGAAGGCAAAAGCTGTTTCCTCATCTGAAAAAGAATCTGACAGCAGTTCTGATGATCCTGAAGACATTGGAAGGGAACTTGCAATGCTAGTGAAGAAGTTCCAAAAATTCACCAAGAAGAAAGGCTTCAGAAAATCTTCACGATCAAGCTCAAGGAATGATGAAGCTTCTGCTCATGACTACAAGAAGAAAACATGTCACAAGTGCAAGAAAACTGGACACTTCATCTCTGAGTGTCCACAGTGGGACAATGAGAACAGAAGGAAGAAGAAGAGCAAGGAATATGACTCTGACGACAAGAAGAAGAAGAAATACTCAAAGTCTTCTTCCAAGTCTTCCTCAAAGTCTTCATCACACAAGAAGAGCTCATCTGGCAAGGCACGTGCGTTTGTTGGCAAGGAAATGGATTCTGAGGAGGAGTCCGCTTCTGAGGAGGCAGAGGTGGAATCTGAGGAGGAGTCTGATTCTGGCATTGCAAGTCTGGCTACAGCATACGTCGCCAAGTCCATCTTCAACACTGAAGACAATGACTTCATCACCGACACCGATGCAAATGACAAGGACGACTCCACTCCTACCTACTGCTTCATGGCGCGCGGTGCCAAGGTAAACACACGCACTACTCGCTATCAAACATCCAGTGACGATGACTCTGATTGTGATTCAAAACCCTGTTACAAAACACTTGCTAAAATTGCAACTGAACAACAAAAGGCCATGGAACATATTCAAAAACTGTTAGAAAGAAGCGATGATCTGTTGGGTGCTGAAATGACTCGATCTGAATCCTTAATTGAAGACATAAAAAATCTTCACGTTAAGTATCAGGAACTTGAAGATCGTCTTGATACTCTCTCAACAACTCATGAAAAGCTTTCCTATGATTATATTCAAAGGAAGCAAGAACTTGCGAAATTGAGAGCGGCTCATGAAGATCTTCAAAAGGAAAACGAGTCACTTCGCGCCGAACAGATCAGTTCCGCTCAGGAAGGATTTGAACCACCATGTCTTAAATGCATTGAGCGTGATAATGCTACTTCTGTTGCTGAATGTTCCACTGCTACTGCTGTTGCAATATCTTCAACTGTTGATGTGGTAACTAACCCCTCTGCTGAGGATACCACTGCTATTGCTGATGAGAATGCTAGGTTGAAGACATTACTTGAAACAGGGATGTACAAAAGTCTTAAAGGACATCAGACATTATGTGATGTCCTCAAGAAGCAGATTCTGAACCGACACCCTAGGAAAGAGGGTGTTGGGTTCGTAAGGAAAATAAATGCAGATGGCTCTTACTGGAAACCTGAGCAGTACCCCAAAACCACATGGGTTGCTGCAAAGGAACCTTCAGCAGATCCATCCAATTTATCTGGCTTCACTTGTGCTAACCCCATTATTATTGATGAATCCTTTGATGCAAACTATAAACTGTTTAAGAATCAGAATGGTGAAGTGTTTGCCAGGTACATTGGTACTAACTGCAGGAATGGACCGCCTATGAAGAAGATCTGGGTTCCGAAAAAGTGTCTGGAAAATCTTCCTGTGAATGTCTTCATGACACCTCACTTGAAGAAGAAAAACCTCAGACCAAACGCTTCATACGGTCCAAAGGCTTCATACAAACAGAGGACTCACCTGAGTCACACTAACGCAAATGTTTTGCAGGGAAACCATACTCGGGCATATGAATATGAGAGCGGCTCATCAAACCGTCATGTTCATATGACCAAAAATTATTCTGCTTATTCTTATGAGTACCATTGTCCACCTGCAAGACTGTTTGCTAAGGCTTCAAAGCCAAAATTTTCAGATGCTGCACTTAGACTTATTGCTTCTAAGCCACCCTTGAAGATGTGGGTGGTTAAGAAGGCTTAACTCTCTTTTGCAGGGAAAGGTCTCCAGCAGAAAACCAAAATCTTCTGACGCTATTGCTGGGGACCTTAAAAATCTTGTAGGGTGCAAGATAAAATGCCTGAATGGCATCATTATGTACTTCGTTCCTGAATCGCATGCTACTCTCCCTATTAGTCCTAATCTGGATCTAAGTTTTCATAACCCACTGGTTCGTCAAATGTTTTTGCTTCACAATTCTCTTCGTGAAGCCTATCCCCCTAATTGCACTATAGGGTATGACACCAGCGTCTTCAAAGTCTTCAGAATGGATTATTGACAGTGGGTGTACAAATCACATGACTGGCAAAAGAAGCCTTCTTATGGACTCAACCTTACATCCATCTGACAAGAGCCACATCACATTTGCTGACACTAGTAAAAGTAAGGTATTGGGTCTAGGTAGAGTTGCAATCTCAAAGGATCAACACATGGATAAAGTCATGCTTGTTGAATCCCTTGGTTTCAACTTAATGTCTGTCTCAATGCTTTGCGATTTGAACATGGTCGTAATATTTGGAAAATATCGTTGCCTGGTGCTAATGGAATCTGACAAGTCTCTAGTGTTTGAAGGGTATCGGAAAGATGATTTGTATGTGGTAGATTTCTCAGCAGGGCCACAACTTGCAGTATGTCTTCTTGCAAAATCTTCAGAATGCTAGCTTTGGCATCGGAGGCTTGGGCATGCTGGCATGAGGAACCTCCACACCCTTGCGAAGAAGAAGCATGTCATAGGCATCGAGGGCGTCAAGTTCAAGAAAGATCACTTATGCGGTGCCTGTGAAGCAGGGAAGATGACGAGGGCAAAACATCCCTCGAAGACAATCATAACCACTACTCGACCCTTCAAACTGCTTCACATGGATCTTTTCGGTCCCACTCACTACTCAACTTTTACTACTACTGCCTGCCTCTATGGCTTCGTCATTGTTGATGATTACTCTAGATATACTTGGGTGCACATAATCCTTTACAAGACTGAAGTGCAGGATGTCTTCAGACGCTTCGCCAATCGAGCTATGAACAATTTTGGCGCCAAGATAAAGCACATCAGAAGTGACAATGGCACTGAATTCAAGAACACTGGCCTTGATACATATCTTGATACCTTGGGCATCACACATGAATTCTCAGCCCCGTACACGCCACAGCAGAATGGCGTCGTCGAACGCAAGAACAGAACACTAATTGAGATGGCTAGAATGATGCTAGATGAATACAAGACTCCAAGAAAGTTCTGGACTGAAGCCATTGACACCGCATGCCATACAATCAATCGTGTTTATCTTCACAAGCTTCTGAACAAGACGTCTTATGAACTCCTAACTGGCAAGAAGCCAAATATCAGTTACTTCAGAGTATTTGGCGCAAGGTGCTGGATCAAGGACCCACATCACACTTCAAAATTTGCACCAAAAGCACATGAGGGTTTTATGCTTGGATATGGAAAGGATTCGCACTCCTACAGAGTCTTCAATCTCTTTCATTACAAAGTGGTTGAAACAGTGGATGTGCGGTTCGATGAGACAAATGGTTCACAAAGAGAGCAACTGCCAAATGTGCTAGATGAAGTTCCAGCTAGTGAATCAATCAAGCTTATGGGAACGGGAGAGATTATACCTTCTGAAGCTAATCCTGAAGAAGAACTTATCATCTCAGCACCTGATCAACATTAAGACAATGCTCAGCCTGAAGACATTCCTCCCAACAACAACAAAGATCAGCAAGAGCAAAGTCTTCGCCCTGTACATCCTCGTGTTGCCAATGAAGTGCAGATTGACAGAATAATTGACAGCATCAATGCACCTGGTCCACTCACTCGTTCAAGGGCAACTCAGCTAGCAAATTTCTGTGGGCACTTTGCATTCGTCTCAATATCAGAACCCAAGAAAGTTGAAGAAGCCTTCATGGAACCTGAATGGATTCAAGCTATGCAAGAAGAGCTTCAACAGTTTGAGCTGAATAATGTATGGGAACTGGTTAAGCGTCCTGATCCTCGGAAGCACAACATAATAGGCACCAAATGGATATACCGCAACAAGCAAGATGAGCATGGTCAAGTTGTCAGAAACAAAGCTCGTCTCGTTGCTCAAGGATATACTCAAGTGGAGGGCATTAACTTCGATGAAACATTTTCTCCTGTGGCTAGGCTTGAAGCCATACGCATACTACTGGCCTGTGCAAATCATCATAGCATACTTCTATATCAAATGGATGTGAAAAGTGCCTTTCTCAATGGCAAGATTGAAGAAGAAGTGTATGTTGCACAACCGCCTGGCTTTGAAAATCCAAAACATCCTGACATGGTATACAAGCTCAACAAGGCACTGTATGGCCTCAAACAAGCCCCTACGGCCTGGTATGACACACTCAAATATTTCCTGAAGAGCAAAGGCTTCATACAGGGTTCCCTAGATCCCACTCTTTTCACGAAGACATATGATGGTGAACTGTTTGGGAGTCAAATATATGTGGATGACATTATCTTCGGCTGCACCAATCAGAAGTACAGTGAAGAGTTTGGATATATGATGCAAGAGCAATATCAGATGTCCATGATGGGGGAGCTGAAGTTCTTCCTTGGTCTTCAAATACGACAAAAACGCAATGGCATCTTCATATCTCAAGAGAAGTATCTCAAAGATTGCCTGAAGAAGTTCGGTGTGCAAGACTGCAAAGGCTTCACAACACCAATGCCAGCCAAACATCATCTGGGTCCTGACGACAATGGTAAAGAGTTCGATCAAAAGGTATACCGCTCCATGATTGGTTCTTTGCTTTATTTATGTGCATCTAGGCCAGATATTATGCTTAGTGTTTGCATGTGTGCTCGATTTCAAGCGGCACCAAAGGAGTCGCATCACTTAGCTGTGAAGCGAATTCTTCGATATTTGGCTCACACCCCAACTCTAGGATTATGGTATCCAAAGGGCTCAGAGTTTGATTTGGTTGGATTCTCGGATGCTGATTATGCTGGTGACAAAGTTGATCGCAAGTCTACATCAGGCACATGTCACTTTCTGGGACGATCACTTGTATGTTGGTCTTCAAAGAAGCAGAACTGTGTATCTCTCTCCACTGCTGAATCTGAATACATTGCTGCTGGATCTTGCTGCGCTCAGCTTCTGTGGATGAAGCAAACACTCAAGGACTATGGCATTCATCTGAAGCAAGTGCCACTTTACTGCGACAACGAAAGCGCCATCAAGATTGCCAACAAGCCAGTTCAGCACTCGAAGACAAAGCACATTGAAATTCGTCATCACTTTCTCAGAGATCATGTTGTGAAGGAAGACATTGATATCATACACGTCAACACTGAAGAGCAATTGGCAGATATCTTCACCAAGCCCTTGGATGAGAAGAGGTTTTGCAAGTTACGGTGTGAGCTAAATATCTTGGAATCCTCAAATGTCCTATGATCAAGCACACATCCTAACCCTTATGCATATTGATGACTTAGATGTGCAACACACGAAGTGAAGTATATCTTCAATCAATGAAGACATACATTCTAAGTGTGAATACATAAATGTGGAATTTGACTTCGGAGCGCCATGATAATTGTGCGCCGTGTCTGGGTCTAATACTTCCTATACGGTGGGTAACGCCACCACCGAACGTTCTATTTTGAAGTGTTTCACTCATGGCGTTACCTTGCAATGTCTTCACATTTGGTTTGGCTTCGAACTCAACATGTTTTCATGATTATCTTCACTATGTTGAGTATAGATATATATATATATATATATATGCTAGTGTTCTGTCCTCTACAGCATTCACTTATAGCTATATCTTCGTGTTGAATCTTTTGAACTAAGTGAATGTGATCGGACCCCAAACTTCTCTATGCTTTCTATCTCAAACTCTGTCTCTCCAAGTCATATGCATTCTATTGAAACTGTCGAATGTCTTCACTGCGTCCTTGTCAGCAGAAGATATAGAGACAACCAAAAAGTCCGTTTTCAATGCTCATTCCTCCACATAAAATCCGGAGAAGCAGGAACGACCGCCCAACAATCCAGGCGTGCGTGGGACGTGGAACAAACCCCAAACTTCCACAAACTGGCCACGCGTTCCTCAGATGCGAATCGCTAGGGGAACCTGTGTAATAGCATACTGCCGCCACCGAGCCTATAAATTCACACTTACCGCGGTCATTATCTCCTTCTTCCACCCTCGCACGAACCCTAGCGCCACCGCTAGCTCTCGACGACGCCGGCGACGAAGCGCTTCGCTGCCGCAACCTCTCTGACGCCGTCTTCACGCCGATCGCGGACATCGTCCTCTCCGCCGTTGCCGTAGGTGTTTTCCGTCGCCAAGTTAGGGCACGGAGGATTGAACTACTCGGCATCATCTCCCACTCCGTCTAGCAGTTCCAAGTGTGAATTCCTACAGCATCACATAAATTCTCCTGAATCCAGTTCCTGTTGGTCCAGCAAAAGAAAGCCTTTGAAGCCTTTGAAAGTTTTGAAGCCTTTCAATTTAAAGTTTATGGCTTCAGAAGAAGCAGCAAGAAAGGGGTGCAGACAGCGACGTGGAGGAACTTCCAAAGATCTGCATGATGACCTGGCAGAAATGTATAAAACAGATCCTGAAGAGAATTATGGGCAGCGCAAGACCCGAATCCAATGGATTCGACGCTATTGGGCAGAACAATGGTTCAAATACCGCTTCACAACCCAAGAGTATGCTGAGAAAAGTGCCATCAAAAGACCATGGGGAGTCATCTTATACAAGAACCTTGTACCCAGGTCCAGAGATGAAGCTATTGCCCAAAGCTTCTATCCATGCATGGTTCGTGGGCCACAGCCTGATGATGCACATCCGTCATCACTACTCTGGTGTCGTGACGACAATTTATTCAAGCGCAACTTCCAGTTTGCCCAACAATCAGCGAAGCAGAACAAGAAGAAGTTGGGGTTAGACTTCAACCCTGGCCCCTCCGCACCAAGGGCAGATGGCACACGCGACGCAGAACCAAATATCATCGGTCTGTATGCCAACCTTGAGGGCCTCATCACCCGCATCTTAGTCCAAGGGACTGCCGTGAATGACCCTCCAGCTAACTCTGAGTCTGATGAAGCTCCTGCTGTACCGAAGCCAAAGCAATCGAAGAAGCCAAAAGCTTCAAAGCCAGCCCCTTCATCAAAAATCTCAAGGGCAAAGCCATTGGCAACTGCACCTCCTGAAGACAGTGTGCAGTCTGAAGACGTATCCCGCATCTCCAAGCCCCAGAAGGCCTAGGTGCCTCAGCCACACACCGGCAAAGAGCTCACAGCTGCTGCCATTCTGCGCAGCGAAGCCATTGATCTGTCAAGTGATGAAGATCTTGGAGATGACGCTCTCGAGCAGCTCATCAAGAGCAAAGAAGAAGCTGAAATCTTCAACAACTTGCCTCTCTTTGATGTCGCCATCATCCACAACTTCATCGACGAATGGTTTGCCACACCAAACATCAGCTTCGAAGATCTGCAGCTGCCCGTTGGCCTTAGCGTCGCCTTCGAAGGCGCTATTGCTTCAGAACTTGCAATTGCCCAGCGCATTGTTGAACTGAAGCAGAAAATTGATCATGAAAAGGCTCAGTTCAAGAAGAATATGGCCAAGCTCAGCGTGCAAGAAGTGAAGAGCTTCAAGACCATGTTGCATGAGCTAAAGGAAAAATTTCTGAAGAAGCGTGCAGAAGCTCAGGGTTCACGTGAGCGGATGAAGTCTCTGGCTGAAAGATGTGTACAAGCCTACAATGAGGCTGAGAAGCGCAAGGCACTTGGGCGTCCTGGCATCGACCCCAAGATGGCCGCGAAGAAGAAGAAGAAGCCTGCTATGGCTGAACCAGAGGCACCTAAGCAAGAAGCAGTTCCAATTGTCTTCCCAACTGCTACGACTGGCTCGAAGCCAAAGAGCCGGTCAACAGCTTCAGAGCTCAAGAAGACAAGAACTGCTGAGGCTGAAGCCAGGAAGAGGAAAAGCTCTGAAGCCTCTCCTACTGCCCCCAGTAAGAAGAAGCGAAAGATCAAGAAATCTCAGACTGCTCCCACAGAGCCCTTGATAGTTGAACCTATTTCTATGGTTTACCCCAACGCAGAACGACAACTGACAGTTCATGAGCCTGCTTCCACAGAGGCTCCTGAAGCTGAAGACATACCAGCAGCCGACCCCATTGCTGCTGAAGACATTGGTCATCAGGACAATGTACAAGATGATGCAGCCCTTCCTCAGTACGAACAAAGCGAACTCATCAGCATTGGTCGTCCTCTGATGCCAATTGCACAAGATGCGTCATGGGCGGATCGCCCTTAAGAGGAAGAAGACAATGAGGCCCAGCCCACTCCAACCCCACAGGCGTCGTCTGCATTCCGCAGGCTTCGCAAAGGTCCAAGGCCTCAAGTCTATGCTGAAGACATTCCGGCTGCATCAGCCGCAGAAGAAGCACCACAAGAGCCCACTCCTATGCTCCACCAAGAAGCAGTTCTCCAGGAGAACGTGCTTGTGATCGACCCTCCAACTAGTCAAGCGGAGGCTGAAAATGTTGAGGCTGCCACAACCAACACTAAAGCCAATGTGGAGCCCTCCCCACCAAAAGCTTCAGAAGACAGCGAAGCTACTGATCCAGACACTTCTGTTCCTGAGTCTGCTGCAGGTCATCAATTTGATTACCATGTTGAGCACAGGCCTCATGTCCAGAAGCCAGTCCCAAGGCTGCCAAGGTTCCCAGGTCCTGCATCAGCACCGGGCTCCTTTGACATCAATAGCTTCAAGGCAGATAATACGTTCTTCAACGGCTCCAAGAACCCCTATTCAAGGGAACGGATTTCATCATATAGGTTCTGGAGCTATCCTCAGGGCAGCTACTATTCATGCATCCTATACAACCAAGGTCGCATCTTCCCGCACAAGCGCCTTGATGTTGAAGCCATTGCTGGTCTGTCCTGTTTAGAGGAAGCATTGGATTGCTTCAAGCAAGTGGGTCTGCTGCAGTTTGTAACTGATGAAGAGCACTGGAATGAAGAGCTTCTGTTGCAATTCTATGCCACCCTACACATCAAAGGATATAACAGAGATCCGAAGACTTGGGCCCTGGAGTGGATGACCGGCAATGTCCATCACGAAGCCAATGCATTCGATATCATTGAGCTCACCGGCCTGCCCACTCCTGGCGAACTCTTTGAGGAAGGCTGTCCACTACACACTGAAGCTCTTGAGAGCATATTCCAGAGGCCTAAACCAAATATGAGTCAGATGCTCTCCATGATGAAGCCATTGCCCCACGATGCTCCTTATCCAACAGAGTTCTTCGTTGAAGACTTTGAGTACCTGCCCAGAACCATCTATCACATTATCCGGCGGACTCTCTGGCCTATTAAAGGGCACTCTCCAAATGCCAAGATCGAGGGTGCAATGAAGACTCTGATATTCTGTATCCTTCATGGAAAATGCTTCAATGCACAGGATTTCTTCATACGCCAACTAGCTGCATCAGGCTCAGATCTGTTTATTTAAAGTTCTATGCTCCTTGGGTAATGAGACTGATCAAGCTTCACTCTGCGATCTCATATCAGCCCTCAGCCCGCAACCATCGGATCTTCTTGCCAGATGTGGATACCTCTACTGAAGCTATATATCCTGAGCCTGCCAAGCAACCTTTGAGTCTTCAGAATGCAGAACACCAGAGCTTCACTCAAAACGTTGAAGGTGTTGAAGCCATCTCCAGGGTGTATCCTTTGGCTGGCACTACACGTGCGCCACACCCTGCTTCAACTGAAGCCACTGACAGTGCCACTGCTTCAAGACCGAAGAAGCGCGCTCGTGTTCTCAATAACCGAGAGCTTCTTGTGGCCCTTCATCAAAAACAAGATAGGCATCATGACTGGCTAAAGCGTCAGATGGAAAGCCTCCTGGTGGATGTTAACCGTCTTCGAAATCTTGCCACCAAGAATGCTTTCGTTACCCATGAAACCTGTCTTCGTACATGGAAAGGGCTATCAATGATGTGTACTGAAGTTGAACTTGAAGAGGATGGCTTCACTGAGCGATTCAAGTTTGACACCACACCTCCTAGAAGGGCTGTGATGCGAAGCACACCATCACTTGAAGACTCTGAGTTTTCTTCATCTGCTGCCACAGTCACTGCCAGAATCATTGATGAAGAAGACGATGCTACCTCACCGCCACCTGCTTCAGCACCTCCAAGCTCTTCTGCACCGCCAAACACCTCCAACGACCCTGCTGCTCCTGGGAACGAGTAGACACTCTATGTCTTCAAACCTTTTTGGTCCTTGCTGACAAAAGGGGGAGAAGCATATGGGTTGATAGTCTTCAAGCGGGTCCATATGGGCGGGTGTAAGACTCGATGGTCGTCTGCTACTTGTTTGCCACCCTGTTTTGCGAAGATAAATTCCGCATGTGCGACGAAAAATTCCGCACTTATCTCATTCTGCAGACGTCCATTTTCCATTATGCATGTCATTATCTTCATATACTTTCACATGCATAGTGGATTGTCATCATAAGCTGAAGTGGATCTCCACAAGTACAACATGCCATGTGCATTTGCATTCCAAAAGCAAATTAACTTATATGCACATCTTCAGGGGAGCCCTTGCAACTTATGAAGACAATTTCTTATCCTTTACAATTTCACAAACTATATTCCCCGTTGAAAACTTCAACTAGTTTGTCATCAATCACCAAAAAGGGGGAGATTGTAAGTGCATCTAGTGTCACCCCTAGTTGGTTTTGGAGTATTGACGACAAACCTAGTTGAGGGACTAATGTGTTTCTGAGAATTGCAGGATAACACAGGTAGAAGTCCCTCATTGATTCAGTTTTACTACCAGAGATGACCCCTAAAAATGTATGAAGACATTGAAGTCAAAGGTGGTATCTGAAGATATTCACATTAAAGACTATGACAAAAGAAGACACGTTATGAAGCCTATGGAGCTCGAAGACTTAGATCTTTCGTAGTTCTTCTTCTTTTGTGTTGAGTCATAGGAACCACCGTACTATTAAGTGGGGTCCAGGAGAACCAGTCAGAATGACTGAAGTGATGCCTAAACCAAAAACCTATGTCTTCGAGTGAAGACAATGAGAGCGAATCTTGTCTAGAGCCGGACAAGTCAGCTTTGCTTGTAGCCCAAGTAAAATTGCCATGAGAGTTTGAAATCTCACCGTTGAGACACGTGTCAGTTCCTTAGTGACCCATGGTCATTTCGGACAAATCAGGTCGGGTTGCTAAGTGGCTATAAATAGCCCACCCCCTACAACCATAAACGGTTGGCTGCTCAGATTTTAGTGCACGGCTTTTGTCGTTTGAGAGCAACCCACCTCGAAGCCTTTGAGAGAAAATTCCTAGAGGAGAAAAGCCCTAACCACCCAGAGCCAGAGAACATTGGGCATCACTTAAGTCTTCTTGTCTGTGTGATCTGAAGACTTATTACACTTGAGGACTATGAATCCTCCAGACGGTTAGGCGTCGCGTTCAGAGCATCCAAGAGACATTGTGGATTGCCAGTGAACGAAGTATGTGAAGGTTTGGGAGTCTACCTTGAAGACTTACCAGAGTGATTGGGTGAGGACTATGTACCTTAGCTCAAGGAGAATACGGTGAGGACTTGGTGTCCTGAGCTGCGTGTTCAGGACTGGGTGTCCGGGACTGTGTGTCCTAAGGTTTAAATACCTAGCCGCTCCAACCATACGTACAGTTGTCACAGCAACTGGAACTGGTCCAACACATCATTGTCTTCAACGAGTCACCGGTTTCATCTTCACTTCCTTTTTCTTACTGTTACTCATTGTGAAGCCATTGCATGCTTGCTCTATCTTTTGTCTTCACAACGTGAATGTATGATCTGTTTGGCTTCATAACTTCTTCCTACCTGATCCTTATTACACTGCAGCTATTTATCTTTGTGCTTTCACTCTATTGAATACTTGACCATGGCTTGCCTAGTGTAATCTAACTTCCGCTGCATAGTAATAGGCAATATCTTCGCTGTTTGTCTTCATACTCCCACG
This sequence comes from Triticum urartu, assembly GCF_003073215.2. Taxonomy (NCBI): domain Eukaryota; kingdom Viridiplantae; phylum Streptophyta; class Magnoliopsida; order Poales; family Poaceae; genus Triticum; species Triticum urartu. Next base: position 437,324,834 of record NC_053025.1, on the reverse strand, counting down.
TTTTGAAGACTTTCATAAAAATCGCCTATTCCCCCCCCCCCCCTCTAGTCGATATAACGCACTTTCAAGCATGACAAAAAAAATCGTTCAACCCAAAATGTCACGGATGTGTCTTTTTTTGTAGTGATGCGACATACGAGGGTGGTTGGTTTGGTAGCATCGATGGCGACTGGAACCTCCTCAGGCGGCGGTGGTAGGTCACATTACTCCGTTGAAGCTTCGAGTGATCATTCCGGTCGTTGTGCTTCACAGGGAAATTTCAAACAAACACGTAACCAAGAGGGGGAGAAGAGGGCAACCGGGACGGCTAGAGGTGCTCTTACAATGACAAAACGATCAGAGAAGACGGCAGACTTCGAATTTCCTCGGTGATATTGGTTTCGCCGCATAGAGGCGTGTGGATGAGGGAAAACGGGGAAATGGTTGCGATAGGGTTCCTACGGGGTTTAGGCGCGAGTGCGGAGTCCCTGGCATGCACGGGATGGCTTGGGCGCGATGGATTGAACTCGGATTCAAGCTCTCTCTCTCTCTCTCTTGGGTGCGTGCGCGAGTGTGTGTTTCGACCTGGGCCAGAAAAACAAGAAAGGTGTAGGGCCCGCTATTAGCGACTCAAGGCGAGCGAAGCGACTAGAGCCGCTGGATCCTAATAAAATCGAATAGCCCTGAGAGCTCATATCGCTTAGGAAGCAAAGCAGACCTTAGGCCAAAACTACAAAGGTTATGGCTGGGATGTGTTGATGTCTACTACACAACTTATTCTTGCAGACTCGTGTTGGGCCTCCAAGTGCAGAGCTTTGTAGGATAGTAGCAATTTTCCCTCAAGTGGATGACCTAAGGTTTATCAATCCATGGGAGGCGTAGGATGAAGATGGTATCTCTCAAATAACCCTGCAACCAAATACAAGAAACTCTAGAGTCTCCAACACACCCAATAAAATGGTAAATTGTATAGGTGCACTAGTTCGGCGAAGAGATGGTGATACAAGTGTAGTATGGATAGTAGATATAGGTTTTTGTAATCTAAAAATAAAAGAAACAACAAGGTAGCAAGTGATAAAATGGATCACAAATGGTATTGCAATGCTTAGAAACAACGCCTAGGGTTCATACATTCACTAGTGCAATCTCTCAACAATGTTAACATAATTGAATCATATAACAATCCCTCAACGTGCGACAAAGAATCACTCCAAAGTTCTTATCTAGCAAAGAACATAATATGAAATTGTTGTAGGGTATGAAACCACCTCAAAGTTATACTTCCAATTAATGTATTGGGTCATCCCTATAAGTGTCACAAATAGCCCTAGAGTTCATACTAAAATAACACCATATGATACACATCAACCAACTCTAATGTCATCTAGATACTCCAATGTCACTACAAGTACCGGTGAGATGATTATTCGATAAGCACCAAGCAACTTACGATTCATAATATTCAATCCAACACAAAGAACTTCAAAGAGTGCCCCAAAGTTTCCACCGGAGAAAGTAGGACGAAAACTGTAACGCCCCGAGACCGATGCGCCAAGTGCCTTCCAGTTATTCGTTGTTGTTGTCTTGTCTTTTTCTTGCGTGTCGCGTCTTGCCATGTCATCATGCGCATTGCATCATCATGTTTTCAAAACTTGCATTCGTCCAGGTTCCCCCAGTTCCGTCTGTTGTCCGTTCTGAGCCCAGACACACTTGCACGCGCCTGCGGCACGCCCGAAATATTATTTTATAAGTGGCCGGAAAATGTTCTTGGAATGGGATGAAAGTTGGTGTGCGATGTTGTTTTGTTGTCAGTAGGCCGCCTGCCAAGTTTCATCGCATTCGGAGCTCGTTTGATAGCCCAATCGTTAAACTATAGCAGTAATATAGCCGGTCTATCGTTGGGCATTTTCGGTCTCCGGAAACTGCTGCCGGGTCTCTCTCTCTTCTCTTCTCTTAGCCTAAGGCCTTCTGCACAGTCCACTACCCCCACCTAGGCCCAACCAACCTCCCATCTCGACCGGTGCGTCAGATCGCGATCGGAGGGCTCCGAGACGGCCTCAAACCCCTCCAAACTCCTAACCCTAGCCCCCTTTCTATTTATAGACGTCTCCCTGCCATTTTGGCCTCCTACCTACCCCCCTCCTCAATTTCCGCAGCCAGCCGCGCCTCCCTCCTCGGATCAGCCGCCGGCCACCTCTCCCCGCCACTTGGCAAGCCGCGAGTGGATGCACCGCCGCCAGCCGCCCCCTGTGGCCTCTCCCGCGCCGCCACGCGTTCCTCTCCCACGTCGCCACACGTTCCTCCCCTGTGCCCCACATCACCACCGTCCCTCTCCAGGATCAGGAGAGCCCGAGCTCCTCCCGTTCGACCACACCTCCGTGTTGCCCGTGTCGGCGACCATCTCCGGTGCCGTTCACCGCCGCCGACCTCCAAGGCCAGCCCGCGCCGCCCTGCACCTTCCCCTTCTTATTCTCCCTCTCTCCCTCACCCTCTCTCTCTCCCGCAGGTACTCAACCACCGCCATGGTGCTGCCCCGTCCACCTCCTGACGCCGGCCATGTGGAGCCCAGCGCCTCGCCCGTCGCCGGATCCGGCAACCCTGCGCACGGATCCACTCGTTCCCGTCCTTCCCCGGCTTGCCCCATCGTCGTCCCCGCCGGATCTCCTTCACCAGCGCGGACATCCCGTCGCGAGCCGCCACTGTCCTCACGGCGGCCTCGCTCGGCCTCCTGTGCGGGGGAGAGGACCGAGTCGCTGCCTGTGATGCCCCGAGACCGTTGCGCCAGGTGTCTTCCAATTATTCGTTGTTCTTGCCATGTCATTCGCTTGCGTGTTGCATCTTGTCATGTCATCATGTGCATTGCATCATCATGTTTTCAAAACTTGCATCCGTCCTGGTCTCCCCATTCCTTTCGTTGTCTTTTCTGAGCCCATACACACTTGCACGCGCCCGCGGCACGTCCGAAATAGTATTTTATAAGTGGCCAGAAAATGTTCTCGAAATGGGTTGAAAGTTGGCGTGCGATGTTATTTTGTTATCGGTAGACCGCCTGCCGAGTTTCATCGCATTTGGAGTCTGTTTGACGCGCCAACGGTTAACGATAGCGGCATTATAGCCGGTCTAACGTCAGACGTTTTCGGTCTTTGAAATCTGTTTCCGGGCTTTCCCTCTCTTTCCTCCCTAGACCGTCTACACAGTCCACTACCTACCACCAGGCCCAACCTAAGCTCTCTCGTCAGCCCGCAGACCTCCTCACGCACGCGTCCTAAAGCTATACCGGACCCGACCCGGGCAGTCATCACCGTTGGATTCGGATCATCCCCAAACATCTACAAAACATCTCCGTTTTCTTTTTTGGAATCCCTACCTATTTATTCTCGACCGCCCGATTACGATCGGACGGATCCAATACCCCCCTAACCTAATCTTCCAGCATATATAAACGAGGCAACCCTAAAATCTAGGGGAGTTGTCCCATCGTTCCTCCTCGCCGCCGCCACCCGGTCTCGATCCACCTCGGGATCCAACCCGCAGCCAGCCTCTCCCCCCTCGTTTCTTCCACCAGTCGTACCGCATCCACCCAAATCGAATCTTGTCTTCCTCGATTTCCATGCCAACCCAATCACCCACAGCCTCGCTCAATCCAGGTCGAGGGAATCATCCCCAAGCTGTGATGGCTCCGTCAACCTCCCTCGATTTGCACCGCCGCCCAACCACTTCCTCCACGTCGTGCTCCCCATCGAGCCCTGCCCCGTCGCTGGAGAGGATCTCCTGCAGGACCTCCGGCCTCCTCCCACGTTCAGCCACAGAAGTGCCAGAAGGCATCCACTAGCTTCGATAACCAGGACCCGATCAGATGAGCCCCGCCGGCCCTCCTTTGCCTCCTTGATTAACCCCTTTCTCTCTCTTCCTCCCTGACCTCTCTTCCTCTCTTGGAACTGCAGCAGCAGGAGCTTCCGCCACCGTGCCATGTTGTCATTCCTCTGCTTCGTCGCCGTCCAGGACCACCTCGAGCCACGCCGCCGGCAAGCGCTGCCTCCGCCGCCTCGCCAAGTTTCGCTGACGGCGCCTCCTGCATCGCGCCCTGCCGGCCTGCTGCCTCCTCTACATCGCGCCGATGCGCCTGGCCTCTTCATCGTCGCGATGTTCCCCTGCTTCTACGTGCGAGCAGGACGACCAACGCCAAGTCCCCTCGGTCGTGCGTTGACCTCCAGCCCGCTTGATCCCCTTCATCGATCGATCCAAGCCAGCCTCCCCACCGAGCCGGCCCATGAGGCCTGGTGAGCTTCAGATCCAGCGCCTCACCCTATGCTTTGTTGGGATAGCTAGATTCGGCCCGGGATGTGTTTTTCTCCTTGCCTGTGATTTTAGACATTATCCAGAGACTGCCAGTTTTGCATAAAACCCCCTAGGAAACATGCATATAATAACTTCACAACCGTGCATCATATGTAAATAACTTATATATGAAAAATGCTTAGAATTTTGTGTAGGTTCATAATATCAAACTTTCACCCATGTTTAAAATGTTAAACTTGCTGTTTGCATTAATTTTCTTAAATGCCATGCTAAAAAATGATTTAATTCATAACTAAATAACCGTAGCTCCAAACCTAACAAAATTTATATGTAAATGGGGTAGAAAAATGCCTAGTCTAACATGGTGCACTCATCTTGCATGTTTAATAACTCTAAAATATGCTTTAGGACAGAACAGTACCAAATCTAATATATGCTTGAGGATTTCTCCGGACTTGTTGCTTGTTGTTCCTGCCTCATTTAAACTTGCCTAGATAGGTAGTTTTCATATGCTTCACCTCTTGCCATGTTTAACAACATTTAATATTGTTGGGTACATAAACGAGAGTGAACTAAATAAGTCATGTGGTGTTTTGTCAATATGCATCTCGTTGCATATTGAGCTCCACTTAATTTGTAGTATTGTTTGTGCACTTTGCCATGACATGCATATTGAACCGGACATGCATCATACTTGGTTGTGCATCATGTCATGCTTATGTGATGGTTGTTTACCATGTTGTTTGCTTCTTTCCGGTGTTGCTTCTTCGGGTTAGTTCCGATAACGTCGCGTTTGTGAGGATCCGTTCGACTATGTCGGATTGTCTTCTTCATGGACTCGTTCTTCTTCCTTGTGGGATCTCATGCAAGATGACCATACCCTCAAAATCACGTATATCTTTGCTTGCTAGTTGTTCGCTCTACTGCTATGACGCGATACCTACCACTTTCTATATCATGCCTCCCATATTGCCATGTCAAGCCTCTAACCCACCTTTCCTAGCAAACTGTTGTTTGGCTATGTTACCGCTTTGCTCAGCCCCTCTTATAGCGTTGCTAGTTGCAGGTGAAGATGAAGTTTGTTCCATGTTGGAACATAGATATGTTGGGATATCATTATTATATCTTATTAATTAATGCAGCCATATACTTGGTAAAGGGTGGAAGGCTCGGCCTTATGTCTGGTGTTTTGTTCCACTCTTGCCGCCCTAGTTTCCGTCATACCTGTGTTATGTTCCTTGATTTTGTGTTCCTTACGCGGTTGGGTGTTATGGTAACCCCTTGACAGTTCTCTTTGAATAAAACTCCTCCAGCAAGGCCCAACCTTGGTTTTACCATTTCCACCTAAGCCTTTTTTCCCTTGGGTTTCCGGAGCCCGAGGGTCATCTTTATTTTAACCCCCCCCCCCCAGGCGAGTGCTCCTCTGAGTGTTGGTCCGAACTAGAGTCCTTTGCACCGCCACCTCGAGGAAACTCGAGGTTTGGTTTTAGTTGTACGGAGTGCTCATCCGGTGTGCCCTGAGAACGAGATGCGTGTGACTCCTATCGGGATTTGTCGGCACATCGGGCGGCTTTGCTGGTCTTGTTTTACCATTGTCGAAATGTCTTGTAACCGGGATTCCGAGTCTGATCAGGTCTTCCTGGGAGAAGGAATATCCTTCGTTAACCGTGAGAGCTTGTGATGGGCTAAGTTGGGACACCCCTGCAGGGTTTGAACTTTCGAAAGTCGTGCCTGCGGTTATGTGGCAGATGGGAATTTGTTAACGTCCGGTTGTAGAGAACTTGAAACTTAACTTAATTAAAATGAATCAACCGCGTGTGTAGTCATGATGGTCTCTTATCGGCGGAGTCCGAGAAGTGAACACGGTTCTTGTGTTATGCTTGAACGTAAGTAGTTTCAGGATCACTTTTTGATCACTTCTAGCTTCTCGACGTTGTGTTGCTTCTCTTCTCGCTCTTATTTGCGTATGTTAGCCACCATATATGCTTAGTGCTTGCTGCAGCTCCACCTCACTACCTTTTTCGTACCCATAAGCTTAAATAGTCTTGATCTCGTGAGTGTGAGATTGTTGAGTCCTCGTGACTCACAGATACTTACAAACAGTTGCAGGTGCCGACGATACCAATGAAGTTGACGCAACTGAGCTCAAGTGGGACCTTGATGAAGATCGTGTTCGTTGTGTTGTTTCGTTTCCTGTTGATCAGTAGTGGAGCCCAGTTGGGACGATCGGGGATCTAGCATTTGGGGTTGTCTTCTTTTATTTTAGTTCCGTAGTCGGACCTTGATTGTATTCTGGATGATGTATGTTTTACTTGTATTTGTGTGAAGTGGCGATTGTAAGCCAACTCTTTATCCCTTTCTTATTCAGTACATGGGATTGTGTGAAGATTACCCCTCTTGCGACAAACCTACCATGCGGCTATGCCTCTAAATCGTGCCCCAACACGTGGGGGATATAGCCGCATTGTGGGTGTTACACTACCTCCTAGGGACGGCCCCACGCTCGTGGGCCGCGCTAAGGCCCAGCCTCCCGCTGCTAGCTTCCCCTGTAGGCCTCCCTCTCCGTCCAGCGGGCCGTGGCCCATGTGAGCAGCAGTCCCTTCTCTCTATCGGGCCAGCCAGATTCGGTTCGACTCGTATTTTTTTCGTGGAACGATTTATCTTTTTCCAGGAGTTTAGTAGTTTTACAGAATAGCCCCCTAGTTCATGCATATCGTAACTCACAAACTGTGCATCACATGTAAAAACATTATATATGTAAAATGCCTAGAATTTAATCTAGTTTCATAATATCCACCTTTCATGCATGTTAAAAATGTTTAATATGATGTTTGCTTATATTTTGCCTATTGCCATGCTAAAATGCTTTAATTCATAACTAATTAACCGTAGCTCCAAACTTAACAAACTTCATATGTAAATGGGGTAGAAAAATGCCTAGTTTAACATGGTGGCTTTACTTTGCATGTTTAACAACTCTAAATTATGGTTTAGGGCAGAACAGCACCAAACCTAAAATATGCACTTGAGGAGTTTCCGGACTTGTTGTTTGTTGTCCCGGCCTCATTTAAACTTGCCTAGATAGGTAGTTTTCATTTGCTTCACCTCTTGCCATGTTAATAAACATTTAATATTGTTGGGTACTTGAACGAGAGAGAACTAAATAATTGTCGTGGTGTTTCATCAAAATGTAACGGAGTTGCATATGGAGCTCCACTTAATTTGTAGGATTGCTTGTGCACTTTGCCATGCCATGCTTCATTAAACCGGACATGCATCATACTTGATTGTGCATCATGCCATGTTTATGTGGTGGTTGTTTACTATGTTGCTTGCGTCTTTCCGGGTTACTTCCCCCGTTAGCTTCGGTTTCGTTCCGGAGTTGTGAGGATTCATTCGACTACGTCTGTTTGTCTTCTTCATGAGCACGTTCTTCTTCCTTGCGGGGTCTCAGGCAAGATGACCATACCCTCGAAATCATTTCTATCTTTGCTTGCTAGTTGTTTGATCTATTGCTATGGCGTGCTACCTACCACTTGCTATATCATGCCTCCCATATTTCCATGTCAAGCCTCTAACTCACCGTCCTAGCAACCCGTTGTTTGGTTATGTTACCGCTTTGCTCAGCCCCTCTTATAGCATTGCTAGTTGCAGGTGAAGATGAAGTTTGTTCCATGTTGGAACATGGATATTGTTGGGATATCACAATATCTCTTATTTAATTAATGCATCTATATACTTGGTAAAGGGTGGAAGGCTCGCCCTTATGCCTTGTGTTTTGTTCCACTCTTGCCGCCCTAGTTTCCTTCATACCGGTGTTATGTTCCTTGATTTTGCGTCCCTTACGCGGTTGGGTGTTATGGGAACCCCTTGACAGTTCGCTTTGAATAAAACTCCTCCAGCAAGGCCCAACCTTGGTTTTACATTTGCCTAACAACCTATTACCCTTCCCTTGGGTCGGCCAACCCAAGGGTCATCTTTATTTTAACCCCCCCCGGGCGAGTGCTTGTTGAAGTGTTGGTCCGAACCGAGCCGCCTGCGGGGCCACCTCGGGGAAACTCGAGGGCTGGTTTTACTCGTAGCATGTCTCATCCGATGTTGCCCTAAGAACAAGGTACGTGCGACTCCTATCGGGATTGTCGGCACATCGGGTGGCTTTGCTGGTCTTGTTTTACCATTGTCGAAATGTCTTGTAACCGGGATTCCGAGACTGATCGGGTCTTCCCGGGAGAAGGAATATCCTTCGTTGGCCGTGAGAGCTTGTGATGGGCTAAGTTGGGACACCCCTGCAGGGTTTGAACTTTCGAAGGTTGTGCCCACGGTTATGGGCAGATGGGAATTTGTTAATGTTCGGTTGTAGAGAACTTGACACTTAACTTAATTAAAATGCACCAACAGCGTGTGTAGCCATGATGGTCTCTTCTCGGTGGAGTCCGGGAAGTGAACACAGTTCTTGTGTTATGCGTGAACGTAAGTAGATTCAGGATCACTTCTTGATCATTTCTAGTTCACGACCGTTGCATTGCTTCTCTTCTCGCTCTTATTTGTGTATGTTAGCCACCATATATGCTTAGTGCTTGTTGTAGCTCCACCTCACTACCCTTTCCTACCCATAAGCTTAAATAGTCTTGATCTCGCGGGTGTGAGATTGCTGAGTCCTCGTGGCTCACAGATACTTCCAAACAGTTGCAGGTGCCGATGATACCAGTGCAGATGACGCAACCGAGCTCAAGTGGGAGCTCGATGAAGATCGTGTTCGTTGTGTTGTTTCGTTTCATGTTGATCAGTAGTGGAGCCCAGTTGGGACGATCGGGGATCTAGCATTTGGGGTTGTCTTCTTTTATTTTGGTTCTGTAGTGGGACCTTGATTGTATTCTGGTTGATGTATGTTTAACTTGTATTTGTGTGAAAAGGCGATTGTAAGCCAACTATTTATCCCTTTCTTATTCAGTACATGGGATTGTGTGAAGATTACCCCTCTTGCGACAAACCTACCATGCGGCTATGCCTCTAAGTCGTGCCCCGACACGTGGGAGATATAGCCGCATCGTGGGTGTTACAAGTTGGTAATCAGAGCCATCCCGACTTAGGAGCCCCCTGCTTGATCGAATCGCTGACATTGTTGAGTCTAGAACAAAATGTTTTGACTCTTAGGATTATATATATATATATATATTGGAGAGTAGGATTCTTTTTACTCCTCAGTCCCTTCGTCGCTCTGGTGAGGCCTCCTGACGTAGAAGTTTTGACTTTTCTCTCCTCAAATTTCATGAAAAAAAATTTAGGATCAGGCGGGTATCTTGAAGTCGTTCCGATGGTTTTGTGACGAGAACATTGTTCTTGGTGCCTCCTGACATTTAGGGTTGTGGCAGTGTCCCGGGGAGTTGAGCACTGAGGTGTTGTCATCACAATTTTATCGTTGCAGTTTTGGAATACCTGAGTTCGCCGACATCAAAAACCTCTTTTATGCAGTTGTTGGTGAGATAACCTCGACGCCACCCAGTACTGGGGCGAGAGTTTGGGAGTATTGCCATAACTCGTATAACGGATGCTTTTCTCAGGTTGACGTAAATGATTTCTGAAGGTTTCTTGGTTATGTGTTGAAGGATGGGTACAGCTGGATGTAGGATTTGTTAGTTTGGGAGAGATATTATGCTTCCCTTGTATCCCAACACCTGATTGCATAACCAAAAAGTTTCGGGAGTTTATAAGTAGGAATTCAAGTAGCTCCTAGAATATCTTTCCATCAGACACATGTTACGATATGGGATCTATCATATGTTTGTTTCCGGCTTATTCCGCAAGCCAATCCTTTGTTTTGTTTTGGTTTGTGGTATTCGAGTTGCTTCAATGTCAAGTGTTGATTCCACACCTTTCCTAAGCGGTGTTCTCATACTCCTATGTGAATACCAATCCTTCATGATAATCGAGATTGTCATGTCAATCCTTTTCAACCGGCGTGTTTCTCTTCAAGTGGAACCAATCATTTCAATATCCGCAAGTTCAATTCTAAGTTCTTTCAATGGTGTTTGTTTCATCCGCCCCCAAGTTGTCTTTGTTTTCTCGCCCACCCACCCTTTTTCTTCGAGGACTCGGATTTCTGAATCGAGTATCCATCTTATGGTTGTGAAGTTTCTTCATTCTTTCCTCAATGTTTTGACCCGGTGGTTCTCATGAAGATGCTCTACAATTTCATCATTCTTCATTCCATTTCTTCTCCGGTGGATTATAGTCAAGCTTTCTCGATCTTATCCTTTTTCCTCATTTCAAATGTTTTCTCATGTCGGTGCACCTCTTAATCATCCACTTCTCGCTATTCAATTATTCCGGAGTGCTGAAGATATCTCGAAGATTCGTGTTTCCACTCTGCATTCGTTCAAGTTCTGTCGAGGAGGTTATCTCACTCAAGCCATTTAAATCAACCAGTGCAATTTCCCTTTCAAGTAATCGTTCAATGGTGTATCTTTTGAGTGGGCCCTAACCCGCGGGTCTTTTCCCAGGATCTTACCTGACTCTTCTAATCTTACCGGATTTACTCTCAAATTCTTTTCCAAGTTTAACGTAAGAATGAATTATCATCAGTCATATGTCTTTCTCCAAGATCTTTCAAATTCTTTTCATCGTTCGTTCAACCTTTTTAATTTTCATTCCGAAGTGCATCAACAATTCATGGTGGTGTTTCCCATCGTCATTCTCTGCTTTTGAAGAACGAAGAAGAGTTTCACTGCAATCTTACCCGTTCTTCCAAAGATGTGTAGTTCAAGCTTGAGGCCATCCTCTCATAATTGTTTTTTATTGTGATAATTCTTTTCACCCATCCGGAGCAATTCAGGAGTCCTTTCAGTTTGATTCTCTGAAGGCCATCATTTTGGGTTTATTCATTCTCAGCTTTCAGCTCTCATTCTCTAAATCTTACCGGGGCATCATTCAAGTTTTCTCTAATCAGATCGTGATCTCTTTGTTCTCATGTATCTAAATTCCCTCAAGTATCTTCATTCGTTCTCTAATTCTTCCCGGTGTTTCCTTATCTTTTCTTTGTTAATTTTTAATTCTTACGGTGGTTCTTTCAAGATTTCTCTTCCTTCGTTATCATATCAATCCATTCGTTCTTTCAAATCCTACCGACGATTCGTTCAAGACCTTCTCAAGTTTGCGTTATATCTCTTTTAATCCTTTCTATGAGATGCCAAATTCGTTGCTTGTCATCAATTTAATTGGTGAAGGATACGCATAATGTAATTTTTATTCTTCTTTCATAGTGGTTGGCTGCTTTAAATGACAGTTCGTGGCGTTTTCTCGAGGCCACCGTCGGTGCCTTCGACAAAGACTATGAGGTGTTTTCTTAGCGTGCATGTGCTTACCTCATCTCGAGAGCCAGCAGGTTGGTCCCAGAGCGGCTCAGGCAACTCACCACTACAACGAGGGAACCCACGATGCGGAGGCCTCGCCCTCTTCCATGTCCAAGGAGCCAATCGTCATCGATATCTCCGACAATGAGGAGTAGCTTGTCTTATTAGCTCACTATAAGGACCCATGTTCAGTTTGCTAGCTACTGCCTTTCCTTAACAAATTCTAGTGAATTGTGCTATCTACTTTTACCATGAAATCTTCTGCTATAGTGTATATGTTCGATATGTCGTGCAATGTTGTGTTCAATTAACTGCTTGGTTCAATTCTGCAAATGTGATGTTCAATTCTTCAGGGTGCAATATTCCCAAGTTGTTAAGCATGCTTGGTTTGGTTAACTGTCTGATCTTCTATTAGGAGTATGTTATATTGTTCAATTGGTGTTTAGTTAACTGCTTGGTTCATTTGTTGTGGCTTGGTTCACTTGTTGTAGTGTTTAGTTAACTGCCTGGTTCAATCTGTAATGCGATGTTCAATTGTTGTGGTTGCATTCTGTTATTGTATACCATGTGAGGAATAAATCGAATTTGGTTGTACTAAATACATGAGAAACAAATACAGTTGCTACATTTCTAAGTTGTTAAGCATGCTTGGTTTGGTTAACTATCTGATCTTCTATTAGGAGTATGTTATATTGTGCAATGTGGTGCTCAATTAGCGTTTGGTTCATTTGTTGTGGTGTTTAGTTAACTGCTTGGTTCAATTCTGCAATGCAATGTTCAATTGTTGTGGCTGCATTCTGTTATTGTATACCATGTGAGGAATAAATCAAATTTGGTTGTACTAAATACATGAGAAACAAATACAATTGCTATATTTCCAAGTTGTTAAGCATGCTTGGTTTGGTTAACTGTCTGATCTTCTATTAGGAGTATGTTATATTGTGCAATGTGGTGCTCAGTTAACGTTTGGTTCATTTGTTGTGGTGTTTAGTTAACTGCTTGGTTCAATTCTGCAATGCGATGTTCAATTGATGTGGCTGCATTCTGTTATTGTATACCATGTGATGAATAAATCAAATTTGGCTACACTTAATACATGAGAAACATATACAAGTGCTATATTTCCTAGTTCTAAATCATGCTTGGTTTGGATAAATGGGTTTTCCATGTGGCTTGAACTAATCTGATGAATCTGCAATGTGCTTATTTTTCATCAACATATTTTACTGATAGCATGCGAACCCTTACTTAACCTGATGACTAACTACCTTATATGTGTTGTAGGGAAACAATGGGAAGCACTGAGGTTTACAAGATGGTACTAACTATTATACCTTGCCTTTTTTTATTCCTTTACCCCGTTTCCAATATAGAGAAGATATTTATGCACATCCTTGTTTATAGGATTCACTGATGATTACCTCTCAAACCACCTCTGTGGTTAGGAGGCGAGGAAAGTTTGCATACAACACCCATGGTTCAATATTGAAGTGTTCCTGAAGAGGTTGAAGGATGGACGGTCAATCATCCACAGGCACTGGCCTAAAGTTGCAAAGACCTTCAACATGAATGAAGGCTCAATATTCGCCTTCCGCTTCAGCAGTTTTCCAGATGAGATGCATCTCTCTATGTACCGTCTATGATGCTAATTTCGAAAGGTTCTAGATGTTGCATGTGAAACTTGCTGCTGGTGCAGTTGTGTAATGGGGTAGCTGAGTGCTGAAGCTATATCATGTTGTACTCTGATGTATTTCAATTATGAAATCCTGCTTCCTTAATATGGAAATGGAATATATTATGTGCTTAATATGAATTTCAATTAGATTTGTAAATGGATTATTAATCATAGGGCAATTAGCCCGCTAATTGGCCAATTAGCTTGCTAATTGGGTTTTCCTATTGCAAACGGTTAATGAGAAAACACCGTGGGCGATGACCTCAGGCAACGCACTCAATTTCTAGGAATAAACCGTGTTGGATCAATGAACAATCACACATGACATTCTCTTCAAAATTGTTTGCGTTACACCACCTTGCGCAAGCGTTTTCCTTGTAGTGACTATCATGGATCTAAGACTGACAGTAGAATGGGGGGTTGGTATGAGGAGGCAAGATCCTAGCTATGGAGTAGTTGTACACACGAGTTTTACGAGTTCAGGCCCTTCTCGAAGGAAGTAATAGCCCTACGTCTCGGTGCCCTGAGGCGGTCGACTGTATTATATGTGTGTGCGTGTTTACAAAAGTGTGAACCCTTGTCCCAGAGGAGGGGGTGGCTTATATAGAGTGCACCAGGACCCCAGCTCCCCTCCGTTACACAGGGTTCAATGTTCATAAAGGTGGGGCGTTACTGGTAACGTCTACAATAAAGTGTTATAAATGCTCATAATGGTATGGTTTAAGTCACGACCGTTGCTGAGTGGAGGGCTTCTCGTCTTCTGGTGGTCGAGTGTCTTCAAGGTGGTCGAGTGTCTTCAAGGAAGTCGAGTGAGCACATCTTCATGGTCGAGTGGATGATCTTTTCTCTTCAACTGCTTCTGATTCTTTGTAAAGATGTCCTTGGGGAGGGTATGCTGGACAGGTCCATGACCCTACCTTAGGTACATAGCTTCATCATTAGCCCCCGAATGGATCAGGGTTTGAGTGAGGAAGGGGTTGAGAACACTTCCGACCCACTCTTTGTGTTATGAATATGTCTTGTGCTGAAACAATGAGTTGAGAGACGACGTCGAATCCTTTCTCAGTCGCCTTGGTCCATTCTTAGTTGTTGTCGAGTGAACTTTCATGGTTAAATTCCGAATGATGATGTAGAGGGTGTTTGTCTTCAGTCTGACAGGTTGTTCCGCTCTCCGCGGATCTCGCGGGATTCGAATTTTGGGAAGCGCACCTAAAAGAGCGTTATATCGACTAGAGGGGGGGTGAATAGGCGATTTTTATGGAAGTCTTCAAAACGTGGAAGTTTCGAAGACAAACGATAGAAATAAATCTATTACCATGCAGCGGAAGGTAGACTACACTAGGAAAACCATAGTCAGGTATTCAATGGAGTGAGAGCACAACGACTAATAGCAGCAATGTAGTAAGGATCGGGTAGGAACATGTTATGAAGCCAAACAGAACACGCAGTCACTCAGTGAAGACAAAAGATAGTGCAAACATACAATGACTTCACTAGGAGTAACAGTAAGTAAAGGGAAGGGAAGGATGAAACCAGTGACTCGTTGAAGACAATGATTTGTTGGACTAGTTCTAGTTGCTGTGACAACTGTACGTCTGGTTAGGGCGGCTAGGTATTTAAACCTGAGGACACACAGTCCCGGACACCCAGTCCTGAACACGCAGCTCAGGACACCCAGTCCTCACCGTATTCCCCTTGAGCTAAGGTCACACAAACCTCGCCCAATCACTCTGGTAAGTCTCCAAGGTAGACTCCCAAACCTTCACAGACTTCGTTCACCGGGGATCCACAATGTCTCTTGGATGCTCAGAACGCGACGCCTAACCGGCTGGAGGATTCACGGTCCTCAAGTGTAATAAGTCTTCAGATCACACAAACAAGAAGACTTAAGTGATGCCTAATTCTCTTTGGCTCTGGGTGGTAAGGGCTTTATCCTCGCAAGGAATTCTCTCTCAAAGGCTTCGAGGTGGGTTGCTCTCAAACGACAAAAGCCGTACTCTAACTCTGAGCAGCCAACCGTTTATGGTTGTAGGGGGTGGGCTATTTATAGCCACTAGGCAACCCGACCTGATTTGTCCGAAATGACCCTGGGTCACTAAGGAACTGACACGTGTTCCAACGGTCAGATTTCAAACTCACACGACAACTTTACTTGGGCTACAAGCAAAGCTGACTTGTCCGACTCTAGACAAGAATCGCTCTCATAGTCTTCACTCGAAGACATAGGTTTTGGTTAAGCATCACTTCAGTCATTCTGACTGGTTCTCTTGGACCCCACTTAACAGTACGGTGGTTCCTATGACTCAACAAAGAAGAAAAAGAACTACGAAAGATCTAAGTCTTCGAGCTCCATAGGCTTCAATGTGAATATCTTCATATACCACCTTTGACATCAATGTCTTCATACATTTTTAGGGTTCATCTCTGGTAAGAAAACCGAATCAATGAGGGACTTCTACCTGTGTAATCCTGCAATTCTCACAAACACATTAGTCCCTCAACTAGGTTTGTCGTCAATACTCCAAAACCAACTAGGGGTGGCACTAGATGCACTTACAATCTCCCCCTTTTTGGTGATTGATGACAAACTAGTTGAAGTTTTCAACGGGGAATATAATATGTGAAATTGTAAAGGATAAGGAATTGTCTTCATAAGTTGCAAGGGCTCCCCCTGAAGATGTGCATATAAGTAATTTGCTTTTGGAATGCAAATGCACATGGCAGGTTGTGCTTGTGGAGATCCTCTTCAACTTATGATGACAATCCACTATGCATGTGAAGGTATGTGAAGTTAATGACATGCATAATGGAAAATGGACGTCTGCAAAATGATCTAAGTGGGGAATTTATCATCGCACATGCGGAATTTATCATCGCATCACGAGGTGGCAAATAAGTAGCAGACGACCATCGAGTTTAAGTGTTACAACTCAAAGAACCAACTGTATCAAAGCAAACAAGAGTTGTAAACACGAAGCAAAAAGTATAAAGCACCCGCCCATATGGACCCGCTTGAAGACTATCAAACTCATATGCTTCTCCCCCTTTTGTCGGTAAGGACCAAAAAGGTTTGAAGACATAGAACATCTACTCGTTCCCATGAAGAGTAGCTGAAGCAGCAGGGTCGTCGGTGGTGTTCGGTGGTGCAGAAGAACTTGGAGCAGTGTCGAAGCGTGCTGAAGGAGGTGGCGGTGAAGTAGCATCGTCTTCATCCTCGATCACTCTGGCATTCACAATTGCAGCAGAGGAAGAGAACTCAGAGTCTTCAAGAGATGGAGTTCGTCGCAGCACTGCCCTTCGAGGAGGTGTGGAGTCAAACTTGAAGCGTTTAGAGAAGCCATCCTCTTGAAGATCATCTTCAGAACACATCAGCGTCAGCCCTTTCCATGTGCGTCGAGAGGTTTCATGGGCAACAAAGGCATTCTTGGTGGCAAGATTGCGAATGCGATTAACATCCACCAAGAGGCTTTGCATTTGACGCTTCAGCCAGTCATGATGCCTATCCTGTTTCTGATGAAGAGCCACAAGAAGCTCTCGGTCATTGAGAACACGAGTGCTGTCCTATCAGGGGCTTCAGTGAGAGCAGGATGCGGTGCACGTGTAGTGCCAGCCAAAGGATACACACGAGTGACTGCTTCAACTCCTTCAATGTTCTGAGAAAAACTTTGATGCTCTGCATTCTGAAGACTTAGAGGTTCCTTGGCAGGCTCAGGATAGATGGCTTCAATAGACATATCCACATCAGGCAGAAAGATCTGATGATTGCGAGCAGATGGCTGATATGAGATAGCGGAGTGAAGTTTGATCAGCCGCATTACCCATGAGGCGTAGAACTTCAAGCCAAAAAGATCAGAGCCTGGTGCAGCAAGTTGGCGAATGAAGAAGTCCTGTGCATTGAAGCATTTGCCATGAAGAATATAGAAGACCAAAGTCTTCATTGCTCCTTCCAGCTTGGCATGTGGAGAGTGTCCTTTGATGGGCCAGAGAGTTCGCCTTATGATGTGATAAATAGTCCTTGGCAGATACTCAAGGTCTTCAACAAAGAACTCTTTGGGATATGCAGCATCTTGGGGCAATGGCTTCATCATACTGAGCATCTGACTCATGTTAGGTTCAGGCTTCTGAAAGATGCTCTCCACAGCTTCACTGTGAAGTTGACAGCCAGATTCGTAGAGATCGCCACGAGTGGGTAGACCAGTGAGCTCAATGATGTCAAAGGCGTTGGCTTTGTGATGAACATTTCCTGTCATGCACTCCAGGACCCAATTCTTCGGATCTCTGTTATACCCGCGGATGTGAAGTGTGGCATAGTATTGGAGCAGCAACTCTTCATTCCAATGCTCTTGATCGGTGACGAATGGCAGCAATCCAACCTATTTGAAGCAATTCAGAGCTTCTTCCAGACAGGGCAGACCAGCTATTGCTTCAATGTCAAGATGCTTGTGTGGGAAGATGCGACCTTGATTGTAAAGAATGCAGGAGTAATAGCTTCGCTGCGGATAGCTCCAGAACCGATCAGATGATATTCTTTCCCTTGAGTAGGGGTTCCTGGAGCTATTAAAGAAAGTGTTGTCTGCTTTGAAGCCATTGATATTGAAGGATCTAGGTGCTGATGCAGGACCTGGGAACCTGGGCAATCTTGGGATTGGCTTCTGTACCTGAGGTCTTTGCTCAACATGATAGTCGAACTGAGGACCGGCAGCAGGCGCAGGAACAGAAGCAGTGGGATCAGTGGCTTCGCTGACTTCTGGTACTTTTGTTGGTGAGGGCTCCACATTAGCTTCAGCCATGACAGCGTCAGTGGCTTCATTGGTGTTGGTGGTGGCAGCCTCAAGATTTTCAACCTCCACTTGACGAGCTGGAGGGTCGGTCACAGTCACGTTCTCCTCGAGAACCGCTTCTTGGTGGGACAGGGGAGTAGCAGCTTGTGGGGCTTCTTCTTCATCGGCTGATGCAGCCGGAATGTCTTCAGCAGCTTTAGCTTTAGACGCAGAGACTGGAGGCCTTGGTCCTTTGCGAAGCCTGCGCAACGCTGGCGACGCCTGTGGAGTTGGTGTTGGCTGGGCCTCAAAGTCTTCTTCCTCTTGTGGGCGATCAGCCCATGAAGCATCCTGAGCAATTGGCGTCAGAGGACGACCAATGCTGATGAGTTCAGTGTGCGTTAGCACAGGCGATGATACCTGTTGGTGCTCGAGCTGAGGAAGGACTGCATCATCTTCAACATGGTCATGGTGACCAATGTCTTCAGCAGCGATGGGATCAGCTGCTGGAAAGTCTTCAGCTTCATGAGCCTCTGTGAAAGCAGGCTCATGGACAGTCAGTTGACGTTCTTGTGGTTCAGCGTCAGGGTGAACCATGGAGATGGGTTCAACAATCAAGGGCTCTGTGGGAGCAGCTCGTTTCTTCTTGTAGGGGGCAGTAGGAGAGGCTTCAGGATGTTTCCTCTTCCTGGCTTCAGCCTCAGCAGTCCTCGTCTTCTTCAGCGCTGAAGCGGTTGACCGGGCCTTTGGCTTCGAGCCAGTCATGCTAGTTGGGAAGACAATGGGATCTGCTTCCTGCCTTGGTGCGAGAGGTTCGGCCACAATGGGCTTCTTCTTCTGCTTAGCAGCCATCCTGGGATCAATGCCCGGACGCCCAAGGGCCTTGCGCTTCTCAGCTTCGTTGTAGCCTTGCACACACTTGTCAGCCAGGCTCTTCATGCGCTCCCGAGAACCCTGAGCTTCTGCGCGTTTCTTGAGAAAGGCTTCTTTGAGCTCGTGCAGCATAATCTTGAAGTTTTTCACCTCTTGCAGGCTGAGCTTGGCCATATGCTTCTTGAACTGAGCCTTTTCATAGTCAATCTTTTGCTTCAGTTCAACGATGCGCTGAGCGAGAGCTAGCTCTGAAGCAATGGTGCCATGGAAGGCGACACTGAGGCCAATGGGTAGTTGCAGATCTTCGAAGCTGATGTTTGGCGTGTCAAACAACTCATCAATGAAGCTGTGGATGATTGTCACGTCAAAGAGAGGCAGATCATTGAAGATTTCTGCTTCTTCTTTGCTCTTGTTGAGTTGCTCAAGAGCGTCATCTGCAAGATCTTCATCACTGGACAGATCAATGGCATCATTGCGCAGAATGGCAGCAGCTGTCAGCTCTTCGCCGGTGTGTGGCAGAGGCATCTTGACCTTCTGGGGCTTGGAGATGCGTGACAAATCTTCAGATTGCACACTGTCTTCAGGAGGTGCAGTTGCCAATGGCTTCGCTCGTGAGATTTTTGGTGCAGAGGCGGGCTTGGAAGCTTTTGGCTGCTTCAGTTTCTTTGGCTTCGGCGCTGCAGGCGCTTCATCTAAGTCAGCGTCATCTGCAGGCTCATTTACGACAGTCCCTTGAACCACTATGTGGGTGATGAGGCCTTCAAGGTTGTAGAAGGGCCCAAGAAGATTGGGTTCAGCTTCGCGAGTTCCATCGGCACGGGGAGCAGAGGGACCAGGGTTGAAATCTAATCTCAAAGACTTCTTGTTCTGCTTCGCTGAGTTCTGGGCAAACTGGAAGTTGCGCTTAAACAGATTGTCGTCATGACACCATAGCAGTGACGATGGGTCAGCATCCGCAGGCTGTGGTCCACGGACCATGCAGGGATAGAAGCCTTGTTCAATGGCTTCATCTCTGGTCCTGGGTTGAAGATTTTTGTAGAGGATGTCTCCCCATGGTCGCTTGATGGCATTCTTTTCAGCATATTCCTTTGTCACAAATTTGTACTTGAACCACTATTCTGCCCAATAGCGTCGAATCCATTGGATTCGTGTCTTGCGCTGATTGTAATCCTCTTCAGGATCTGTCTTGTACAACTCTGAGAGGTCATCGGGCAGATCTCTTGATGTTTCTCCTTGATGCTTTCTGCCACCCTTCCTTGCTGATTTCTCTGAAGCCATGAACTTTAAACTGAAAGGCTTCAATACGTTCAAAGGCTTCAAAGGCTTTCGCTTGCTGGACAGACAGGAACTGGCTTCGGGAGAATTTATCTGATACTGTAAGAATTCTGCAAATGAATGCAGACTATGATAACCAAGGGATTCTCCCACGGACATGTACCTGTGACAGCATTAAGGTGCGAGGGAAGGGGAAGAGGTCATATGCATTCTCAGAAGATTTTGAAGATAAATCAGTTTAGAAGACATTGACCTCATCGTGCGAAGACATTCACTCATAGATAAGGAGTTGGTTCCAGATTTGTACGAATCCACGGATCAGTACGAGTGAGGAATCTAACTACTTTGTGAAGCATAAGTGAATATACTAGGCATGTTATGAGATGCAGTATGAAAGAGATCCAACTTGTGTGAATAGAAACTGCTTGTGGTAGAAAGTGATAAAGCTATAGGATCAAAGGGGCTGTAAAAAGGAAGTTTTATTTACCACACGAAGAACTGCTAGACGAAGTGGAAGAGGAGGTCGAGCAGTTCGATCGTCCGTGCCCTAACATGGTGACGGAGGACACCTACGGTGACGGCGGAGAAGACGATGTCCGCGGTCGGCGTGAAGACGGCGTCAGAGAGGTTGCGGAAGCGAAGCACTTCGTCGTCGGCGTCGTCGAGGGCTAGCGGTGGCGCTAGGGTTCGTGCGAGAGTGGAAGAAGAGATAATGACTACTGTGAGGTGTGTATTTATAGGTACAGGGGCGGCACTGCATTATTACACAGGTGCCCCTGGCGATTCGCATCTGAGGAACACGTGGCCATCATGCAGGATATCGGGGGTTGTTCCACGTCCCACGCATGCCTGGATTGTCGGGTGGTCGTTCCCACTTCTCCGGGTTTCACGTGAAGGAATGAGCATTAAAAACGGACTTAATGTTTGTCTCTGTATCTTCTGCTGACAAGGACGCAGAGAAGACATTCGACAGTTTCAATAGAATGCATATGATTTGGAGAGATAGAGTTTGAGATAGAAAGCATAGAGAGGTTAGGGTCCGATCACATTCACTTAGTTCAAAAGATTCAACAAGAAGACATAGCTATAAGTGAATGCTGTAGAGGACAGAACACTAGTATATATATATAATCAACATAGTGAAGATAATCATGAAGACATGTTGAGATTGAAGCCAAACCAAATGTGAAGACATAGCAAATGTAACGCCATGAGTGAAACACTTCAAACAGAACATTTGGTGGTGGCGTTACCCACCGTATAGGAAGTATTAGACCCAGACACGGCGCACAATTATCGTGGCGCTCCGAAGTCAAATTCCACATTAATGTATTCACACTTAGAATGTATGTCTTCATTGATTGAAGATATACTTTACTTCGTGTGTTGCACATCTAAGTCATCAATATGCATAAGTGTTAGGATGTGTGCCTGATCACAGGACATTTGAGGATTTCAAGATATTTAGCTCACACCGTAACTTGCAAAATATCTTTTCATCCAAGGGCTTGGTGAAGATATCTGCCAATTGCTCTTCAGTGTTGATGTGTATGATATCAATATCTTCCTTCACAACATGATCTCTGAGAAAGTGATGACGAATTTCAATGTGTTTTGTCTTTGAGTGCTGAACTGGGTTGTTGGCAATCTTGATGGCGCTTTCATTGTCGCAGTAGAGTGGCACTTGCTTCAGATGAATGCCATAGTCCTTGAGTGTTTGCTTCATCCATAGAAGCTGAGCGCAGCGAGATCCAGCAGCAATGTATTCAGATTCAGCAGTGGAGAGAGATACACAGTTCTGCTTCTATGAAGACCAACATACAAGTGATCGTCCCAGAAAATGACATGTGCCTGTTGTAGACTTGCGATCCACTTTGTCACCAGCATAATCAGCATCCGAGAATCCAACCAGATCAAACTCTGAGCTCTTTGGATACCATAATCCTAGAGTTGGGGTGTGAGCCAAATATCAAAAAATTCGCTTCACAGCTAAGTGATGCGACTCCTTTGGTGCCGCTTGAAATCGAGCACACATGCAAACACTAAGCATAATATCTAGCCTAGATGCACATAGATAAAGCAAAGAACCAATCATGGAGCGGTATACCTTTTGGTCGAACTCTTTACCATTGTCGTCAGGACCCAGATGATGCTTGGCTGGCATTGGCGTCGTGAAGCCTTTGCAGTCTTGCATACCGAACTTCTTCAGGCAATCTTTGAGATACTTCTCTTGAGATATGAAGATGCCATTGCGTTGTTGTCGTATTTGAAGACCGAGGAAGAACTTCAGCTCTCCCATCATGGACATCTGATATTGCTCTTGCATCATATATCCAAACTCTTCACTGTACTTCTGATTGGTGCAGCCGAAGATAATGTCATCCACATATATTTGGCACACAAACAGTTCACCATCATATGTCTTCGTGAAGAGAGTGGGGTCGAGGGAACCAGGTATGAAGCCTTTGCTCTTCAGGAAGTATTTGAGTGTGTCATACCAGGCCCGAGGGGCTTGTTTGAGGCCATATAGTGCCTTGTTGAGCTTGTATACCATGTCAGGATGTTTTGGATCTTCAAAGCCAGGCGGTTGTGCAACATACACTTCTTCTTCAATCTTGCCATTGAGAAAGGCACTTTTCACATCCATTTGATATAGAAGTATGTTATGATGATTTGCATAGGCCAGCAGTATGCGTATGGCTTCAAGTCTAGCCACAGGAGCAAATGTTTCATCGAAGTCAATGCCTTCCACTTGAGTATATCCTTGAGCAACGAGACGAGCTTTGTTTCTGACAACTTGACCATGCTCATCTTGCTTGTTGTGGTATATCCATTTGGTGCCTATTATGTTGTGCTTCCGAGGATCAGGACGCTTAACCAGTTCCCATACATTATTCAGCTCAAACTGTTGAAGCTCTTCTTGCATAGCTTGAATCCATTCAGGTTCCATGAAGGCTTCTTCAACTTTCTTGGGTTCTGTTATTGAGACGAATGCGAAGTGCCCACAGAAATTTGCTAGCTGAGTTGCCCTTGAATGAGTGAGTGGACCGGGTGCATTGTTGCTATCAATTATTCTCTCAATCTGCACTTCATTGGCAACACAAGGATGTACAGGGCGAAGGTTTTGCTCTTGCTGATCATTCTCATTGTTAGTGGGATTGTCTTCAGGCTGAGCATTGTCTTCAGGTTTATCAGGTGCGGAGATGATAAGTTCCTCTTCAGGTTGAGCTTCAGAGGGTATGATTTCTCCGGTTCCCATAAACTTGATTGATTCGCTGGATGGAACTTCATCTAGCACATTTGGGAGGTGCTCTCTTTGTGAACCATTAGTCTCATCAAACCGCACATCCACTGTTTCAACCACTTTATAATGAAAGAGATTGAAGAATCTGTAGGAGTGCGAATCCTTTCCATATCCAAGCATAAAACCCTCATGTGCTTTTGGTGCAAATTTTGAAGTGTGATGTGGATCCTTGATCCAGCACCTGGCGCCAAATACTCTGAAGTAACTGACATTTGGCTTCTTGCCAGTAAGGAGCTCATAAGATGTCTTGTTCAGAAGCTTGTGAAGATAAACACGATTGATTGTATGGCATGCAGTATCAATGGCTTCAGGCCAGAATTTTCTTGGAGTCTTGTATTCATCAAGCATCGTTCAGGCCATCTCAATGAGTGTTCTGTTCTTGCGTTCGACGACGCCATTTTGCTGTGGCGTGTACGGGGCTGAGAATTCATGTGTGATGCTCAAGGTATCAAGATATGTATCAAGGCCGGTGTTCTTGAATTCAGTGCCATTGTCACTTATGATGTGCTTTATCTTGGCGCCATAGTTGTTCATTGCTCGATTGGCGAAGCGTCTGAAGTCATCCTGCACTTCAGTCTTGTAGAGGATTATGTGCACCCAAGTATATCTAGAATAATCATCAACAATGACAAAGCCATAGAGACAAGCAGTAGTAGTAAGAGTTGAGTAATGAGTGGGACCGAAAAGATCCATGTGGAGCAGTTCGAAGGGTCGAGTAGTTGTCATGATTGTCTTCGAGGGATGTTTGGCCCTCGTCATCTTTCCTGCTTCACAGGCACCGCATAAGTGATCTTTCTTGAAATTGACGCCCTCGATGCCTATGACATGCTTCTTCTTTGCAAGGGTGTGGAGGTTCCTCATGCCAGCATGCCCTAGCCTCCGATGCCAGAGCCAGCATTCTGAAGCTTTTGCTAGAAGACATACGGCAAGCTGTGGTCCTGCTGAGAAATCTACCATGTACAAATCATCTTTCCGATACCCTTCAAACACTAGAGACTTGTCAGATTCCATTAGAACAAGGCAGCGATATTTTCCAAATATTACGATCATGTTCAAATCGCAAAGCATTGAGACAGACATTAAGTTGAAGCCAAGGGATTCAACAAGCATGACTTTATCCATGTGTTGATCCTTTGAGATTGCAACTCTACCTAGACCCAATACCTTACTTTTACCAGTGTCAGCAAATGTGATGTGACTCTTGTCGGATGGACGTAAGGTTGAGTCCATAAGAAAGCTTCTTTTGCCAGTCATGTGATTGGTACAACCACTATCAATAATCCATTCCGAAGACGTTGGTGTCGTACCCTACAGTGCAGTTAGGGGGATAGGCTTCACGAAGAGAATTGTGAAGCAAAAACATTTGACGAACCAGTGGGTTATGAAAGCTTAGATCCAGATTAGGACTAATAGGGAGAGTAGCAAGCGATTCAGGAACGAAGTACACAGTAAGACCATTCGGGCATTTGATCTTGCGCCCTACAAGATGTTCAAGGTCCCCAGCAATAGCGTCAGACGATTTTGGTTTTCTGCTGGAGACCTTTCCCTGCAAAAGAGAGTTAAGATTTCTTAGCCACCCTCATCTTCAAGGGTGGCTTAGAAGCAATAAGTCTAAGTGCAGCGTCTGAGAACTTTGGCTTTGGAGCCCTAGCAAAAAGTCTTGCAGGCGGACAATAGTACTCATAAGAATAAGCAGAATAGTTCTTGGTCTTATGAACATGGCGGTTCGATGAACCGCGCTTATATTCATAGGCCTGAGCATGGTTTCCCTGCAAAACATTTTCGTTAGTGCGACTCAGGTGAGTCCTCTGTCTGTATGAAGCCTTTGGGCCGTATGAAGCATGTGGTCTGGGGTTTGTCTTCTTCATCTGTGGTGTCGTGATGACATTCACAGGAAGATTTTCCAAACACTTTTTCGGCACCCAGATCTTCTTCATAGGCGGTCCATTCCTGCAGTTAGTACCAATGTACCTGGCAAACACTTCACCATTCTAATTCTTAAACAGTTTATAGTTTGCATCAAAGGATTCATCAATGACAATGGGGTTACCACAAGTGAAGCCACATAGATTGGATGATCTGTTGAAGGTTCCTTTGCAGCAACCCATGTAGTTTTGGGGTACTGCTCAGGTTTCCAGTAAGAGCCATCAGCATTCATTTTCCTTACGAACCCAACACCCTCTTTCCTAGGGTTTCGGTTCAGGATCTATCTTTTGAGGACATCACATAGTGTCTGATGCCCTTTGAGACTTTTGTACATCCCTGTTTCAAGCAATGTCTTCAACCTCGCATTCTCATCAGCAATAGCAGTGGAATCCTCAGCAGAGGGGTTAGTTCCCACATCAACAGTTGAAGATATTGCAACAGTAGCAGCAGTGGAACATTCAGCAACAGAAGTAGCATTATCACGCTCAATGCATTTAAGACATGGTAGTTCCAATCCTTCCTGAGCGGAACTGATCTGTTTGGCACGGGACTGATTTTCTGTTTGAAGATCTTCATGAGCTGCTCTCAATTTCTCAAGATCTTGCTTCCTTTGAAGATAATCATAGGAAAGCTTTTCATGAGTAGTTGAGGGCGTTTCATGACGACTTTCAAGTTCCTCATACTTAACGTGAAGATTTTTTATGTATTTAATTAAGGACTCAGATCGAGTCATTTCAGCGCCTAACAGATCATCGCTTTTGTCTAACAGTTTTTGAATATGTTCCATGGCTTTCTGTTGTTCAGTTGCAATTTTAGCAAGTGTTTTGTAGCTGGGTTTTGAACCACAATCAGAGTCATCGTCACTAGATGTTTGATAGTGAGTAGTGCGTGTGTTTACCTTGGCACCGCGTGCCATGAAGCAGTAGGTAGGAGCGGAGTAGTCCTTGTCATTTGCATCGGTGTCGGTGAGGAAGTCATTGTCTTCAGTGTTGAAGATGGACTTGGCAAGGTATGCTGTAGCCAGACTTGCGACGCCAGAATCGGACTCCTCCTCAGACTCCATCTCCACCTCCTCAGAAGCGGACTCCTCCTCTGAATCCATTTCCTTGCCAACAAACGCACGTGCCTTGCCAGATGAGCTCTTCTTGTGTGATGAAGACTTTGAGGAAGACTTGGAAGAAGACTTTGAGTATTTCTTCTTCTTCTTGTCGTCAGAGTCATATTCCTTGCTCTTCTTCTTCTTTCTGTTCTCATTGTCCCACTGCGGACACTCGGAGATGAAGTGGCCAGTTTTCTTGCACTTGTGGCATGTTTTCTTCTTGTATTCATGAGCAGAAGCTTCATCATTCCTTGAGCTTGATCGTGAAGACTTTCTGAAGCCTTTCTTCTTGGTGAATTTTTGGAACTTCTTCACAAGCATAGCAAGTTCCTTTCCAATGTCTTCAGGATCATCAGAACTGCTGTCAGATTCTTCTTCAAATGAGGAGACAGCTTTGCCTTCAAGGCACGAGTTCGCCCATAGTTTGGACCGTAGATATCTCTTTTCTCGGAAAGCTGAAACTCATGTGTGTTGAGCCTCTCAAGTATGTCAGACAGATTGAGTGTCTTGAAATCAGGACGTTCTTGAATCATCAGGGCTAGGGTGTCAAACGAACTGTCAAGTGATCTCAGTAGTGTCTTGACGACTTCATGCTTGGTGATCTCAGTAGCGCCAAGGGCTTGAAGCTCATTCATGATGTCAGTGAGTCGATCAAATGTGAGCTGGACATTCTCATTGTCATTTATCTTGAAGCGGTTGAAGAGGTTGCGAAGGACACTGATTCTCTGATCTCTCTGGGTTGAGATGCCTTCGTTGACCTTGGAGAGCCAGTCCCAGACTAGCTTAGATGTTTCCAAAGCACTCACGCGGCCATATTGTCCTTTGGTCAGATGACCACAGATGATATTCTTGGCAGTAGAGTCCAGTTGAACGAACTTCTTGACATCAGCAGCAGTGACACCTTCTCCAGCCTTGGGAACGCCGTTCTTGACGACATACCATAGGTCGACGTCAATGGCTTCAAGATGCATGCGCATCTTATTCTTCCAGTAGGGATATTCAGTTCCATCAAAGCCGGGGCACGCAGCGGAGACTTTAATTATCCCTGCAGTCGACATAGCTAAAACTCCAGGTGGTTAAACCGAATCACACAGAACAAGGGAGTACCTTGCTCTGATACCAATTGAAAGTGCGTTATATCGACTAGAGGGGGGTGAATAGGCGATTTTTATGAAAGTCTTCAAAACATGGAAGTTTCGAAGACAAACGATAGAAATAAACCTATTACCATGCAGCGGAAGGTAGACTACACTAGGCAAACCATAGTCAAGTATTCAATGGAGTGAGAGCACAACGACTAATAGCAGCAATGTAGTAAGGATCATGTAGGAAGATGTTATGAAGCCAAACAGAACACGCAGTCACTCAGTGAAGACAAAAGATAGTGCAAACATACAGTGACTTCACTAGGAGTAACAGTAAGTAAAGGGAAGGGAAGGATGAAACCAGTGACTCGTTGAAGACAATGATTTGTTGGACCAGTTCCAGTTCCTGTGACAACTGTACGTCTGGTTAGGGCGGCTAGGTATTTAAACCTGAGGACACACAGTCCCGGACACCCAGTCCTGAACACGCAGCTCAGGACACCCAGTCCTCACCGTATTCCCCTTGAGCTAAGGTCACACAGACCTCGCCCAATCACTCTGGTAAGTCTTCAAGGTAGACTCCCAAACCTTCACAGACTTCGTTCACTGGCGATCCACAATGTCTCTTGGATGCTCAGAACGCGATGCCTAACCGGCTGGAGGATTCACAGTCCTCAAGTGTAATAAGTCTTCAGATCACACAGACAAGAAGACTTAAGTGATGCCTAATTCTCTTTGGCTCTGGGTGGTTTGGGCTTTATCCTCGCAAGGAATTCTCTCTCAAAGGCTTCGAGGTGGGTTGCTCTCAAACGACAAAAGCCGTACTCTAACTCTGAGCAGCCAACCGTTTATGGTTGTAGGGGGTGGGCTATTTATAGCCACTAGGCAACCCAACCTGATTTGTCCGAAATGACCCTAGGTCACTAAGGAACTAACACGTGTTCCAACGGTCAGATTTCAAACTCACACGACAACTTTACTTGGGCTAGAAGCAAAGCTGACTTGTCCGACTCTGGACAAGATTCGCTCTCATAGTCTTCACTCGAAGACATAGGTTTTGGTTAAGCATCACTTCAGTCATTCTGACTGGTTCTCTTGGACCCCACTTAACAGTACGGTGGTTCCTATGACTCAACAAAGAAGAAAAAGAACTACGAAAGATCTAAGTCTTCGAGCTCCATAGGCTTCAATGTGAATATCTTCATATACCACCTTTGACATCAATGTCTTCATACATTTTAGGGGTCATCTCTGGTAGGAAAACCGAATCAATGAGGGACTTCTACCTGTGTCATCCTGCAATTCTCACAAACACATTAGTCCCTCAACTAGGTTTGTCATCAATACTCCAAAACCAACTAGGGGTGGCACTAGATGCACTTACAACACCAGACGGGAGGAAACGAGGTTATCGGGATGGATTAGGTAAGTCTCCTCGATCCCTGCGCCACCTTTTTCGCCACGTACTGCGCACGCGACTGTTGCGGGATTTGTTTAGATCGGTTGGGTCCACTAGTCAGCCACTCGGTGGAAGGCCTTATAAAAGGTCTCGGGCCAGGCCTCTGCTCCGCACGCCCCCATTCTCTCTTCTCTTTCTCCCGATCTCTCCGCCACTCTCGCTTCCGCCTCATCACCGGACCTCTGCTCGAGCTCGATCTGCCACCATGGGGAAGGATAAGACGGCGGCGCTGGAACGTGCGAAGAAGGTGACCGCGAAGGCGACCGCGAAGGCAAAGGGCAAGCGGACCAGCAGGGGCGGATCCTCGTCGAGATCCGGCTTGCCGGCGGTCTGGATCCAGGGCAACTGGATCCGCTCGGCAATCACGCAGGACGACCTCGACGACCTAGTGGAGGGGGATTGATCCCCCACAAGTCGGCTCGGCTCCCGGGGGACGAAACCGAGCCGCAGCCTAGAGAGGGTGAGTGCGTCCTCCTAGCAACCCACGTAGACCGCGGATTCTCACTGCCTCCCCACCCTTTCTTCCAGGGTTTTTTGAACTTCTTTGGGGCTCAGCTCCACCATTTCACTCCGAACACCATAGTCTATTTGGCCGCTTTCGTGTCCATGTGCGAAAACTTCTTGGGCTATCGACCGCACTGGGGGCTTTTCAAACACATCTTCACTTGTCGTTCCCAGTCGGTCAAAAAGGCCAAGTTGAGTGACGAGAGGACGCTGGTGATCCAGATGTGCGGTGGCCTGGGGATCCAGATGAGGAGCAAGAGTACTTTCCCAGCGATGATCCTTCCGGACTCGGTCTAGGGCTGGCGGTCGACTTGGTTTTACTGCAAGGATCAGCCAACCCCTGGCCAGTCGACTGGACTTCCTCCTTTTTCCTTGGCTCGAGTGGAGAAGCCTGCTCCCTGAAGGTAGTTCCAGAAGAGAACGCGCAGGTCAAGGAGCTGGTCGAACGGGTCGTCCAGCTTGTCCGCGACGGAGTGACCGGGATGGATCTGCTGGAGGTCTTTCTCGGTCGACGCATCCAACCTCTTTAGGCGCGCGATCATCCGATGTGGATGTACTCTGGGCTCGAGGATACCACTCGGATCCACCCTTAGGAGGTCAGCGAGGATATCTTGGAGAACTGGTTGAGGGGAATCACTGGCAACAAAGACAACCCTTGGGGATCCAGGAGGGTGATTCCATTCGACAACTCGCGCCAGCCGGAGCAGGTATATTTCTGTTTTATCAAGTATCTTTCCGATTCACCACGTGATGTCCCGTTTGTGGTCGACTGAATGTCTTTTGATTGTTATCCTTTCAGGCCCTCATTGAAATGTACTCGATGCCCAACGGAGTGCAGGACCCCGGCGCTGAAGAAGAAGGAAGCGGGGGCGAGAGCGGCGAGGAGCATTCGGAAGCCGAGGAGGACGAGGAGAGCGATGAATCGACCGATGAGGAAGAAGTCAACTCGCCTCCTCGCAGGGAGAGGAGGTCCAAGCTCACTCATGACCCGGCACGTGCTCCGGACTTGGTGGCTGCGCCGATCGGGCAATCCTCGAAGCGCCCCAGGACGTCTTCCCCGACACCAACTGAGAAGCCTCCAAAGCAATCCAAGGTCGCGCCGCTTCCAGCGCCGGAAGTGCCGAAAGCCATCTCTTCCAAACCGCCCAAAGCTTTGCCTCGGATCAAAGTGACCGTTCCTACTATCTCCGGGTAACCATCTGACTTGTCCTTTATGTGGATTCGATTAACTGGGTGTAACCGATTGAATGCGGGCCTTTGCAGTGCTGCTACGTCAGGGACCTCTTCATACCAGTACCGGGACGAGGAAATGGAGGATGCGGTAACCTCTAACCCAGGTATGAACTCTTGCGATTTCGATTCTTGATCCTTTTAGGGTCGAGTGGTTCACTTGGGGTCGAATGTTCTGTCTTGCAGCTCCACCCAACATCATTGACCTTCCGGACGACGACGAAGATGTGGCCCCTAAGCCTAGGAAGAGCAAGAAGGTAACAGCTGGCAGGGTGGCACGGCAAGAACCGACTGCAACGCCTCCCGTCTGTCAAGCTGAAGATGCAGGCAGGGCCACTGTGATGTTCGCTGCACCCTTGCCGAGTGGGCATCCCACGCGGTCGACCGCGCATGTAGTTCCTTCAACTATCCAACTCCACACCACAGAGCCTCAAGCAGCCGCACCTGGGTCGTCTGCACATTTTTTCACCAGCTACCCCGTCCCACACAACCAGTCGGAAGCGGCTGCGGAAGCCATCCGACAGGCTGATATGATGATGGAGCGGGTGAAGATAGTGCATGAGAGCAGTCAGGCTACCTACGACGCTAGTGCCGCTCTTCGGGCCAACGTCCAGGTGAGTAGACTTTCCGACTATTTTTGTTCTCGAAAAATCTTCTTCTGCACAATCTCCTGTTGTTCGCATTGAATTAGAGCACCCACTGGGCGTTGCTGTCGTTTTTGGTAGTTTCGCTCTTCCACTCGGTCTGGGTGAGTGGGATCAGAACCAGTGGGGGCACGCCAAGTGCACCCACTGGGTGTAGTCCCCGAGACCACGGTCGACTGCTGGCAGTCGACTGTGGTCTGAGTTCTTCTTTTCTTGACGGCGCAATTGTTCTTTCTCTCTCTTTTTTTTACTCCTTGCACTCAACTCCGGCGGGCCGGGCTCCTTGCACTCGACTCCGGCGGGCCGGGCGAGTGGGATCAGAACCGGTGGGGGCACGCCAAGTGCACCCACTGGGTGTAGTCCCCGAGACCGCGGTTGACTACTGGCAGTCGACTGGGGTCTGAACAGCTTGTTGTCCGCTTCTTTAGGTTTTATTCACTCAAAAATGAACCGCTTTCGAACCTATCGATTGATCTGTCTCTTGCCTCCTGCAAAAGTCTTGTACTCTTATCTCCAAGTTTGCCGAACTCGAAGAGAAGCCGAGGCAACTCAACTTAGACTTGGAATTGGCTCAGCAAAATCTGAAAAAAGCTCAAGATGAGGCTGCTGGTATGGAAGGTAACTGATTGCCGACTAAATTTCAATATATCTCTTTGATCTCCTTTTTGATTCGATTATTTCTTTTGCAGAGAAAATGAAGTTGGCTCTGGACAAGAAGGACTCGGACCTCGCTGCCGTGCAAAAAGCAGCCCAAGACAAAACCGCTCTCGCGGACAAGAAGCTTGCTTCAGTTGGAACGCTTGAAGGAGAGGTGACTAGACTGACATCTTGTCTTAATGAAGCTAACCACGAAGTGACTAGCCTGAAGAAGGATAAGGTCGTTCTGAACGAAAAGTTGGAGTCTGTGATCCGCAAGAGGAACGACACAGAAGCTTATCTGAGGACCCTCGCCAAGAAGCTTTATCTCGTGCTGGGAGGTATTTCTTTTAATCCGACTGTGTTGATGCTTGCCATCGGATTTTGCTCAGTTGATTGAACTGACTTTTGGCTGCAGAACTTTGTCAAGACTTTGACGAAGAAACTGGAAGGGTCGAGACGGGTCTGGACCCTATCGCTTCCCCGGTCTGCGACGAAACTGCGATGAACGTGCTCCGACTGGAGTCCCGTATCGCCAGCGCCACAAGCTAACTCGCACGCCTGAAGGAGGTTGTCTCTCGAATCAATTCGACGCTTTGGCCGGAGGCGACGCTTCAGAATGATCTGGAATCTCTGATGGCTCGACCGAACGAGATCCCTGACCGAGTGCAAGAATGGAAGAAATCCTCCGCCCGGTGTGGTGCTGACGTGGCACTGTCCCTGGTGCGAGTCCATTGCAAGGAGATTCATGAAGACAAGCTGGCTGCGATCAAAGTCACTAACACCAAAAAGCACGACTACCAGTCCTTCATGGAGACTTTCATTGCTACCCCCACTCGGATCGCTGACGGGATCGATCTGGACTCATTCGTGGAGCCTGCCAGTCCTCCTCCGGCCGAGTGAACAATCTTATGAAACTTGGATACGCTTTAAATTTGCCTCGGAATGCCGAGTGGTTTCTGTAACAGTTAAACTCCTTCGGGCTTGGTGCCCGAGTACTTTTGATTCGCTGCTTGGAACCTTTTAGTATTTATCTGAATTTGGTTTATCTCCGAATGTGCTTGTGTTTGCCTTCGGATGGACTTTGCTTGTTGCACCTCTTCGTCCTTGCGGATAGGGATGGAGCGGACGTTGTATTTGTGCCGCGGCTCCGAAGGAGAAGGTGGTAGTCGACCTGCAGCTCATCGTCCTTGCGGATAAGGATGGAGCGGACGTTGTATTTGTGCCGCAGCTCCGAAGGAGAAGGTTGCAGTCGACCTGCACCTCGTCGACCTTGCGGATAGGGATGGAGCGGATGTTGTACTTGTGTCGCAGCTCCGAAGGTGAAGGTTGCAGTCGACCTGCACCTCGTCGTCCCCGTGGATAGGGATATGTTTCAAACTTAGGCGAGTACTGTACTGTAGCTAAGTCTCCTAGTGAGAGAACTTAGGCGAGTGCTGGACTGCAGCTAAGCCCCCGAGTGGGAGGGTTGCTCTCCACTCGGTAGGATTTTTTCAAACTTAGGCGAGTACTGGACTACAGCTAAGTCTCCTAGTGGGAGAACTTAGGCGAGTGTTGGACTGCAGCTAAGCCCCTGAGTGGGAGGGTTGCTCTCCACTCGGTAGGATTTTTCAAACTTAGGCGAGTACTGGACTGCAGCTAAGTCTCCTAGTGGGAGAACTTAGGCGAGTGCTGGACTGCAGCTAAGCCCCCGAGTGGGAGGGTGGCTCTCCACTTGGTAGGATTTTTTCAAACTTAGGCGAGTACTGGACTGCAGCTAAGGCTCCTAGTGGGAGAACTCAGGCGAGTGTTGGACTACAGCTAAGCCCCCGAGTGGGAGGATTGCTCTCCACTCGGTAGGATTTTTTCAAACTTAGGCGAGTACCGGACTGCAGCTAAGCCTCCTAGTGAGAGAACTTAGGCGAGTGCTGGACTGCAGCTAAGCCCCTGAGTGGGAGGATTGCTCTCCACTCGGTAGGATTTTTTTCTAACTTAGGCGAGTGCTAGACTACCGTTAAGCCTCTTAGTGAGAGAACTTAGGTGAGTGCTCGACTGCAGCTAAGCCCCCGAGTGGGGGGACTGCTCTCCACTCGGTAGGATTTTTTCGAACTTAGGCGAGTGCTGGACTGCCGTTAAGCCTCTTATTGAGAGAACTTAGGAGAGTGCTCGACTGCAGCTAAGCCCCCGAGTGGGAGGACTGCTCTCCACTCGGTAGGATTTTTTCAAACTTAGGCGAGTGCTGGACTGCCGTTAAACCTCTTAGTGAGAGAACTTAGGTGAGTGCCCGACTGCAGCTAAGCCCCCGAGTGGGAGGACTGCTCTCCACTCGGTAGGATTTTTTCAAACTTAGGCGAGTGTTGGACTGCCGTTAAGCCTCTTAGTGAGAGAACTTAGGCGAGTGCTCGACTGCAGCTAAGCCCCTGAGTGGGAGGACTGCTCTCCACTCGGTAGGATTTTTTGAAACTTAGGCAAGTGCTGGACTGCCGTTAAGCCTCTTAGTGAGAGAACTTAGGCGAGTGCTCGACTGCAGCTAAGCCCCCGAGTGGGAGGACTGCTCTCCACTCGGTAGGATTTTTAAAAACTTAGGCGAGTGCAGGACTGCCATTAAGCCTCTTAGTGAGAGAACTTAGGCGAGTGCTCGACTGCAGCTAAGCCCCTGAGTGGGAGGACTGCTCTCCACTCGGTAGGATTTTTTCAAACCTAGGCGAGTGCTGGACTACCGTTAAGCCTCTTAGTGAGAGAGCTTAGGCGAGTGCTCGACTGCAGCTAAGCCCCCGAGTGGAAGGATTGCTCTTCACTCTGTAGGATTTTTTTCAAACTTAGGCGAGTGCTGGACTGCCGTTAAGCCTCTTAGTGAGAGAACTTAGGCGAGTGCTTGACTGCAGCTAAGCCCCCGAGTGGGAGGACTGCTCTCCACTCGGTAGGATTTTTTCAAACTTAGGCGAGTGCTGGACTGCCGTTAAACCTCTTAGTGAGAGAACTTAGGCGAGTGCTCGACTGCAGCTAAGCCCTCGAGTGGGAGGACTGCTCTCCACTCGGTAGGATTTTTCAAACTTAGCCGAGTGCTGGACTGCCGTTAAGCCTCTTAGTGAGAGAGCTTAGGCGAGTGCTCGACTGCAGCTAAGCCCCCGAGTGGAAGGATTGCTCTTCACTCGGTAGGATTTTTTCGAACTTAGGCGGAACGGATTCGCGACTAAGCCCACCCACTGGGGGATTTCAGGAGTAAATAAGAACAACACAATCGAATGAGAGAACCGTAAGCTCTTGTCTTTGATAAACGAATTACAAAAGGGGTTGCTTATTACATTTTATTCGAACGTGTGTTTAAGTATAAAAGGGGCGGAGCAGCTCCGCGTTCCAAGCCCGTGGCTCGTCTTTCTGATGCTCGATACTGTAAAGATGGTATCCTCCGCTGTGGAGAACTTTGGTGACAATGAAGGGGCCTTCCCAAGTTGGAGCGAGCTTGTGCGGTTTCTGCTGATCGACTCAAAGAACCAAGTCTCCTTCTTGAAAGGCCCGACCTCTCACATTCCTGGTGTGGAATCGACGCAAATCTTGTTGATAGATGGTCGAGCGGATCAAGGCCATCTCTCTTTCCTCCTCTAAGAGATCGACTGAATCTTGCCGGGCCTGCTCTGCTTCTGCTTCGGAGAAGAGTTCAACTCGGGGTGCGTTGTGGAGCAGGTCACTTGGCAGAACAGCTTCGGCTCCATAGACTAAGAAGAAACGAGTTCTACCAGTCGACCGATTCGGAGTTGTCCTCAGACCCCACAGAACTGATGGAAGTTCATCAACCCAAGCACCTGCTGCGTGTTTGAGATCACGCATCAGTCGGGGCTTCAGTCCTTTGAGAATTAGGCCATTGGCTCTTTCTGCTTGTCCGTTCGACTGCGGGTGAGCAACAGAAGCATAGTCGACTCGAGTGCCCGGAGAGGCGCAGAAAATTCTGAACTCATCGGAATCGAAGTTTGATCCGTTGTCCGTGATGATGTTGTGCGGGACTCCATATCTGAATGTCAATTCTCTGATAAAACTGACAGCGGTGCTAGCATCAAGGTTCTTGATGGGTTTGGCTTCGATCCATTTGGTAAACTTGTCGACTGCAACGAGCACGTGAGTGAAGCCGCTTCTGCCAGTCCTCAGCGGACCAACCATATCCAGTCCCCAAACAGCGAAGGGCCAGACAAGGGGAATGGTCTTCAGGGCTGACACTGGCTTGTGAGACATATCGGAGTAAAATTGACAGCCTTCACATCTGTCGACTATATCTTTCACCATATCATTTGTTCGCGGCCAATAGAATCCATCTCGGTATGCTTTAGCCATGATGGCCCGAGAGGACGCATGGTGGCCACAGGTCCCCGAGTGGATGTCATTGAGGATCATTCGACCTTCTTCTGGTGTTATGCACTTCTGACCGACTCCGGTCACACTTTCTCTGAACAACTGCCCTCTTATCACAGTAAAAGCTTTAGATCGGCGGACGATCTGTCGAGCTTCGTATTCTGCTTCATTGTTGGAAGAATCAAAGTGAATCTGGAGGACATATCTGAGCTTGTATCCTCGGGGGGATACCAGAACTACTCCAGCACCAGAACCGCTCAACATCTTGGATCCGTCAAAGAACATGGTCCAGTGCTCAGAGTGAACTTGAGTCGGCAGTTGTTGTTCGATCCACTCGGCGAGGAAATCTGCTATTGCTTGGGACTTTATAGCTTTCTTTGCCTCAAACTTGATATCCAAGGGAAGGAGTTCAATCGCCCATTTAGCCACTTGACCAGTTGCATCTATATTGTGCAGAATCTCTGACAATGGAGCGTTGCTGACGACTGTAACAGAGTGATCTGAGAAGTAGTGTGCAACCTTCTTCGTGGTCATGTAAATTCCATAGACAAGCTTCTGATAGAGAGGATATCTCTGCTTTGACGGGGCCAGGACTTCAGAAATATAATAAACTGGGCGTTGAACTTTGTACGCTTTTCCTTCTTCTTCCCGCTCGACCGTAAGTGATGTACTGACGACTTGTCCAGTGGCTGCTATATAAAGCAAAAGAGGCTCTTTGCTGATTGGAGCAACAAACACCGGTTGGGTGGAAAGCAGGGCTTTTAGCTCTACAAATGTTTTATCAGCTTCTGGAGTGTACTCGAACGTATCTGATTTCTTCATCAGTCGGTAAAGAGGCAGCGCCTTTTCACCGAGGCGAGAAATGAATCGACTTAGGGAGGCCAAGCAAATAGTAAGCTTCTGGACATCATGTACACGCACATGGCGTTTCATTCGGAGTATAGCGCCTACTTTCTCTGGGTTAGCATCGATTCCTCGTTCGGAAACAAGAAAACCGAGTAACTTTCCGCCTGGAACTCCAAACGTACACTTTGCTGGATTGAGCTTGATATCATACCTTCTGAGGTTGGCAAAGGTTTCAGCAAGGTCGGTCAGCAGGTCGGAACCTTTACGTGACTTGACCACAATGTCATCCATGTATGCTTCCATATTCCGACTAATCTGAGTGAGCAGGCACTTCTGAATAATTCGCATAAATGTGGCTCCGGCGTTCTTCAAGCCGAATGGCATTGTGACATAACAGAAGCACCCGAACGGGGTGATAAAAGTTGTCTTTATTTCGTCGGGTCCGTACAGACGGATCTGGTGGTACCAGGAGTAGGCATCCAAAAAGGACAAACGCTGGCACCCAGCAGTCGAGTCAACTATCTGATCAATGCGAGGGAGAGGGAAGTGATCTTTCGGGCAGGCCCGATTGATATGCTTGAAATCGATGCACATGCGGAGTGAGTCATCTTTCTTTGGGACCATGACAACATTGGCTAACCACTCGGAGTGGTAAATCTCTCGGATAAACTCAGCTGCCAAAAGCCGAGCCACCTCTTCGCTGATTGCTTTTCTTTTCTGGACGGCGGACCGTCGAAGATGCTCTTTGACTGGTTTCACTTTGGGTCGACTCGCAAACGATGCTCAACCAGTCCCCTGGGAACACCTGGCATGTCGAAAGGCTTCCATGCAAAGATATCCCAGTTCTCACGGAGGAACTGGATGAGCGCTTCTTCCTATTTGGAGTCGAGTGTGGTTGAAATGTAGGTCGCAGCTGCATTGGGGTCCGTCGGGTGAATGTGAACAGACTTCGTCTCGCCAGACGACTGGAACGCTGAATCCGTGGCTGGCTTCTTGGCTCGCAACAAGTCACTTGGGTCTGCATTTTTCTGGTATTCTTGCAATTCTGCCATGGCCATCTGGGCATCGGCGATCTTTGAGCCCTTCTGGAAACACTCTTCCGCCTTTTTCCGATTACCGGAGATAGTGATCACTCCTCTGGGACCAGGCATCTTCAGTTTGAGGTACACGTAACAAGGTCGAGCCATGAATCGTGCATAAGCTGGCCTGCCCAGAATTGCATGATATGCACTCTGAAAATCCACGACTTCAAACATCAACTTTTCTTTGCGGTAATTTTTGGCATCACCGAAAACCACGTCGAGTGCAATATGACCGAGGGATGCAGCCTTCTTGCCCGGGATGACCCCATGGAAACTCATATGGCTTTCACTGAGTTTGGACATCGGAATGCCCATTCCTTTCAACGTTTCTGCATACAGAATGTTCAGGCCACTGCCACCGTCCATTAGGACCTTTGTCAGTCGAGTGCCTTCGACCACCGGGTCGACCACCAGCGCTTGCCTCCTAGGGGTGGCGATGTGCGCTGGGTGATCAGACTGGTCGAACGTAATGGCAGTCCGCGACCATTTCAAGTAACTGGGTGTCGCCGGAGCGACCATGTTCACTTCTCTGTTGATGACTTTCAATCGACTCTTGTTTTCAACATCAGCAAAAATCTCAGAGTGGAATTCACGTGAGGATAACCATCATCTTCTTCTCCTTCACTCTCAGCCTTGTCTGCCTCCTTCTCCTTTTCCTTGGGTTGTTTCTCTCGGAACTGCTGGATCAAGAGCCGACACTATCGAGTGGTATGCTTCAGGTAAATGAAATTACCTTCTTCGTCTTTTTGGTGTGGATATGGCACGGCAGATCCAACACGTCATTTCCATCTTGATCTTTTACTTTCTTGGGGTTCCACGGCCCTTTGGGCTTCCCCTTCAACTTCCCTTGAACCACAGCCAAGGCCTCACCCGGAGCAGCTGGTTCGGCCTTGCATTTTTGTTTCCGACTAGAGTTTCCTCCTCCGGCATCGTGGGCGACTGCTTTGTGCTTGCCGCTCCGCAGTCGCTCCTCTTCACCATTGGCATACTTGGTGGCGATTTCCTTCATCCGAGTCAAGGTCATGTTTCATGTCCGACCAAATTTCAGATTCAACTCCCGGTACCTAACGCCTTCCTTGAAAGCACAAATTTCCTGATGATCAGACACATCTTCCACCGTGTGGTGCAGGGTGATCCACCTCTGGATATAATCTCTCAAAGTTTCATTCGGTTTCTGGACGCAACATTGTAATTCTGTCAAACCTGCTGGTCGCTTGCAAGTACCCTCAAATGTTCTGACAAACACTCGGGCGAGATCTTCCCAAGTATAGAGGCTGCCCGGCGCCAACTGATTCAGCCACGCCCTAGCCGAGCCCTCCAACATCAGAGGAAGGTGTTTCATGGCCACCTCATCATTGCCGCCACCAATCTGGATAGCCACTCGGTAGTATTCGAGCCAGGTGTCAGGCTTGGACTCTCCGGTGAACTTACTGACTCCAGTCGCCAACCTGAAGTTGGGGGGAATCACTGCAACTCTGATAGCTCTGCTGAAGCACTCTCGGCCAGAGACATGCACCCTGTTGCTGGTTTCTGGGCCTTTGTCATGGCCATCTCGGTGAGCTCTGTTTCTGTCAACCAAGCCTTTTACAAGAATAGATCTCGCATCAAAGCCTGGCTCCCTGGGGTCGACTAGAATACCTCTTCCGACGCTGTTAGGGCGCCTGTCCTCATGTGGTCGCGGCACGTACGACCCACTCCTTGGAGGAGGCGTGGGCACTCGACGGCGACCATCGCGATCGGCTCGAAGATCATACTACTCCTGGTTTCTGTACTGATCACACCGCTCTCCATGTCCCCCACGCCTCGGGGGCGATCTCGGGCTATGGGCCGACTGGACCGTATCTGCGACCACAGATCTGCTATGGATCCTATCCCGCGACTGAGACACGGCCGTATTCTGCTCTCCTGCCACCCGGAGCAGGGCCCTGATCTGCGCCAGACCTCGGCCAGCTTCTGACTGGGAAGGTTGAATCGACTCTGCTATCTGGGCAGCAGCTACTTGGTTTTGGACCGGTGTCCGGTATACCTGAGCCGGAGGTGGAAAAAGTTGGCGTCGACTGGACTCAGGAGCACGTTGACGAGCGCGATCGTCGAGTGCGCGTTGTAGGTTCTCTAGCCGAGTGCGCTCATCCAGATTGGCCAAGCGAGCCTGTTCCAAGGCCTAGGCCTCGGGCATTTCTCCAACTATAGGAGTATGCAGGGCATCCATGTTTCGGCGGCGAAGTTCTTCTCTCTGCTGCGAGGAGAGAGTCTCGGGGCGGTACTCCTCGTGAACGCGCGACGGATCGCCGTTCCCGTCACCTCCGTCTTCACGATCGAAGCCAGGAGGACCGCGTGGTCCATTGACCATCAAGACTTCCGCTGCCGAGTCATTGTTGCTGCACTCGGATGCAGTCTCTACGGAGCCAGTCGACAGATCGAACAGGCTGTAGAGAGACTCGTCGGGCTCGAGCGCCGCGACTTGAGGGGTGGACGACTGGCGGGCCACCGCATGCTTCACCCACCGTTGAACCCTCGACTGGCCGGTGCGCTTGTTCCGGTGGGTCGCACGGAGGGGGAAAGCCATAGGAGTCGACTGGTACTGGGTCGACGGTTGCCACAGGAGGACGCCGCGGACGCACGTGTGAAAGTGCGTCGCCCCGCGGGCGGGGAGCGCATCTACGTCGAGTGGTGCCTCCTGAAGACAAGCGGAGTCGTCGGCGACAAACACGAGTGCGCCGAGACGGATCTCGCGGCCCTCAGCCAAACCTCCGCCAGGAACCATGATGATGGGGATCGGAAAAATTGCAACTTCTCCAATAAGTCGCTAAGACACCTGCCCCACGGTGGGCGCCAACTGTTGTGGATCTAAGACTGACAGTAAAATGGGGGGTTGGTATGAGGAGGCAAGATCCTAGCTATGGAGTAGTTGTACACACGAGTTTTACGAGTTCAGGCCCTTCTCGAAGGCAGTAACAGCCCTACGTCTCGGTGTCCT
Source organism: Triticum urartu (assembly GCF_003073215.2). Taxonomy (NCBI): domain Eukaryota; kingdom Viridiplantae; phylum Streptophyta; class Magnoliopsida; order Poales; family Poaceae; genus Triticum; species Triticum urartu. Next base: position 437,283,509 of record NC_053025.1, on the reverse strand, counting down.
GAGGCAGTTGACTGTATTATGTGTGTGTGTGTGTGTTTACAAAAGTGTGAACCCTTGTCCCAGAGGAGGGGGTGGCTTATATAGAGTGCGCCAGGACCCCGGCTCCCCTCCGTTACACAGGGTTCAATGTTCATAAAGGTGGGGCGTTACTGGTAACGTCTACAATAAAGTGTTATAAATGCTCATAATGCTATGGTTTAAGTCACGACCGTTGCAGAGTGGAGGGCTTCTCGTCTTCTGGTGGTCGAGTGTCTTCAAGGTGGTCGAGTGTCTTCAAGGAAGTCGAGTGAGCACATCTTCATGGTCGAGTGGATGATCTTTTCTCTTCGACTGCTTCAGATTCTTTGTAAAGATGTCCTTGGGGAGAGTATGCTGGACAGGTCCATGACCCTACCTTAGGTACATAACTTCATCAGTGACTGTGTGGCATGTATATACGAACAGAAACGTTTAGTGGTGACTGAATGTGTGGGATGTACTTACAACTGGAAATGATTTCGCCTGTATAATTGTATTTTTTTAGCACTATTCTATGTATTTCTGTATTTGAGTGCTCGCCGGTAGCACACGACCTCATTTTGCCGAGCGTGTGTGCCAGGAGGGCATATCCCCAACAGTTTCTGGGTCTTGTGGGAAGGACCCCCCCCCTATCGCCCACACTCACTTGGCGACGGTTCCGAATGTCGTCGCGGAAAGGGGTTAAAAACCATTTGTTTAGGACTGACGCGTACCAGTGTGTAAAGGATAGAAGAATATTCATACTTCCTTAACTCCAAAAATTCTAAATAATTACCACACTACTTAATATTTATCAAAGCTTACTGTGTAAAAATTTCAAGATTTAGTCTCTTTCTGACTTTTCTGAAGAATTCAGACAATGATAGAAAACTTTCTATTTTCGAACAACAACATACAAAGTTGCAAAATAAGCATGGTAAAGCCTATACTTGACATTTTTATTGAAGTAAAAGATAAAAAAAATATTATTCTAAATAACAGAAAAAAATATCAACAAAATAAAATGACACTCCAAGCAAAACACATATCATGTGATGAATTGTAGCGACCAGACCTCAAACAGTCTGATCTCTGTGCTCCGGTGTCATCCCTGGATCAGTAATGCTGACACCACACAGTACTCGGAGGATTTATAGCAGAGTAGCAATCACACACTTATTACATCGAGTGTCTCAAGAGAGAACTTATTACAATAAATATGGCTTAAGGCCATCTAGTGACGATAACAGCGGAAGGCTTGGAAGATAAGTGAGTCCATCAACTCCAACGGCATCACTGAGTATAGAACCACGACCTAAAACTCCTTAATCATCGTCTGAAAAGTCTGCAACATTAACGTTGCAGCCCGAAAACGGGTCAGCACATGGAATATGCTGGCAAGGTAACACATAGAGAATAATGGAATGCAACAACTATACTATATGCATATTTGGCTGGTGGAAACCTCTATGGTTACAGTTTTTGCGTAAAGCCAATTTTTCCCTACTTCAAAGGAATAAAATTAATTACTATCATGGTGGTTGTTAAACATTGAGAATGGTTGACAGCATTCTCAATCCCAATTAAAGTAACATCATTAAAACCCATCAAAATTAATTTTTGAGTAACATGTTGAGATTCACATGATAATCCAGGTACTAGATACTCAAGATGTCCATAACCGGGGACACGGCTAACCATGATTAGTTTATACACTCTGCAGAGGTTTGCGCACTTTTCCCCACAAGACTCGATCGCCTCCGTTTGGTTTCTCGCACTACATGGTGTTTGAGAAACGGATGACCGAGACACAGTCTTTCAGAAGCGCTAGCACCTTACATGTGGGTAGACCGGTACACCTACTTTCCCCTACATCTGCTAGTCTACCCGTAAGAGTTCGCACAACTTAGTCAACTATGCCAGAGCCCATATTGGCTTGTGGCTGCACACGGAAGTTTCTAGTATGAATAATCTCATGATCCCTTTGGGCCTGGGTGGCGGTCCAAAGAAAAACAGGCAAGTCCTGATAACCCCAGGTGCCTCAATCCACCCAGATGTGTGTTAGGTTGCCACCTTAGATAAACCCTTAATTATCAATCTCACATCTGTCATGGATATCACTCACCCAATCCACGTCTACTAGCATAGCATGGCATAATAAGCAAACGTAGAAGTAACTCCCAAAGGTTTGATAATAAACAGGTAATAGGTACCACCTCATCTACTTACCATCCCACAATTTAATTAGATCCTAATCATGCAATGTGTGAGGATTGATCTAATGCAATAAAACTGGCTTGTAGAAAAGGTATGATCAAAGTGTTACTTGCCTTGCTGATGATCCGCGTAACCTAGAGATTCGAAGTAACAGGCGGCGCACTCCGGGTATTCTATCGCAGACAAACAACAATCATACAATAAGTACACATCTAATGCACAGGTAAAACTCAAATAGAAGATCTAACCAGAAAGTTCAACTTAAGAACCCTGGTTGGCAAAAAGAATCAAATCAAACGAAGCAAAAGAAATCAAACGGCGAAAGAAAACAATTTCGTTCTAGTAATCTGGATCTAGGGCAAATTTTACAGTAGCAAAAACTTGTTTAAGTTGATTATTCAGAATGAGGGTTTCGAGACGAAACTCCAGGCGCTTGAATCGCCTGATTCCGATAAACGAGCGAAAAGTTATACTAAATCGAAAATCGGATCAGAAATAGCGATCAGAAAATAACCGCGGAAAATCCGACGAAAAAGAAAAACGACGAACAGAATTTTTTTTAAAAAAAAACTGCACGGAAAACGAGGCGGCGGCAGCGAACCTCGGGCGGCGCGCTCCGGCGAGTCGGCGGCGGCAGCGGCGGCTGGGAGGCGGCGGCTAGGGTTAGGGTTTCGTGGTGGTGGGCTGCTCTCCTCTCGCGGGCCTTCGAGCGCTATATAAAGGCCCCAGGCCAGGGAGTCCTGGCCGAAAATGGCCCGAAGTCGGTTTCCGTTTTTTTTTCCGCTCGGAAGAAAAATAAAAAAATACTAAACGGACTCCAAAAATCACGAAATAAAGTTTTCCGGGTTCCTAAAATCAAGCCCGATAAAGTGAACATTTATTTGGGCCCAAAATACAACTTTGAAAAACGCGCATTTTTCCTAAATTCAAATAAAAATACCAAAAAACTCCGAAATAAAACTTATTTGATTTTTTATTAAATCCTCAATATTTCTATATTTTGGGAAAGTCATTTTATTCCCTCTCTCATATTTTGTAATAGAAATAATTGATGATTAAATAAATAAAATCAAATGATCCTGTTTACATAATTTGAGAAAACTCAAATATGTAAATAACGAAATCCCCAACTCTCTCCGTGGGTCCTTAAGTTGCTTAGGATTTTCTAGGATCAAAACCAAAAGCAAAATAAAATATGATATGCATGATGACCTAATGTATAACATTCCAAATTGAAAATTTGGGATGTTACATGAATAAACATATAGCTCCAAGTGAGATTTCCGGTAATGTTGCAGACGAAATATGGGATACCTTCCAGGGCATCCCCAAGCTTGGGAGCTTGGGTCTTCCTTTAATTACCTTGGGTTGCCCTGGGAATCCCCAAGATTAGAGTCTTGCCACTCCTTATCCTCGTCATATCGACATCTCTACCAAAACTTGAAAACTCCAATCACACAGAGCTTAACGAAACTTCATGAGATAGGTTAGTATGATAAAGAGCAAGCCATTCACTTTGGTATTGTCAAGATAAGATTCATAATTTTTCTCACACAATTCCTACTGTACCCTATCATTTCTACAATTTATATTGACCAATATAAGCCATACAAACTATGCATTGAAAAACATAATCTGTCAAAACAAAACAGTCTGTAATGATCTGAATAACAACCATACTTCTGTAAATCCAAAAATTCTGAAACATTAGGAAACTGTAGGCAATTTTTATATTAATCATGTGTAAAAAGTTCTGAATTTTTTGACGCTCTAGTGATTTTAAACAATTCTACTACTGGGCGCAAAAGCTTCTATTTTGCACCGAATCAAGTGAACTATCATCCACACTATCCCAAAAGCTTTACTTAGCACTTTGTTGAAACAATAGCTATAAAACATGATTACTACATTATATTAATCATGTGAACACAAAAGTATTATGTATAAGCATTGGGTTGTCTCCCAACAAACGTTTTTCTTTAAAGTCTTTTTAGCGAGGCATGATGATTTCAATGATGATCACATAAAAGATAAGAATTGAAACATAACGGGAGCATCATGAAGCATATGACTAGAACCTTTAATCCTAACCCACTTCCTATGCATAGGGATTTTGTGAGCAAACAAATTCTGTGAATAAGAATCAACTAGCATAGGAAGGCAAAACAAGCATAACTTCAAAATTTTCAACACATAGATAGGAAAATTGATATTATTGAGATATGTAAAAGCATACGTTCCTCTCTCATAATAATTTTAGTAGCATCATGAATGAATTCAACAATATAGCTATCACATAAAGCATTCTTTTCATGATCCACATGCATAAACATTTTATTACTCTCTACATAAACAAATTTATTCGCATTAATAATAATGGGAGCATCATACGAAACTCGAATACTTTTTATAACATAAGTATCATCACATTAAAAGAGTAATATTCGGTAAAAGGATAGCTAAAATCATGACAATAATTATCACTACTTTTTATAACATAAGTATCATCACAATCATCATCAAAAGTAGCAACTTTGTTCTCATCATAATCAATTGAAACCTCCTCCTGAATAGTGGAATCATTACTAAATAAAGTGATGACCTCTCCAAATAATCACCCTCCAAAATAGTGGGATAATTATTATCTATAGTTGACACTCTTACAAACCACTTTCATAAATATTGTAGTCATCATAAATAGGAGGCATGCAATCATCATAAGAAATTTGATCATTCAAAGTAGGGGGACTAAAAAGATCATCTTCATTAAGCATAGCATCCCCAAGCTTGGGACAAACAATAATTGCAGCAAATAAATTATCAAACATGTTATTCTCATCAAATAGTATTCCCAAGCTTGTGGCTTTGCATATCATAAGCATAATCACTCTCATCACTAATAGTATGAATAGCGCCAATAGTATAACAATTACTATCATCATAATTTTCCAAGTTGGTGCCAAAAATATTTTCAAGATTATAATAAGTATCATTATTTTCCCAATCATAATCATCACAACGAGTAATAGACATAACAAAATCATCCTCAATAGTTCCTTCGGACATTTGCCATAAGACAAAGAAGCAATATCATCATCAAGTGTATCATCTTCCACAATTATTCTTGATTCATTCTCACGAGGCACAACAATAACAGGAGCAACCTCATTGGGGAGGGATACCTTCTTACCTCTAGTTTTTTTTATTCTCCTCTTCTTCACCACATCGTGTGTGGGTTTAATCAATTTTTCCGAGCTTCTTATTGATGATTTTGGTTGAATAGGGAGCTCCTCATTATTACCTATTTCATCTTGAGAGACAGTAGGAGGGAACGTAGAAATCTTTACCCTTTCATTAGTATTCCTTCTATATTCTATTGGTTTTCCCGTCTTTCTATAGTTGGCAATATAAGCATTTTCATTGCAATTTACCATGCAAAACATATACATGTCTTTCATAGTAGTATCAACATGGTCTGTGAATATGACTGCTTCAAACCAACTATTTTTATGTGACAATTCTTCACACCCTAAAAATAAACAAAGTTCATTATAAAGTTCAAGTGTGATCAAGTCATTACAATATTTGGCCACGATTCGATCATGAAAAAGTTTGCATTGGAAATTAAGATGACCAACCCTATTGCAAAATTCACAAGTAATGGAATGAAGAGAGCACAATTTTGTAGCAAAAGCATCTATCACTTTAAGCCACCAATTGGTTTTATCATGTTTATGCTTCTTACAGAATCTATCATCCCTATAAGGCATGTCTTCACAAACTTTATGCACTCCACAAAAATTGACATGCTTATAAGAAACATTTTTGTCATGACTAGTGCAATCATCATCAGTGTTTTGGATATTCATAGAATCCATACTAACAACACTGCAATCATGCTCATAATTCAAAGATTTTATGCCAAACATTTTATTGAATTCTTCTTCTATCAATTGAGCACAATTTCCCGCTCCATCATTTTCAAGAAAGACATTATAAAGATGAATAATATGAGGTAACCTCAATTTTATTTTATTTTTGTTTTTCTTTATAAACCAAACAAGTGATAAAACAAAAAAGTAAAAGATTCAATTGCAAGATTTAAAGATATACCTTCAAGCACTCACCTCCCCAGCAACGACGCTAGAAAAGAGCTTGATGTCCACTACACAACTTGTTCTTGTAGACTTGTGTTGGGCCTCCAAGCGCAGAGTTTTGTAGGACAGTAGCAATTTTGCCTCAAGTGGATGACCTAAGGTTTATCAATCCGTGGGAGACGTAGGATGAAGATGGTCTCTCTCAAATAATCCTGCAACCAAATACAATAAATCTCTTGTGTCCCCAACACACCCAATAAAATGGTAAATTGTATAGGCGCACTAGTTCGGCGAAGAGATGGTGATGCAAGTGTAGTATGGATAGTAGATATAGGTTTTTGTAATCTAAAACTAAAAAAACAACAAGGTAGAAAGTGATAAAATGGAGCACAAACGGTATTGCAATGCTTAGAAACAACGCCTAGGGTTCATACTTTCACTAGTGCAATCGCTCATCAGTGCTAACATAATTGAATCATATAGCAACCCCTCAATGTGTGACAAAGAATCACTCCAAAGTTCTTATCTATGGGAGAATATAAGTTGAAATTGTTGTAGGGTACGGAACCACCTCAAAGTTATCTTTTCCGATCAATCTATTGGGTCATCCCTATAAGTGTCACAAATAGCCCTAGAGTTCGTACTAAAATAACACCGTATGATACACATCAACCAACTCTAATGTCATCTAAATACTCCAATATCACTACAAGTATCGGTGAGTTGATTATTCGATATACATCAAGCAAATTCAGATTCATAATATCCAATCCAACATAAAGAACTGCAAAGAGTGCACTGACGAAGCTATGTACCTAGGGTAGGGTCATGGATCTGTCCGACATACCCTCCCCAAAGACATCTCTACAAAGAATCAGAAGCAGTCGAAGAGAAACCATCATCCACTCGACCATGAAGATGTGCTCACTCGACCACCTTGAAGACACTCGACCACCAGAAGATGAGAAGCCCTCCACTCTACAACGGTCAGGACTTAAACCATAGCTTTATGGGCATTTATAACACTTTATTGTAGACGTTACCAGTAACGCCCCACCTTTATGAACATTGAACCCTGTGTAACGGAGGGGGCTGGGGTCCTAGCGCACTCTATATAAGCCACCCCCCTCCTCTGGGACAAGGGTTCGCACTTTCTGTAATTCACACACATATATCCAGTCGATCGCCTCTGGGCTCCGAGACGTAGGGCTGTTACTTCCTCCGAGAAGGGCCTGAACTCGTAAACTCGTGTGTACAACTCTTCCATAGCTAGGATCTTTCCTCTACATTCCTACCCCCCTATTCTACTGTCAGTCTTAGAACCACGACAGTTGGCGCCCATCGTGGCGCAGGTGCCTTAGCGACTTGTTGGAGAAGTTGCGATTTTTCCGATCCCCTTCATCATGTTTCCAGGCGGAGGTTTGGTTGAGGGCCGCGAGATCCGTCTCGGCGCACTCGTGTTTGTCGCCGACGACTCCGCTTGGCTTCAGGAGGCTCTACTCGACGCCGACGCGCTCCCCGCCCGTGGGGCGACGCACTTTCGCGCGTGCGTCCGCGGCGTCCTCCTGCGGTAACCGTCGACCCAGTACCAGTCGACTCCATCAGCTTTCCCCCTCCCTGCGGCTCACCGGAGCAAACGCTCCGGTCGGTCGAGGCTTCAGCGGTGGGTGAGGCATGTGGTGGCCCGCCAGTCGGCCACCCCTCAAGTCGCGGCGATCGAGCCCGACAAAACTCTCTACGGCCTGTTTGATCTGTCGACTGGCTCCGTAGAGACCGCATCCGAGTGCGACGGCAGCGACCCAGCAGCTGAAGTTCTGATGGTCAATGGACCACGCAGCCCTCCTGGCTTCAACCGTGAAGACGGAGGCGATGGGAACGGTGATCCGTCGCGCGTTCACGAGTAGTACCGCCCCGAACCCCTCTCCTCGTAGCAGAGGGAGGAACTTCGCCACCGGAACATGGATGCATTGCATACTCCTATAGTTGGAGAAACCCCTAAGGCCCAGGCCTTGGAGCATGCGCGCTTGGCCAACCTGGCTGAGCGCACTCGACTGGAGAACCTCCAGCGCGCACTTGACGATTGCGCTCGGCAGCGCGCTCCCGAATCCAGTCGACGCCAGCTTATTCCTCCTCCGACTCAGGTATACCGAACCCCGATCCAGAATTTAGCTGCTGCTGCCCGGATAGCAGAGTCGATCCAACCCTCCCAGTCAGAAGCTGGTCGAGGTCTGGTGTAGATCCGAGCCTTGCTCCGGGCGGCGGGAGAACAGAATACGGTTGTATCTCAGTCGCGGGATAGGATCCACAACAGATCTGTGATGGCAGACACAGTTCAGTCGGCCCATAGCCCAAGATCGCCTCCGAGGCATGAGGGACGTGGGGATCGACGAGATCAGTACAGAAACCGAGAGCTGTATGATCGCCGAGTCGATCGTGATGTTCGCCGTCGAGTGCCCACACCTCCCCCGAGGAGCGGGTCGTACGTGCCTCGGCAACATGAAGACAGACGCCCTCACAGTGTTGGGCGAGGTATTCCAATCGACCCCAGGGAGCCAGGCTTTGATGCGAGATCTATTCTCGTGCAGGGCTTGGTCGACAGAAACAGAGCTCACCGAGAGGGCCATGATGGAGGTCCACAAACCAGCAACAGGGTGCATGTCTCTAGTCCAGAGTGCTAAAGCAGAGCTATCAGAGCTGCGGTGATTCCCCCCAACTTCAGGTTGGCGTCTGGAGTTAGTAAGTTCATCGGAGAGTCCAAGCTTGACACTTGGCTTGAAGACTACCGAGTGGCTGTCCAGATTGGTGGCGGCAATGATGAAGTGGCCATGAAACACCTTCCTTTGATGTTGGAGGGCTCAGCTAGAGCATGGCTGAATCAGTTGGCATCTGGCAGCATCTATACTTGGGAAGATCTCGCCCGAGTGTTTGTCAGAACATTCGAGGGCACTTGCAAATGGCCGGCAGGTTTGAGAGAGTTACAGTGTTGTGTTCAGAAGCCGATTGAAACTTTGAGGGATTATATCCAGAGATGGATCACCCTACACCACACGGTAGAAGATGTGTCAGATCATCAGGCAATTTGTGCCTTTAAGGAAGGTGTCAGATATAGGGAGTTGAATATGAAATTCGGCCGGACAGGAAATATGACTCTGGCTCGGATGATGGAAATTGCCACCAAGTATGCCAATGGTGAAGAAGAAGAGCGACTTCGGAGCGGCAAGCACAAAGCAGTCGCCCATGAAGCCGAAGGAGGAAACTCCGGTCGGAAACAGAAGCGCAAGGCCGAGCCAGCTGCTCCGGGTGAAGCTTTGGCTGTGGTTCAAGGAAAGTTCAAGGAGAAGCCCAAAGGGCCATGGAACCCCAAGAAAGTAAAAGATCAAGATGGGAATGATGTGTTGGATCTGCCGTGCCATATCCACACCAAAAAAGATGAAGAAGGTAATTTCATTTACCCAAAGCATACCACTCGGCAGAGTCGGCTCCTAATCCAGCAGTTCCGAGAGAAACAACCCAAGGAAAAGGATAAAGAAGCAGACAAGGCTGAGGATGAGGAAGAGGATGATGATGGTTATCCCCACGTGAATTCCACTCTGATGATTTTAGCTGACGTTGAGAGCAAAAGTCGATTGAAAGTCATCAACAGAGAAGTGAACATGGTCGCTCCGGTGACACCCAGTTACTTGAAGTGGTCGAAGACTGCCATTACATTCGACCAGTCTGATCATCCAGCGCACATCGCCACCCCTGGGAGGCAAGCACTGGTGGTCAACCCGGTGGTCGAAGGCACTCGACTGACAAAGGTCCTGATGGACGGTGGCAGTGGCCTGAACATACTATATGCAGAAACGTTGAAGGGAATGGGCATTCCGATGTCTAGACTTAGTGAAAGACATATGAGTTTCCATGGGGTCATTCCAGGCAAGAAGGCTGCATCCCTCGGTCAGATTGCACTCGACGTGGTTTTCGGTGATTCCAAAAACTACCGCAAAGAAAAGTTGACATTTGAAGTTGTGCATTTCCAGAGTGCTTATCACGCAATTCTGGGTAGGCCAGCTTATGCACGGTTTATGGCTCGACCATGTTACGTGTACCTCAAACTGAAGATGCCTGGTCCCAGAGGGGTGATCACTATCTCTCGCAATCGTAAGAAGGCAGAAGAGTGCTTCCAGAAGGGCTCAAAGATCACCGATGCCCAGATGGCCGTGGTAGAATTGCAAGAATACCAGAAAAATGCAGATCCGAGTGACTTGCTGCGAGCCAAGAAGCCAGCCACAGATTCAGCATTCAAGTCGTCTGGTGAAACGAAGTCGATTTACATTCACCCGACAGATCCCAATGCTGCTCCGACTCACATTTCAACCTCACTCGACTCCAAATAGGAAGAAGCGCTCATCCAGTTCCTCCGTGAGAACTGGGACATCTTTGCATGGAAGCCTTCTGACATGCCGGGTGTTCCCAGGGGACTGGCTGAGCATCGTTTGTGAGTCGACCCGAACGTGAAACCGGTTAAATCGCATCTTCGACGGTCCGCCATCCAGAAAAGAAAGGCAATAGGTGAAGACGTGCCTCGGCTTTTGGCAGCTGAGTTTATCCGAGAGATTTATCACTCCGAGTGGTTAGCCAATGTTGTCATGGTCCCAAAGAAAGACGACTCACTTCGTATGTGTATTGATTTCAAGCATATCAATCGGGCCTCCACGAAAGATCACTTCCCTCTCCCTCGCACCGATCAGATAGTCGACTCGACTGCAGGGTGCGAGCGTTTGTCCTTTTTGGACGCTTACTCTGGGTACCACCAGATCCATCTGTATGGGCCCGACGAAATAAACACAGCTTTTATCACCCTGTTTGGGTGCTTCTGTTATGTCACAATGCCATTCAGTTTGAAGAACGCCGGAGCCACATTCACGAGGATGATTCAGAAGTGCCTGCTCACTCAGATCAGTCGGAATGTGGAAGCATACATGGATGACATTGTGTTCAAGTCATGTAAAAGTTCTGACCTACTGACTGACCTTGCTGAAACCTTTGCCAACCTCAGAAGGTGTGATATCAAGCTCAATCCATCAAAGTGCACGTTTGGAGTTCCAGGCGGAAAGTTACTCGGTTTTCTTGTTTCCGAACGAGGAATCGATGCTAACCCAGAGAAAGTAGGCGCTATACTCCGAATGAAGCGCCCTGTATGTGTGTATGATGTCTAGAAGCTTACTGGTTGCTTGGCCGTCCTAAGTCGATTTATTTCTCGCCTCGATGAAAAGGCGCTGCCTCTTTACCGACTGATGAAGAAATCAGACAAGTTCGAGTGGACCCCAGAAGCTGATGCAGCGTTTGCAGAGCTAAAAGCCCTGCTTTCCACCCAGCCGGTGCTTGCTACTCCAATCAGCAAAGAGCCTCTACTGCTTTATATAGCAGCCACTGGACATGTCGTTAGTACAGTACTTACGGTCGAGCGGGAAGAAGAAGGAAAAGCTTATAAGGTTCAATGCCCAGTTTATTATATTTCTGAAGTCCTGACCCCATTAAAGCAGAGATATCCTCATTATCAGAAGCTTGTCTATGGGATTTACATGACCACGAAGAAGGTTGCACACTATTTCTCGGATCACTCTATTACAGTCGTCAGCGACGCTCCATTGTCAGAGATTCTGGACAACAGAGATGCAACTGGTCGAGTGGCCAAATGGGCGATTGAACTCCTTCCCTTGGATATCAAGTTTGAGGCAAAGAAAGCTATCAAGTCCCAAGCAATAGCAGATTTCCTCACCGAGTGGATCGAACAGCAACTGCCGACTCAAGTTCACTTTGAGCACTGGACCATGTTCTTTGACGGATCCAAGATGCTGAACGGTTCTGGTGCTGGAGTAGTTCTGGTATCCCCCCGAGGAGACAAGCTCAGATATGTCCTCCAGATTCACTTTGATTCCTCCAACAATGAAGCAGAATATAAAGCACTCCTGTATTGGTTGCGCATGGCCATCTCACTTGGCGTCCGTCGCCTCATGGTCTATGGCGACTCAGATTTGATAGTTAATCAAGTGATGAAGGAGTGGGACGTCAGAAGCCCAGCCATGACTGGTTACTGCAACGCGGTGAGAAAGCTTGAGAAGAAGTTTGAGGGGTTAGAACTCCACCACATACTCTGACTGAAAAATCAAGCAGCTGACGATTTGGCAAAGATAGGTTCCAAGAGAGAAGCCATTCCCAGCAATGTGTTTCTGGAGCATATTCACTCGCCGACAGTTCAGGAAGATCCCTTTACTGAAGAGCCCCCGCAACCTAAGAGCGCCACAGATCTGACTGAAGTCGAGGTCCCAGTCGTGGTCGACCTGATCTTGGAGGTTCTGGCCATTACTCCTGATTGGACGGTGCCCTACATTGCGTACATCCTCAGGAAAGAACTCGAAAGATGAAGAAGAGGCTCGACAGATCGTCCATCGATCCAAGGCCTTTACTGTGATAAGAGGGCAACTGTTCAGGGAAAGCGTGACTGGAGTTGGTCAGAAATGCATAACATCAGAAGAAGGTCGAATGATCCTCAATGACATCCACTCGGGGACCTGTGGCCATCATGCGTCCTCTCGGGCCATCGTGGCTAAAGCATACCGAGCTGGATTCTATTGGCCACGAGCAAATGAAATGGCGAAAGATATTGTTGACAGATGTGAAGGCTGCCAGTTTTACTCCGACATGTCTCACAAGCCAGCGTCAGCCCTGAAGACCATCCCCCTCATCTGGCCCTTTGCTGTTTGGGGACTGGATATAGTTGGACCACTGAGAACTGGCAGGAGCGGCTTCACTCATGTGCTCGTTGCAGTCGACAAGTTTACCAAATGGATCGAAGCTAAACCTATCAAGGACCTTGAAGCTAGCACCGCTGTCCATTTTATCAGAGAATTGACATTCAGATATGGAGTCCCACACAGCACCATCACGGACAACGGATCGAACTTCGATTCTGATGAGTTTAGAGCTTTCTGCGCCTCTCAGGGCACTCGAGTCGACTATGCTTTTGTCGCTCACCCGCAGTCGAACAAACAAGCAGAAAGAGCCAATGGCCTAATTCTCAAAGGACTGAAACCCCGACTGATGCATGATCTCAAACACGCAACAGACGCTTGGGTTGATGAACTTCCGTCGGTTCTGTGGGGTTTGAGGAAAACTCCTAATCGGTCGATCGGACGAACTCCTTTCTTCTTAGTTTATGGAACCGAAGCTGTTTTGCCAAGTGATCTGCTCCACAATGCACCCCGAGTTGAGCTCTTCTCTGAAGAGGAAGCAGAGTAGGCCCGACAAGATTCAGTCGATCTCTTAGAGGAGGAAAGAGAGATGGCCTTGATCCGATCGACCATTTATCAGCAAGACCTGCGTCGATTCCACGCCAGAAATGTGAGGGGTCGAGTTTTTCAAGAAGGAGACCTGGTTCTTCGAGTGGATCAACAGAAACCACACAAGCTTGCCTCGACCTGGGAGGGCCCCTTCATCATCACCAAATTTCTCCACAATAGAGCATACCATCTTTACAGTATTGAGCATCAGAAAGACGAGCCACGGGCTTGGAACACGGAGCTGCTCCGCCCCTTTTATACTTAAGCACTCGTTCGAATAAAATGTAATAAGAAACACCTTTGTAATTTGCTAATCAAAGACAAGAGCTTATGGTCCTATCATTCGATTGTTGTGTTCTTATTTACTTCTGAAATCCCCCAGTGGGTGGGCTTAGTTGCGAATCTGTTTCGCCTAAGTTCAAAGAAAATCCTACCGAGTGGAGAGCAATCCTCCCACTCAGGGGCTTAGCTGCAGTCCAGCACTCGCCTAAGTTATCTTGCTAGGAGGCTTAGCTGCAGTCCGGTACTCGCCTAAGTTTGAAAAAATCCTACCAAGTGGAGAGCAATCCTCCCACTCAGGGGCTTAGCTGCAGTCCAGCACTCGCCTAAGTTCTCTCACTAGGAGGCTTAGCTGCAGTCCGGTACTCGCCTAAGTTTGAAAAAATCCTACCGAGTGGAGAGCAATCCTCCCACTCGGGGGCTTAGCTGCAGTCCAACACTCGCCTAAGTTCTCACACTAGGAGCCTTAGCTGCAGTCCAGTACTCGCCTAAGTTTGAAAAAATCCTACCGAGTGGAGAGCAACCCTCCCACTCGGGGGCTTAGCTGCAGTCCAGCACTCACCTAAGTTCTCTCACTAGGAGACTTAGCTACAGTACAGTACTCGCCTAAGTTTGAAACATATCCCTATCCACGGGGACGACGAGGTGCATGTCAACTGCAACCTTCACCTTCGGAGCTGCGGCACAGGTACAACGTCCGCTCCATCCCTATCCGCAAGGATGACGAGGTGCAGGTCGACTGCAACCTTCTCCTTTGGAGATGCGGCACAAGTACAATGTCCGCTCCATCCCTATCCGTAAGGATGACGAGGTGCAGGTCGACTGCAACCTTCTCCTTCGGAGCTACGGCACAAGTACAACGTCCGTTCCATCCCCATCCGCAAGGATGACGAGGTGCGGGTCGACTGAAACCTTCTCCTTCGGAGCTACGACACAAGTACAACGTCCGTTCCATCACTACCCGTAAGGATGATGAGGTGCAGGTCGACTGCAACCTTCTATTTTGGAGCTACGGCACAAGTACAACGTCCGCTCCATCCCTATCCGCAAGGACGACGAGGTGCAGGTCGACTGCAACCTTCTCCTTCGGAGTTACGACACAAGTACAACGTCTGCTCCATCCCTATCCGCGAGGACGACGAAGCGCGAGTCGACTGGAGCTGCCCCCTCAGAGCTGCGTCTCCAGCACAAAGACTATTCCAAGCAGTGAGCAAAGTCCATTCAAAGGCAAACGCAAGCACATTAGGAGATAAACCAAATTCAGATAAATCCTAAAAGTTTCAAGTAGCAAATCAAAAGTGCTCGGGCATCAAGCCCGAAGGAGTTCAACGGTTACAGCAATCACTCGCCATTCCGAGGCAAATTTAAAGCAGATTCAAGTTTCATAAGTTTGTTCACTCGGCCAGAGGAGGGCTGGCAGGCGCCACGAATGAGTCCAGGTCGATCCCATTAGCGATCCGAGTGGCAGCAGCAATGAAAGTCTCCATGAAGGACTGGAAGTCATGCGTTTTGGTGTTAGCAACTTTGATCGCAGCCAGCTTGTCTTCACGAGCTTCCTTGCAATGCACTCGCACCAAGGACAGCGCCACATCAGCACCACACCGGGCGGAGGATTTCTTCCATTCTTGCACTCGGTCGGGGATCTCGTTCAGTCGAGTCATCAAGGATTCCAGGTCATTCTGAAGCGTCGCCCCTGGCCAAAGCGATGATTCGATTCGGGAGACTACCTCCTTCAGGCGCGCGAGGTAGCTTGTGGCGCTGGCGATACGGGACTCCAGTCGGAGCACGTTCATTGCAGTTTCGTCGCAGACTGGAGAAGCGATAGGGTCCAGACCCGTCTCGACCCTTCGAGTTTCCTCGTCGAAGTCTTGACAGAATTCTGCAGCAAAAGTTAGTCAATCGACCGAGCAATATACGATCGCAAGCATCAACACAGTCGGATTAAAAGAAATACCTTCCAGTGTGAGATAAAGCTTCTTGGCAGGAGTCTTCAGATAAGCTTCCGTGTCATTCCTCTTACGGACCGCAGACTCCAGCTTTTCATTCAGGGCGACCTTGTCCTTCTTCATACTGGTCACTTCGCGGTTAGCTTCATTAAGACAAGATTTCAGTTTGGTCACCTCTTCTTCCAGGGTTCCGATTGAAGCAAGCTTCTGGTCCGCGAGAGCAGTTTTATCTTGAGCTACTTTTTGCGCGGCGGCGAGGTCCGAGTCCTTCTTCTCCAAAGCCAACTTCATTTTCTCTGCAAAAGAAGCAATCAAATCAAAGAAGAGATCAAAGAAACGTATTGAAAGTCAGTAGACAGTCAGTTACCTTCCATACCAGCGGCTTCGTCTTGAGCTTTCTTTAGATTCTGCTGGGCTAATTCCAAGTCGAGGTTGAGTTGCCTCTGCTTCTCCTCAAGCTCAGCAAACTTAGAAATAAGAGTGCAAGACTTCTGCAGAAGGCAAAAGATGAATCAGTCGATAAGATCAAAGGTTGTTTACTTCCGAGTGAATAAAACCTAAAGAAGTTCGCTTAGACCCCAGCCGACTGCACACAATCGACTACGGTCTCAGGGGATACACCCAGCGGGTGCACATGGCGTGCCCCCGCTGACTAAGACTCAACTAAAAAAAAACTACTCAGACCCCAGCCGACTGCCAGCAGTCGACCGCGGTCTCGGGGACTACACCCAGTGGGTGCACTTGGCGTGCCCCCACCGGTTCTGATCCCACTCGCACAGACTGAGTGGAAGAACGAAACTACTCGACCGGTCTGCCTGAGTCGAGTGTAAGGAGTAAAAAAGAAAGGAAACAAGAACTCAGACCCCAGTTGACTGCCAGCAGTCGATCGCGGTCTCGGGGACTACAGCCAGTGGATGCACTTAGCGTGCCCCCACCGGTTCTGTTTCCACTCGCCCAGACCGAGTAGAAGAGCGAAACTACCAAAATCAACAAAACACCCAGTGGGTGCTCTAATTCGACGCAAACAACAGGAGATTGTGTAGAAGAAGATTTTTCGAGTAACATTTCCTCATAGAGCAAAAACAGTCAGAAAGTTTACTCACCTGGACATTGGCCCGAAGAGCAGCGCTGGCGTCGTAGGCATCCTGGTTGTTCTCATGCACTGTCTTCATCCGCTCCATCATCATGTCAGCTTGTCGGATGGCTTCCGTAGCCGCTTCCGACTGGTTGTCCGGGACGGGGTAGCTGGTGAAAAAGTGGGCAGACGGCCCAGGTGCGGCAGCTTGGAGCTCCGTGGCGTGGAGTTGGACAGCTGAAGGAATCACAGGTGCAATCGATGGTGCGGGAGTCCCACTCGACAAAGGTGCGGCAAAGGTCACAGAAGCCCTGCCCACGTCTTCAGGTTGACGGACGGGAGGTCTCGTAGTGGGTTCTTGCCGAGACATCCGACCAGCGGTTACCTTCTTGCTTTTCCTGGGCTTAAGAGCCACATCTTCATCGTCATCTGGAAGATCGATGACGTTGGGTGGAGCTGCAAGGCAGATCATTCGACCCCAAGTGAGCCACTCGAACGCAGTCGACCAAAGAATCAAGAACAAAATCGCAAGAGTTTATACCTGGGTTGGAGGTTACCGCATCTTCCATTTCCTCGTCCCGGTATTGGAGAGAAGAGGTTCCTGACGTAGCAGCACTGCAAAGACTCGCATTCAATCGGTTACATCCGGTTAATTGAGTCGACGAGAAGGACAAGTCAGATGGTTACCCGGAGATAGTAGGAACGGTCACTTTGATCCCGGGCAAAGCTTTTGGCGGCTTGGAGGAGGTAGCTTTCGGCGCTGGAGGCGGCGCAACTTTGGACTGCTTTGGAGCCTTTTCAGTCGGCGTCGAGGAAGACGTCCTAGTACGCTTCAAAGACTGACCAGTCGGCGCGGCCACCAAGTCCGGAGCGCTCGCCAGGTCATGAGCATGTTTGAATCTCCTCTCCCTGCGAGGAGGTGAGTCGACTTCTTCATCATCAGTCGATTCGTCGCTCTCCTCGTCTTCCTCGGCCTCCGAATGCTCCTCGCCGCTCTCGCCACCGCTCCTTTCCTCCTCGGCCTCTTGGTCCTGCACTCCATTGGGCATTGAGTACATGTCGATGAGGGCCTGAAAGGACAACGATCAAAGGAAATTCAATCGACCATAAACAAGATATCACTCGGTGAATCAAAAAGATACCTGATAAGACAGAATTATACCTGCTCCGGCTGGTGTGAGTTGTCGAATGGAATCACCCTCCTAGACCCCCGAGGTTTGTCTTTGTTGCTGGTGATACCCATCAACCAATTCTCCAAGGTATCCTTGCTGACGTCCTCTGGATGGATCCGAGTGGAATCCTCGAGCCCAGAGTACATCCACATCGGATGATCGCGCACCTGAAGAGGTTGGATGCGTCGACCGAGAAAGACCTCCAGCAGGTTCATCCCGGTCACCCCGTCACGGACAAGCTGGATGACCCGCTCGACCAGCACCTTGACCTGCGCCTTCTCTTCTGGAACTACCTTCAGGGGGCGGGCTTCTCCACTCGAGCCAAGGAAAAGGGAGGAAGTCCAGTCGACTGACCCGGGGTCGGCTGGTCGTTGCAGTAGAACCAAGTCGACTGCCAGCCCCAAACCGAGTCGGGAAGAATCATGGCTAGGAAAGTACTCTTGCTCCTCATCTGGATCCCCAGACCCCCGCACATCTGGATCACTTGTGTCTTCTCGTCGCTCGACATAGCCTTTTTGACCGACTGGGAGCGACAGGTGAAGATGTGTTTGAAAAGGCCCCAGTGCGGTCGACAGCCCAAGAAGTTTTCACACATCGACACGAAGGCGGCCAGATAGACTATGGTGTTTGGGGTGAAATGGTGGAGTTGAGCCCCAAAGAAGTTCAAAAAAACCGGAAGAAAGGATGGGGAGGCAGCGAGAATCCGCGATCTACGTGGGTAGCGAGGAGGACGCACTCACCCTCCCTTGGCTGCAGCTCGGTTTCGTTCCCCGGGAGCCGTGCCGACTTGTGGGGGATTAGTCCCCCCTCCACCAGGTCGTCGAGGTCGTCCTGGGTGATTGTCGAGCGGATCCAGTCACCCTGGATCCAGCCCGCCGGCAGGCCAGATCTCGACGAGGATCCGCCCCGGCTGGTCCGCTTGCCCTTCGCCTTTGATGTCACCTTCTTCGCGCGTTCCAGCGCCGCCGTCCTCTCCTTCCCCATGGCAGCGGGTCAAGCTCGATCAAAGGTCTGGAGATGAGGGCGGAAGCCAGCGTGACGGAGAGATTGGGAGAAGAAGAAGAGAGAATGAGAGCGCACGGGGCAGAGGCCTGGTCCGAGGTCTTTTATAAGGTTGTCACCCGAGTGACTGACTGGTGGACCCAGGCGATCTAAACAAATCCTGCAACAGTCGCGTGCGCAGTACGTGGCGAAAAAGGTGGCGCGGGGATCGAGGAGACTTGCCTAATCCGCCCCGATAACCTCGATTCCGTCCGTCTAGCGCACTTCCCAAAATTCGAATCCCGCGAGATCCGTGGAGAGCAGAACAACCTGTCAGACTGAAGACAAACATCCTTCACATCATCATTCGGAATTCCACCGTGAAAATTCACTCGACAAAAACCAAGAATGGACCAAGGTGACTAAGAAAGGAGTCGACGTCGTCACCTCAACTCATTGTTCCAGAACAGGATATACTCGTAGCACAAAGAATGGGTCGGAAGTGTTCCCAAATCCTTCCCCACTCAAACCCTGATCCATTCGGGGGCTAATAACGAAGCTATGTACCTAAGGTAGGGTCATGGATCTGTCCGACATACCCTCCCCAAAGACATCTCTACAAAGAATCAGAAGCAGTCGAAGAGAAACCATCATCGACTCGACCATGAAGATGTGCTCACTCGACCACCTTGAAGACACTCGACCACCAGAAGATGAGAAACCCTCCACTCTGCAACGGTCAGGACTTAAACCATAGCTTTATGGGCATTTATAACACTTTATTGTAGACGTTACCAGTAACGCCCCACCTTTATGAACATTGAACCCTGTGTAACGGAGGGGAGCTGGGGTCCTAGCGCACTCTATATAAGCCAGCCCCCTCCTCTGGGACAAGGGTTCGCACTTTCTGTAATTCACACACATATATCCAGTCGACCGCCTCTGGGCTCCGAGACGTAGGGCTGTTACTTCCTCCGAGAAGGGCCTGAACTCGTAAACTCGTGTGTACAGCTCCTCCATCGCTAGGATCTTGCCTCTACATTCCTACCCCCCTATTCTACTATCAGTCTTAGAACCACGACATGCACCAAAGTTTCTACCAGAGAAAATAGGACGAAAACGTGCATCAACCCCTATACACAGATTACCCCAATGTCACCATGGGAATCCGCAAGTTCATTGACAAAACATATATCAAGTGAATCAATAGAACACCCCATTGTCACCACTGGTATCCACATGTAAGACATACATCAAGTGTTCTCAAATCCAAAACATGCAATCCGATAAAAGTGAAACCTCAAAGGTATAAACACAATTCATCACAACAAGATAGAGAGGTGGAAACACCATACAAAGCTCGCGGTACACCAAGATCGTGCCAAATCAAGAACACGAGAGAGAGAGAGAGAGAGAGAGAGAGATCAAACGCATAGCTACTAGTACATATCCTCAGCCCTGAGGGTGAACTAGTCCCTCCTCATCATGGAGACCGCCGGGATGATGAAGATGGCCTCCGGTGATGATTTCCCCCTCCGGCAGGGTGCTGGAACAGGGCTCCAGATGGGATCTCTTTGGTACAGAGGCTTGCGGCGGCGGAGTTGAAGTTCTAGGATTATTTCTAGGGATTTCCTTATTTATAAGAATTTTCAAAGTTGGAATCACACAAAAAGGAATGAAGATGGGCCCACAAGCCACCAGGCCATGACCACCCCCCTGGGCACGCCCTGGTGGCTTATGGGGGCCTCGTGGGTCTTCTGGTACTCCCACGAAGGTCAGGGGTCTCTTTTGTTCCAAAAAAATGGCCAAAAAGTTTCACTGCATTTGGACTTCATTTGATATGGATTTTCTGGAAAACCAAAAATGAACAGAAAACAACAAGTGACACTGGGCACTAGGCCAATATGTTAGTCCATGAAAATCATATAAAAGTGCACCAAAACCATATAAAATTATTGTAAACATGGCATGAATGCTTCATAAATTATAGATACATTGGAGACATATCATGCGCTAGTATGAGCTGATAGATTGCGGCTGGGTTGCGCTAGTACGTGTTGCTACATTGCGGCTGGGCAGGCCTAGATGAACAGTAATATCGGTTAAAAGATAATATTGTACATGAAATTATCTTGGGTAAATAAAATACTAGACAAATTCCTAAAAATACTATAAACATACAATAAAATAATATTACTAATATAGAGTAGAGTACATGAATACTGGTTCCAACCGTAATGCAAAATTTGGAACCTTCCCATGCAATAGGCCACACAACGAGCATTATAATACTCATCTAAAATCATTTGGAGTTTCTAAAATTTCCAAAATAAATAAGGTGAATTGCAATAATATTATGGACATTATGAACTTTTTATTTAAGGGGATAAGTCATGTTATCTCCACTCCGATAATATGCCTTGAGTTGCATAATATTCAGAAAAAACTAAAATAGTGCATAGAAAATACGAGATGCATATGAAATTATGAATAATCTATTAACATCAAACTAGGAAAATTGGGATGTTACACCTAATGGGCCTCAAAGGCCCATGCGCTTGTCCCCATTGGCCTTGCCTATGGGTCTGGCCAAAGACGCCGTATAATTCCCACGGGGCTCAAGAAACTTCCAGGATCCTTCCTATACAATTACTATTTCTCCTCCATAATTGTTCAGTCTTCTTGGTTTAATTCGGTTTTCTCGGAAACACTTCTAGTTCTGTGTCGAAACAATTTTCATTGTGTGTGAAACTTCTCCGGTGACTCTCTCAAGCTCCTAGCCGTCTAGTACTCAATAGATCGATGGCCCTTAATCATGTGACTGATACGTCTCCAACATATCTATAATTTTTGATTATTTCATGCTATTATATTATCAATCTTGGATGCTTAATTATGCTATTTTATATCATTTTTTGGACTAATCTATTTACTCAGTGCCCACTGCCGGTTCATGTTTTTTGCTTCTTTTTTAGCTTTTCAGAAAATCAGTACCAAACCAAGTCCAAACACGATGAAATTTACGGTGATTTTATTGAACCAGAAGGGATCCTGGAAGGTTCGGGAGGAGGCCAGAAGACTTATGGGAGAGCCACGAGCTCAAAGGGCGCGCCCTGGGTGCCGGGGTGGGGCGCGCCCCTGAGCTCGTGACTCCCACGCAACTCCCTTAAACCTAATTCCACCTCTATAGATTCCCAACTATTCCCAAACCAACAGGGAGCCACCCGAAACACTTTTTCCGACGCCGCAAGCTTCTGTTCTACCGCGATCCCATCTGGAGGCCTTTTCCGGTACTCTGTCATAGGGGGGGTCGATCACGGAGGGCTTCCACATCATCCTTGCTACCTTCTAATGATGCGTGAGTAGTTCACCATGGACCTATAGGTCCATGGGTAGTAGCTAGAAGGCTTCTTCTCTCTCTTTGATCTTCAATACAATGTTCTCCTCGATCTTCTTGGAGTTCTCTCCGATGTAATTGCTACTTGTAAACTACGTTGCGGTTTCCCTGAAGAGGAGTGAAGAAGTGCAGTAGAGATAAGTATTTCCCTCTGTGAGAACTAAGGTTATCAAAAATAGGAGAACCACGCAAATTCCTGTCTTCAGTACCTACACACACAAAAGCAAATACTTGCACCTAACGTTGGCAAGAGGGTTGTCAATCACCTTAAACTCATTACTTGCAAGGATTAATCCTGATAGTGATAGATAGATAGAAAGGAAAGTAAAACAAAAGTAAATAAGTTGCAGCAAAGTATTTTTGGTTTTAGCGATATGATAGTAGTAGACCCAGGGGCCATAGTTTTTACTAGAGGCTTCTCTTTTGAACACATAACATATGGTGGGTAAACAAATTACTGTTGGGCAATTGATAGAAAAATGCATAGTTATGACGTATTCATGGCAATGATCATGTATATAGGCATCACGATCGTGACAAGTAGACCGACTCCTGCCTGCATCTACTACTATTACTCCACCAATCGACCGCTATCCAGCATGCATCTATGGTATTAAGTTCATAATAAACAGAGTAACGCCTTAAGCAAGATAACATGATGCACACAAAATAAACCCAAGCAATATGATTAAACCCTGTTGTTTTACCCTTAATGGCAACAACACTATACATGCCTCGCTACCCCTTCTGTCATGAGGACACTGCAATATTGACCCCATTACAAAGCACCTCTCCCGCTGAAGATAAATCAATCTAGTTGGCCAAACCAAACAGAAAGATCGGAGAGAAATACAAAGCTATAACAATCATGCATAATAAAGTTCAGAAAAGATTCAACTACTTTCAATGAATAATCTAACCATAAACCCACAATTCATCGGATCCTAACAAACACACTGCAAAAGAAGATTACTGATACTCTCATGGTCAAAGACGAGGTAGAGGATGGTCTGGCCCTTGCTTCAGATCGAGCGGGAGCATGAAGTGTAGGCCCTTTGACAGCATCCGCAGCAGCGACACCTCCCTTAGAACTGTGGGGGCTGATACGTCTCCAACGTATCTACCTTTCCAAACACTTTTGCCCTTGTTTTGGACTTTAACTTGCATGATTTGAATGGAACTAACCCGGACTGATGCTGTTTTCAGCAGAATTACCATGGTGTTATTTATGTGCAGGAGCAAACGTTCTCGGAATGACCTGAAACTTCACAGAGCCACTTTTCAAAAAATAAGAAAAATACCTGCAAAAGATGAAGGCCAGGGGGCCCACCACCTCTCCCCGAGGGTGGGGGCGCGCCTGCCCCCCTAGGGCGCGCCCCCTACCTCGTGGGCCCCCCTGTTGACTCTCTGACTCCAACTCCATATATTGAGTTTCAGGGAGAAAAAATCAGAGAGAAGAAATCATCGCGTTTTCCGATACGGAGCTGCCGCCAAGCCCTAAAACCTCTTGGGAGGGCTGATCTAGAGTCCGTTCGGGGCTCCGGAGAGGGGAATCCATCGCCATCGTCATCATCAACCATCCTCCATCACCAATTTCATGATGCTCACCGTCGTGCGTGAGTAATTCCATCGTAGGCTTGCTGGACGGTGATGGGTTGGATGGGATCTATCATGTAATCGAGTTAGTTTTGTTAGGGTTTGATCCCTAGTATCCACTATGTTCTGAGATTGATGTTGCTATGACTTTGCTATGCTTAATGCTTGTCACTAGGGCCCGAGTGCCATGATTTCAGATCTGAACCAATTATGTTTTCATCAATATATGAGTGTTCTTGATCCTATCTTGCAAGTCTATAGTCACCTATTATGTGTTATGATCCGTTAACCCCGAAGTGACAATAATCGGGATACTTACCGGTGATGATCGTAGTTTGAGGAGTTCATGTATTCACTATGTGTTAATGCTTTGTTCCGGTTCTCTATTAAAAGGAGGCCTTAATATCCCTTAGTTTTCGTAAGGACCCCGCTGCAATGGTAGGGTAGGACAAAATATGTCATGCAAGTTCTTTTCCATAAGCACGTATGACTATATTCGGAATACATGCCTACATTATATCAATGAATTGGAGCTAGTTCTGTGTCACCCTAGGTTATGACCGTTACATGATGAACCGCATCCGGCATAATTCTCCATCACCGATCCATTGCCTATGAGCTTTCCATATATTGTTCTTCGTTTATTTACTTTTCCGTTGCTATTGTTATCATCACTACAAAATACCAAAAACATTACTTTTACTACTGTTACCTTTTGCTACCGTCACCACTACTATCATATTACTTTGCTACTAAATACTTTGCTGCAGATATTAAGTTTCCAGGTGTGGTTGAATTGACAGCTTAGCTGCTAATACTTGAGAGTATTCTTTGGCTCCCCTTGTGTCGAATCAATAAATTTGGGTTGAATACTCTACCCTCGAAAACTGTTGCGATCCCCTATACTTGTGGGTTATCAAGACTATTTTCTGGCACCGTTGCCGGGGAGCATAACTCTATTCTTTGAGTCACTTGGGATATATATCTCCTTATCATTATGAAGAACTTGAGAGATCCAAAAACTAAGATCTATCCCTCAACTACGAGGGGAGGTAAGGAACTGCCATCTAGCTCTGCACTTGATTCACCTTCTGTTATGAGTAAGTTTGTGACACCTACACCTGCTTCCGCTATTCGTTCTGATATGTCGCATGTTATTGATGATGCCACTTCTGCTATGCATGATACTTATGATGAAACTACCTGTATGCCTGATACTACTATGCCACTTAGTGATTTTCTTGATGAACAACTTGCTAGGGCTAGAGAAATTGAAAATATTGAATCTCATGATACTAATGAAAGTGATGATGAAGAATCACTTGTTATTTCTAAGGGTTGTGTTTTTGATCGAGAAGCTTCTTTAGCTATTTTAGCTTGCAAAAATAGAAATGAACTCAAAAGGTTATTAGCTAAATGGAGTAAGCAATCTCTAAATGCTAGAATGAAACCTGGCCCTGCTTTTGCTACTTCACCTATCTTTGTTACTGATAAGGATTACGAATTCTCTGTTGATCCTGATATAATTACTTTGGTTGAATCTGATCCTTTTCATGGTTATGAATCTGAAACTGTTGTGACACACCTTACTAAATTCAATGATATAGCCACCCTGTTCACTAAAGATGAGAGAACTCGCTACTTTTATATCCTTAAAATATTTCCGTTCTCATTAAAGGGTGATGCTAAGATATGGTTTAATTCTCTTGATCCTGGTTGTGTGCGTAGTCCTCAGGATATGATTTATTACTTCTCTGATGAATATTTCCCTGCTCATAAGAAACAAGCTTCTCTGATAATTTTGTGCAAATTGAAGAAGAGAGTCTCCCACAAGCTTGGGGGAGGCTTCTCCAATTACTTAATGATTTGCCTGATCATCCTCTTAAGAAAAATGAAATACTTGATATCTTTTATAATGGACTAACCGATGCTTCCAGAGATTACCTGGATAGTTGTGATGGTTCTGTTTTCGGGGAAAGAACACCGGATGAAGCTAAAATTCTATTGAATAATATGTTGACAAGTGAAAATAATTGGACACCTCCGGAGCCAATTCCTGAGCCTCTTCCTAAACCAACTCCGAAAAAGAGGGGTATTCTATTTCTCAGTCTTGAAGATATGCAAGAGGCAAAGAAATCTATGAAAGAAAAAGGTATTAAAGCTGAAGATGTTAAGAATTTACCTCCTATTGAAGAAATACACGGTCTTAATTTACCGCCTGTTGAAGAAACATATAATCTTAATCCTTTACCTATTGAAGAAACTCACGGTCTTGATAACCCGACACAGGTAGTAAAGGTAAATTCTCTCTATAGATATGATAAAGCTGAAATCCCATTTACTAAATTTGCTAGCCCATTCTTAGATGAGTTTGATAAATTTATGGCTAAGCAAGAAGATTTTAATGCTTATTTTGGTAGACAATTGAAATACAATTCAAATATGCTTGAACACTTGGGTGATTATATGGCTAATGTTAAAGGTGAACTTAAACTTATTAGTAAACATGCTTCTATGGTTACCACTCAAGTAGAACAAGTACTTAAAGCTCAAAATGATTTGCTCAATGAATTAAATAGTAAAGATAATGATAATGCTATTAGAGTGGCTACTAGAACTGGTAGAATGACTCAGGAACCTTTGTATCCTGAAGGCCACCCTAAGAGAATTGAGCAAGATTCTCAGAGAAATAATATAGATGCACCTAGTCCTTCTAAAAGGAAGAAAAAGAAAAATGATAAGACTTTGCATGCTTCTAGTGATCCTATTGTTGAAACACCTGAGAATCCAAATGATATTTATCCTTCTGATGTTGAAATCCAATCTGGTAATGAACCTGAAACTAGTGATAATGTTAATAATAATGTTCATGATGATGCTCAACCTAGTAATGATAATGATATAGAAATTGAACCTGCTATTGATCTTGATAACCCGCAATCAAAGAATCAACGTTATGATAAGAAAGATTTTGTTGCTAGGAAACATGGTAAAGAAAGAGAGCCTTGGGTTCAGAAACCCATGCCTTTTCCTCCCAAACCATCCAAGAAAAAGGATGATGAGGATTTTGAGTGCTTTGCTGAAATGATTAGACCTATCTTTTTGCGTATGCGATTAACTTATATGCTCAAAACCAATCCTTATGCTAAGTACATGAAAGATATTATTACAAATAAAAGAAAGATACCGGAAGCTGAAATTTCCACCATGCTTGCTAATTATACTTTTAAGGGTGGAATACCAAAGAAACTTGGAGATCCAGGAGTACCCACTATACCATGCTCCATTACAAGAAACTATGTTAAAACTGCTTTATGTGATCTTGGAGCCGGTGTTAGTGTTATGCCTCTCTCTTTATATCGTAGACTTGACTTGAATAAGTTGACACCTACTGAAATATCTTTGCAAATGGCTGATAAATCAATTGCTATACCTCTCGGTATTTGTGAGGATGTGCATGTTGTAGTTGCAAAAGTTACTATTTTAACGAACTTTGTTATTCTTGATATTCCCGAGGATGATAGTATGTCTATTATTCTTGGAAGACCCTTTTTGAATACTGCAGGGGCTGTTATTGATTGCACTAAAGGCAATGTCACTTTTCATGTTAATGGTAATGAGCATACGGTACACTTTCCGAGGAAACAACCTCACGTTCACAGTATTAATTCTATTGGAAAAATTCCATCGATTTATATTTGGAGGTTTTGAATTTCCTCTTCCTACTGTCAAGAAGAAATATGATATTCTTATTATTGGGGATGTGCATATCCCCGTTGAGGTAACATAGTGTTATTCGAAATTTCTCCGGTTCCATGTTATTCGGAATGAGTTCGTTAACAAGACTTGATCAACCTTGTTGGTGGATTCCTTTTGATGATCATGAGATGGATGAAACTAGAAGGCACAACCTTTTGTACCCACTTTTACTTTCTGTTGTTTATAATAAATAAAATGAAAATAAATATTTTTCTGTCTGTTATCTGATTATCCGTGCAATATAAAAATACCTCAAAAATAAAAGTTCTCCAAATGCCCTGAAATTTAAATAAGATTTTTTCCAGAATATCTGAGAATATTTTGCACTAAGAACACAGCAGGGGGGCAACCACCTGCCCACGAGGGTGGAGGGCGCGCCCTACCCCCTAGGCGCGCCCCCCTGCCTCGTGGGCACACGGTGGCCCTCCTCCACTTATTTCTGCACCCACACACTTCATCTTCCTCCCACAAACACGAATATCCAGCTGAAGCACGAGTTCTAGCTCACTTTGCTGCCATTTTCGATCTCCTTGCTCAAAGCACCTCTCACAAAACTGCTTGGGGAGATTGTACCTTGGTATGTGACTCCTCCATTGGTCCAATTAGTTTTTGTTCTAGTGCTTTATTCATTGCAAATTTTTGCTGCTTAGGTGACCCTGTTCTTGAGCTTGCATGTCAAATTTATATGGTCAAGAGTAGTTTTGATGCATGATATAGGCCCTAGGCACTTGTAGGTGTAGTTGCTATCAATATTATTGAGTTTGGTTTACTTTTATTTTGAAGTTACTAAAATTTTCAGAATTTTTCAGAGGAAGAAATATGCCTAGGAAAATGTTCCAAGGTGGTTCTTCAAGGAAGCAAGGACCCAGGCTTGCAATGCGTGATGCTGATGACGAGCCACCAAGAGACGCTCCAGTGTGTCCTTGTGAATGGCCCTCTGAGAACTTTATGGATCGAGCGGGAATTAAGGAAGAATTCAACGCATATTTGCGTAACGTTGATCTTGTGAGCTTCGAGGAAGAGAAGTGCAGCCAGTATCACAACCTCACCAGTACCTTTGTGAGGAGGTTTGAATTTTCAACTTCACGTAATTCTCCAACTGTCCTGTTTGATCTTTATGATAAATCTTACACTATGGACTTAGAGGATTTTACCACTGCTTGCAAACTTCCACAATGAGGTAGTATCAGGGATCCTCGCGAATCTGAATTTAGAGATTTTCTTGCTAGCATAACTGTGGGGGAATCTAGATATATTACACAAGCTACCATAGGGAGCATTCACTTTCCTGCTGTACATTCTTTTGCTCTCTTCATAGGTAGATGCATTAATGGTAAAGATGAGGCATGTCACATGTGTGTCCCCGATTTTAGTATTCTTAGGAGTGATGTGTTAGGAGACAAATCATATAATTTGGAAGCCATTGTTGCACGTAGGTTGCATCTTAATAGACTTAATGGAGATTTCTTTGGTGGAATTTATGCAACCCGCATAGCTAATTTTCTTGGTATAGCCATACGCGAAGATGATATTGAATTACCTCCTGCTTATCTAGATTTTAATGCTATGGTTCACCACCAGTTTGTCGAGAGGAACGAATCACCTCTCCAGTATCGACTAATCTTTGACAGACGCCGCGCTGTCCGTATTACTCTCCCTACTCCTGCCTTCTTTGATTATCAGGCAAGAGGAGGATATACTATTACCAGAGAGGAGGCAGATGAGTACGAGAGGAGAGAGGAGGGCGCTCATCACCACGCTGCAGCTCAGCAGGCGATAGCTACTGCATCGCAGTACGACCCCAGCTACTATTATGGATATCCGCCAGGACAGCCGTGGCCATAGACCAACTTAGGCCAAAAGCCTAAGCTTGGGGGAGTATGTATTTCCCACCGACATTACATTTATGTTCACACACTCATTGCTAGATGTCGGTGCTCATACTTTTTCATTGTATCATACATGCTAGTTTATTTTCTTTTTTATGCTTTCTTCTTGTGTGTTTAATAAACCTTAAGAAAAGAATTAGTGGTAACTTTTAGTTAGTTTAATTTCCATGCTTGTACTAGTAATTAAAAAGAAAACCCCAAAAGATTTCATGTTCTTCTTTTGCTTGTTGGGAGCTTTCCCGTGTAAATAGTTTTATTTCTTTTCTTTTCTTCGGGGGTCGATAGGAGAAGACCATAACTAAATTGTTGAAGTGGCTCTTATATGCATTATTGTTTATATGACAAAAGAGCCCATATTGCCTTGTCTTCTCCTGTTTATTGAATGCTTGCATATTCTAGCTTAGTCCAATGCACGTGCACTATTATTATTATTCACATCATTCGATCGTGCAAGTGAAAGGCAATAATGATGATTATATGATGAACTTATTGAGATGAGAAAAGCTGGTATGAACTCGACCTCTTTTGTTTTTGTAAATATGATTAGTTCATCATTCCTGATTCAGCCTATTATGAATAAACATGTTTGCAATGACAACTAGAGATTATAGTTTCTTATGCCATGCTTGATTAGCTATGAGTTATAATGGTTTACCTTGCGTGCCAACATGCTATTAAAATGGTTATGATGTGGTATGATAGGGTGGTATCCTCCTCTGAATGATTTAAGTGACTTGACTTGGCACATGTTCACGCATGTAGTTGAAACAAAATCAACATAGCCTTCACGATATTTATGTTCATGGTGGATTATATCCTACTCATGCTTGTATTCGGTGTTGATTAATTTTAATGCATGTTCATGACTGTTGTCGCTCTCTAGCTGGTCGCTTCCCAGTCTTTTGCTAGCCTTCACTTGTACTAAGCGGGAATACTGCTTGTGCATCCAAACTCCTTAAACCCCAAAGTTATTCCACATGAGTCCACTATACCTACCTATATACGGTATCTACCTGCCATTCCAAGTAAATTTGTATGTGCCCAACTCTAAACCTTCAAATAAATATCCTGTTTTGTATGCTCGAATAGCTCATGTATCAACTAGGGCTGTCTGTATCTTCCATGTTAGGCGGGTTATTCTCAAGAGGAGTGGACTCCGCTCCTCACTCACGAGATAAATGGCAGGTCACCGGGATGCCCAGTCCCATGATTTATGCAAACTAAATTAAAATAATTGCAAACAAAACTCCCCCTGGGACTCTTGTTAGTTGGAGGCACTCGTTGTTTCGAGCAAGCCATGGATTGATACTTGTTGGTGGAAGGGGGAGTATAAACTTTACCATTCTGTTTGGGAACCGCCTATAATGTGTGTAGCATGGAAGATATCGCCATCTCTTGGTTGTTATGTTGACAATGAAAGTATACCGCTCAAAATATTATTCAACTCTATTTCAAAACCGAGCTCTGGCACCTCTACAAATCCCTGCTTCCCTCTGCTAAGGGTCTATCTATTTACTTTTATGCCGAATCATCATCCTCTTATTAAAAAGTACCAGTTGGAGAGCACAGCTGTCATTTGCATTCATTACTGTTAGTTTACATTGAGTATGACTTGACTGGATCTCTTTTACCATGAATTACAATGTCTAGTCAGTCCTTGGTCTTTAAAGGTGCTCTGCATTTATGTTTTGCGGTCTGAGAAAGGGCTAGCGAGATACCATCTTGTTATATCATATTATGATTGTTTTGAGAAAGTGTTGTCATCCGAGATTTATTATTATTGCTCGCTAGTTGATTATGCTATTGGTATGAGTAAACTTGAGACCTGTGCGTTATTGTGAATGTGGTTAGTTATAATCGTTGCTAAAAACTTGAATGTTGGCTTTACATATTTACAACAACAAGAGCAAACAGAGTTTGTAAAAGTTTTTCGTTATCACTTTCAGTTTATCAACTTAATTGCTTGAGGACAAGCAAATGTTTAAGCTTGGGGGAGTTGATACGTCTCCAACGTATCTACTTTTCCAAACACTTTTGCCCTTGTTTTGGACTCTTACTTGCATGATTTGAATGGAACTAACCCGGACTGACGCTGTTTTCAGCAGAATTATCATGGTGTTATTTATGTGCAGGAGCAAACGTTCTCGGAGACCTGAAACTTCATGGAGCCACTTTTCAAAAAATAAGAAAAATACCTGCAAAAGATGAAGGCCAGGGGCCCCACCACCTCTCCACGAGGGTCGGAGGCGCGCCTGCCCCCCTAGGGCGCGCCCCCTACCTCGTGGGCCCCCTGTTGACTCCCCGACTCCAACTCCAACTCCATATATTGAGTTTCAGGGAGAAAAAATCAGAGAGAAGAAATCATCGCGTTTTCTGATACGGAGCCGCCGCCAAGCCCTAAAACCTCTCGGGCGGGCTGATCTGGAGTCCGTTCGGGGCTCCGGAGAGGGGAATCCATCGCCATCGTCATCATCAACCATCCTCCATCACCAATTTCATGATGCTCACCACCGTGCGTGAGTAATTCTATCGTAGGCTTGCTGGACGGTGATGGGTTGGGTCGGATCTATCATGTAATCGAGTTAGTTTTGTTAGGGTTTGATCCCTAGTATCCACTATGTTCTGAGATTGATGTTGCTATGACTTTGCTATGCTTAATGCTTGTCACTAGGGCCCGAGTGTCATGATTTCAGATCTGAACCTATTATGTTTTCATCAATATATGAGTGTTCTTGATCCTATCTTGCAAGTCTATAGTCACCTATTATGTGTTATGATCCATTAACCCCAAAGTGACAATAATCGAGATACTTATCGATGATGACCGTAGTTTGAGGAGTTCATGTATTCACCATGTGTTAATGCTTTGTTCCGGTTCTCTATTAAAAGGAGGCCTTAATATCCGTTAGTTTCCATAAGGACCCCACTGCCACGGGAGGGTAGGACAAAAGATGTCATGCAAGTTCTTTTCCATAAGCACGTATGACTATATTCGGAATACATGCCTACATTATATCAATGAACTGGAGCTAGTTCTGTGTCACCCTAGGTTATGACTGTTACATGATGAACCACATCCGGCATAATTCTTCATCACCAATCCATTCCCTACGAGCTTTCCATATATTGTTCTTCGCTTATTTACTTTTCCGTTGCTATTGCTATCATCACTATAAAATACCAAAAACATTACTTTTACTATGGTTACCTTTTGCTACCGTTACCACTACTATCATATTACTTTGCTGCAGATATTAAGTTTCCAGGTGTGGTTGAATTGACAACTCAGCTGCTAATACTTGAGAGTATTCTTTGGCTCCCATTGTGTCGAAT
Organism: Triticum urartu; assembly: GCF_003073215.2. Lineage (NCBI taxonomy): Eukaryota > Viridiplantae > Streptophyta > Magnoliopsida > Poales > Poaceae > Triticum > Triticum urartu. The sequence goes on along the minus strand of NC_053025.1, from coordinate 437,250,446 downwards.
CAATAAATTTGGGTTGAATACTCTACCCTCGAAAACTGTTGCGATCCCCTATACTTGTGGGTTATCAGGGGCACGTTGTCATCATCCTCCGGTGAAATATCATGAACGCTAAAGCAAGTATCCAACCTGGACAACCATGAACATTGTTTCTCTTCTCTAGTCCAAGTTGCATGCTTCCTGCTTCCATGTCAAGCCAAAGGAACAACATCCAAATAATTCTACCTTGATACTCCCAACACAAGTGGCAAGCCCAGTATTCCATTGCGTTATGTGCTAGCTTTTCAAGAGATTTTGTTGGCACTCGTGTAGAAAGTAGAAACATTACAGGTTACTTTAAATGCCTTGTAGCAATATAGCATAATTTCTATTACTGCTATGTTACTACTTCATAGTCGGTAAAAGAAATATGATAGGACTTGATGCCTTGAACCCTGGTTTGATTATTTATATACCACCTCATGGGTAAGGAATTGAATGGTATATTGCTTGATTAGGATGAATACAACAGAGTAATGCTACAAAATTCATTACCACGCGTGATGTCAACATATTCAGAGACAACTCGTATGCAACAGAGACAACCCTAAATGGCATACTACTATGCAGTTTTATCATTGTTCTACCAGAAGACAACTCATCTACTATTGGCAATTTGACACCAGCCAAACAGGCAAGGATTCTATGCAGAAACCAGTAGTGGCACGGTGAGAGGATGGTTCAGTCAGGTCACCAAAAAATGAACAATGCTCATAAAATGTACTGACGGTTCTAGTCTTCTCTGAAGACTGCTCCATATGACTATTTTTTCTCTACAAATAGACATATTTGAGAGAAATCGGTGTGACTTATCTGAAACAAAACAACATAAGAATAGATACAACAGCCACCTTGCTCGTCATGACCCCCTCCGAAACAGCCCTTCTATCCTGAAATCCTCAACACAAATGAAAATCACAGACAATGACGAGATTATCTCGCAAAATATGCACCTAGTCGAACATGATGCACTTGAAAAGATCCAGCACACACATGCTGCTTGTCCTCTATTGGCAGTCTCGCATCTGTGCGGTTGGGAACCGGCAGAAAACCTCCGCCCCTAAAACGCCTAGGCTTACTCATATCGAGCATACCGTTGGTAGCCTCCATGGTTAGCACGAAAGAATGGGACGGACCTTGGCAGTTGAGAACTGGAGGCACCACAAAAGGGTTGATACCCCAACTCGGACATGCTAGCAAGCACCGTTGTCGTCTCCGCCTCCGATGGCATGCACAGCCAGATCTAAAAAGAGAAATACCTCGAAGCCAAATCTGATTTATTAATCTGATTTATTAAGCTATGAAAGGGGAGCAATCGTTGCCGAACTCAGGTATGGCGGTCGCCGGGCAAGAAGGGACGGGCCGCCGACGAGGAATCTGGAAGGTGTTCTCGAACACTCGATGTCTTTCCTGAGAGAAGGAGAAATGAGAACATAGGGGTCGGAGGTCTTCTCCATCTCAGCCTTACGTTCTAGATTGGATGTTACAAATGGCATGAAGGCAAGCGCACCATCATCACCAACTTACTCATTTATAGGAGTAGAGACATGATTCAACAAAGAGAAGCATGTGTTATTCGTACTCGTTTAGACAGCAAAATAAGTTTTTCTTTACAGAGATCTATAGTGACAAGCTTGAATTTTTGGCATACTTAATCTTGCTTGAAGAAAGACACGTCTTACAAAATGATGGTGGTAGTATAACCCAAAAGATAATGGCAATTGCCTGTGACATGAGATGAAAATAGATTTGATCCAAAATCTGAAAAGAAGCAAACACCCTTTCTGAACAAGTTAGTCCAGGAAAGAATATGTGGACAGATGAATAGAATACCCGAATTAGGGTGAACATGCGCACATGATTAGCGAGAGATGCTGACCCCCTAATTTCTGCTCCAATGATGGGACTGCTTTTGCGACTGCCAGTGCTCATATATTCCCTTCCCTCCACGCAGTAGAGTGGCATGGACGCAAAGCACAAACGTACGTACGTAGACGTACGCAGCAACTCGTATCCGCATACCACGTGGATCCTGACCCACGTACGTACGTACGTACGCAGGACGGATTAGCCTAGCCAGTGGGTTGATCCATCCTCGTTTACGAAAGTACTCCAAGTGAAAAAAAAGGATTAGTGTAGCCGGGGGAGAAGAAGGCGATGACTCGGAACGGAACGGGAAGGCGAACATGAAGATGGGCCGGGCCGGATAAAGTTGGTGCATGCGCTCCCGTGGCTGTAAAGCGGGCAGGCAGGCGACGCTGACATTTCCTCGTCACGTGACTCATTCAATGCCGATTGGGAAAGGCCGGTACAGACAGTACGGGCTAAAAGAAAAGAAAAGAAAAGAAAAGAAAAGAAAAGCGAGTATTTATTTATGGATTTATGAAAGGCGCGTGCATGCATCGCATACGATCCAACAGCAACGAACAGGGGTGGCGTGTTGCTTCTGCAGCACTCCACACATTTCGACTCATAAATTGGAATGCCGAGTCTGTCTATGGCTACGGCTACGACCACGCCGTGGTGTAGTATGCATGATGGGCAGCAGTAAAAGAAAACCAGTGCAGTGCAGCTCCTGCTGGCGCGGTGACACCAGCACAGCAGCGCATGCATGGATATGGGCCGCCGATGTGAGCAGCCGCAGCAGCGAGCGAAAAGGTGGCGAGACCTTGGCGCCTTGCAAGTAAAAACGATGTCCAATTGAGCGAACAAAGATCCAAGACGGCCAACATTCAGAGCCATGCATTGCGCCGTCTCGATGTGGATAAGATCCAAGGCAGCCAGCCAGCCAGCCAGCGACCAAAGTTGCGGCTCATTTCATTGGCATATCACGGAAAGGAAACTCCTTTTCAGTTTTCACCACATGCGTCAATGGCGGATCCATCTTTCTCTCATGGTCATGGTCTCATGGAGTACCTAGCTACTCATAACAAGGCACGGGACTTGCGTTTAATCGGAAGCGTACTCTGGAGTAGATGGAATTAAGCTGGAGTGGAGACAGTGGTTCAAATGGTGGTGGTTGTGTCATCGATCGGCTGGATCTGTTGTTGGTACTTCGAGCTTGCTTTACTGCACGTCTTATCGCTTCTTGCAAGCACGTAGTACATGCAGTATTAAGGCCACTAAATTGCGATCGCTCGACACCCGTCCCCTGTTCTCACTGTGCCGTATCTGCATCCCTATAGCCAATGCACGGATGAGCAGAGACCCCGTCCGATCTGATCCGTCCAAAGCCATCATCAGGTCAGTCTGGCAATCACGATCAAGATTAAGATCGCAGCCGCATGTTGTGTTGAAAGGGTCGCCAAATCGGGCACGCCACAGCGCAGCAGAGGGAGAGGTAGGTGTGCGCTTGATTGTTGGTTCACGGCGAAAAGAGGAGGCCTCTCGCTGGCCCGGTGGGCCCGACAGCTCAGCGGTGACATGGACCGCTACGCATGACGCGTCGTGAGGGCGTATAAATACGCGCGCCTAGGCCGTATTTAAGTCCACCTTTTCTGCGTGTCCCCGTGTGTAGTCTACACGCTCCTGCCCCTGCCCTGCCCTGCCCTGCCCGTGAAGGGACCACCGGTTTTACTCCTCCAAAAGCCTAATTTTCTGGGCTCAAATAATAATACTGTATCTCTTGTGTACTCGGCCGCGTACTGGGATACGTGGACTGTGCACACTGCACGGCAAAAGTTTCCAGATTCCGTGCATTGGCAGGGAGGAGGACGGGAGTAATAACTCGGATGGGATGTGGTTAGATACGCGTATACAGTGTGGAAGGCGGCAAGTATGCGGTACTGTACATTTATGAGTGCAGTAGGGTATTTGCCACCCTGATGAGTTGGCGTGGTACTGGGTATTTTTGCTCCGTATTTAATTTACCTCCATATATGGGTTTTTTAGGTTCCTTCATATATTTTGAGTCAAAGTTTGGCTATCTATTTAACTAATAAAATATTAAATGTATTCTAGAAAATTGTTATATAATTTGTATTCGAAAGAGGTTCTGAATGATATATTTATACTTTAGCCTACAATAAAACCCGAAAGGAGGAAGAAAAGCAAGGCAGAAAATAATGGTGCACAACATGAACTTTGTTCAATCGAAAGAGTGTGCGGCTTTAAAATCGATAATATAGCTTAAAATGAGCGAGGGAATAAAGGAATCATTCAAAGGAAAAAAGAAAAGAGGAGATAGTAAAGAAAAAATGGTTGGGTACAGAGCAAGGAGAGGAGGAGTAGTGGGGCAGCAAATACTATTCTCCCTCCACGCTTTTAAAAGCTCACCACACCACACCCTACGCGAGACCTTTTTTATTTTATTTTATTTACTGGGCCTGTGATTTGAGTGAGGAAGGGGAGATGTGTTGGATAGGCATCTTGGCCACCTAGGATGAGGCTCTCTCAAACGGAAAGCAGGAGAGTGCAGTGCAGTCAAAGCTGGCATTTCTTCTCCCTCCCTCCCTCATTTGCTTGCCCATCCCCCATTTTCTCCTTCTTCCCCACCAATTCAAACCGAGATAACATTATAAAATACCGCAACTACTACTCCACACAAGGCGTTAGATTTGGGAGAGGGGTCCGTATATATAGCCTCCTCTCTCCTCTCGCCTCCTCGCCTAGCCATTCCTCTCCATCTCTCTTCCGGTGTCCAGCCTCCCGTGTCATCGCGGATCGATCCGAGCTTCGGTTGGGCGGGTGCGCCGATTGATGCGCGTGAGGCAATGGCGGTCTCCTCGCCTTCTTCCGCTCCGGAGAAGAAGAGGAAGTGGCTCCTCAGCAACAGGAAGGTCCGTACGAGCTCGCTGCTCGCCTTGCCTGCTCACGGCTGCGATCTCAGATATCTCCGCCCCACATTCTTCTCTTTTCTTTCGTTGGGTGTTCTTCATCCGGCCAGTTCTTGCCACGCCAATGGCCAATCTGTGCAAGAACTGTTTGCTTTTTTCTCTGTACCGCACAAGTGCCAACAACATTTGGTCCTTCGACTCGACAAGCAGGGTTGTTTGGTCGTGCCGTCCAAAATCCAAATCACAGGACAGCCTCTTCGAGCTGAGCAAGAAGTACTTCCTTCTTTCGAGCATGGCGTGCCTTTTCTTCTTGTTTCTTTTCCTCTCCAAGATCGACATGCTTGATCTGAGCGCACCGTCTGCTATGCTCTGCTCCGCTCTCGGTTTTCTCTGTTGTTTTGTCCCCCAAAAAATTCATTCATTTTCGCTGTCTCGGATTGGTCCATCTTTCTCTGTTTGTGCAAGAATCCAACCTCGTCTGGCAGAAATCTCATGCTTGTTTCGGTATGTATGCGCAGGTGATCGACAGGTACCTTCGGGAGGCGCGGGCGATTCTCGCCGCGGCGCCGGAATCCGGCGGCGGGGACGCCGTGGCGGCGCTCGGCCTCATCGACGCCGCGCTGGACCTGTCGCCGCGGATGGAGGCCGCGCTCGAGCTGCGGGCGCGGGCGCTCCTCGCGCTGCGGCGGTACCGCGAGGTCGCGGAGATGCTCCGTGACTACATTCCCAGCTGCGGCAAATCCTGCTCCGGCGAGGATGCCTCCTCGTCGTCGTCCTTGTCCTCCTCCAGCTCCGGTGACCTTGGCACAATCTCCCGTGCCAAGCTCCTCTCCCCCGAGCGCCACCGCTCCGACGCGGCCGAGACTGACACTGGGACCGCTCGCTCCTTCCGCTGCTTCGATGTGTCCGAGCTCAAGCGCCGCGTCCTGGCCGGCCTCTCTAAGAACCCCAACACGGACACGCAGTGGCGGTACTTGGTCCTGGGGGAAGCTTGCTTTCACCTCGGCCTCATCGAAGATGCCATGGTTCTTCTCCAGACCGGCCGCCGCCTCGCGTCGGCGGCTTTCCGCCGCGAGAGCGTTTGTTGGTCGGAGGACAGCTTCTCATCATCGACTGTCGCCGCAGCTGTTGCCTCAGTGCCATCGGGCAACGCTTCCAAGTCCGGGTCGGCGTTCATCATACCGGCCGTGGAGTCGGAGGCCATGTCCCAGCTCCTGGCTCACGTGAAGCTCCTGCTCCGCCGCCGCACGGCCGCCATGGCGGCCCTCGACGCGGGCCTCCCAGCGGAGGCCGTCCGCCATTTCTCCAAGATACTCGAGGCACGCCGTGGCGTGCTCCCGCACACCTTCGCCGCCGCGTGCCTCGTCGGCCGCGCCGCGTCATTCCAGGCTGGCGGCCGCCCGGCAGACGCCATAGCAGATTGCAACCGTGCGCTGGCTCTCGACCCCGCGTACATCCCGGCGCTCCGCGCCCGTGCCGATCTCCTTCAGTCCGTGGGGGCGCTCTCCGATTCCCTCCGTGACCTTGACCACCTCAAACTTCTGTACGACGCGGCGCTCCGTGACGGCAAGCTGCCGGGGCCCAGGTGGCGACCGCAGGGTGGCGTGCGCTACCGCGAGATCGCGGGCGCCCACCGCAAGCTGATCGCCCGGATTCAGGGGCTACGCAGCCGCGCCGCCGTGGGCGAGGGGTGCAACATCGATTACTACGCTCTGCTGGGCGTGCGGCGCGGGTGCACGCGCTCTGAGCTGGAGCGCGCGCACTTGCTACTCTCGCTCAAGCTCAAGCCGGACCGCGCCGTGGTGTTCGGCGAGCGGCTGGAGCTGGTGGACGAGCACCGCGACCTGGAGGCGGTGCGCGACCAGGCCCGCATGTCCGCTCTGCTCCTGTACAGGATGCTGCAGAAGGGGTACTCGTTCATCATGTCGGCCGTGATCGACGAGGAGGCCGCCGCTAGGCAGAGGGCGAAAGAAGCCGCGGCCGCCGCCGCGGCGTTGCCCAAGCAGCAACAACAAGCGTCGCCGATACCGGAGAATCCTCCCGTCGTAAACAGCGCCACCGCGAGGACAACGGCGAAACCAAAGGTGAAGGCTGCAGCGGCCGTTGCAACGGTGTCGTCCCAGGCGACGGCGCCGGTGTACCAAGGGGTGTTCTGCCGCGACCTGGCGGTGGTGGGCACGCTGCTGTCCCGCAGCGGGTTCGACCGCTCCCTCCCGGTGAAATGCGAGGCGATGAGCTGCTGATGGCGATGGGTTGCAGCCGCGCAGCCAGGTGCGATCTGATGCGGTTGGGACGAGGAACAGACAGAGGAAGCTGGCGGGAAAAAGCAGACGCGTTTGAATTTATTGGATAGAACTCGCTATTGTACAGTTTTGTGTTCTTGGAGGAAAAGAAAAAGGGGGCGACGCATCTTGTCTTGTACTAGTATCTCTTGTGTGGAGGTGAATGAAATTTTTTGGTTTCTTCTTGTTGAATGCGAGTTGTTACAGTGCAGTAAAGTTTCTCTTTCTTGTAAGTACTGTAGTAGAGTATGATGCACATTTTGAACTCTACCTTTTGACCTCATGATTCCGGTTTCTACCATTTGCACTCCACCCATATACCTCGTGTATGTATGTATGTATGTATGTATGTATGTATGTATGTATTGGACGAGTGGAGGTATCTTTTTGCGTCGCATGGTGCCAAGGAGAGGAAGGAGGCGTTGAGTGGGGGTGTTTGCTCTTAAAGCTGGCCGTAAATGGCGTGCAGTGAGTGATTGCCTGGACTCTCTCTGCTGCTGGTGTGCCACCAATGGGCGATGCAATCCACTGACCCTCCCTGCAGCGTGCAGCCTGTGGTGGTGGTGCCCGGTCCAGCTCCTGCCATTGTGTTTGCGCAGGCTCCCGTGCTGGCTGGATGGGATCTAGCGGCTAGATCATCGTCTCGTCTCTTTTGCCCGCTTTTACAAGTAAACTGTACCTCATCGCCCGCCGCAGACACCTATACTCTACTTTGCAGCCGGTACAGAGCGTGAGAGGGGCAGGGCCTTTTTCCCCACCCGTGTAGTCGCTGAAAGTGAAGGATGATGATGCATCGGTACGTGCATCCGCGTCGTCACCACCAAAATATCCGGCCAGCGCTTGCCGCAGCAGCGCCAACTCTACAGCACGACCCCAAACAGACGTCTGTTTTATTCGGATTCTGTCCGTTTGGGTAAGGAATTGGGGTTGTATCCGGACGTGTCCTGGGATGCGGTGGCCGTGCGTCCAGCGTGCGGTCGCATTCTTTTTGCCCCATTCTGTCCGCGTTTAAATGCCAAGCCATAGTTCAGGCCAGCGGTGCCGGTTCATCTCGCCGGCAACAGAGCCAGCGGCCTACACGTCCATCGCCGGCATCAGCCAGCGGCCGGCAATACAGCCAGTCTCCAAAATGAATAGTTGTCCTTGCCGGCAACACAGCCGACCTCCAGAATGAATGTTTTTCTCGCCGACACACTGCCAGCGGCCTAGCGGGCGGGCGACACCCATGCGAGCCTCCAAAAAAAGAACAGCCACGGCCGTTCGGACGACCTAGTTCAAGCCTTCAGCGTCGAGCATCTCCTTCTGCCTGGCCTCGAACCAGTCCCTCGTCTTCTCGCTCATCTTCGACAAGTCCACGCTCATGATCGCAAGGGCCACCTCCTTCGCTTTGGTGGCGGCATTGGTGGCCTCGATGTCGAGCTGCCTCTGCCTGGGCTTGACGTTGTCAGCCTCGATGTCGAGCTGCCTTTTCCCGGCCGCCTCCTCCATGTCGAGCTGTCTTTGCCGGGCCGCTTCCTCCATGTCGATCTTCCTCCTCTTGGCCGCCTCCTCCATCTCAAGCTTCTTTCTTTGAAGGTCTAAGTATTGCTTCATTTGCTCGTCCTTACTTTGCCGCTTCTTCTCGTCCCTCACATCCTTTTGAGACATCATGCCATGCAAAGTGTCATGCAATGCCATGGATGAGGCATCACATATGTCGTCAACCTTGGAGTTGGTCTTGCCCCTCGGCCTCTTCAATGCGTCGCCATCTTCACCTCCGGCGAACTTGGCCGTCTTCAGTCCTCTCTTCCTTTATAGTTCACGGTATTGGTCCTTGAACTTAGGGAAATTGTTGATGATCGCCCAACAATGCGTAAGAGTGAATGGCTTGTCATTGTGCCGGGCCTTGAATGCCTCCAAAGATTAAAATGCCTACACGGCATGATCAACAACAAGTGAACATGCAAACATATACACGGCCGAAGTGTCATGGCCGTAGCAAGGAAAGGGCTAGGAAGAGGAGAGGATACCATGTCCCCAACGCCGAGACCACTCACGGGTCGTGCTTCAACGCTCTCAAATGCGGCGCAATACTCGTTGCACTCTTGTTGGATGAACAACCATCTCTTTTGAATTGAGTCGATGCCACGGTTGCTTGTAATTTGGTAGGGCTCAAATATCTTCCTTTCATGGAATGTTTTGTAGACTCTCGTCCAAAAAACAATGCCCTTTTGTTGTGCGCCGATCCTTGGATCTTGGATAATCTCCATCCAAGCTTGGCAAATCAACTTGTCCTCATCTTGTGTATATGAACCCGTGCGAATGCTCTTCCTCTTTTTTTGTGCTTCCGCTCTTTGGGTGGGCTCGTCGATGAACAATGGCTCCCCACTAATATCAACGTCATTGCCTTCTTCTTCATCACCATCACCTTCGACATAGATGTCATCGTCTTCATGCCACGAGTCACCATGGTCGTAGTCAGCACGGTCGTCGGCCTCTTCATCGGGTACGTACTGGGCGCGGCCATCCTGACTTTGGGTCTCGACGGGGTCGTAGGCACGGCCATGCCCACCCTCAAAGATCACGTCCTCCATGTACTGATTGTAGAAGGGGTCGTCCACCGTTGGCGTTGGTGTTGGCATTCCGTCAAACAAGACGCGGGGGCCCGGCATCGTGCTTGCTTTCGTTGCATCTCGACGGACGGTCGGCCGCCGCTGCTGGACCCAAGCGTGACGTTGAGGTCGATGACGGCCGTGGGGCGAGGTGTGGACGGCGCGAACAAGCCCACGTCCGGCGACCCCGAGAAACGGGTTTGGCCGTCGGGCCTTGGCGGAGGAAAGCCGGGCGACATGGGCGCGGTCCGCGAGGTCGGCGACTGGCAGTGCGAATGTCGGGCAACCAATGAGCCTATGCTCGCCGGCCTGACGGCCGCTGCAGGGGAACCGGCCGGATGGCCCATGCTAAGCATGGGGAGGGAGTGCGCTTTGTTGACGATGTCCTCCTTCTCGTCGACCGCGGCTTTGCACCGCGTGGCCTCCATCACATCGCGCTCGGTGACAAACTTGGACACGGCGGCATTGACCTTGACGGCCACTCTTCGGCCCTTCCTCTTCGCTGATTCCGCCTCCAACTGGGCGATCTCCTCCGGCGTGCACTCCGACCGCGGCTTTCTTGGCGCCTTGGCCGCCCTCTTCTTCACCTTTTCAGGCGGGTCGATGGCCAGGCCGCCGGAATCCGGCTCGGCGTCGGCCATGGACGGGGAGAGAGGGGGGCGGCGGGAGGGACGTGGGAGGGTTTGGGGAAAAATGGCGCCAAATGGGCGGGCTGGGTTTTTTGATTTGTGCCACCGACAGGCGGGCCAGGGGAGGACAAGCGCGCACTTCCCGCCTGTCCGCGCGCTGTCCGTTTCACCCAAAACCGGCGCAAACTTGGGCCGGGGATGGGTCGAAAGCGGACAGAAAACGGACAAAAATCCGTTTGCGCCCGCGCGCTGGGCCACCTCGTTTGTCCCTTTTACCCCAAACGGACGGGGCTGGACAAGATGGGGTTGCGCGGTGGAGTTGGCCCACCACGCGACCCCATCTTGTCCGAGTACGTCCATTTGAGAAAGAACAGGCGAATAGAACGGCCCAACGTGCTGCTCCAAACGGACAAATGCCCGGATTTCGTCCATTTTCAACCCATCCCCGGCCCAAAATTACGCCAGTTTGGGGTGAAACGGACATCGCGCGGACGGGCTCATCGCACGCCCTTGTCCCCCCTGTGGCCCGCCTGCCGGGGACACTAGCAGTCCCTTTGCTTCCAACGCTTCCACCTCCTCTACCCGCCCTACCGCCGGCGCCACCGCTATTCTCCGGCCTCCTCCTCACCGCGCAGCCCCCAGCCGTCCTGTTGGGGAACATAGTAATTTCAAAAAAATTCCTACGCACACACAGGATCATGGTGATGCATAGCAATGAGAGGGTAGAGTGTTGTCCACGTACCCTCGTAGACCGAAAGCGAAAGCATTAGCACAACACGGTTGATGTAGTCGTACGTCTTCACGATCCGACCGATCAAGTACCGAACGTACGACACCTCCGAGTTCAGCACACGTTCAGCTCGATGACGTCCCTCGAACTCTGATCCAGCCGAGCATTGAGGGAGAGTTTCGTCAGCACGATGGCGTGGTGACGATGATGATGTTCTACCGACGCAGGGCTTCGCCTAAGCACCGCTATGATATTATCGAGGTGGATTATGATGGAGGGGGGCACCGCACACGGCTGGGAGAGATCAACAGATCAACTTGTGTGTCTAGAGGTGCCCCTGCCCTCGTATATAAAGGAGTGAGGGAGAGGCCGGCCCTAGAGGGGGCGCGCCAAGTGTGGGGAGTCCTACTAGGACTCCCAAGTCCTAGTAGGATTCCCCTTTCCTTTCCAGAGTAGGAGAGAAGGAAAGAGGTGGAGAGGGAAAAGGAAAAGGGGGCTGCACCCCTTGTCCAATTTGGACCAGAGGGGGGGCGCGCGCCTCCTTCCTTTTGGCCTCTCCCCTCTATCCCGTATGGCCCAATAAGGCCCAATACTTCTCCTGGTGAATTCCCATAACTCCCCGGTACTCCGAAAATACCTGAATCACTCGAAACCTTTTCGATGTCCGAATATAGTCGTCCAATATATCGATCTTTACGTCTCGACCATTTCAAGACTCCTCGTCATGTCCCCGATCTCATCCAGGACTCCGAACTACCTTCAATACATCAAATCACATAAAACTCATAATATAACCGTCATCAAACTTTAAGCGTGCGGACCCTACGGGTTCGAGAACTATGTAGACATGACCGAGACACGTCTCCGGTCAATAACCAATAGCGGAACCTGGATGCTCATATTGGCTCCCACATATTCTACGAAGATCTTTATCGGTCAAACCGCATAACAACATACGTTGTTCCCTTTATCATCGGTATGTTACTTGCCCGAGATTCGATCGTCGGTATCTCAATACCTAGATCAATCTCGTTACTGGCAAGTCTCTTTACTTGTTCCGTAATACATCATCTCGTAACTAACTCATTAGTTAAAATGCTTGCAAGGCTTATAGTGATGTGCATTACCAAGTGGGCCCAGAGATACCTCTCCGACAATCGGAGTGACAAATCCTAATCTCGAAATACGCCAACCCAACAAGTACCTCTGGAGACACCTGTAGAGCACCTTTATAATCACCTAGTTACGTTGTGACATTTGGTAGCACACAAAGTGTTCCTCCGGTAAACGGGAGTTGCATAATCTCATAGTCATAAGAACATGTATAAGTCATGAAGAAAGCAATAGCAACATACTAAACGATCAAGTGCTAAGCTAACAGAATGGGTCAAGTCAATCACATCATTCTCCTAATGATGTGATCCCGTTAATCAAATGACAACTCATGTCCATGGCTAGGAAACTCAACCATCTTCGATTAACGAGCTAGTCAAGTAGAGGCATACTAGTGACACTCTGTTTGTCTATGTATTCACACATGTATTATGTTTCCGGTTAATACAATTCTACCAGGAATAATAAACATTTATCATGAAATAAGGAAATAAATAATAACTTTATTATTGCCTCTAGAGCATATTTCCTTCACGTCCATACTAAACCACGTCTCAACATGGCTGCCACCACGCCCGCGCTTACGCCGTAGTTTTGGCCGTTGATCGGAGGAGGTTTGGCCGTCGCCGTCGCAGCCGGCGGCAGACGGGATACGACCGCCGACGACGTACCACGGCGGCCACAACAGCTTCCGACGAGTGCTCCAGAGCGGCTAGTAGCCGGCCGCCAACCACCCCTGCTGCATCAAGGTGATCATCGTGGCCTCTTTGCCACCACGACCGCAAGGTGTTCGGCACTTTGCCCACAAAGGTATGGACAGTGGAGATGAGTTTTTCTTTCATCACCTCATTTGTTCATCGGACGATTCGTCGTCGGATGATGAAGATCTTGCACTGGTCGTTCACGACCACATTCAACGACAGCTTTCTCCGTACAGGGGGTCACTCCCTGGCCGTGATCCCAACCTGAACCGCAACAGGGAGAGAGGCCACGCCCTGCTCCATGCCGATTACTTTGCGAACACCCCGCTCTTCAAGCCGGATAAATTTTGTCACCGTTTTCGAATGGCAAGGCATGTGTTCAATCGTATCCGAGAGGGAGTGGTTGCTCATGACCCTGAAGGAAATATGCCCTAGAGGCAATAATGAAATTATTATTTATTTCCTTATTTCATGATAAATGTTTATTATTCATGCTAGAATTGTATTAACCGAAAACATCGTTGGGGAACGTAGTAATTTCAAAAAAAATCCTATGCACACGCAGGATCATGGTGATGCATAGCAACGAGAGGGGGGAGTGTCGTCCACGTACCCTCGTAGACCGTTAAGCGGAAGCATTATGAGAACGTGGTTGATGTAGTCGTATGTCTTCATGATCGACCGATCCTCAGTACTGAACGTACGGCACCTCCGCATTCAGCACACGTTCAGCTCGGTGAAGTCTCGCGAACTCACGATCCAGTAGAGCTCGGGGAAGAGTTTCGTCAGCACGATGGTGTGGTGACGATGTTGATGAAGCTACCGCAGCAGGGCTTTGCCTAAACACCGCTACAGTATGACTGAGGTGGATTATGGTGGAGGGGGGCACCGCACACGGCTGGGAGAGATCTTTACGATCAACTTGTGTGTCTAGAGGTGTCCCCCTGCCCCTGTATATAAAGGAGCAAGGGGGGAGAGGCGGCCGACCAGGAGGAGGCGCGCCATGGAGAAGTCCTACTCCGGGAGTAGGACTCCCTCCTTTCCTAGTTGGAGTAGGAGAAGGGGGAAGGAGGAGGGAGAGAGGAAGGAAAGGGGGCGCCGCCCCCCTCGTCCAATTCGGACTAGAGGGAGAGGGGGGCGCGGCCTTCCCTGGCCGCCCCTCCTCTTCTCCACTAAGGCCCATCTTGGCCCATTAAACCCCCGGGGGGTTCCGGTAACCTCCGGTACTCCGGTAAAATCCCGATTTCACCCGGAGCACTTCCGATATCCAAATATAGGCTTCCAATATATCAATCTTTATGTCTCGACCATTTTGAGACTCCTTGTCATGTCCGTGATCACATCCGGGACTCCGAACTTCCTTCGGTTCATCAAAACACATAAACTCATAATATAACCGTCATCGAACTTTAAGCGTGCGGACCCTCCGGGTTCGAGAACTATGTAGACATGACCGAGACATGTCTCCGGTCAATAACCAATAGCATAACATGGATGCTCATATTGGTTCCTACATATTCTACGAAGATCTTTATCGGTCAAACCACACAACACTATACGTTGTTCTCTTTGTCATCGGTATGTTACTTGCCCAAGATTTGATCGTCGGTATCCAATACCTAGTTCAATCTCATTACCGGCAAGTCTCTTTACTCGTTCCGTAATACATCACCCTGTAAATAAATCATTAGTTATCATGCTTGCAAGGCTTATAGTGATGTGTATTACCGAGAGGGCCCAGAGATACCTCTCCGACAATCTGAGTGACAAATCATAATCTTGATCTATGCCAACTCAACAAGTACCATCGGAGACACCTGTAGAGCACCTTTATAAACACCCAGTTACGTTGTGACGTTTGGTAGCACACAAAGTGTTCCTCCGGTATCCGGGAGTTGCATAATCTCATAGTCATAAGAACATGTATAAGTCATGAAGAAAGCAATAGCAGTAAACAAACGATCAAGTGCTAAGCTAACGAAATGGGTCAAGTCAATCACATCATTCTCCTAATGATGTGATCCCATTGATCAAATAACAACTCATGTCTATGTTTAGGAAACTGAACCATCTTTGATCAATGAGCTAGTCAAGTAGAGGCATACTAGTGACACTATGTTTGTCTATGTATTCACACATGTATTATGTTTCTGGTTAATACAATTCTAGCATGAATAATAAACATTTATCATGAAATAAGGAAATAAATAATAACTTTATTATTGCCTCTAGGGCATATTTCCTTCAAACATAATACATGTGTGAATACATAGACAAACATAGTGTCACTAGTATGCCTCTACTTGACTAGCTCATTGATCAAAGATGGTTAAGTTTCCTAGCCATAGGCATGAGTTGTTATTTGATCAATGGGATCACATCATTAGGAGAATGATGTGATTGACTTGACCCATTCCGTTAGCTTAGCACTTGATCGTTTAAGTTTACTGCTATTGCTTTCTTCATGACTTATACATGTTGCTATGACTATGAGATTATGCAACTCCCGAATACCGGAGGAACACTTTGTGTGATACTAAACGTCACAACGTAACTGGGTGATTATAAAGGTGCTCTACAGGTGTCTCCGATGGTGTTCGTGGAGTTGGCATAGATCAAGAATAGGATTTTTCACTCCAATTGTTGGAGAGGTATCTCTGGGCCCTCTCGGTAATGCACATCACTATAAGCCTTGCAAGCAATGTGACTAATGAGTTAGTTACGGGATGATGCATTACAAAACGAGTGAAGATACTTGCCGGTAACGTGATTGAACTAGGTATTGAGATACCGACGATCGAATCTCGGGCAAGTAACATACCGATGACAAAGGGAACAACGTATGTTGTTATGCGGTTTGACCGATAAAGATCTTCGTAGAATATGTAGGAACCAATATGAGCATCCAGGTTCCGCTATTGGTTATTGACTGGAGACGTGTCTCGGTCATGTCTACATAGTTCTCGAACCCGTAGGGTCCGCACGCTTAAAGTTCTGTGACAATCGGTATTATGCGTTTTTGTGTTTTGATGTACCGAAGGTAGTTCGGAGTCCCGGATATGATCACAAACATGACGAGGAGTCTCGAAATGGTCAATACGTAAAGATCAATATATTGGAAAGTTATATTCAGACACCGGATGAGTTCTGGGGGTTATCGGATAAGTACCGGAGAACCGGGAGGTTACCGGAACCTCCCAGGGGGTTATTGGGCCTTATGGGCCCAAGTGGAGGAAGAGGAGAGGCGACCAGCTAGGGGCGTGCGGCCCCCCTTTCCCAAACCGAATTGGACTAGGGGGCCGCCCCCCTTTCCTTCTTCTTCTCCTCCCCTTCCTTCCCCTCTCCTACTAGGACTAGGAAAGAGGGGGGAATCCTACTTGGAGTAGGATTGTCCCCCTTGGGCGCGCCTCCTCCTCCTTAGCCGCCCCATCCTCCTCTCCCTCCTTTATATACGGGGAGGGGGGCACCCCTTGGAGATACAACAATTGATCTGTTGATCTCTTAGCCGTGTGCGGTGCCCCCCTCCACCATAATCCACCTCGGTTATATGGTAGCGGTGCTTAGGCAAAGCCCTGTGTCGGTAGCTTAATCAACATCGTCACCACATCGTCGTGCTGAGGAAACTCCGAGCTCTACTAGATCGTGAGTTCGCGGGACGTCAATGAGCTGAACGTGTGCTGAACGCGGAGGTGTCGTACGTTCGGTGCTGAGGATCGGTCGATCGTGAAGACGTACGACTACATCAACCGCGTTGTTGTAAAGCTTCACCTTAATGGTCTACGAGGGTACATGGACGACACTCTCCCCTCTCGTTGCTATGCATCACCATGATCTTGCGTGTGCATAGGAAAATTTTGAAATTGCTACATTTCCCAACAGTGGCATCCGAGCCAGGTTTATGCGTAGATGTTATATGCACGAGTAGAACACATGTGAGCTATGGGCGATACAAGTCATACTGCTTACCAGCATGTCATACTTTGGTTCAGCGGTATTGTTGGATGAAGCGGCCCGGACCGACATTACGCGTACGCTTACGCGAGATTGGTTCTACCGACGTGCTTTGCACACAAGTGGCTGGTGGGTGTCAGTTTCTCCAACCTTAGTTGAACCGAGTGTGCCTACGCCCGGTCCTTAAGAAGGTTAAAACAGCACTAACTTGACAAACTATCGTTGTGGTTTTGATGCGTAGGTAAGAACGGTTCTTGCTCAGCCCGTAGTAGCCACAAAAAACTTGCAACAACAAAGTAGAGGACGTCTACCTTGTTTTTGCAGGGCATGTTGTGATATGATATGGTCAAGACATGATGCTATATTTATTGTATGAGATGATCATGTTTTTTAACGGAGTTATCGGCAACTGACAGGAGCCATATGGTTGCCGCTTTATTGTATGCAATGCAAAAGCCATGTAATTGCTTTACTTTATCACTAAGCGGTAGCGATAGTCGTAGAAGCAATAGTTGGCGAGACGACAACGATGCTACGATGGAGATCAAGGTGTCGCACTGGTGACGATGGTGATCATGACGGTGCTTTGGAGATGGAGATTAAAGGCACAAGATGATGATGGCCATATCATATCACTTATATTGATTGCATGTGATGTTTATCCTTTATGCATCTTATTTTGCTTTGTTTGATGGTAGCATTATAAGATGATCTCTCACTAAATTTCAAGGTAAAAGTGTTCTCCCTGAGTATGCACTGTTGACCCACAAGTGTAGGGGATCTATCGTAGCTTTTCGATAAGTAAGAGTGTCGAACCCAACGAGGAGCAGAAGGAAATAATAAGCAGTTTTCTGTAAGGTATTCTCTGCAAACACTGAAATTATCGGTAACAGATAGTTTTGTCATAAGGTAATTTGTAACGAGTAGCAAGTAATAAAAGTAAATAAGGTGCAGCAAGATGGCCCAATCCTTTTTGTAGCAAAGGACAAGCCTCGACAAACTCTTATATGAAGGAAAGCGCTCCCAAGGACACATGGGAATTATCGTCAAGCTAGTTTTCATCACGATCATATGATTCGCGTTCGGTACTTCGATAATTTGATATGTGGGTGGACCAGTACTTGGGTACTGTCCTTACTTGGGCAAGCATCCCACTTATGATTAACCCCCATTGCAAGCATCCGCAACTACAACACAAGTATTAAGGTAAACCTAACTATAGCATGAAACATATGGATCCAAATCAGCCCCTTACGAAGCAATGCATAAACTAGGGTTTAAGCTTCTGTCACTCTAGCAACCCATCATGTACTTATTACTTCCTAATGCCTCCCTCTAGGCCCAAACAATGGTGAAGTGTCATGTAGTCGACATTCACATGACACCACTGGAGGGATGACAACATACATCTCATCAAAATATCGAACGAATACCAAATTCACATGACTACTAATAGCAAGACTTCTCCCATGTCCTCAGGAACAAACGTAACTAATCACAAAGCATGTTCATGTTCATAATCATAGGGGTATTAATATGCATAATGGATCTGAACATATGATCTTCCACCAAGTAAACCAACTAGCATCAACTATAAGGAGTAATCAACACTACTAGCAACCCACAGGTACCAATCCGAGGTTTGGATACAAAGATTGGATACAAGAGATGAACTAGGGTTTGAGATGAGATGGTGCTGGTGAAGATGTTGATGGAGATTGACCCCCTCCTGATGAGAGGATCGTTGGTGATGACGATGGTGATGATTTCCCCCTCCCGGAGGGAAGTTTCCCCGGCAGAACAGCTCTGCCGGAGCCCTTGATTGGTTCCGCCTCATGGCGGCGGAGTTTCTTCCCCAAAGCTTGCTTGTGATTTTTTTTCTCGACAAAAGACGTCATATAGCAGAAGATGGGCATCGGAGGGCCACCAGGGGGCCCACGAGGCAGGGGGCGCGCCCCCACCCTCGTGGCCAGGGTGTGGCCCCCCTCTGGAACTTTCTCCGCTCAGTATTTTTTATTAATTCCAAAAAGGACTTCCGTGAAGTTTCAGGACTTTTGGAGCCGTGCAGAATAGGTTTCTAATATTTGCTCCTTTTCCAGCCCAGAATCCCAGTTGTCGGCATTCTCCCTCTTCATATAAACCTTGTAAAATAAGAGAGAATATGCATAAGTATTGTGACATAATGTGTAATAACAGCCCATAGTGAGTGGGAGCTCTGTAGCATTTCTAATATTATATGTGGATGACATATTGCTGATTGGAAATGATATAGAATTTCTAGATAGCATAAAAGGATACTTGAATAAGAGTTTTTCAATGAAAGACCTCGGTGAAGCTGCTTATATATTGGGCATCAAAATCTATAGAGATAGATCAAGACACTTAATTGGACTTTCACAAAGCACATACCTTGATAAAGTTTTGAAGAGGTTCAAAATGGATCAAGCAAATAAAGGGTTCTAGCCTGTGTTACAAGGTGTGAAGTTGAGTGAGACTCAATGCCCGACCACTGCAGAAGATAGAGAGAAAATGAAAGATGTTCCCTATGCTTCAGCCATAGGCTCTATCATGTATGCAATGTTGTGTACCAGACCTGATGTGTGCCTTGCTATTAGTTTAGCAGGGAGGTACCAAAGTAATCGAGGAGGGGATCACTGGACATCGGTCAAGAACATCCTAAAATACCTGAAAAGTACTAAGGATATGTTTCTCGTTTATGGAGGTGACAAAGAGCTCGTCATAAATGGTTACGTCGATGCAAGCTTTGACACTGATCTGGATGACTCTAAGTCACAAACCGAATACATGTTTTTATTGAACGGTGGAGCTGTCAGTTGGTGCAGTTCTAAGCAAAGCGTCGTGGCGGGATCTACGTGTGAAGCGGAGTACATGGCTTCTTCGGAAGCAGCAAATGAAGGAGTCTGGATGAAGGAGTTCATATCCGACCTAGGTGTCATACCTAGTGCATCGGGTCCAATGAAAATCTTTTGTGACAATACTGGTGCAATTGCCTTGGCAAAGAAATCGAGATTTTGTTGGAAATATGCCCTAGAGGCAATAATAAAAGCATTATTATTATATTTCCTTGTTCATGATAATTGTCTTTATTCATGCTATAATTGTGTTATCCGGAAATCGTAATACATGTGTGAATAATAGACACCAACATGTCCCTAGTAAGCCTCTAGTTGACTAGCTCGTTGATCAACAGATAGTCATGGTTTCCTGACTATGGACATTGGATGTCATTGATAACGAGATCACATCATTAGGAGAATGATGTGATGGACAACACCCAATCCTAAACATAGCACAAGATCGTATAGTTCGTTTGCTAGAGTTTTCCAATGTCAAGTATCTTTTCCTTAGACCATGAGATCGTGTAACTCCCGGATACCGTAGGAGTGCTTTGGGTGTACCAAACGTCACAACGTAACTGGGTGACTATAAAGGTATACTACGGGTATCTCCGAAAGTGTCTGTTGGGTTGACACGGATCAAGACTGGGATTTGTCACTCCGTATGACGGAGAGGTATCACTGGGCCCACTCGGTAATGCATCATCATAATGAGCTCAAAGTGACCAAGTGTCTGGTCACGGGATCATGCATTACAGTACGAGTAAAGTGACTTGCCGGTAACGAGATTGAACGAGGTATTGGGATACCGACGATCGAATCTCGGGCAAGTAACGTACCGATTGACAAAGGGAATTGTATACGGGGTTGCTTGAATCCTCGACATCGTGGTTCATCCGATGAGATCATCGAGAGCATGTGGGAGCCAACATGGGTATCCAGATCCCGCTGTTGGTTATTGACCGGAGCATCTCGGTCATGTCTACATGTCTCCCGAACCCGTAGGGTCTACACACTTAAGGTTCGGTGACGCTAGGGTTGTAGGGATATGTATATGCAGTAACCCGAATGTTGTTCGGAGTCCCGGATGAGATCCCGGACGTCACGAGGAGTTCCGGAATGGTCCGGAGGTAAAGAATTATATATAGGAAGTGCTATTTCGGCCGTCGGGACAAGTTTCGGGGTCACCGGTATTGTACCGGGACCACCGGAAGGGTCCCGGGGGTCCACCGGGTGGGGCCACCTATCCCGGAGGGCCCCATGGGCTGAAGTGGGAAGGGATCCAGCCCAAAGTGGGCTGGGGCGCCACTTCCCCTAGGGCCCATGCGCCTAGGGTGGGGAAACCCTAGGGGGGCGCCCCCTTGCTTGGGGGGCAAGCCCCCCACCCCTTGGCCGCCGCCCCCCTAGGAGATTGCATCTCCTAGGCCCCCCTAGGCCTTGGCGTAAGCCCTGCGGGAGTACTGCAGCTCTCACCACCACGCCGTCGTGCTGCTGCTGGAGCCATCTTCCTCAACCTCTTTCCCCTTGCTGGATCAAGAAGGAGGAGACGTTACGCTGACCGTACGTGTGTTGAACGCGGAGGTGCCGTCCGTTCGGCGCTAGGATCTCCGGTGATTTGGATCACGTCGAGTACGACTACCTCATCCCCGTTCTTTGAACGCTTCCGCTTGCGATCTACAAGGTACGTAGATGCAATCCAATCACTCGTTGCTAGATGAACTCCTAGATGGATCTTGGTGAAACCGTAGGAAATTATTTGTTTTATGCAACGTTCCCCAACAGTGGCATCATGAGCTAGGTCTATGGCGTAGTTCTTTAGCACGAGTAGAACACAATTTGTTGTGGGCGTAGATATTGTCAACTTTATTGCCGCTACTAGTCTTATCTTGCTTCAGCGGTATTGTGGGATGAAGCTGCCCGGACCGACCTTACACGTACGCTTACGTGAGACCGGTTCCACCGACTAACATGCACAAGTTGCATAAGGTGGCTGGCGGGTGTCTGTCTCTCCCACTTTAGTTGAAGCGGATTCGATGAAAAGGGTCCTTATGAAGGGTAAATAGAAGTTGACAAATCACGTTGTGGCTTTAACGTAGGTAAGAAAACGTTCTTGCTAGAACCCTATTGCAGCCACGTAAAACTTGCAACAACAATTAGAGGACGTCTAACTTGTTTTTGCAGCAAGTGTTCTGTGATGTGATATGGCCAAAGTTGTGATGAATGATGAATGATATATATGTGATGTATGAGATGTTCATGCTATTGTAATAGGAATCATGACTTGCATGTCGATGAGTATGACAACCGGCAGGAGCCATAGGAGTTGTCTTTATTTTTTGTATGACCTGCGTGTCATTGAGAAACGCCATGTAAATTACTTTACTTTATTGCTAAACGCGTTAGCCGTAGTAGTAGAAGTAATAGTTGGCGAGCAACTTCATGGAGACACGATGATGGAGATCATGGTGTCATGCCGGTGACAAGATGATCATGGATCCCCAAGATGGAGATCAAAGGAGCTATGTGATATTGGCCATATCATGTCACTATTATTATTTGATTGCATGTGATGTTTATCATGTTTCTGCATCTTGTTTACTTAGAACGACGGTAGTAAATAAGATGATCCCTCATAATAATTTCAAGAAAGTGTTTCCCCTAACTGTGCACTGTTGCGACAGTTCGTTGTTTCGAAGCACCACGTGATGATCGGGTGTTAGATTCCAACGTTCACATACAACGGGTGTAAGACAGATTTACACATGCAAACACTTAGGTTGACTTGACGAGCCTAGCATGTACAGACATGGCCTCAGAACACAGAAGACCGAAAGGTCGAGAATGAGTCGTATAGAAGATACGATCAACATGAAGATGTTCACCGATGTTGACTAGTCCGTCTCACGTGATGATCGGACACGGCCTAGTTAACTCGGATCATGTTATACTTAGATTACCGGAGGGATGCCTATCTGAGTGGGAGTTCATTGAATAATTTGATTAGATGAACTTAATTATCATGAACTTAGTCTAATTTTTTTTTACAATATGTCTTGTAGATCAAATGGCCAACGTAGTCCTCAACTTCAACGCGTTCCTAGAGAAAACCAAGCTGAAAGACGATGGCAGCAACTACACGGACTGGGTCCGGAACCTGAGGATCATCCTCATAGCTGCCAAGAAAGATTATGTCCTACAAGCACCGCTAGGTGACGCACCTGTTCTCCCTGCAGAACAAGACATTATGAACGCTTGGCAGGCACGTACCGATGACTACTCCCTCGTTCAGTGCGGCATGCTTTACAGCTTAGAGCCAGGGCTCCAAAAGCGTTTTGAGAGACACGGAGCATATGAGATGTTCGAAGAGCTGAAAATGGTTTTCCAAGCTCATGCCCGGGTCGAGAGATATCAAGTCTCCGACAAGTTCTTCAGCTGTAAGATGGAGGAAAACAGTTCTGTCAGTGAGCACATACTCACTATGTCTGGGTTGCATAACCGCTTGACTCAGCTGGGAGTTAATCTCCCGGATGACGCGGTCATTGACAGAATCCTTCAGTCGCTTCCACCAAGCTACAAGAGCTTTGTGATGAACTTCAATATGCAGGGGATGGAAAAGACCATTCCTGAAGTATTTGCAATGCTGAAATCAGCAGAGGTAGAAGTCAAAAAGGAACATCAAGTGTTGATGGTGAATAAAACCACTAAGTTCAAGAAGGGCAAGGGTAAGAAAGCTTTCAAGAAGGACGGCAAGGGAGTTGCCGCGCCCGGCAAGCAAGCTGCCGGGAAGAAGCCAAAGAATGGACCCAAGCCCGAGACTGAGTGCTTTTATTGCAAGGGAAGTGGTCACTGGAAGCGGAACTGCCCCAAATACTTAGCGTACAAGAAGGCCGGCATCACGAAAGGTATATGTGATATACATGTAATTGATGTGTACCTTACCAGTACTCGTAGTAGCTCCTGGGTATTTGATACCGGTGCGGTTGCTCACATTTGTAACTCAAAACAGGAGCTGCGGAATAAGCGGAGACTGGCGAAGGACGAGGTGACGATGCGCGTCGAGAATGGTTCCAAGGTCAATGTGATCGCCGTCGGCACGCTACCTCTACATTTACCTTCGGGATTAGTTTTAAACCTTAATAATTGTTATTTAGTGCCAGCTTTGAGCATGAACATTGTATCAGGATCTCATTTAATTCGAGATGGCTACTCATTTAAATCCGAGAATAATGGTTGTTCTATTTATGTGAGAGATATGTTTTATGGTCATGCTCCGATGGTGAATGGTTTATTCTTAATGAATCTCGAGCGTAATGCTACACATGTTCATAGTGTGAGTACCAAAAGATGTAAGATTGATAATGATAGTCCCACATACTTGTGGCACTGCCGCCTTGGTCACATGGGTGTCAAACGCATGAAGAAGCTCCATGCTGATGGACTTTTAGAGTCTCTTGATTACGAATCATTTGACACGTGCGAACCATGCCTCATGGGTAAAATGACCAAGACTCCGTTCTCAGGAACAATGGAGCGAGCAACCAACTTATTGGAAATCATACATACTGATGTGTGCGGTCCAATGAGTGTTGAGGCTCGCGGTGGCTATCGTTATGTTCTCACCCTCACTGATGACTTGAGTAGATATGGGTATGTCTACTTAATGAAACACAAGTCTGAGACCTTTGAAAAGTTCAAGGAATTTCAGAGTGAGGTTGAGAATCAACGTGATAGGAAAATCAAGTTCCTGCGATCAGATCGTGGAGGAGAATACTTGAGTCACGAGTTTGGCACACACTTAAGAAAATGTGGAATAGTTTCACAACTCACGCCGCCTGGAACACCTTAGCGTAATGGTGTGTCCGAACGTCATAATCGCACTCTATTAGATATGGTGCGATCTATGATGTCTCTTACCGATTTACCGCTATCTTTTTGGGGCTATGCTTTAGAGACTGCCACATTCACTTTAAATAGGGCTCCGTCAAAATCCGTTGAGACGACACTGTATGAATTATGGTTTGGGAAGAAACCTAAGTTGTCGTTTCTAAAAGTTTGGGGATGCGATGCTTATGTCAAGAAACTTCAACCTGAAAAGCTCGAACCCAAGTCGGAAAAATGCATCTTCATAGGATACCCTAAAGAAACTATTGGGTATACCTTCTACCTTAGATCCGAAGGCAAGGTCTTTGTTGCCAAGAATGGATCCTTTCTAGAGAAGGAGTTTCTCTCGAAAGAAGTAAGTGGGAGGAAAGTAGAACTTGATGAAGTATTACCTCTTGAACCGGAAAATGGCGCAACTCAAGAAAATGTTCCTGAGGTGCCTGCACTGACTAGAGAGGAAGTTAATGATGATGATCATGAAACTTCAGATCAAGTTGCTACTGAACTTCGTAGGTCCACAAGGACACGTTCCGCACCAGAGTGGTATGGCAACCCTGTCTTGGAAATCATGTTGTTAGACAACAGTGAACCTTCGAACTATGAAGAAGCGATGGCGGGCCCGGATTCCGACAAATGGCTAGAAGCCATGAAATCCGAGATAGGATCCATGTATGAAAACGAAGTATGGACTTTGACTGACTTGCCTGTTGAGCGGCGAGCCATCGAAAATAAATGGATCTTTAAGAAGAAGACAGAAGCGGATGGTAATGTGACCATCTATAAAGCTCGGCTTGTCGCTAAGGGTTATCGACAAGTTCAAGGGGTTGACTACGATGAGACTTTCTCACCGGTAGCGAAGCTAAAGTCCGTCCGAATCATGTTAGCAATTGCCGCATTCTATGATTATGAAATATGGCAAATGGACGTCAAAACGGCATTCCTTAATGGTTTTCTTAAGGAAGAATTGTATATGATGCAGCCGGAAGGTTTTGTTGATCCTAAGAATGCTGACAAGGTGTGCAAGCTCCAACGCTCGATTTATGGACTGGTGCAAGCATCTCGGAGTTGGAACATTCGCTTTGATGAGATGATCAAAGCGTTTGGGTTTACGCAGACTTATGGAGAAGCCTGTGTTTACAAGAAAGTGAGTGGGAGCTCTGTAGCATTTCTCATATTATATGTAGATGACATACTTTTGATGGGAAATGATATAGAACTCTTGGACAGCATTAAGGCCTACTTGAATAAGAGTTTTTCAATGAAGGACCTTGGAGAAGCTGCATATATATTAGGCATCAAGATCTATAGAGATAGATCAAGACGCCTCATAGGTATTTCACAAAGCACATACCTTGATAAGATATTGAAGAAATTCAATATGGATCAGTCTAAGAAGGGGTTCTTGCCTGTGTTACAAGGTGTGAAATTGAGCTCAGCTTAATGTCCGACCACGGCAGAAGATATAGAAGAGATGAGTGTCATCCTCTATGCCTCAGCCATAGGTTCTATTATGTATGCCATGCTGTGTACCAGACCTGATGTAAACCTTGCCGTAAGTTTGGTAGGAAGGTACCAAAGTAATCCCCGCAAGGAACACTGGACAGCGGTCAAGAATATCCTGAAGTACCTGAAAAGGACTAAGGAAATGTTTCTCGTTTATGGAGGTGACGAAGAGCTCGTCGTAAAAGGTTACGTCGACGCTAGCTTCGACACAGATCTGGATGACTCCAAGTCACAAACCGGATACGTGTATATTTTGAATGGTGGGGCAGTAAGCTGGTGCAGTTGCAAGCAGAGCGTCGTGGCGGGATCTACATGTGAAGCGGAGTACATGGCAGCCTCGGAGGCAGCGCATGAAGCAATTTGGGTGAAGGAGTTCATCACCGACCTAGGAGTCATACCCAATGCGTCGGGGCCAATCAAACTCTTCTGTGACAACACTGGAGCTATTGCACTTGCCAAGGAGCCCAGGTTTCACAAGAAGACCAGGCACATCAAGCGTCGCTTCAACTCCATTCATGAAAATGTTCAAGATGGAGACATAGATATTTGTAAAGTACATACGGACTTGAATGTAGCAGATCCGTTGACTAAACCTCTCCCTAGAGCAAAACATGATCAACACCAGAATTCCATGGGTGTTCGATTCATCACAATGTAACTAGATTATTGACTCTAGTGCAAGTGGGAGACTGTTGGAAATATGCCCTAGAGGCAATAATAAAAGCATTATTATTATATTTCCTTGTTCATGATAATTGTCTTTATTCATGATATAATTGTGTTATCCAGAAATCATAATACATGTGTGAATAATAGACACCAACATGTCCCTAGTAAGCCTCTAGTTGACTAGCTCGTTGATCAACAGATAGTCATGGTTTCCTGACTATGGACATTGGATGTCATTGATAACGAGATCACATCATTAGGAGAATGATGTGATGGACAACACCCAATCCTAAACATAGCACAAGATCGTATAGTTCGTTTGCTAGAGTTTTCCAATGTCAAGTATCTTTTCCTTAGACCATGAGATCGTGTAACTCCCGGATACCGTAGGAGTGCTTTGGGTGTACCAAACGTCACAACGTAACTGGGTGACTATAAAGGTATACTACGGGTATCTCCGAAAGTGTCTGTTGGGTTGACACGGATCAAGACTGGGATTTGTCGCTCCGTATGACGGAGAGGTATCACTGGGCCCACTCGGTAATGCATCATCATAATGAGCTCAAAGTGACCAAGTGTCTGGTCACGGGATCATGCATTACGGTACGAGTAAAGTGACTTGCCGGTAACGAGATTGAATGAGGTATTGGGATACCGACGATCGAATCTCGGGCAAGTGACATACCGATTGACGAAGGGAATTGTATACGGGGTTGCTTGAATCCTCGACATCGTGGTTCATCCGATGAGATCATCGAGGAGCATGTGGGAGCCAACATGGGTATCCAGATCCCACTGTTGGTTATTGACCGGAGAGCGATCTCGGTCATGTCTACATGTCTCCCGAACCCGTAGGGTCTACACACTTAAGGTTCGGTGACGCTAGGGTTGTAGGGATATGTATATGCAGTAACCCGAATGTTGTTCGGAGTCCCGGATGAGATCCCGGACGTCATGAGGAGTTCCGGAATGGTCCGGAGGTAAAGAATTATATATAGGAAGTGCTATTTCGGCCGTCGGGACAAGTTTCGGGGTCACCGGTATTGTACCGGGACCACCGGAAGGGTCCCGGGGGTCCACCGGGTGGGGCCACCTATCCCGGAGGGCCCCATGGGCTGAAGTGGGAAGGGATCCAGCCCAAAATGGGCTGGGGCGCCACTTCCCCTAGGGCCCATGCGCCTAGGGTGGGGGAAACCCTAAAGGGGGGCGCCCCCTTGCTTGGGGGGCAAGCCCCCCACCCCTTAGCCGCTGCCCCCCCTAGGAGATTGCATCTCCTAGGGCCGGCGCCCCCCCTAGGCCGGCCCCCCTATATATAGTGGGGGATGGAGGACCTCTTACCTTTGCCTTTGGTGCCTCCCTCTCCCTCTCCAACACCTCCTCCTCCTCCATAGAGCTTGGCGAAGCCCTGCCGGAGTACTGCAGCTCCATCACCACCACGCCGTCGTGCTGCTGCTGGAGCCATCTTCCTCAACCTCTCCTTCCCCTTGCTGGATCAAGAAGGAGGAGACGTTACGCTGACCGTACGTGTGTTGAACGCGGAGGTGCCGTCCGTTCGGCGCTAGGATCTCCGGTGATTTGGATCACGTCGAGTACGACTTCCTCATCCCCGTTCTTTGAACGCTTCCGCGCGTGATCTACAAAGGTATGTAGATGCAATCCGATCACTCGTTGCTAGATGAACTCCTAGATGATCTTGGTGAAACTGTAGGAAAATTTTGTTTTGTTTTCTACAACGTTCCCCAACAGATTTCACAAAAGAACCAAGCACATCAAGAGATGCTTCAATTCCATCTGCGATCGAGTCAAGGAGGGAGACATAGAGATTTGCAAGATACATACGGATCTGAATGTTGCAGACCCGTTGACTAAGCCTCTCTCACGAGCAAAACATGATCAGCACCAAGACTCCATGGGTGTTAGAATCATTACTGTGTAATCTAGATTATTGAGTCTAGTGCAAGTGGGAGACTAAAGGAAATATGCCCTAGAGGCAATAATAAAGTTGTTATTTATATTTACTTATGTCATGATAAATGTTTATTATTCATGCTAGAATTGTATTAACCAGAAACTTAGTACATGTGTGAATACATAGACAAACAGAGTGTCACTAGTTTGCCTCTACTTGACTAGCTCGTTGAATCAATGATGGTTATGTTTCCTAACCATAGACATGAGTTGTCATTTGATTAACAGGATCACATCATTAGAGAATGATGTGATTGACTTGACCCACCCGTTAGCTTAGCACGATGATCGTTTAGTTTGTTGTTATTGCTTTCTTCATGACTTATACATGTTCCTATGACTATGAGATTATGCAACTCCCGAGTACCGTTGTGTGCTACCAAATGTCACAACGTAACTGGGTGATTATAAAGGTGCTCTACAGGTGTCTCCGATGGTACTTGTTGAGTTGGCATAGATCGGGATTAGGATTTATCACTCCGATTGTCGGAGAGGTATCTCTGGGCCCTCTCGGTAATGCACATCACTATAAGCCTTGCAAGCATTGTGACTAATGAGTTAGTTGCGGGATGATGCATTACGGAACGAGTAAAGAGACTTGCCGGTAACGAGATTGAACTAGGTATGAGGATACCGACGATCGAATCTCGGGCAAGTAACATACCGATGACAAAGGGAACAACGTATGTTGTTATGCGGTTTGACCGATAAAGATCTTCGTAGAATATGTAGGAACCAATATGAGCATCCAGGTTCCGCTATTGGTTATTGACCGGAGACGAGTCTTGGTCATGTCTACATAGTTCTCAAACCCGTAGGGTCCGCACGCTTAAAGTTCGGTGACGATCGGTAGTATGAGTTTATGTGTTTTGATGTACCGAAGGTAGTTCAGAGTCCCAGATATGATCACGGACATGACGAGGAGTCTCGAAATGGTCGAGACATAAAGATCGATATATTAGAAGCCTATATTTGGACATCGGAATAGTTCCGGGTGAAATCGGGATTTTACGGGAGTACCCGGAGGTTACCGGAACCCCCTGGTAAATGTATGGGCCTTATTGGGCCATAGTGGAGAGAGAGAGAGGAGACCAGGGCAGGCCGCCCGCCCCCTCTCCCTCTGGTCCGAATTGGATTAGGAGGGGGTGGCACCCCCTTTCCTTCCTCCCTCTCTCCCCCTTCCTTCTCTCCTAGTCCAACTAGGAAAGGGGGGAATCCTACTCCCGGTGGGAGTAGGACTCCTCCTGGCGCGCCCTGCTAGGGCCGGCCGGCCTGCCCCCTTGCTCCTTTATATACGGGGGCAGGGGGCACCCCAAGACACACAGGTTGATCAGTTGATCTTTTAGCCATGTGCGGTGCCCCCCTCCATCATAATCCACCTCGGTCATGTCGTAGCGGTGCTTAGGCGAAGCCCTGCGTCGGTAGCATCATCATCATCACCGTCATCACGTCGTCGTGCTAACAGAACTCTCCCTCGAAGCTCTGATGGATCGGAGTTCGTGGGACGTCACTGAGGTGAAGGTGTGCTGAACTCGGAGGTGCCATACGTTCGGTACTTGGATCGGTCGGATCGTGAAGACGTACGACTACATCAACCGCGTTCTCATAATGCTTCTGCTTACGGTCTACGAGGGTACGTGGACGACACTCTCCCCTCTCGTTGCTATGCATCACCAAGATCTTGCGTGTGCATAGGAATTTTTTGAAATTACTGCGTTCCCCAACAAACGGATGCGGCCATGCGCACCGCATCCCAGGACAGGCCCAGACATGACCCCATCGTCCTACCCAAAGGGATAATATCCGGCCAAACCGGACGTCTGTTTGGGGTCGCGTGGTGGAGTTGGCCTTAGAGCATCTACGACCAGACTTGACAAATCTGGCCCCTTAAATACCCGCGGACGCGTCCGGACACGCTCGCGGGTGCATTCGGACGGGCCCTCATATTTTGTTTCGGCATCCACATATCTCAAATCCGGACTCCCAAATTTTGTTTTGATATATCCACGTCGATCATGCAACATAATGTCGCATGTAAATATCTGTCGTTGGTATCAAGCATACATAGCGTTTACATAAAATTTATTTGAAGTGCCAAACTCAAGCATTGCCTACTTGGTTGCCAATGTGGATCCACATGTACTCTACAAAATCATTGAGTAGCTGCGTGTGCATCTGCTGATCTCGAAGATTCGGATGTATCTGCAGAAAGTTCATAAGCTGAGCCGCATTTCAACTTGTTCTTTGGGTGTTTCGAAATCATGGGTTTGAGCCTGAAGCACACCAAATGCCCTCTCCACGTTCTTCCTAGTCGCTTCCTGCATTGTTGCAAAGTGGCTCTATTTGTTGCCACACGGCTTGGATATGGTCTTCATAAACGTCGCCCACTGAGATTAGATACCATCGGCAAAATAGTACCCCATGTTGTAGTCCCGGACGTTGACGGTGTAGTTGCACGGCGGTGATTCCCCATTGCAAATCCTCCTGAACACCGAAGATCGTTGAAGCACGTTGATGTCGTTGTGAGAACCGGACATTCCAAAGAAAAGCATGCCAAATCCATAAGTCATGTGATGCCACCACTTCTAGTATGATGGTGGCCTCTCTGATGTGACCTTGATACAATCCTCGCAGACCTTTGGGGCACTTTTTCCGTTGCCAATGCATGCAATCAATTGATCTGAGCATTCCAGGAAACCCCCTTGCCTCTCCAATAGCCAACAATTTCTCTGTGTCCTGCGAATTTGGTTCTATGAGATACTCTTCGGTCGAGACACCTCAACCATGGCGCGGAAAAATTTGACAGTAGTCTTCAGGCACGTGCTCTCCCCCATCCTGACCATCTCACTAACGACGTCTGCAGCAATACCAAGTGCAAGCATCCTTAGAGCAACCGTGCACTTCTGCTTTGCCGAGAAGAGAGTTGGCCGCAGCAATCCCTTCTCAGCTTGAAGTAGTCGTCGTGTGCCTACACTCCCTCCACAATGCGCAAAAACAATGGTTTCCGCATTACGGAAACGGCAACGAAACCATGGATCATCTGGGAAAGCATGTGTGGAAGCAAAGTAGTCATTGTGCAGTAGCTTTACTCCGGACACCCTGTCCCGATTGATCACTCTTCTCCCTTTGATTGAGCCATTGAAGTTGAGAATATGCTCCATTTGCCGTCCATTTCCTCTTACATGCTCATGAGCATGATCATGTCCACTTCTTCATCTGAATCCGACGGATTGAAGAACTCATCTTGAATCATTTGGTCAAGCTCCGTCGGTCCATACTGCTTGCCCGACGAAGTATCGGAATCCATCATTTACCTAACAAAATCACAATAATTTCGATCACTCAATGTGTCGAACACATCAAGCGCAAAGCGGAGCCGGAGAGTTCCCGGACGTATCACGGTGGCGTCCGGACCGGCGACAACGAGATCGCTCTTCCGGAGGTGGCGACAAAGAGCCTAGGAACGGCCGCGGAGCGGCGAGCCGGGCGACGCAGAGGAGGAAGAAGAGATGAGAGAGCAATTGGATCCGGTAGCTCGGGGGGTGGATTTGATGCAATTTTGGGTGTGCTCGGGCTGTCGGGTCTGATGTGGCGGGCGCGCCCGGGTGCCCTCATATCCGCCCCATATTTGGGCTGGATATGGGGGGTGTCGGTCAGCCCGGGCTTGTGAGGGCCATTTGAGGGGCTGGAGTCAAAAAATCGTGACCGACAGTGACCGGGCGGTCTGTTCGAACATATGAGACGGGCTTGAGAGGTTTGGTTATAGATGCTGTTAGCTTGCTGTTATGTAGCGGCCTCATCTGTTGGCAACCGACGAGCCCTACTTGACATGCCATTGATCTCTCCATTTCTTCTTTGAGACTATACCTGGTCATATCTTGGGTCGGACCAAAAAAAGCCTGGTGCTGAAAACCCAGGCCCGAGCCCGGTCCGGCCCAACCACCGGGCCTACTAAATCAGGCCCGAGCCCGGCCCGAACCTAGAAAAGCCCGACACGGCCTGCTTGGCCCGGCCTGACCATAGATAAAAACTCATTTTTCACAGGCCCGAGCCCGGCCCGATCTGCCCATCGGGCTTGATTTTCAAGCCCGAGGCCAGCCCATCTGCTTGTTGGGCTTGATTTTCAGGCCCGAGCCTGGCCTGATGGCATGTTCGGGCTCAGCCCGGCCCGGGATTTTCGGGCCGTCTGGGCCGGGCTGCCCATGGCCAGGTCTATCTGAGACTAATGGCAACCAGGACGAGACGACGGCGGGCTGGGTTAATTTAAGCAGTCGGGCGGCGGGCGTCACCTCTTGTCACCCCATCGGATTCGCTGTCGCAGGAAGCAATGTTTGACAGGTTGATTAATTGAGGTGAGGTGAGGTGAGGTGACGCAGGGAGGGAGTGGCGGCACGGGGTTCCTGAACCTGCCATTGTTTACCACCACTGACCATCATCAACTTGGCGCTAAACAAAGAGAACGCCATGGTTCTACCGATGCGACTGACGGTTGTGAACATCCATAACTGTACACGCATCCCATCCCATCCCATCCCACCCCTTTGGGCATTGCATCTGCGTGCATGTGGCCTCCACGTGATCTCATCCACGGGCTCTCCTCGGCAGGAGGAGGAGGTGCCTTCCGGTTTCTGAACGAACGAACGAATGATTAGGAGGTGGCCACGGATTGGTTAATTATTCCCTTCATTCAGTCCTGTAATCCAAACCGCCCTCATCTCATCATCAGGCAAGGCAATGCATGTGCCCGGACAGACGATTGGGCGAACGCACTCTGCCCTGCGGATCCGTGACGTAGGTGTGGCTGTCAGTGCGGTTTTACTCTCGGCACCCTTTTTACTGCTCACGGTCTGTGCCGACCTCGACCTGGTTAAAGAAATCAAGTAGGAGTAGTACTACCAGTCCTTGCTTGCATGGAGCACGTACTTCTGCGGATGCGCTTAAACTAACGCCCGGGTACGTTGGAGGTGACTGCCGTACGGCTAAGCACAAGTGGTGGTAATACAGATACAGTGGTACTGTACGTAAGAGCTGCCTTGCGTAGACAGCTCGGACGCTGTAAACTAAGCGTGAGAAATCGGCACAAATCTAGCTTTTCGCCACCAGTGGCAGTGCCGATCGGATCAAGTGTTGCATTCCCAACTTGCTCGACGTTTCAACTTTCAAATGCAGGCACTACTTGGGCATCACCGCATCACTACTTCACTAGGCTGATTGGAACGAGATCACGGGTAGCAGTAGTAGTAGTTGCTGATTTGGAAATTCTCGTCGTGGTTGAGCGTTTCAGACGGTCGTGTCAGGCACAGGCAACAGCTAGCAAGTGGCGGTGCGGCTCGTGGACGTGTGAAGCGACGCGCTCGATCTGGCTCTTGTGCACTCGTTGCCTGGCATGACGAGACGGATACGACTACTAGGTCAGATGGGAGTGGACGGCTGGCTGATGATTGCGTCATAATGGTACTGGAGAATATAATAAAGAAGCAGGGGGGAAATAGCTGTCGTGCCTGAACGGAAATAATACTTTGACCTGTGGTGTGGAGCGAGAGAAGTACGTAGCGCAGAGAATTCAAACTTGGGTCAAGAGAAATACCAAAAACGCGCTGGGAAATCTTGTTCGGTTCGAAAGTGCCATCGCAGAGGCATATTGTATTGTAACTCCTGCCAGCTGGGAGAACGGGCTGGGCAGCGGCGTGGGCGGCGGAGGTGAAGATCGATCGAGGCCCGTTGCGGCACAGCACCGGCCTCGCCCTCGCCCTCGCCCTCGCCCTAGACAGTGTGACGGGTATCGAACAAAATCCGACGTCTGTACTTTTTTTTCTCTAGGCAAGTTTTCTTTCTGGTCGACAGGAAGGAAGGATGCATGTTCAGATCAGATGAATGCGTGGTGGGCCCGACGGGGACGGTGCGATCCCATTCCCTGCCGTGCACGACACATCGCCACGCTTCGTGTGTCGCGGTTTTGGTATAATGCCTGCCGCTTTGCTCCTCGCACCTCGTCGCGCTCGTCTCATCGGCCGTCTCGGCCATGCAGTGACATTGGTACAACTCCAGCTCCAACTCCAACCAAGATTTAGAGGCACACAGCGTGCATGCCAAAGCCCAAACCCACAGGGAGCTTGCATGCATGCATATGCATCGGTATCGCAAGAGCGCATATGCACGGATATTTTGACGAAAAGCTTCATTTTTCATCTCATGAAAGCTACTAGAAAAGCTGCGACTCTTTCTTTTGTTTACGGGTTACCATGCAATGCATGCATGAGGCCGGTAGCGGTTTGGGCCGGCGCGCGCATGTCAACGACACGACATGCACGCTCGCGGGGAAGAGGGTCGGCGCTCGCTGCCTGCTTTGCTTGATCCTTGCGTTCTGCGTGGCTTTCCAAACCGCTCCTTATTCCTACTGTCTTCGAGGCACCTCCGACTCCCAGATGGACATTCCACTCACTCTCCCCGTGAATATGGAATGAAATGGCCGGGCCACCTGGTTCGTGGTTTCCACGAAAAAAGAGAGCTAGCGAAAGAGATATCATGCCGCGAAAGTATGCTTCTAATCTCGAGCTCAAATGCCCCTGCTGTGAACAGTAAAATCAGAAAGAAATAAAAATTCTCAATTTTTTTCCGTGGCAAACTTTAAGATATGTTTGAGGAGCATGCAAAGTTTCAGCACGAAATCACATTGGAGCAAGTCGTGGCAAGAAAAAAACCTCCAAAATGCGTTTGAAAGTAACATTTTCAGAGCATTGATTTTGTTTTTTACCATGCCTTGCACCGACGTGATTTCGTGATGAATTTTTGCATGCTCTCCAAACATTCTCTAAAGTTTACCACAAAAAAATTCAGAGCTTTTTGGATATTTTTTCTCTATTTTTTCAAATTTACTGTTCATCAAGAAGCATTTGAGCTCGAGATTAGGAACTCCACGTCCATCATGGCGGCTCTATTCTAACCGTGGGGTTTCATCAATAGATGGAATGGAGACTTAGGAGGTGTCGGTTAACAGGTACTAGTACCGGGACTACATAGTTAAACTTTGAACCCCAATAGTACCACGGTTAGGAAATTGCACAGACCACCAACTGTTGGTGTAGATTTACACAGAACAACTACTTCTCGGGTTTGTTGCACAAAACACCATATATTGGCGTAATTCCTTGGTGCTAGGTCTAACTCATCATTTTAATATGTTGATGTGATTTTTGATGGGTGGGTCCCCATTGTAAGTGCATGTGTGGCAAAGAAAACGAGCCACATGAGCTAGTAGGCAAATCGAGAACTTCCGATTGCAGCTTTAATTATTAGCTCTTTCAAATTTTTAACTCGAAATTTACATTTTCAAAAAACAATGCAAATATATACATTAAATCACACATCAATCCAGTATTGAAAAAAATGCATCTCCTTTGGAACAATTATTTGGTAGATATTGGAAGTTTTAGTTGTTTCATTCAAATTTTGGTTTTAAATTCACCATTTTCAAAATACTGTGAAAAACAAGTAAACTGTAAATGTATCCATTGATCTGGGAAAATCTCAACTCATTTGGACTAGAGGTTTGGTATATATTGACAATTTTAGTTAACTCGTTCCATTTTATGGTTCAAGCTTCAATATAGTTAGAAAAAAACAATAAAAACAATAAATCATACATTTACTTGACACTAATAAGGGATTTATTTGCTCAATTGGACCAAAGGTTTGGAGGTATTAATAGTTTTGTTTAGCTAACCAGCTGATGTGGCCGGTTTTCTTTATCATTCGTGCACTTACATGTGAGATCCACTCGTCAAAAATCACATTAACATACCAAAATGTTGGATTAAACCTAACTGCAATGGACTACACGAATGTGTGGTGTTCTATGCAACAAACCAGTAGAGTATGTGTTCTGTGTGAGACTACAAATTGGGAGGAGTATTGAGCAGGAATATCAAGAGTGTTAGTTGTAGACAATGGCGGATCTAGTTGGGGTGCTGTGGGTCGTGGCACCTCCTAAAAATGGAAATATTTTTTTATCTAGTGCTAGTTTGTGTAATTTGATGTGTACTATAGGATTTAAAATGCTAAACTGACATTATTTCATGGTTATACATGACATTTTTATTGTTAGTGTAAGGTTGACACCCCATGGGTCAAGGTCTAGGTCTGCCACTGGTTGTAGAGCAAGTCCCATTATGGGCTATTGTAATTCATGCATTTTTACAGCTTTGCACTGGGGAAATTTTCTGGCAGTACATATATTAATTGCGAAGTGGAATTGCTGAAATTGATAAGCAAACGTCATCATAGTCCCCATTTTGTATTTATCTATGATTTTACAGATTGGCAAAAGACACTCCTTTTGCAACCTTGATGCTTTAGTGTATGCTTATAATCAACGTGTTGACAAGGTAATGAGTTGCTTCTTTAAATACCATGTTCTGATCATACAAATTTGACAACTTTGACAAATGTTGTAAAAAAATCTTATATTTTATTCATCCCAAAAAAGGAATCACATATTTGATTGATTAGCACCAAACAATCATACAACAGAGTAATCATTGTAATGTATTTATAGTTGACTTGCGCATAAGCTACGATAAACATTGCTATGATCTTTGCCTTTGGTGATGGGAGCTTTTTCATGGACTTAGTCCTAGTGATGTTGCTGCAAGTAGCATGCTCCTTGCACAACCTGGGGTATACAACACGAAAGATTTGCAACAGAGAAGTAGTCATGAAAAAATTGCAAGTCAAAAGCATTATGATGGACAAAATGGTTTCTTGATAGTGCCTCTGACATATGTATGCCATCGTTGCAATGCACGAGCATTATCTAGTATAAATAAATATAATATAAAATGTATTTCTATGATGGATCTAATGATATTGTTTTGGTATAATGAATGTTACTATATTTTTTCTATAAACTCACTTAAACTTTAGAGACTTTAACTTAAGACAAACCTAATATTAGGAGTGAATAGAAATGGAGAGAGTACTTTACATAGTTGGTTGCTTCCAATATTTCATATTCAAACTGATCCGCCTTTTGCATTTGCATGTGTCGCACCAATCAAAATCTACCATTTTAGTGTCAAACTTTGCTCATGGTTATCAATCCAAATATACCTTAGCTCAACTCTATTTTAGGTAGTGTTTTAGAGCGAATGAAGGCAGTCTCAGTGCACAATATGTAATGCCATTAAGTAGATGTTTAGATATAGTAGTCCTAGTGCACTTTATCTCATCGTTGTATCTAAAATAACCACATCTGATGTGTTTTGTGAGAGAAAAACTATGAGATGTTTGTGATTTGGTGCTAAGATTTACTCCATTTGGATAGGAATATAAGTCCGATATGGGAATTTAGGTAATCAATTTAACTAGCGAAACATGTATAATATGCCAAAAATATATGTTTGTAACCTTTATTCAACAAGAAATCTAAAAATATATTTTTATGACATATAATAATTTTTTCGTTAAGCATATTGAAGACTTAAAAACTCGTGTCCGACTTAGGCTGGTCACAATGGGAGTATCATAGGTACTCCTAGTAGTATCATGCATGCCTTTGCTGAGGTGTCACACAATTTAATGAGAAAAAAGAGTATTGAGTATCATGTTATCATATTAAATGATGTATTAGTATTCGCTCTATTTTTATTTACTCTTCATATTAGCTTTGTCTCACGTCAAACTTTATAAACTTTGACCAAGATAATACAAAAGATTATTAACATCCCCAATACCAAATCAATACCATTAGAATCAGCATTGGATATATTTTCACATCATATATAATAAGTACTGGGAGTACCCTGTGTGCTAGTATGTTCATGGATTAGGATCTGCCATGCAGATTCACCGGACACATAAATCGTAGGGCCGAGGAGTTGAGTGGGGCTCTTAAATGTTGATAAATATAAGTCAGTTGAAAATTCTCGAATATGCATGAGTGTGCATATCATATATTAAAGAAGAAAGACATAGAAAGCCTCCACCGGTCAATTACAAGTGTGGTGATTTCACACACCCATATGTACAACACCACTCCACCTACTACACATTAGACTACTCCTCCCCACTAATCCACCTCACTAGGCCCGCAAGCACGAATTCGATGTTTCCTTTCATAAGTCCAGAACGCGCCCAAATCCTTCCTTCCGCCTCTATTCTCTGCATGAGCTGGTCAGTCGATGGCAAGGTACCGTCAAACACCACTGCGTTTTTATGCTTCTATAACTCCCACAATGTCAGTAGCAGGAAAGCATGTAGGTCTTTTCTGGCCATGGAAGTTAACCCTTGTTTCGCACACAGCCATGGTTGTAATGCATCCTGCGGGGTTGGCGCCCACTCGGGCTTCCCCAATGCCGTACAGACCACCGCCCAGATTGTCCTGGCAAGGACGCATGTTAGTAGCACATGGTCTATTGTTTCCTCCTGTTGGTCACAAAGCGGACACTTGTCTTGATGCGGTAACCCTCTCCTAGCAAGCCGGTCGAACGTCCAACATCTGTTACGTAATGCAAGCCACGTAAAGAACTTGCATTGTAAAAAGACAAAATTAGCATCTGCCAGCTATTGCTTTCTTCAGCCAAACCTATAGCATTTCTTTTATAGATTTTTAATTAAATAAAGTGTATTATACAACCAAGGAAAGCAAAAGAAAAGGAAAATCTAAAAGTAAGTGCCATGGATACAACAACGTGAACTTCTGTAAAACATTCCTTCGGTCAAATCAACTGATAAGAAATATGTTTAGATTAGTTTTTCCATTTCCATTTTAAGAAACAGCAAAAAACCATGTTTAGATTAGTTTTTCCATTTAATTTGTATTCCTGTGATCCCCATTATTACGAGTCCGGTGCATATCGCTGTGATCAGTCGTTGAAGTGTTGCAAGGACGGCACATTTATGCATTGAGTTACAACAGGAATCCCTTACCTCACAGTGCACGCATCATCTTCAGAGAATATTTTTCATCACAAAACTACATGCACTGATATATACAGGAGATATCAGCATTTAACAATCGTGCGTTTATAGCATGGACCATACACGGTGTTGGGAATTCTTTGCAATTCTGTAGTAGCAAACTGATGCAACCACTGCAGAATCTTTCGGGCACCGGCAAAATTATTAAATCATTTCAAACCTTAAAAAACCATGGTTTGAGTAGTTCCAATGGCTACCAAGCAAGATTCAACCACCGCCAATTACCACCATCTTACGCAAGCATACGTCGCATGGATGCCTTTGCGTGCATATATACAAACCCGCGGCCTCCAACTTGTGAGACGTAAAATATTGAATGGCCAAACTGCAGGGTGCATGCATGATATGATTGACCGTTTGGGCATCAGGAGATCCAGGGCATCAGGAAGATAGTATCTTATCTGAACCACTTCTCTTATCTTACCTGTAAAACCACCACCCCTATACGTGTGACCCATGCTTGTAGTAAAGTAGGGATAGATCGGATCCTGGCTTGTTTCTGTTGGCCACTCACAGGCACAGCCTAGAAGCACTCAACCATTTTTTGCAGCCTCGACGCGGAGCACTAAGCGTATGGTTTGGTACTCCTATCTCACTTATTGAGTAAAGATCTCTTGCTTAATACCAGTGCGGTATGTTTTTTTAAGAATTTAGACCAATGGGAGGAGATCATGCCTAGAGATGGACCATTGTACAGGTAGTCAATTCCTGAAAATTATTAGACTTAATGAACTGTCAGCAACGGCCCTAGGATACCTTATCATCAGTGTGGTGCTCTTCAGAACCGGATACTAACTGCAATAGTATTAAAGCCAGTGGACAGATAGTGGTCACCCCCACATCTAGTGCCATATAACCATAACCAGCCATTGACTTAATAATGGACTTTATTTTGAACTCTCTTGCACTGCATCTGTAAAGAAATATAAAAGCGTTTAGTTCACTAATAGATCAGTACTTTAGTGATCTAAACGTTCTTACATTTCTTTATGGAGGGAGTAATTATTTCACATAAACCCGTTAAACCGCACTCTCTAGACCTAAAAATTGTGTGTGTGTTTTTTTCACACGAAAACAAGTTTCCCTGCAAGGTACTGCCTTGCGGTTCCTCTGCAAAAATTACCCTTCATTCCTCGACAACAACAGCACCACACAATCCTGCAACGGGCCACACCAGTCCCTTTGCAATGGATATGGTAAAAATGGGTAACCTTCCATACATGCATATGAGACCGCGGAAAGAAGAGTGCATCTGATCTGAGGCAGCATCATGTGGAAGGAAAAGGCAGTGCGTAATTGAGTGCAGTCGAAGAAAGAAGAATAATAAACACATGCTTTTAGTAGAACACAGCTTTATATACACACGCCAATACATGATAGTAGCACCAGTTTCTGTGATACCTTGCTATTTGGGGACACAAAGTTGGGCGAGAATCTGTGGCGCAAGCATTGATGGAGATCATGAGCATGAAAGGATTCCATATTTCCTGTTAGAGAGATCACAGATCGATGTAGAGAACATGCATGGATGGTCCTGGGTCCGTGTCGTGTGAAGCTGCGTTGCTTGTGTTAGCCATGATGGAACTCATGTGAATGTCATATATCTTTGGACAATGTATCACACAGAGCATATGACCCCAACAACACTTTCTTTTCACTTTTTTTTGCCAGGATCTTTTTTGGTGTGAACTAAAACCACGTCAGTTAGTTTCGAACGGAGGAAGTATATAGTTTTTTCTTTTGAAAATAGGATATGCTGGCCTCTACATCACATGATGCACACAACCTTATTATTAAACATAAATCAATTTCCTTTTCAAAAAAAAAAACATAAATCAATTTCCAGTCACCGAGTTTCAGATAGTGAAAAAGGAGACGATCACAACTGGCCAAACTCGATATTATATAGCGCATCTACATAATTTACGAGCCACTCATCCACAACCGGAGGGAGTATACACATCAGCACTTACTGAAAGGGGTAAATTCCATACATTTAATTATAGATATGTGGACACGCATTTGTAGAACGAAAACATAAAACTACCAACACGACACGATCCGTGTAATAATTGGCAGGGGATACCCATGCCATCCTTTCCCCTCCTGCAAAGCCACCAGGGCAAAACTTTCTTCCCCTCGATCTCCGCTGGCAAGCCCGTGGACCTCCCTCTGCTGGTCACTCTAACGGTCAATGGCGAGGTGGGGAATGTTGGTATCTTAGCTCCGACTAGTAGATAGGTTAAGGTTTAATGCTTGCTGGGGAGCGGATCAGACAAATGGTGGCGCTTCCCCTCCAATTCAATCTTTCGGGCTCCGATCCTCAACA
This sequence comes from Triticum urartu, assembly GCF_003073215.2. Taxonomy (NCBI): domain Eukaryota; kingdom Viridiplantae; phylum Streptophyta; class Magnoliopsida; order Poales; family Poaceae; genus Triticum; species Triticum urartu. The sequence goes on along the minus strand of NC_053025.1, from coordinate 437,208,453 downwards.
AGTTCATCCGTTGGGATGGATTAGACGGAGTTTCGGTTAGATTCCTGCTAGCTCCTTGGAGCGGTGAGGTTAGGGTATTTTGTTATGCGTACGAGATGACGAGATTTGGTGACAGTTTCTTCAAATCAGTTCAAAGGTTCAATTGTGGCGACCGTGGCTCCGGGATGCTGATCCTTATGGACACGTGCACAAAGACTTACCGACTATGTTCGACAAGATCAGACCGGCTCTAATACGAGAGCGGGGACAATGACTCATTGGCGGCTCGTTCTAGCGTTCACCATGTGTGAAGTTCGTGCAAAATTATCGCTCCAGCAAGCCATTCGGGAAAAGGAGACTTGTGACCTTGTGCAATCTACTCCGTACAATCGATCACACATGACGATTAGTAAGAGATGATTACACAAGCCAGCTACGTACAAAGTTCACACAACGGCACTTAATTAGTGGGAGATGATGACGCATAAACACGATCTTGGAAAGTATTGTGACCGTTGTCGTACAACGGGGAGAGTGTGGACCATGATCCATGACCACATTCTACCAACCTGATATGAGGCCATAGACAACGTATAACCAATGCTCATAATTAGATCACATACGTACCGTACGTACGCTGGCACAGGGAATTCTGGGCAGAGCCCAATAATGAGTTGCTTAATTGCCCGAGCATCTTCCCTGCTGGCGATTCCAATCGCAGGCCGCTTTTACGCATGCGTGCGTTGGTTTCTTCCGCTCCGGTTTCGGTTTAAATCTGGGCGGTTTTGCGATTAGGCGCAAAGCGTAGCATCACGCCGAGCCTTGGATTCCACGGGAGGCCTGGAGACAGCGGCTGCTTGGAGGAGCTGGACGGCACGTGCGACTGGACTGCGTTGAGCGGCATGCGGGGAGATGAGGGCCTTGACTTCGGCCGTAGCGCCCCTTTTCCCACCTACGAAAGCTAAGGTTGTGTGTACTTGCCAGCATTTCTTAGGGGATGCCCGTGCACCGTGGGGAAATGTAGTATTCGTTTTTCTCCTTTTGAGAAAAGCCTGAAATAATCTTGAACTCGTACTCTTAGTCTGAATCAAACCTTAACCTTAGAATCTTTGGACATGCCAATTTTTCGTAGTCCAATTGCATGTATGAACTCACCTATGCATAGGGCCGTTTTTTTTCATGAAACAAGGCAAAAGACTTGCTATTTCATTGATTAAGAAAGAGCAAGAATTGCCAGGTTAATTTGCGAAAAAACGGGCTAAAACCGATACAACTCAGCCCAGAAAATGGACACCACCGGCCAACCTGGCCACATGCCAACAGATGGCCACACGTGCCAGCGAACGACAACTTCGACTTTGACGACAATCTTTACAAGGGAAATATGCAGGGCTTGCGTCGACCGAGTCCTTCGCGAACGACGCCGAGTGCCTGTCATCGTCACCACCTGGACACAATCCACCGCAGTTTCTACTCCACAACAACCAAGCAACCACAGAAGAGCACATCGGACACGCCGGATAGACCAACTACCTGAGCCTGAGTCACGACCCCAACTCATCTTGGCGCCATCATCATTGCCAAACACACATTGACGCCCCTGGCCTCGACAAACCAGCCACCAACAACCATCGGTCTCCTAGTTGCAGTCAGCTTCAAGACGATGCCCCTGAGGAGAAGAAAGGCGCTAGGACGCCTCCATCGCCTGATCCAGATGATCAGAGGTTTCCCTCCGGAGCCAAGGCCACGGGAAGAGGGGTGACCACACCTCCACAACGACGCTCTCAGGAAAGATTGCGACACCCACGGGTGTCGCCGTCGCCGGTTCTGAAGAAAAGGATTTCTCCCGGAGATGCCTCGACCACCTGGACCCGACACGACAGACCACCAACTGCAGCCCACCAACCACTGCAGAACATGTCGAGGCCGTCTTCAATCTAGCCACTGGACCCCTCGATCCGCTGTGCCCAGATGCGCTCCGCCTCCGGGTCGAAGCCGCCACCACCAAACCCGGGGCCGCCTCCCCGGCAACCAGTCCACCGCCGCCGACGACATCACCACCAGAGGAGCTAGACCAAGCCCATCGGCCCGGAGCTCGCAACACCAGATCCAGAGGCAAGGGAGGGCCTGACCAGATCGATGAGCGTGCAGAGGGCCTCGCCGCGAAAGGGCCGGCAGGTAGAGAGCCGCCGGGAAGCCGCAGCCTCGCGCATCGCCAAGAACCTCCGCCGCCAGACGAAAGAAGAGGAAGAGGAAGACCCCGCCGCCGCCCGGGCTTAGCCCGGCGGCCTCCTCCGACGACGGGGAGGGGAAAGCGGGGAGAGCGGGGGCGGCCCGGACGAGAGCTCCGCCCGAGTCGCCAAAGAGGCGACAAGGGGGACGAGAGGATGATGCTCGTGGTTCATAGAACATGCCATTTTTTTTGTAGTCCAATGTCATGTATGAACCGTACATTGCATGAGATTGTATGAATTTGAGAATTTACTAGTGAAGGATTATGGCCGTGAAAATTTAAGGGGTGACCGGACGTTTTTCGTGGACGCGTCCACGAACATTTAGGGGCTCACTTTTGCTAGGTTTAGATGCTCTAACAGAGGTATCGATGTAGGCGCTATCATTGCAGGCCTGCCATCCGGTGCAAACAATGCGCAAGAAGATCATGACACGTCCTTTTTTCAAATACGCGAGAAGATCATGACACGTCCTTTTTCGGGGAGCATATGCTCTTGCGATCTTGGCTCGGCAGGCGAGGACGCCCTCATCTTTTGTGCTTCCTCTTTTTGTGTGGGGATCGAAAGGATAAGCGTGATGGAATACGAATGTGATGGAATGCACGTGTATGTGCTATGTAGAAGGAAAAGGATTGGGTCACATGAATCGTAAGGTAGGGGAGTGTGATGGCTGCACTGGCCTTTGTGGACAGCTTCAAGCGGGATCCAAAATGGATGCACGCTTTGAGTGTTGTGGCAGAGGAGGAAGAGGACCAGCCCAATGCTACGACAAAAAGCCTCACGCCTAAGGGCATCTCTAGCCGTTGGCCCTTCCAAGACGCATAAAAATCATCTTCTGGGGCGAGCCGGCGATACAATCGGTGCTGGGGCGGTTTTGCGCCCAGTCGTCGCCCCAGGCGCCGAAATTGGCCCACTTTGCAGCCCAATTTCGGCGAAAAAGGGTCCATATGGACGAGAATAGGCCCATATTCGGTGTGGTTTCGCCGTGTCTCGGCGTTCAATTATCAACACAATTATTTCTTATCACATATTTTATCACAGAAAAATCAAATACTTCAACAAAATAGTACAACAACAAATAGTTCAATACAAATTATATAGTTCAACAAATAAAAACTCGTATTTCATCACACGGCGTCCCCTTTGAGCCTCCATAGGTGCTCAATTAGATCTTTCTGTAGTTGATGATGCACCTGTGGGTCTCGGATCTCCTGACGCATACTGAGATAGGCAGTCCAAGTTGCCGGTAGATTGTGATCAACTTCGGCTAGAGGCCTCTGCCTGTAGTATAGTTCAGTGTCAAACACTGGGTCTTCTTGCTCGCTCTCGATGATCATGTTGTGCAAGATGACACAGCAAGTCATAATCTCCCACATTTGATCTTTGGACCAGGTCTGAGCGGGGTACCGAACAACAGCGAATCAAGATTGGAGCACACCAAATGCCCGCTCGACATCCTTCCTGCAAGCCTCCTGAACTTTCGCAAACCAGGCGTTCTTGCCTCGTGCCGCAGGGTTTGAGATCGTCTTCACAAATGTCGACCATCTCGGATAGATGCCATCTGCTAGGTAGTACCCCTTATTGTATTGATGCCCATTGATCTCGAAGTTCACCGGAGGAGAATGGCCCTCAACGAGCTTGGCAAAAACAGGAGAGCACTGCAGCACGTTGATGTCATTGTGAGTTCCTGTCATACCAAAGAAGGAGTGCCAAATCCAGAGGTCCTGTCTGGCTACCGCCTCAAGCACCACACTGCAACCGCCTTTGGCGCCTTTGTACATCCCCTGCCAACCAAATGGGCAATTCTTCCATTTCCAATGCATGCAGTCGATGCTTCCAAGCATCTCAGGAAATCCTCTTGCCGCATTCTGGGCTAGGATCCGAGCAGTGTCTTCCGCATTGGGTGTTCTCAAGTATTGTGGCCCAAACACTGCCACCACTGCCCGACAGAACTTGTAGAAACACTCTATGCTGGTGGACTCGGCCATGCGCCCATAGTCGTCGAGTGAATCACTGGGAGCTCCATATGCAAGCATCCTCATCACTGTCGTGCACTTCTGGATGGAGGTGAATCCAAGAGCGCCAGTGCAATCCGTTTTGCACTTGAAGTAGTTGTCGAACTCCCGGATGGAATTCACAATCCTGAGGAAGAGCTTTCGGCTCATCCGATAACGGCGCCGAAATTTTTTCTCGCCATGAAGTGGAGCATCGGCGAAGTAGTCGGAGTAGAGCATGCAGTAGCCTTCGAGACGATGCCGATTCTTTGCTTTCACCCGCCCCGGCACCAAGCCACCTCGCCGCGGCTTTTCATTACTCACCAGCAGCTGGGCGAGGGCGGCGAGCACCATGAGATGCTCTTCTTCCTGGACGTCGGCCGCGGCTTCCTCCTCCAGCAGCGCGGCAAGCTCTTCCTCGTCATCCGAGTCCATCGCCGAGTCAGGCAAAACACCGAACACCTTGCGCTCGGTGGGCGTGTACCCGCCCCTAAACCGCGCCTCCGCGGCCGGAAACGCCCAGCTGCTGTGGGAGGGGCTGCCGCGGCGAAGCGCTGCTATTTTCCGGCGGGGAATGGCTATCTAGCGGAGTAGGGCGGCGGCCGTCGCCGGGATATAGCTAGTGGTGGCCGAGGGCGGGGGGTGCGAGGCGAGTCGGGGAAAGAAAACCTTGACTTTTCCCCTGTCGGTGTGGGCCAGGCGTGCTTTTCCCTAGCGCCGGAGCCCCCAACTGCTCCCCAGCGCGCCGAGTTCGGCCTGTGACCGTCGGGCGGAAAAAAGGTCCGAACCGGCGATTTTCGGCGTCCTAGGGGCACGACTGGGCCGTTTTTTCAACGCCGGCGCCGAAAAAGTGGCCTAGGGGAGCCTGTTGGGGACGCGGCTGGAGATGCCCTAACTGCCCAATCGGGTCATGGGTGAAGCATAATGCGGGAGCTATATCTCACTTATATCAAATGTACGTGGGCACCCTATGTCTCGCTTCACGTGAGGTGTAGGGAACTCTCGCGCGAAGGCAAGCGCGAGATGGGCCAGACCAAGCGCGTGGGAGGCCACTGCCTTTTTTCATGATTTTGCTTTCTTTTTTACCTTTCTTTATACTTTCAATATTCTAAATAAATATATTACAAAATAACTTAACATAAAACATTTAAAAAATGTTAACCAAGCGCTTGAAAAATGTTGTTTTGGCTATTTTGCAATGATTTTCATATTTTTTTACTTTCGGTTTTCTTTGTTATATTTTCAATCTTACTTCAATTTTTCTTTTTGGTCTTTTCTATCATTTCTCTGATTTCCTTTGTTTCTTTGCGATTTTTCTATGATTTTTTCCTTTTCTGTCTTTCCTTTTTCTTTCTTTTTGGTTTTCTTTGTTTCTTTCTCGGCTTTCTTTCGTTTACTAACACAAGTCCTTATTTTTGAATGCATCTGACACATGTTTATACACATTCAACACTTTTTAAATACATGATTACCATTTTTTTTCAAATATATGTTTTGATGTCTATTTTTACTTTTTTATAAACATTATATATTTATGTTATACATTTTTTATATATGTTTAAATATTTTAAAATACATGATTCTTTTAATATATATGTTTGGATGTCTCCTTTTTCCGTATAGATTGTGCATATTCATATACAATAGTAATATTCTTCATAATTGTTAAACTTTTTATAATATATGATTAACATTTTTTCATACATATTGTACAACTTTCTTATACATCAGGACATTTTTTATACACGTTCAATATCTTTCAGATACATTATTATTATTTTATAAAAATATATATTTTAATGTCTACTTTTCTGCACACACTATGTACATTTTCGTATAAAATCATAAATATTATTTATACATGGTAAACAGTTATTTATATATTTTGAGATCTACCTTTTTCATACACATATATTTTTCGTATATATCAGAAACACTTTTCAATACACGTTTAATATTTTCTGAATGCATGATTAACATTTATTAAAGAATTATTGAAAGTGTTTTTATAATATATATATATATATATATCTAGAACGTAAAAAATTTGAAAAATAAAGCAAAAAACAAAAAAAATGATTTTTTTTGAGAAATCTCGCAAGCTTTATTGATTCAAAGTGATATCCATAGGTACACGAATTGGGTCATAAGAGAGACCCAGCCAGACATGTCTACCTATACCTAGATTACAAGCAAACTTTGCGACATTGTGAGCCTCGAAATTAAAATTTCTACGCTCAAAAACATAACTGCAAGAAGACAAACTACTTCTACAAGCTAGAATTTCATGGATGATAGCCGCATGTTAATGTCATTAACAACTCCTTGGCAGTCCAAGGCCATGATCAAATTCTGAATTGACACGTCCTCCACCAACGCAAGAGCTTCTCTACATGCATATGTCTCGAGGATCGTTGGATCAGAGATGCCCTGGTAGACAACCGCCGAAGCTCCTAAATAAATTCCACTGCTATCACGGCACATGGCTGCCACAGTGCCTCCCCGCTAGTTCTTGGCAACAGCTCCCTCGACATTAATCTTGGAAGCCTCATTAGATGGAGCCAACCATCTCTGGGGCCTAGCTAGCAGTTCCCTTGGTGTCGCTGGTTCCATTGCAGTGACAGGAAGCTGTTCCACCTCTGAAATAAAATTGTTCGCAAAGGATATGGTTTGGTGTGGGCTTTGAAAAATCCCCTCGTATATTGCTTTACGCCTTGCGTACCACATTACCCACAGCGTCACAACCATCTTAGTGAAGCTCGTGTGATCCAACAGAGTAGAAAGCTCAAACATCCAGTTTTTGGCGCTAGAATCTGCCACTTCAGTCATCTTCACCACAAGATCACCATCAGATAGTGCCCAAACGCACCTAGACATCGCACATGATAAAAGTGCATGCCTCCATGAATCAGCACACCCACATAGTGGGCATACATTCTGTACTGCCATGTTTCGGCGATGTAAAACATCCGTTGTAGGCAACGAGTGAGGACCCAACCTCCAAAGGAAAATCTTGATTTTGGAGGGCACGCAGATCTTCCAAAGTTCGGTCCAAGCCTTCTCATCTATTGCAGTAGATGTGCCACTTCTTCCTTCAAGCCGTTCTTCTCTCTGTACCTTTGTTTTCACCAAAAATTGGTACGCCGAACTGACTGTGAAGCCCCCTTTCTTATCTGGAAACCATGCCCAAAAATCCTCAATATTGCGTGTACAGACCAGTATTTTCAGTATTGCATCAACATCAAAATGGATGAAAACTGATCGAACCAAGTCCACATTCCATGACCCGGTGGCAGGCTCCAGCAGTTCTGAAACATTTAGTGGTGGATTTGCAATGAGCGACGTAATTGGTCTTGGTGTAGTCTCTTTCAGTATCCACTCATCAGCCCAAATATCTGTAGACTGGCCATTGCCAATTCGTCTAATGATCCCCTGCTTTAGAACATCCCTCCCCTCTATAATCGCTCGCCAAATCTGAGATGGGCGGGGTCCAAGTTCAGCCTCAAGTATCGTGTTATCCGGGAAATAAGGTGCTTTGAGGATTCTTGCACTCAAAGTCAAAGGCTCCTGCAATATTCTCCATGCCTGTCTAGCTAACAATGCTAGGTTAAAAAGTTCAATATCTCTGAACCCTAGGCCACCTAGATGCTTCGGCAATGTCATCACGTCCCAAGAGACCCAAGCTGGCTTCCGCTCCCCTTGCTTGCATCCCCATCAAAACTTCCGAATGATGGATTTAATATGATCACATAAACCTTTTGGGAGTTTGAAACAAGACATTGAGTACACCTGAATTGCTTGCGCCAGTGATTTTATAAGAACTTCCTTGCCTCCCGCTGACAAGCACTTACTCATCCACCCTTTGACTTTGTCCCAGATTCGATCACTCAAATATTTGAACGTTCCTTTTTTTGAATGCCCAACATCCGTCGGCATCCCTAAATATCTGTCACCGAGTGACTCATTAGGTACTTGAAGGAACCCCTTCACAGCATTACGTACAATTTCCGGAGTGCCCTTTCTGAAAAAGATCGATGATTTATCTCTGTTTATCCTTTGTCCTGATGCCATACAATATGATTCCAATAGGTTTGATACCTCTTCCGCTCTATTAATACTTTTCATGAAGAACAGTAGGTTGTCATCCGTGAAATAAAAGATGGTTCACCGCCGATGCCGACGGTGCCACCTTAATGCCGCCAAGTTGGGATGACTGGTTGTGAGACTTTAATAGGCACGAAAGGCCCTCTGCTGCCAACAAGAAAAGATAAGGAGAGATAGGATCTCCCTGTTGAATACCACGTGTAGGTTTGAACTCCTCGAATTTCCTTCCATTAAACATCACAGAAAAAGAGACCGAGCTCACCATGTTCATGACGACAGGAATGCATGGTGCTACAAAACCAAGTTTCTCCATCATCGCTTTGAGATAACTCCACTCAACTCTGTCGTAAGCTTTCATCATATCTAGTTTGAGTGCACAAAAGTTATTATTTTTTGATCTATTCATCTTCATAAAATGAAGGCATTCATAAGCTAAGATGATATTGTCAGTCATGAATCTTCCCGGTACAAAAGCGGACTGCTCCTCCGAAACAATATCCGGTAGAATGACCTTCAGACGGTTAGCTAGCACTTTTGAGGCAATCTTGTAAAACACATTACACAAACTTATGGGCCGGAACTGTGATAACAATGTTGGATTTGATACCTTTGGAATTAGTACCAGCAAAGTGTCATTCAGGGTCGCTGGGCTCTTCTCACCACAGACGATACCCAAGACCGCCCTCGTTACTGCCTCGCCACAAATATCCCAATGTCTCTGAAAGAAGTGCGTCGGAAAGCCATCCGGGCCAGGTGCCTTGGTGGGGAACATTTGGAACAGGGCCGTTTTCACCTCTTTCTCCTCATATGGGGCCATCAAGATTTCGTTCATAGTAGGTGTTACCTTTGCATGGACGTGCTCAAGTACCTCGTCTACTCCCTGTACTCCCTCCGAAGTATATAGGTTCTTATAGAACTCAAGAGCCATCTGCTGCATTTCTGCCAAGTCTTCGGTTAACTGCCCATCCACTCTTTGTAGTGACTTTATCAAATTTTTCCTCCGTCTCATGGACGCACACATGTGGAAGAAATGGGTGTTACGGTCACCAACTGACAGCCACTCAACCCGAGACCGTTGCCTCCACATTAGCTCCTCACGCATATACAACTCAATCAACCTATCATTCACTTTGATTTCAGCATGGGACGGCCCGAGTTTGGACACATCGCTGCGAAGTCGGTCGAGCTCTTTTTTCAGTCTTCGTATCTCAGCTCGCACACTGCCAAAAGTTGATCTAGACCAATCACCAAGGTTTTTTGACAGAGCCTCTAGCTTTGCTCTTACCTCGGTCGCCGACATAGTAGGCCCTCCCGGCTCCCATGAAGATCCCATTGTTGGTTTCAGCTCTGAGTGTGTATCCCACATTACCTCATAGCGAAATCTCTTTTCTCCCCTCTGCCTGAACACGAGGACTCAGCTGCAACAGAATTGGAGTGTGATCCGAAGTGGCAGCGGATAGATGCTAGCATCAGGGAACTGCTCACACCATACGACTGATCCGAACGCTCTATCTAGCCGGACCCGAGTATATGTGCCTCCTGAAACTTTTTTCTCATAGGTCCATCTTCGCCCCTTGAAGCCAAGATCAGTTAAGCCACAAATATCCACTGCATCACGAAACCCTTGAATCTGAGAAAAGTGAAAAAAGGCGCGCTTCAGGCTTGTGGATCTCCACCCTGTTGGGCCGGACTATTGTAGCCCGCTTCAAGCGAGACCATGTTCGGTCTCGCACTAATTGAAATATAGTACCACTCAATTTTTTTTTGAAATATAGTAACCCCTCAAAAAAAATTGATACATAGTCGCGCCCGAACGATGATGATCCTGGTTTATACAAAATTTTAAAATAGAACCATGATGGGAAAATGTTGGTTCCTATTTAGCGGTTAGAGCGCTGATTCTTACTAGTATTTTTCTCAATTGGGGTACACCCCCTCTGTTCTAGGGTCAGCTCATTTAACTTCTTTTCTCTTCCTGTTCTCATCCCGTGTCAACTGTACGTAGTGCCCACGCGAGTTTAGCGAGGTGGTGCTTATTTGTGAACATTTATCAAATCCGTGAGTCTTTTTCAAATCCATGAGCATTTAAAATTAACACATTTTTTAAAAATTCACGGACATTTTTAAATTCCGGTAAGTTTTTTCAATTTCAGGAACTTTTCCCAAATTCGTGAACTATTTTTGAATTCATGAACTTTTTCCAAATTTGCAAACTTCCTTTGAATTCATGATTTTTTAGGACTCGTGATTTTTTTGAATCCTTGATTTTTATTTAAATTCATTAAAAATCGAAGCATGATCTTTTTTTAAATTCATGGTATTTTTGGGAATTCTTGAGCTTTTCCAAATTCGCTAACTTTTTTACCAAATTCCTGAAAATTTCTTTAATCCGTGAACATTTTTATTAAGTACCAATTTTTGAATACAGAAAAAACGGGATGAACTATTATCTACTGGTTTACCTGAACGAGCAATGGGCGAACAAATCGGGCGAGGAGGTCCTGGCATGCGTCAGCGAGCGAGCGGTTGCGAGAGCTAATGGGCCGGCCCAGGTGAGACACACGCCCCTATGCTGGTGCTGCAGTGAGTGATTGAAGGGAGGTCCTATACAGCGCTGCAGGCTGCCGTTAATGATCCGGCGCCTGCAGCGCTGCTAACATGGGCCGGCCCACTAGCGTGCTGCCCCCCAAATTTTTTTTACGAAAATAAAAATATGGAATGAAGAAAGGTTTACAGATTTAAAGAAAAAAAGTTCATCCATTTGAAAAAATACGTTCACATTTTAAAAAAGGTTCATAAATTTTGAAAAAGTTCATCAATTTTAGAAAAAGTTCATCCAATTTAGCAAAAGTTCATTAAATTTGAAAAAAGTTCATAGAAATTGAAAAAAAGTTCATGTATTTTTAGAAAAAAATCATGGAACTGAAAAAAATCATAAATAAAAAAGTTCATCCATTTTCAAGACAAATGTTCATCAAATTTCGTACAAAGTTCATGAATATTCAAAAAAGTTCATCAATCTCAAAAAAGTTCACAGAATTTTAAAAAAAAATCGTCAACCGGCGCCTAGATGGGCCGGCCCATTTACGGACGCCACATGCGCCAGTTAACAAAATGCACGTTAACTGGCGCCTGTGGCGCCAAATAGGAAATGCCGTGATTGAAGCCACAATTAGAAGCTCCCACGAAAAATCACCTGTCATGCTTTTCGCTAGAGCTTGCTGTGAAACGTTTGCTGGTTCCCTTTTTAAGAATTTCAATCCAAGTCATTTTGCCTTTCTGGATAAGTTACTTGTCAAAATCATGGTTACGCTTTCCAGAGGCCAGTCTACACCTTCTCAGGGGCTGACAAGTGGCACATTACATGTAACTTGGAGTTTTTTTTTGCAGATTTATTTATTCAAAACATTTTATCTTTTCAACTTTGCATCCAAATCCCAAACCATTTTCATCATTGGATTTCCCGCATCGAGATCTTCAAACAATGTTAATAGGTTTCGATGAATTATTTTTCTCAAAAAAAAATCAAAAACCGGAAAAATCAGCACCCAAAAAAATGGAAGAAAAAACGAAAAGTGGAAGCACGGTTGCGGTTTTTCACGTTTTTTTCTTTTTGGGAAGCATAGTCACGGAAGAAAATTTGTGCTTCTCATGGAAGCATAATTTTTTAATCCTTTTTAGAAGCATAATTTTTATTTATCGAGAAGCAGTTGTACTCCTTGTGGAATCAAATCTCTTCTTCTCCACATATTTTCCCCTTTTGGAGAATCACAACTGTATTCCACAAAAAAGTGACCCTTGTGTGAGCCCCCCAAAGGGTAACCAGTGATTAGTTGCTCTCGTTACTTGTGTGCTCAGAGATCCCTGAAAAATACTTGTGTGCTCCAAGATTCCCCCGGTTTAAATAGGGGTGCACTCTTATCGTCGTATGGTCTCATGATGGCTATGCTACCCTGACCTGATGCATCCGGAAGGTATTGAAAGTTTGAAACAAAGAGCTGAATGCAATCATGAGACATGGCATCACAACACCATCGGCTTGTCTCTGCACGAACGTCTGTGTGCTCGAAGCGTAGCAGGAATGTGCAGTGTCCATATTGGTTGGTGTTGTGAGGGTTCTCGAGTGAAGAAAATGGCTAGTGGCCCAGGCCCAGTAGTGAGGGTTTTTTCTTTTCTTGGGAAAATGGTGTCATGTTTGGTTCTTGAATGACAGATGCATACACTCTTGCCTAAAAAAATGCATACACTTAAAAATAAATCTAAATCTATATTAATATAGAAAGACCAAAAGGGACGGATCCAATTAATCTCGGCCACCGATCCATGTCAATCCAACAATTTAAATTGCTTCAGCGGTGAGCGCTCAACATGTTGAGTGTGAAGTTAATATCATAACAAATATCAACATTGGAACTAATCATATAATTAACATGTAACCAATATCCTATATAATATCAACATGCAATTAATTTCCTAGTGCATTGCATGTGCATATTATTTACTAGTGAAAGAAAGTTACGATATCGCTTGATTCAAAAGACTTTACAACAAGAATTCCTCAAACTCAACAAAAAAAGAATCTTTGTTGAAAAAACATGATAATAGAAGAGGATTTTTACAGAAACGGGATAGAAGGCCAGGGAAGTGAAATTCTCCCCCAAAAAAATTTCCCTCCCCCTCGCGTCGCCTCCCCTCAGGCGGCGCCAGGGCCCCCCGATCCCGCGCCGCCAGCCCCTCCCGCTCCTCCATACCCAGGCACCGCTGCCGCCGAGAAGGGCCGCGGTGGCGGCGGGCCCTGCGCCGCAGATCCAGGGTGGGTGGACGCCACGACAGATCCGGCGAGGTGGAGGCGGCGTCTCATGCGGGGAGGCCGGGGCGGCAGTCAGGGCGGCGCCCCTTCTGCGTGGCGACGATGGGAACCTACATTGTCGGCGGTGTGGCGGCCGCGGGCGCATGGGTGGCTCCGATGGCCGCGGATCTAGAGTCCTGTCTAGATCCGCCTCGGTACGGCCTTGGCTAGCCGGTGGCGCGAGGAGGGCCGGTGAGGGGCGGCTGGAGGCTCCCTGCCGGCGTGCCGACGGCGGCCCTCGTCTCCATGGCGAGGCTCCGTTCGGTTCCAGCCAACTGCGAGGTGGGGGGACGCGACTTCCGGTGAAAATCGCGCCGACTTCGGTCATGGCGGACGATGGCGGTGTCTATGACGTCATTCCCTTCTCGAGGCATGGCACCCCACTCGTGATGCTCCGGGGGAAACCCTAGATCTGGATCTACCAGATCGGACGATGATGGTACCTTTGATGCCGTTGTCCCTCCCGAGGGCATCGTTTTGGAGCAAGTGCTAGTTGGACGGGACAAGCGAAATGTGATCCTAAGTTTGCTACTTCACCTATCTTTATTGATGATAAGGATTATGAATTATCTGTCGACCCAGAGTTAACTTTGGTTGAATCTGATCCTTTCCATGGTTATGAAACTAAAACTGTTGTGGCACATCTTACTAAGTTGAATGACATAGCCACCCTTTTTGCTCATGATGAGAAAACGCGCTATTACTATATTCTCAAATTATTTCCGTTCTCATTAAAGGGTGATGCTAAAGCTTGGTACAATACTCTTGCTCCTGGCTGTGTGCGTAGTCCCCAGGATAAAGCTTGGTAAAATATTTCCCTACTCATAAGAAACAAGCTGCCTTGCAGGAAATATTTAACTTTGCGCAAATTGAAGAAGAGAGTCTCCCACAAGCTTGGGGGAGGCTTCTCCAATTGCTTAATGCTTTGCCAGATCATCCTCTTAAGAAAAATGAAATACTCGATATCTTCTATAATGGACTAACCGATGCTTCTAGGGATTTCCTAGATAGTTGTGCTGGTTGTGTTTTCAGGGAATGAACTATTGAGAAACCTGAAGAATTATTGAATAACATATTGAAAATTATTATGATTGGACTCTTCCTGAACCACCGCTTAAACCCACTCCGAAGAAGAGGGGTATCTTATATCTCTGTCCCGAAGATATGCAAGAGGCAAAGAAATCTATAAAGGAAAAGGGTATTAAAGTTGAGGATGTAAAAAATTTACCTCCTATTGACGAAATACATGGGCTTGATACACCACCACCTCCTAAGGTGGTAGAGGTAAATTCTCTAATGAAATTCAATGATAATGATAGTCCTCACAATATGCACCCTAGCCAAAGCCTTTATGAGTTTGAAAATTACATTAGAAAGCAAGATCACTTCAATGCAAATGTTATGAAACAATTGAAATACAATTCTGATATGATTGCTGGCTTGAGTGACTTGTTATTTAGAATCTCAAATGATGTTAGAGGTGTGGGAAAGCATGCTTCTATGGTTCAAACCCAGTTAGAACAAGTTTCTAAATCTCAAAGAGAGTTGCTTGATGTAATGAACAATAACATACATGACTTTATTGTTAGAGTAGAAACTAGAGGAGGTAAAGTGACTCAGGAACCACTTTATCCTAAGGGACACCCAAAACGAATTGAACAAGACTCTCAAAGAGCTAACACTGATGCACGTAGTCCTTCTAAAAAGAAAAAGAAGAAGAAAAATGATAGGAATTTGCATGCCTCTAGTGAACCTGAAGTAGAAAAACCTCCTGATAATGAAGTTTCTATCTTTGATGCTGAAACTCAATCTGGTAGTGAACACTCAGCTTCTGATAATGAAAAATATAATGATGAGGTTCATGAAGACACTCCACCAAATAATAAAGAACCAGACAATGATGTTGAGATAGAACCTGCACTTGATCTTGATAACCCACAACCTAAGAATAAAAGATATGATAAAAGAGACTTTGTTGCTAGAAAACATGGTACAGAAAGAGAACCGTGGGTTCAAATGAAGGAAATATGCCCTAGAGGCAATAATAAAGTTATTATTTATTTCCTTATAATCATGATAAATGTTTATTATTCATGCTAGAATTGTATTAACCGGAAACATAATACATGTGTGAATACATAGACAAACAAAGTGTCACTAGTATGCCTCTACTTGACTAGCTCGTTAATCAAAGATGGTTATGTTTCCTGACCATGAACAATGAGTTGTTATTTGATTAACGAGGTCACATCATTAGTTGAATGATCTGATTGACATGACCCATTCCATTAGCTTAGCACCCGATCGTTTAGTATGTTGCTATTGCTTTCTTCATGACTTATACATGTTCCTATGACTATGAGATTATGCAACTCCCGTTTGCCGGAGGAACACTTTGGGTGCTACCAAATGTCACAACGTAACTGGGTGATTATAAAGGAGCATTACAGGTGTCTCCAAAGGTAGATGTTGGGTTGGCGTATTTCGAGATTAGGATTTGTCACTCCAATTGTCGGAGAGGTATCTCTGGGCCCTCTCGGCAATACACATCACATAAGCCTTGCAAGCATTACAACTAATATGTTAGTTGTGAGATGATGTATTACGGAACGAGTAAAGAGACTTGCCGGTAACGAGATTGAACTAGGTATTGGATACCGACGATCGAATATCGGGCAAGTAACATACCGATGACAAAGGGAACAACGTATGTTGTTATGCGGTCTGACCGATAAAGATCTTCGTAGAATATGTAGGAGCCAATATGGGCATCCAGGTCCCGCTATTGGTTATTGACCGGAGACGTGTCTCAGTCATGTCTACATTGTTCTCGAACCCGTAGGGTCCGCATGCTTAAGGTTACGATGACAGTTATATTATGAGTTTATGCATTTTGATGTACCGAAGGTTGTTCAGAGTCCCGGATGTGATCACGGACATGACGAGGAGTCTCGAAATGGTCGAGACATAAAGATTGATATATTGGAAGCCTATGTTTGGACATCGGAAGTGTTCCGGGTGAAATCGGGATTTTACCGGAGTACCGGGAGGTTACCGGAACCCCCCGGGAATCATATGGGCCTTAGTGGGCCTTAGTGGAAAGGTGAAAGGGCTGCCCACAAGGGCTGCGCGCCTCCCCCCTCCCCTAGTCCTATTAGGACTAGGAGAGGTGGCCGGCCACCCCTCTCCCTCTTTCCCCCTTGGGAATCCTATTTGGAATAGGATTGGGGGGGGAGGAGTCCTACTCCCGGTAGGAGTAGGACTCCTCCTGCGCCTCCATAGGGCTGGCCGCACCCCTCCCCCTTGGCTCCTTTATATACGGAGGCAGGGGGCACCTCTAGACACAGAAGTTGATCATTGAGATCGTTCCTTAGCCGTGTGCGGTGCCCCTTGCCACCATATTCCACCTCGATCATATCGTTGTAGTGCTTAGGCGAAGCCCTGCGTCGGTAGAACATCAAGATCGTCACCACGGCGTCGTGCTGACGAAACTCCTCCCCGAAGCTTTGCTGGATCGGAGCCCGGGGATCGTCATCGAGCTGTACGTGTGCTAAGAACTCGGAGGTGCCGGAGTAACGGTGCTTGGATCGGTCGGATCGGGAAGAAGACGTACGACTACTTCCTCTACGTTGTGTCAACGCTTCCGTTGCAATCTACAAGGGTATGTAGATCAGACGCTCCCCCTCGTTGCTATGCATCACCATGATCTTGCGTGTGCGTAGGAATTTTTTTGAAATTACTACGTTCCCCAACATCAAAAACCTATGCCCTTTCCACCTAAGTCAACTAAAAAGAAAGATGATGAAGAATTTGAATGCTTTGCTGAAATGCCGAGGCCAGTCTTTTTGCGCACTCGCTTGACTGATATCCTTAAAATGCCTCCTTATGCAAAGTATATGAAAGACATCATCACCGATAAGATAAAAAATACCGAAAACTGAAATCCCCACCATGCTTTCTAATTATACTTTTAAGGATGGAGTACCTAAAAAACTTGGAGATCCAGGAATACCAACTATACCTTGCTCCATAAAAAGAAATTATGTAAAAACTGCTCTATGTGATTCGGGAGCTGGTGTTAGTGTTATGCCTTTCTCTTTATATAAAAGACTTGATTTAAATAAACTCACACCTGCTGAAATATCTTTGCAAATGGATGACAAATCTACTCCCATACCTATCAGTATTTGTGAGGATGTGCCCGTTGTTGTTTCTGATGTTACTATTTTGACTGACTTTGTTATACTTGAGATGCCCGAGGATGACAACATGTCGATTATCCTTGGTAGACCCTTCTTGAATACTGCAGGGGATGTTATTGATTGCAATAAAATCAAGGTCACTTTTCATATCAATGGTAATGAGCATACGGTGCACTTTCCTAAGAAACAATTCCAAGTGAATGGTATTAATGTTATTGAAATATCTGCAACAATCACTATTGGAAGTTTTCAACTACCTCTACCTACTGCCAAAAACAAATATGAAATGCTTATTGTTGGGGACATTCATATCCCCGTTGAGGTAACTTAGTGATTTATGAAAGTTCTTCGGTTTCATACTAATCGAAAGTGGTTGTTAACAAGACCTGATCAACCTTGTTAATGGATCATTTTTTAGAGGTATGAGGTTTATGAATTTAGTGAACACTACCTTATGTCCTTACCTTTTGTTTTTATTAGTTAAATAAAATTAAATGCCATGTTTTGTCTGTTTTCTGAATTTCCAGTGGAATAAAAAAACCCAAAAATAAAAGTTCTTAGATGAAGGAAATATGCCCTAGAGGCAATAATAAAGTTGTTATTTATATTTCCTTATTTAATGATAAATGTTTATTATTCATACTAGAATTTTATTAACCAGAAACTTGATACATGCGTGGCACTACTTCAGGATGCTGCTAACGCGACACTACGATTAGAGACCCTTTGGCGAAACTGTGTGCGATGCATTAATAGCAAACGGTGATGTAAAAAACCCGTCAAAAAGGTGCAAAACATTTGCGATGGATGATACATCAAACACGGTTCAGATTTTAGTTGCGTGTGCGATGAGGGGCATACGATTGATCTCTACGAACTGTTTGCGATGAGATCAAACAACAGAAACGGGCAGCCAGATCAAGGTGTGTGCGATATATGGCATACAGTTCACTCCGATGAACCGTTTGCGATGATTGAGGTGAACACAAACGATTCGGCATAACAAGATGTGTGCGATACTCGGCAAACAGGTCGGTAATCAGAATTGTGTGCGATCATTATAGACAGCCCATACAGACTTTTTTTTGTGAATTGTGTGCTCGTTAGGGAACACAGTTCAACAAACCAACCTATGGGCGATAATGTAGAAGATCTCTGTTGAATACATATTACTAACCGTCTGCGATGAGATTGACAGGATAAACTGAGATATATACAGCCTGCTTAATTTAGTCCTTCTTCTTGTTGTTGTTGGATGGCCCTGCAACATCGTCTTGGCGAGGATGCTTCTTGCCGCTGGCCGTTGGCTTTTCATCGCCGTCGTCGTCGTTATTTTCATCGTCGTCCTCCTCCTCGTTCGACCATTCCTCCTCCTCATCATCGTCGTCCTCTCCTTTGACGGCTCCTCATCCGTCTGGTTGTCATTTGATGACTCCGAAGGCGGTGTCCCTTCCATGAGTCGGATATAATCGAGGTCTGGGCTCGACGCCGAACTCATGGAAGACAAGCGGGATGATTACGATGTTGACCTATCATCGGGCGCCAGACTGCTGGCCAAACTGTCATCCTTGCTGTCGCTCGACATGGCTGTAGAGTGTGTGCCAGTGTGTAGTGCGGCCTGCCGGGGACGATGAAGATGGTGGACACTTAAGCGTGCGCGGGGGGGGGGGTATGTAGAGAAGAGGAACTGCCAATTGAAGCGGGGTTTTTTTTTCTTACGCGCGCGGGGGGGGGGGGGTTGAAGCGGGGGTTGACGTAATCTAGCCATTGATATAATCATCCGTGATTATTTGTACCCAGTCGCTCCAAATTCCCGGGGTTGCGCAGGACTCCTATTGGCTATTTGGCTGGTTTCCTTTTTCATGACAAAAACAAGGAACGAGTTGTGGGATTATGCACCGGTACTAGTATGAACGGAGTAGAGCAAGCAATACATTGAGCTCTTCTTATTGATGAAACCAGTAATAATCAAACTAGAAAGGAAGAGAAAAAAGACAAAGAAAAATATCTGCACGAATCTTCGCGTAACATCAATGGCATAGGACCTAGATATGCATTACTTAGAGCACATCTAGATGTGCTTTCGCAATACTGTCAAACAAAACCCCTAATCATCATTGCAAACAACGCATAGAACATGGCTAATGCGACAACCACAACTACACATGCTAGTTTCTTCTTGTCTCTTTCTTTCATCTGTTGCCTGTGATTGATTCTTTCTTGCTTCATCGTACTGATTGTACATTCTAGATCAGCTAGTTTCTTCTTCAGCTTTATGTTATCTTCTGCGAGCTTGGTGATAACACTCTGAGCCCTGCCATGCCATTCTTCATCCAGCCAGTTAACAAAGGCACAAGCCTCATATCCCTGCCAATGTTAAATAATATTCTAGATGAGCGGTGGCATTAACTGAAGTAAAATGATGAACTTAATTAGCACTAACCTCTAAGGGGAAACTAAGAAACCGCCTGCCAATGTCGAATCCCTCCGTGCATACACGTCGAGCGGGAGTGTGCCCGTGCACACAACTCAGCTTTTGGTACTTCTCGGTGGCGCAAAACTCACAGTCGAACTCGTGTTGCGGGAGTCTAGAGTCAAGCTCCGGATCCGGCGGCAGATCGCTTTCCTGGGGGGGGGGGTCATTCAGGACGGATTCAGCAAGGAGCTATACTTTGTACACGCTAAAAAAGATCGGGATAGATTGGAACCTGACAGGATGATTC
Source organism: Triticum urartu (assembly GCF_003073215.2). Taxonomy (NCBI): domain Eukaryota; kingdom Viridiplantae; phylum Streptophyta; class Magnoliopsida; order Poales; family Poaceae; genus Triticum; species Triticum urartu. The sequence continues at coordinate 437,188,371 of NC_053025.1, read as the reverse complement.
GGATCCGTTGTACACCTGCCTTCTGATGACCTTAGGCAAGTGCTCGGCGGCGACCGCCGTCGTGGCGGCGATACGAGCAGGAGCAGCCGCACCGAAACCATCATCACTACTTGTCCGCATTCCCCCAATGTCAGCGCCACGCGAGGGAATTTGGAGACTATGTAGGGATTTGGGGGAAATGGGGAAACTGTGGAGATAAGGTAATGGTCGGGAACTACTAATGGCACTATATATATGTTGTATACGACACACTATTTGAACATGTCGTTTGTGTTAGGTATTACAACATCACACATGATTTCCGCACCAAACCGTGTGAGAAGACAACGTAGGTTAGACACGGTTGGCGTTACATAACCGTATGTGATGTACTACCATGTCCATATAATTGAGTTACGGTGAGATACCGTGTAAACAGCCGCTCCGCAGATATCCGTCAAAAAAACAACAACCGCTCTGCATATAGAGTTGGCGGCGGCCGCCTAGGTAGCGGCTACCGGAGAAGAGGTCAATCCTCGGTCGGTGGGCGGTGGCGGCCTCATAGGAGGTCAATTGATACGTCTCCAACGTATCTATAATTTTTGATTGCTCCATGCTATATTATTTACCATTTTGAATGTTTATGGGCTTTATTATACACTTTTATATCATTTTTGGGACTAACCTATTAACCCAGAGCCCAGTGCCAGTTTTCTGTTTCTACCCTGTTTTAGGGTTTCGAAGAAAAGGAAAACCAAACGGAGTCCAATTGACCTGAAACTTCACGGAACTCATTTTTGGAAGGAAAGAAGCCCAGAAGACTTGGAGTGCACGTCGGGGAATCTGCGAGGAGGTCACGAGGCAGGGGGCGCTCCCTCCACCCTCGTGAGCCCCTCGTGGCCCCCCTGACGTACTTCTTCCGCCTATATATCTCCATATACCCTAAAAACACCCGTGGGCACAATAGATCGGGAGTTTCGCTGCCAGAAGCCTCCGTAGCCACCGAAAGCCAATCTAGACCCGTCCCGGCACCCTGCCAGAGGGGGCAATCCCTCTCCGGTGTCCATCTTCATCATCCCGGTGCTCTCCATGACGAGGAGGGAGTAGTTCTCCCTCGGGGCTGAGGGTATGTACCAGTAGCTATGTGCTTGATCTCTCTCGTGTTCTTGAGGTGATACGATCTTGATGTATCGCGAGCTTTGCTATTATAATTGGATCCTATGATGTTTCTTCCCCCCTCTACTCTCTTGTAATGAATTGAGTTTCCCCTTTGAAGTAATCTTATCGGATTGAGTCTTTAAAGATTTGAGAACACTTGATGTATGTCTTGCCGTGCGTATCTGTGGTGACAATGGGATACCACGTGATTCACTTGATGTATGTTTTGGTGATCAACTTGCGGGTTCCGCCCATGAACCTATGCATAGGGGTTGGCACACGTTTTCGTCGTGATTCTCCGGTAGAACTTTGGGGCACTCTTTGAGGTTCTATGTGTTCGTTGAATAGATGAATCTGAGATTGTGTGACGCATATCGTATAATCATACCCACGGATACTTGAGGTGACATTGGAGTATCTAGGTGACATTAGGGTTTTGGTTGATTTGTGTCTTAAGGTGTTATTCTAGTACGAACTCTAGGGCTGTTTGTGACACTTATAGTAATAGCCCAATGGATCGATTGGAAAGAATAACTTTGAGGTGGTTTCATACCCTACCATAATCTCTTCGTTCGTTCTCCACTATTAGTGACTTTGGAGTGACTCTTTGTTGCATGTTGAGGGATAGTTATGTGATCCAATTATGTTAGTATTGTTGAGGGAACTTACACTAGTGAAAGTATGAACCCTAGGCCTTGTTTCCTAGCATTGCGATACCGTTTGCGCTCACTTTTATCAATAGTTACCTTGCTGTTTTTATTATTTCAGATTTCAAATACCTTTATCTACTATCCATATACCACTTGTTTCACCATCTCTTCGCCGAACTAGTGCACCTATACAATTTACCATTGTATTGGGTGTGTTGGGGACACAAGAGACTCTTTATTATTTGGTTGCATGGTTGCTTGAGAGAGACCATCTTCATCCTACGCCTCCTACGGATTGATAAACCTTAGGTCATCCACTTGAGGGAAATTTGCTACTGTCCTACAAACCTCTACACTTGGAGGCCCAACAACGTCTACAAGAAGAAGGTTGTGTAGTAGACATCAAGCTCTTTTCTGGCGCCGTTGCCGGGGAGGTGAGTGCTTGAAGGTATATCTTTAGATCTTGCAATCGAGTCTTTTAGTTTCTTGTTTTATCACTAGTTTAGTTTATTAAAGAAAATTACAAAAAATGGAATTGAGCTTGTCTCATACGCTTCATCTTTTTAATATCTTTCATGACTATGATGGAAAGGATAATTGTGCTCAAGTGCTAGAAGAAGAAATCTATAAAATTTTTGGCACTAAATATTTGAATGATGAGCATGATTGCAATGTTGTTAGTACGAATTCTTTGAATATCCATGAAGCTAATGATATGCAAAGCCACAAGCTTGGGGAAGCTATGTTTGATGAAGATGATATTTTTTTGTCCCCCAAGTTTTGATGAGCAAATTTATTATGATGAAAGCACGCGTCCTATCTATGATGATTATTGTGATGACACGTATGCTTTAAAGAATAATAATAACAATGAACCTTGTCATCTTGATCTTAATTTTCAATCACATGATAGTTATTTTGTTGAGTTTGCTCCCACTATTATTCATGAGAAGAATTTTGCTTATGTGGAGAGTAGTAAATTTTCTATGCTTGTAGATCATGAAAATAATGCTTTAAGTGCTGGTTATATTGTTGAATTCATTCATGATGCTACTGAAAATTATTATGAGGGAGGAACATATGCTTGTAGGAATTGCAATAATATCAAGTTTCCTCTCTATGTGCTTAAAGTTTCGAAGTTATGCTTGTTTTGCCCTCCTATGCTAGCTGATTATTGTTCCCACAAGTTGTTTGCTCACAAAATCCCTATGCATAGGAAGTGGGTTAGACTTAAATGTACTAGTCATATTCTTCATGATGCTCTCTTTATGTTACAATTCTTATCCTTTATGTGAGCATCGTTGAAATCATCATGCCTAGCTAGGGGAGTTAAACGATAGCGCTTGTTGGGAGGCAACCTAACTTTATTTTTGTTACTTGCTTTTTGTTCCTGTTTAGTAATAAATAATTCATCTATCCTCTATTTAGATGTGCTTTTATGATTTTATTTAGTGTTTGTGCCAAGTAGAACCTTTGGGAAGACTTGGGGAAAGTCTTGTTGATCATGCTGTAAAAAACAGAAACTTTAGCGCTCACGAGAATTGCTGCCATTTTTATTTAAAAACTGCTATTTAGTTAATTATTTTTGCAGGTGATTAATAGATAAATTACTCACTTCCAGAAATTTATTTGAGAATTTTATGAGTTCCAGAAGTATACGTTTGATCCAGATTACTACAAACTGTTCTGCTTTTGACAGATTCTGTTTTCGATGTGTTGTTTGCTTATTTTGATGAATCTATGAGCAGTATCGGAGGGTATGAACGATAGATAAGTTGGAATACAGTAGATATTACACCAATATGAATTTAGAATGAGTTCACAACAGTACCTAAGTGATGATTTATTTTCTTATACTAACGGAGCTTACGAATTTTCTGTTAAGTTTTGTGTTGTGAAGTTTTCAAGTTTTGGGTAAGGATTCGATGGACTATGGAATAAGGAGTGGCAAGAGCCTAATCTTGGGGATTACCAAGGCAAACCAAGGTAATATTCAAGAATAGGCAAGATCCTAAGCTTGGGGATGCCCCGGAAGTCATCCCCTCTTTCATCTTCGTTCATCGGTAACTTTACTTGGAGCTATATTTTTATTCACCACATGATATGTGTTTTGCTTGGAGTGTCAATTTATTTTGTTAGGATTTGCTTTCTGTTATTTATAACAATGTTTTGCATCCTTTATTCCAATAAAAGTGGCATTGATAGCCTTTACTATGCCTATTTTTGAAGTCCACATGTTGCTGTTTGAAAACAGAAAGTTTACCGCTGTTGCAATAATTCCCTAGAAAAGTCAGAATGTGATAAAATGTTGAAACCTTTTGCATATTAATCTCTGATAAATTTACTACAGTGGAAATTTTCTTTCATAATTTTTGGAGTTAGGGAAGTATGGATGTTGCAGCATTCTTTACAGACTATCCTGTTTAGGAAGATTGCTGTTATGTTTGCATTGTTTGCATATGTTTGCTTCTTTAATGATTCTATTTGAGGATAGGACTATTAAATATGCAGAGGCATTTATTATGAAATGTTGAATAATAATTTTAGTGATTTTCTACAGTAGAGTATGATAAGGTTTTTGCAATGATTTATACTAACTTATCGCACGAGTCCTTGTTGAGTTTTGTGTGGATGAAGCTTTTAAGATTTAGGGAGACCGTGATATGAGAGGAATTAAGGAGACACAAAAGCTCAAGCTTGGGGATACCAAAGGCATCCCAAGATAATATTTCAATAAGTCTCAAGCATCTAAGCTTGGGGATTCCCCGGTTGGCATCCCACCTTTCTTCTTCAACAATTATCGGTTAGTATCGGTTGATCCTAAGTTTTTGCTTCTTCACATGATGTTTGCTATTCTTAGATGTCATTTTATTTAGTTTTGCTTGCTGTTTGAATAGAATACCAAGATCTGAAATTCTTAAATGTTAGAGAGTCTTCACATAGTTGCATAATTATTCAACTACTCATTGATCTTCACTTATATCTTTCAGAGTAGTTTGTCATTTGCTCTAGTGCTTCACTTATATCTTTTAGAGCATGGTGGTAGTTTTATTTTGAAGAAATATATGAACTCTCATGCTTCACTTAGATTATTTTGAGAGTCTTAAATAGCATGGTAATTTCTTAAAATCCTAATATGCTAGGTATTCAAGATTAGTAAAATTTTCTTATGAGTGTTTTGAATACTAAGAGAAGTTTGATGCTTGATGATTGTTTTGAGATATGGAGGTAATAATATCAAAATCGTGCTAGTTGAGTAGTTGTGAAATTGAGAAATGTTTGTGTTGAAGTTTGCAAGTCTCGTAGCATGCACGTATGGTAAACGTTGTGTAACAAATTTGAAACATGAGGTGTTATTTGATTGTCCTCCTTATGAGTGGCGGTCGGGGACGAGCGATGGTCTTTTCCTACCAATATATCCCCCTAGGAGCATGCGCGTAGTGCCGAGGTTTTTGATGACTTGTAGATTTTTGCAATAAGTATGTGAGTTCTTTATGACTAATGTTGAGTCCATGGATTATACGCACTCTCACCCTTCCATCCTTGCTAGCCTCTTCGGTACCGCGCATTGCCCTTTCTCACATTGAGAGTTGGCGCAAACTTCGCCGGTGCATCCAAACCCCGTTATATGATACGCTCTGTCACACATAAACCTCCTTATATCTTCCTCAAAACAGCCACCATACCTACCTATTATGGCATTTCCATAGCCATTCCGAGATATATTGCCATGCAACTTTCCATCATTCTGTTTAACATGACACATTCATCATTGTCATATTGCTTAGCATGATCATGTAGTTGACATAGTATTTGTGGCAAAGCCACCGTTCATAATTCTTGCATACATGTCACTCTTGGTTCATTGCATATCCCGGTACACCGCCGGAGGCATTCACATAGAGTCATCTTTGTTCTAGTATCGAGTTGTAATCATTGAGTTGTAAATAAATAGAAGCGTGATGATCATCATTATTAGAGCATTGTCCCAAGTGAGGAATAAAAAAAGGCCATAAAAATAGAGAAGGCCCCGAAAAAAAAGAGAGAAAGGCCATAAAAAAAGAGAAGGCCCAAAAAATGAGAGAAAAAGAGAGAAGGAACAATGTTACTATCCTTTTACCACACTTGTGCTTCAAAGTAGCACCATGATCTTCATAGTAGAGAGTCTCTCATATTATCACTTTCATATACTAGTGGGAATTTTTCATTATAGAACTTGGCTTGTATATTCCAACAATGGGCCTCCTCAAGTGCCCTAGGTCTTCGTGAGCAAGCAAGTTGGATGCACACCCACTAGTTTCTTTTGTTGAGCTTTCATACATTTATAGCTCTAGTGCATCCGTTGCATGGCAATCCCTACTCCTTTCATTAACATCAATCGGTGGGCATCTCCATAGCCCATTGATTAGCCTCGTTGATGTGAGACTTTCTCCTTTTTGTCTTCTCCACATAACCCCCTCATTATATTCTATTCCACCCATAGTGCTATGTCCATGGATCGCGCTCATATATTGTGTGAAAGTTTATAGGTTTGAGATTACTAAAGTATGAAACAATTGCTTAGCTTGTCATTAGGGTTGTGCATGATGAGAGCATTCTTGTGTGACGAAAATGAAACATGACTAAACTATATGATTTTGTAGGGATGAACTTTCTTTGCCCATGTTATTTTGAGAAGACATAATTGCTTAGTTAGTATGCTTGAAGTATTATCATTTCTATGTCAATATGAACTTTTGTCTTGAATCTTATGGATCTGAATATTCATACCACAATTTAGAAGAATCACATTGAAATTATGCCAAGTAGCACTCCACATCAAAAAATTCTGTTTTTATCATTTACCTACTCGAGGACGAGCAGGAATTAAGCTTGGGGATGCTGATACGTCTCCAACGTATCTATAATTTTTGATTGTTGCATGCTATATTATTTACTGTTTTGAATGTTTATGGGCTTTATTATACACTTTTATATCATTTTTGGGACTAACCTATTAACCCAGAGCCCAGTGCCACTTTCTGTTTTTACACTGTTTTAGGGTTTCGAAGAAAAGGAAAACCAAATGGAGTCCAATTGACCTGAAACTTCATGGAACTCATTTTTGGAAGGAAAGAAGCCCAGAAGACTTGGAGTGCACGTCGGGGGATCTGCGAGGAGGTCACGAGGCAGGGGGCGCCCACCCCCCTGGGCGCGCCCTCCACCCTCGTGAGCCCCTCGTGCCTCCCCTGACGTACTTCTTCCGCCTATATATCTCCATATACCCTAAAAACACCCGTGGGCACAATAGATCAGGAGTTCCGCCGCCAGAAGCCTCCGTAGCCACCGAAAGCCAATCTAGACCCGTTCTGGCACCCTGCTGGAGGGGGCAATCCCTCTCCGGTGTCCATCTTCATCATCCCGGTGCTCTCCATGACGAGGAGGGAGTAGTTCTCCCTCAGGGCTGAGGGTATGTACCAGTAGCTATGTGTTTGATCTCTCTCTCTCTCTCTCTCTCGTGTTCTTGAGGTGATACGATCTTGATGTATCACGAGCTTTGCTATTATATTTGGATTCTATGATGTTTCTTCCCCCTCTACTCTCTTGTAGTGAATTGAATTTCCCCTTTGAAGTAATCTTATCGGATTGAGTCTTTAAAGATTCGAGAACACTTGATGTATGTCTTGCCATGCGTATCTGTGGTGACAATGGTATACCACGTGATTCAGTTGATGTATGTTTTGGTGATCAACTTGCGGGTTCCGCCCATGAACCTATGCATAGGGGTTGGCACACGTTTTAGTCGTGATTCTTCGATAGAACTTTGGGGCACTCTTTGAGGTTTTATATGTTGGTTGAATAGATGAATCTGAGATTGTGTGACGCATATCGTATAATCATACCCACGGATACTTGAGGTGACATTGGAGTATCTAGGTGACATTAGGGTTTTGGTTGATTTGTGTCTTAAGGTGTTATTCTAGTACGAACTCTAGGGCTGTTTGTGACACTTATAGGAATAGCCCAACGGATTGATTGGAAAGAATAACTTTGAGGTGGTTTCGTACCCTACCATAATCTCTTCATTCGTTCTCCACTATTAGTGACTTTGGAGTGACTCTTTGTTGCATGTTGAGGGATAGTTATGTGATCCAATTATGTTAGGATTGTTGAGGGAACTTACACTAGTGAAAGTGTGAACCCTAGGCCTTGTTTCCTAGCATTACAATACCATTTGCGCTCACTTTTATCAATAGTTATCTTGCTGTTTTTATTACTAGATGATACCCGCACGTTGTTGCGGGAATATTATGCAACACATTTCAGTGTGATTCATTGTATGAAACATGAATATTTGAAGCAATAATATAAAAGGCTAAAACTAAAAATACATATAATTGATTATGTTTGATTACTATATAAATGTAAAATGTATAAATAGCATAATAGAATGAAAATTCTCATGTCCGTTTGCATGTTGAGATGTGTGTTTTTCATGCATATTTCACGATCAAGTGGCATGCTTGCATGTTAAAAGACATATGGTAGTGGGGGTGGGCCTTTTGTCATGCATGTTGTGTGATGATGTGGCATGCTTGCATGTTGAGAGAAATAGTTAGTGGGGTCTAGCTATTTAGATATAGAAGATTTCAGATTTCAAATACCTTTATCTACTATCCATATACCACTTGCTTCACCATCTCTTCGCTGAACTAGTGCACCTATACAATTTACCATTGTATTGGGTGTGTTGGGGACACAAGAGACTCTTTGTTATTTGGTTGCAAGGTTGCTTGAGAGAGACCATCTTCATCCTACGCCTCCTACGGATTGATAAACCTTAGGTCATCCACTTGAGGGAAATTTGCTACTGTCCTACAAACCTCTACACTTGGGGGCCCAACAACGTCTACAAGAAGGTTGTGTAGTAGACATCATCAATCCTCGATCTGCGGCTGGAGATAGGAGGAGCTCAACCACCAAGGTCGGCGACGGCGTGATTTCGAGCACATCCATCGCAGTCAATGGCGGGATAGTGGAGGTTGAACTTCAGGCGGCAGCTGCACTAAGCTTTGCTCCTCGACCCTGCTGTCTCGGCATGCCACTGCATCGCGCTTATCTGTCTGCTGGGTGGAGGTCGCCGCGCAGCTAATTAATTAAGGTATTCTTTTCGTGAGTGGCTAAATTAAGGTATTCAATTCCTAAGTCTAGTGTTGTAACTAGTACTCTGCGTGTAAATTGACTGACCATTAATTTTTGTCATTGCACGTCTGGATAACAACATGGAGCGCCCTCAGTAATTATTAAAATAAAACCTTGTGATTTATGCACGCATCTTTGGGAAGCAGTTATCCGTGTATTAATGTTGTTGTTTTGTTTTTAATTACCATTCGTGTGCTACAGATGGAACGATCTCGATGGATGAAGAATCGAAAAACCGCATATTTTATCAGTGGCGTGACAGAGTTCATGAATTTGGCTGAAAGTACAAAGAGGAGAATTGGTGATGCGGATTACATCCTCTGTACATGTACTGATTGTGCCAATATAGAGTCACATGAAGTTGCAGATGTCCAGATGCACTTAGTCTCTAGGGGATTCATGGATGTATATACACGTTGGACCAGACACGGTGAAGAGGAGGTCATGGATGAAGATACCCAGGGCAGCGAGATGCCAAACCCCGATCAATGTCACATGGATGTTGAATCTAACGTCGGGGCAGAGGCGTCAAGCTACCAATGGAACACCGGAAAGCCAAAATGCCCACTAGAAAACCAAGACGTCAACACAGATGACGGTGATCTTGATATGCCATATTTTGCTGCTATGATTGCAGATTTCGAGGGCCCAAAAAAGGATATGATTGGGTACAAGGATCTGCCAACCATTGATGCGGACTCCAAGAAATAATCGTATCCAGGTTGCAAAAATAAATATTCCAGATTGAGTGCCACCCTGGCGCTTCTCAGATTTAAAGCAGCAAACGGTCTATCAAACAAGGGCTTCACAGAGATGTTAGGTCTTTTGAAAGAAATTCTTTCGAAAGATAATGTGCTCCCCAAAAGCACGAATGAAGCGAAGAAAATTGTTTGTCCATTAGAACTTGAAGTACAGAAGATACACACTTGTGTGAATGATTGTATATTGTACCATGGTGAGTACAAATATTTTCATGCATGTCCCACATGCAAGCATGCACGATACAAGCGCAGGAGAGCAAAGGACAAGTACAAATTGGACGAAGAGATCAAGACAGGAATCCCGTTCAAGGTTGTTTGGTACTTGCCTTTAATCCCAAGGTTGAGACGTTTGTTTCCAAACCCTAGAGAGGCAAAGAGGTTGCGGTGGCATCATGATGAGCGAATTGCGGATAGGCTTATGAGGCACCCGAAAGATGGGGCTCAGTGGGAATTAATCGACAAAAAGTTTGAAAATTTTGCCAAGGATCCTAGAAGTATAAGGCTCGGGGAGTGTATTGGCGTGATGAATCCTTTTGGCGATATGAGCACCAATCACAGCACATGGCCGGTGCTTCTGTGCATATATAACCTAGCTCCTTGGTTGTGTATGAAGAAAAAATACATTATGATGTCAATGATTATCCAAGGCCTGAAGCAACCTGGAAATGACATCGACATTTACTTTCAGCTACTGGTAGAAGAACTGCTGACAGTGTGGATAGATGCGCCTGCTGGAAAATGTTATGATGCACACCATTTAAGATATGCCGACATTAGGCAACACATCAGGGCATAAAACAAGGGAAGATGTAGGGTGTGTCACATGCATGGATAGGACATCTAGCAGAAGACTTCCCAACTCATGCAAAATAGTGTATTTGCATCATCATAGGTTCTTACGGAAAAATCACCCATACCGAAAGATGAAAGCTAAATTTGATGGTACGACAAAGGTAATGCGAGCCCAAGACCCTATGAAGCGGAGGTGGTCCACAACATGGCTAAAAAAATTAATGTTGTGCTTGGCAAGAATCACCCTTTGACGGTGAAACTAACACCCAAGGATCAAGTGTTTAAGAAGAAATCGGTGTTCTAGAAATTACCTTACTAGGAGATTCTACGTGTATGTCACTGCATCGATGTCATGCACGTAGAGAAGAACGTATGTGAAAGCATCCTTGGTACTCTGCTCAAGATTAAAGGCAAAAGAAAGGATGATGACGGTTCACGACTCGATATGCTTACTGATTAATCACAACGCAAGAGTGAAGCAAAAGATGATGAAAAATTCATCAAAGCTCTCCAGAGTTACAATTTCAGTACAAAAGAAGCAACACCGTTCTTCACCTATTTGTTGTCAGTTAAGACACCCTCTTCCTACTGCGCAAACATCAGAAGTCTCATGGATGTGAGCTCAGGTAAAATGAAGTTGGGACACATGAAGTCACATGATTGCCACGTAATGTTGACACAAATCCTCCTGGTGGCCATCAGGAATCTGATGGACAAAGATATAAGAAACACACTCATTGACCTCTGTGATTTCTTCAACCAACTATGGCAGAAAGTTGTAGATCCTGAAGAGTTGGATCATATGCAAGATGATATTGCAAGAATATTGTCCAACCTAGAGATGTTTTTCTCAACATCATTCTTTGATGTCATGGTCCATCTCACTGTGCACCTTGTCGACGAGATAAAGTATTGTGGTGCTGTGTCTCTTCGCAACATGTATCCCTTCGAGCGGTTCATGGGAATACTGAAGCGCTTTTGTCGGAACCGAAACCATCCAGAGGCAAGCATCCTACAAGGTTATACCGCGGAGGAGGTGGTTGAGTTTTGCACCGAATACATGAAACAAAGACCTATAGGTTTGCCCCTCTCTCGCCACGAGGGAAGGCTGAAAGGTAAGCCGATCATTGCCGGCACGCAAATGGCTGCACCTGGAGAATTGGCAGAGAAAGCCCATTTGACAGTACTGCTTAACAGCCCAGTTCTCATCGCTTATGCCGAAGAACACTTGGCGTAGATACGCCAAAGATTCTTACCAATGGTGCCTTCATCAGATGTGGAGATGAAGGAGCACACTAAGAACTACGTCGAATGGCCGAAGAATCGTTTGGCACAAGGATCCATCGATGACATTGCTACATAGTTGGCACAAAATCTATCACCTACAATCCTGTCGTACCAAGCATATGACATAAATGGATACACGCTCTACACTAAGGAACATGATAAGAAGACCTCGTATTAGAACAACTCTATTCGAATAGAATGCATGACTGTAAATGAAGCTGATAAAAGGGTATAGTATGGAACCATCAAAGAGATTTGGGAGCTTGACTATGTGAAAGTTAAGGTGGCACTATTCAGGCGTGCATGGATCCCTCTTGGTCAGGTAAGGATTGATGAGTACAGAAAGACCTGTGTTAACGGGACAACGATGGCATATCACGCGGACCCATTCATTCTTGCCAGCGATGCTACCCAGATTTTCTTTGTGGAAGACCCCTTGCATAAGAACGACCATTTAGCGATGCATGGGAAGAGAAGGGTACTGGGTGTCGACGATGTTGCCGATCAGGACAAGTACGATGAATTTGATGAGTTGCCAGCCAAGGGATCACGCACCCGTGTAACAGAGCAACGTAAAATCATCAAAAACCCCAAGTTCATCCGGGGTCAACTTAATGGTCCCTATTCCCCCATGTACATGGGAATTAAGCTGTAAGACTAGTCTTTATGCCTACCCTGCAACTTAATTCGTTCAATTTAGAACAGTCGCATGTACTGAATTTGTGAGATTCCTAGCTTTCTGTTGATGTAAGAACCGTTAATATGTTAACCTTGATATGCTGTCAGCTCAGGCAAAGAATATGAACCGTCTTTTGTTGTTGTCATTGTTGTTGTTGTTGTTGTTGTTATTATTATTATTATTATTATTATTATTATTATTATTATATCATAGAGGTAGCACACTCAATTGATCTCACTACAGTGTGTGTGAACAAATATATGCAATCTGGTTTGTGAATAGCACACGGTTCGTTGATGAAAGCCGTGTGCTGACCAAACCCTGCCACCCCGCCCACGATCCGAGTCGTGCTTTCTGATTGGCCAGAACCCAAACCCCACGGATCGTACGTCTGCACCGTTGGATGCTCCCAGATCGAACGGCGATCCTCATCCCTTTCGACAGCACATGCAGTTCCGGCTGTAATTTTATTTTTATGCAGAAAATGCACGTTAATCTCAAAAAATGTCTTAAATATAGGTAACGATACCTCAAATGCGCCAGAAAATCAAACACGTGGTATATTGGTGATTGCGTACCATGGGGAAATTTTTATGAGGCCAAACAATGAAGTCACCGACCAGAGGAATTTTAATTGACACGTCTCCTTTTGGAAAACCATGATCCTTCATGTGAGATGCTCCGGTTTGGAAGGAACGGTCATCAAAACTTGTGCCAAACTTTACCATTTTTTTTTTCACGGGGGTGTGAGAGCACGCCACAAGCACACATTGATTTTGATGATGCCCGAACTCCATCTGAATTTCCTGTAATTAAAATACCAACTAGGCCTACGCCAGTGGCTGCACCTCGCGGTCGAAATGTTTGAAACTTCTCCCCGCTTGTCGAACAAACAGACGAAAACTCACAAAACGACGCACAAATGATCTGTACACCTTTGCTAGGCTGATAGTAAGGGGTATCATAGCTAGTATCATGCATGCCAACTAGGCAATTTTGATGAGTTGTCATAGAGTTAATTAAATGAAGAAAGAGAGGGTTAAGTATCATATCATGAAACCGTATCATAATAAAGGCTATGCTACTCTGTGTCATGCATGGCAATATAAATAAAGTACTACATATGATACTAGCTACTCTACGATACTATGCATTAGAGCAAGTACACAATAGAGTGACATAATTAAGACTGGCCACAATGGGTAGTAACATAGAATGTTACTAGTCTATGTTACTATCTCTATAGTGGGGAGCAACATATGTGTAGTAACATGCAACACTTCATTTATTAGGCTATAGACTTATCTTGCCTTGAGATGTGTGATGTTACTCATACTACTAGTAAGACTAGCCACAATGGGTACTAACATAGACTAGTAACATGCCCATGTTACTAGTCTATGTTACTACCTCTGTAGTGAGGAGTAACATATGTGTGTGGTAACATGCAACACTTCATTTATTAGGCTATAGACACATCTTGCCTTGATATATATGTGTGATGTTACTCATACTAGTAGTAACCAGCTATGTTACCACTTTCATTATCTATTTTATCTAGATATGCGTGATGTTACTAGACTACCCAAAGTGGGAGTAACATAGGTAGTAACATCACACATATCTAGATAAAATAGATGATGTGGCAAGCAATAAATGAAGAAATGGAGGAAATTGGTAACATAGCTAGTTACTAGTAGTATGAGTAACATCACACACATATCAAGGCAAAATGAGTCTATAGCCTAATAAATGAAGTGTTGCATGTTACCACACATATGTTACTCCCCACAATAGAGGTAGTAACATAGACTAGTAACATGGGCATGTTACTAGTCTATGTTACTACCCATTGTGGCCAGTCTAACTAGCTATGTTACCACTTTCCTCTCTTTGTTCATTTATTGCTTGCCACATCATCTATTTTATCTAGATACGTGTGATGTTACTACCTATGTTACTCCCACTGTGGGTAGTCTAAGCAGGCTATAAGGAATAGAATAATATATATGTGCTTATTAGTTGGAGGAAAGAGAAGAGAAGCGGGCTCTTGGTTAGTAGAGCTAGCTGCAACACGAGACCCAAGACACTTTGTGAGGATTTAAGGTGAACCAACTATTGATAAACTAGTACGTATATAAAACTTATTATTGTACATGACCGCTAAGAGGTTGGCTGTATATGACATGACAACTTCTTATTGCCGACCCTTTGTTGTATTATTAACCATGCTCTTAGTGAGTTAGCTAGTATATCATAGACGACTAGCTAGTATCAGATCACTAGCCACAGTGGGAGTAACTTCAGCAGTAACATCGACTCCAACTCAGCAAACTTGCTTATGTGGCAATAAGTTAATGAGGAGAGAGATAGTTTCAATAACTTAGCTAGTTACTGTAACATCACATGTCCCAATGCAACATGAGTCTATAAACTAATAAATGAAGCTTTGCATGACACTACACTTATATTACTACCCACTATGAAGGTAGTAACATATATAGTCTAGGGATATGTGTATGTTACTAGTGTACTCTCCATTGTGGCTAGTCTCATACTCCCTCCTTTCTGGTTTAACTATGTGCCACATATGTAGATACCGTAACATATATATAATAAATGTTATACTACTTTGTGTCATGCATGGCCATAAATACGGTGATCTATGATATATACTCCCTCCGTAAACTAATATATATAAGAGTGTTTAGGTCACTATTTTAGTAAGCTAAATGCTCTTATATATATATTAGTTTACAAAGGGAGCTAGTACTACTCTATGATACCATATATGCACTATGAAGGTACGTACGTAGTATCATGCACTAGCATCATATACATGATACTATATATATAGTATATGATACTCCCCACTATATAAGGCTGGCCATAGTGGTGGTATCATAGCCGACGATGTCATGCACTCGGAAATAACAAGTACGCTGATGTGGCAAAGAATTAAATATATATAAAGAGGGTTAGACTAACATATAGGTAGATACCTTATCATGTTAAACGCAATGCTAATTTGTGTCATGCATGACAATAAATATGATCTATATATGATACTATACTCTATGTATTATACTATGTGCTATAATTAATTAAAGGTAGTATCATACACTAGTATCATATATACTGTATATTCATGATACTAGTATATGACACTCTCCACTATACTCGTGATTTCTTACCGTGGAAAAAATTTGGAGACGAAACGATGAACTCATGTTTTCATTCGAACAAAAATATGATGTTAGGTAATGTAAATGTTTTCAAACAGCATACGGTTCACTCACGAAAGCCGTGTGTCCACTAAATCGTGGCCGATGCACCCCCACCCCTCTTCCACCTGCGTGATCTGAGTCTTGCTTTCTGATTCGCCAGAACCCAAACCCCACGGATCGTAAGTCTGCACCGTTGGATTCTCCTTGATCGAACGGCGATCCTCATCCCTTTCGACAACACATGTACATGTTTTCAAATAGCCCCTCCCAAAAAATTGTTTTCAAATAGCACACGGTTCACACATGAAAGACGTGTGCCTACCAAACCGTGGCCAATGCCCCCTCGCTATGCGCGCGATCTGAATCATGCGTTCTGATTGGCCAGAACCCAAACCCCACGGATCGTACGTGTACACCGTTGGATGCTCCCAGATCGAACGACAATCCTCATCCCTTTCGACAGGAAATGCAGTCCGGGTAAGAATTATATGCCAACATGCACAGTAAATGCCAAAAATGTCTTACATATGGCACATGAGACCTGAAATGCGCCAGCAAATCAAACCCATGGTAAAATTGTGATTGGTTTATGTGGGGAAAATTTAGAGGCGAAACGATGAACTCACGTCTTCATTTCAAACAAAATTATTCTGTTTGTGCACACGAGCGCTCAGAGGCAACCATTTGCATAGGCCTTTCCGCGTGCGCGGGTCGACCAGGGATATTTTTCACCCTTTTCACCTAGGCCGCCAACACCCGGAGTCCCCAACACCCCCCACCGTCCGCCGGTGTTTCACTCAACTAGTCCACCCAATCTCCTTCGCCAGCTCCCCCCTTCCACCAGATCCACAGCAGAATCCTCTCCGGCGCCGCCGTGCTCACCACGGTCGTGTGCCCGCTCTTCAGCGTCAAGCCTACCTCCACTGCCGTTCCCAACACGCGGCGGCCACGCCTCGCTGTCTTCATTTGCTCGCCAGCCACCCTCGAGCATATCGATGCAGTAACCCTTGCCTCTCCTGTGGTCCGGCCGGGTTTGCATTAAGAAGCCTGTTAGTTACTGCTCTCCATCACAGTGAGGCATATTTCCTCGCAATCTCTCTTCCAATTTCATTCCGTATGTTCCCAAATTGGCTATAAAATAATGAAGAGCGTATATATGTTCATTATCTACCTTCCTTACTACATATAAGCTGTATTTGTTCCAATAAGTTACTGCCTATTTACAGATCGCGGGCACCCGAGTCACACAAACTTAACAAATTAGCCGTACATTTTCTAAATTATTGCATGACATGTGTAGAAAGCTTGATACCAAGTTGGTAGTTTTATGTTTATCCTCCTTTCCCGAGTTTCGCAGGTGTTCTCTGTAGATGCCGAGTAGCAGCGAGAACACTCACTCAGGCCATGTATCTTCATCTGATTTGGACAACCCTAGGTCTTCGGCAGATTGTGAGGGACCAAGTAGTCTTGAACGGGATAGAACTGCAGCAATTACCCTTCTAGTCATGACATGGAGGAACGCTCCAAGGAAGCCCGCACACCATCCTAAAGGTGTAGATGAAGTAACCGAGATTGATTTAAAGTCCTGGACTCCAACTAAAACAGATAAAGCACGCATGAGGTTCAGGAGTGTGTGTGGATTTGTTGGCAGGGCAAGGCTCAACATTAATCTGTCGGGGTTTCGGAAGGCTGACACAGAAACACGGCGAAGCATAGTCCGGGAGATCATGGATCACTTCAACGTTCTAGAGCAGTGGAGAATGCAGGTGGAACACGCTGCACTGAAGAAGGCTAGGGATGCTTGGAGAAATTGGAAGCACGTGCTATACAAGAAATACTTGAGTGAAGGCAAGGACCCAATCCCAGCATACCCCCAAATTACAAAGGCAGACTGGGCAGAATTCAAAAGAGTCAGGGCAACTCTAGAGTTTGCTGAGAAGAGTTTCAAGCAATCGGAACTTCAGAAGAAGAACATACACCCCACCGTATGGGTGTGGCAGGATACTACGACATGAAACTGATATGGGAACAGGAGGACAAAGAAGCAGTAGCAGCGGGTGGGAATCCGGTCTTTAGTGAAATTAGGGGCGAACGTGCCAGAGACTACTTGCGGGCACGTGCAAAGAGGCGTGATGACGGAACTTATTACTTTGAAAACGCACGTGATGCCAAACTATATGAAGTGATGGTAGAGGCTTCCAGGATCCCTAGAAGGTTCTACAGGAACTCAGAGCCATGTGACATTCTGTCCATTGCTCTGGACACAAAAGAGCCCCCTGGCCGTGCAAGGGGTATAGGTGTTAATGTCCCGCACAAGAGGGCTTTCACACTCAGCAAAGAAGAGAGGCTCAGCATGAAAAGGCGAGGAGTGAAATGAAGCAGAATGCATTGTTTGAAAAGTTGAAGAAGGAGATTTATCCGGCTGTTCGAAAGGATGTTGAGGAGTCAATGATGATGCAGAAGACTCTAACACTGACAGATAGCCAGCAGATGGGAGGGGAGGCGGGCATGGATGATGCTGCTTATTACGCGACAACACTGCACAAGAGTAGCTATGTATCAGCTGACCCCAGCGACACTGAGACTGCAGCTGCTCATGATGATGCTATATCTGATCTATCTGGAATGGAAGACAGACTGAAGGGCGTGCTTACACATTATGTAGGTACATTAAAATGTGCAACAGCCTGGGTTTGCCCACCCTTCTTGGAAGATGGCCTCTTCTTGGACAATGTGCCATTGAAGCCGGGCTGTGTGAAGTGCTACGTGACTAAAGTAAAGCCTGGATTCAATGAATTTGCCCTAAAGAATGTCCTAGGAGACTTCAATGAGAAAAGGACCTTGGGAGAAACATTGTTACATCACATCCAGTGGCCACGAAAGGAAATAGAGTTCATCGATGAGATTCCTGAAGCCCCCTGAAGAGCAACCACTATCGCCCCTCAACCGGTGACACTCTCCTTGCCACAACAGCTCTCGGGGGCTGATGCATCAATCTGTGATCAGCCGGCCCGACTTTGTGGCGTACATGCCATATCATCCTCCGCCCCAAAGCAGCCAGTGGCAAGGCCTACAACTGCCGATGACGCACCACCGGTTCAGATGCCGGCCGCTGAAGAAGCTAGGGTAGACCCAGCTGCAGTACATGCTCAGCAGAACAACCTGGTGGAACAGACTGCTAAGCAGCCTGATGCTTCGGAACCGCCCGCTAAGCAGTCTGTAGGTCCAGAACCGACTGCTCATTAGTTCGTCGGTCCACATGCGCATGATTAGCATACCAATGCGTCAGCACTTCCTGCTCATCAAACCAACGCGTTGGCACGGCCTCCTCAGCACACCGACAAGTTGGCACCACCTGCACAGAAACCCGACATAGCTGCAATGCATGGTCAGCAGTCCGATGCCTCTGCTCCTACAGCCCAGTAGTCCGTCACAGCAGCACTGCCAGCTTAGCGGCCTGGCATAGATAAACCTTCTGCTAAGAAGTCCGTCCAAGCTTCACTGTATGCTCGGCAGTTGATACGTCTCCGTCGTATCTATAATTTTTGATTGTTCCATGCCAATATTCTACAACTTTCATATACTTCTGGCAACTTTTTATACTATTTTTGGGACTAACATATTGATCCAGTACCCAGTGCTAGTTCCTGTTTGTTGCATGTTTTTTGTTTCGCAGAATATCCATATCAAACGGAGTCCAAACGGGATAAAAACTGACGGAGATTTTTTTTGGAATATATATGATTTTTGGGAAGAAAAATCCACGAGAGACGGTGCCCGAGGTGGCCACGAGGCAGGGGGCGTGCCCCCGACCCTCGTGGGCCACCCGTAAGGCGGTTGATGCCCTTCTTTCGCCACAAGAAAGCTAATATCTGGATAGAGACCGTGTTAAAATTTCAGCCCAATCGGAGTTACGGATCTCTGGGAATATAAGAAATGGTGAAAGGGAAGAATCGGAAAACGCATAAACATAGAGAGACAGAGAGACAGATCCAATCTCGGAGGGGCTCTCGCCCCTACCACGCCATGGAGACCATGGACCAGAGGGGAAACCCTTCTCCCATCTAGGGAGAAGGTCAAGGAAGAAGAAGGAGGAGGGGGGCTCTCCCCCCCTCGCTTCCGGTGGCACCGGAGTGCCACCGGGGGCCATCATCATCACCGCGATCTACACCAACACCTCCACTATCTTCACCAACATCTCCATCACCTTCCCCCCTCTATCTACAACGGTCCACTCTCCCGCAACCCGCTGTACCCTCTATTTGAACACGGTGCTTTATGCTTCATATTATTATCCAACGATGCGTTGCCATCCTATGATGTCTGAGTAGATTTTCATTGTCCTATCGGTGGTTGATGAATTGCTATGATTGATTTAATTTGCTTGTGGTTATGTTGCTGTCCTTTGGTGCCCATCATATGATTGCGCGCGTGGATCACACCCTAGGGTTAGTTGTATGTTGATAGGACTATGTATTGGAGGGCAAGAGTGACAGAAGCTTCAACCTAGCATAGAAATTGATGCATACGGGATTGAAGGGGTACCGATATACCTTAATGCTATGGTTGGGTTTTACCTTAATGAACATTAGTAGTTGCGGATGCTTGCTAATAGTTCCAATCATAAGTGCATAGAATTCCAAGTCAGGGATGACATGCTAGCAGTGGCCATTCCCACATAATACTTGCTATCGGTCTAGTAAAGTAGTCAATTGCTTAGGGGCAATTTCGCAACTCCTACCACCACTTTTACACACTCACTATATTTACTTTATTGCTTCTTTACTTACAACAGCCCCTACCTTTTATTTACTTGCTCTTTATTATCTTGCAAACCTATCCAACAACACCTACAAAGTACTTCTAGTTTCATACTTGTTCTAGGTAAAGCGAACGTCAAGCATGCGTAGAATTGTATTGGTGGTCGATAGAACTTGAGGGAATATTTGTTCTACCTTTAGCTCCTCATTGGGTTCGACACTCTTACTTATCGAAAACTGTTGCGATCCCCTATACTTGTGGGTCATCAGCAGTCTACCTTGCAGGAAACTAGACGTTTTGCCAGAAATGCTTCAAGTACCAAGAAGGAAGTGGCCAAAAAGGCTACACCCACAACCACGAGGAAGGGCAGCGGGAGAGTGAAGAGGAAAGAGAACGGTTGCCTCTTACTTAAAAGCACTCATCGCCCAGAACCAAATTAATAGCAGCTTGTTCGAATCGGGGAGTAATATTATTTTTGACGCCATGGATGATGAAGAAGTAGAATTGTTGCTTGCTAAAAGTAAATCATACGTACTTGAATCACACAATTACGTCCATGGCCAGCCATTTCTTGTTGGCGAATACTTTGAGTGCAGCTCCAGTTGCCGCGAGTTACATCAATATTGCATGGATCAAATATCAGCAGATCATGATGCTTTGCCAGTCCACTACAATAGAGATCATTTTCTACATGATGTTGGTTCCATCAATGTGAGTTTCGAGGAATTACATCTCTTCTTCAACTTCAACGTGCTCGATGCCACTCTTGTTAGATGCCTGATTTTGTAAGTACTTAACAAACTCTGATCAACTTCTCCATACAAAGCTGAAAATGATAAACAACTAACTGCATTTTATTCCTCTCAGGGGATTGACCACGCGGAGAAGAAAAAGGGAGAGTGCGTATTTCATAGATCATGCATTAGCAAATGGCAAAACATTAGACGGTAAGGACCGATGGGACTGGGCCATTAACATGGTCCTCCATATCTTCTAAAACACGTCCAATGCAGAATCATTTCTCTGACCATATCATGATAAGTCAAGTAAACAACCACACATACACTGATTGTCTTTCAGATTTCTACATCATTCGTAAGTTCATGGCTTTCTTAATATGTAGCAATCACTGGATATTGGTATTCATTGTTCCAAACTAGAGCACAGTTTACTACATCGATTCTCTTAGAGAGTCAACAAACGCTCAAGATCTGATGCATGTTCAGCAATTCTTGGATAGGTATTGAATTCTATGATGTTGAAATTAATTTGCATTCATATCTGGTTCAATAATTGATGTTGTCAAAATTCATCATCATTTGCAGTGTGCTTGCATCGTGGAAAACTAAACCAGGGAACCTGTTCAAGACGGAACAACCCGTGCAGCACGAGATCGTTTCTTCGGTAACACACCGAAATCCGTTATTTTCAGAAAATTTATCCAACAGTCTGCAAATACCTTTCCTTACGCTAGTCAAATGTTCAAGCTTCTAAATAAACCTCTTTCTATTTTGTCCAAAGAAAAAATAGTACATCTAACACGGGTTAGGTTGTTCCTAGCAGGACAAATACATGACTAATTTTGTACAAAATTTTTTAGTGTCCCCAGCAAGAAGCATGGACCAACCTTTGTGGATACTATGTTTGCAGACATATGATCTCCATCTGCAAATCTACTGATAGTTGTGACGATCCTCGCAAATTAGTACCAGTAAGTCTATCTTAATTAATATCTTCTACTCCACTCATATGGCACATTCTGATCTTAAAAATACTGCAGCTCATCTTAAAACCGAGGACCCCTGAACCGCTCCCTGCTGGTGAATTGTTGATGGTTCAGAGATTTATCAATGACTTCTTCCTGGATCACTACATCAATCCCACTGGTGATAATGAAGATTTCAGCATGCGTTCTCCTGAAACATTGAGTAAGAGTTAGCCTCTAAACATATAACACATGGATCCATTGTTTTCCATCTGATGAGGTCTTCATATTTCATACACTATGATTAATTGTGTAATGCATATATGTGTGGACAAATCATTGTAATTTAGCTACCATATGTTCAATTGCAATTGTTGCGAAATCTGATGAATGTTCTTCCTGTGGACACTATTTGTTGAATTGAATATTGTGGCGAATTTGCTTTTTGCGTGCCGATTCAAAATGGGATATTTTTATTTATTTGTTCAACTGAATATTGTGGCGAATTTGCTTTTTGTGTGCCGGTTCAAAATGGGATATGTTTGTTTTAACCTGGCAATTGCTCCGCACACGGTTCAACTAAATGAGTGTGTGCGATCCACATCGGAAAGCATACGTCAATCGTAGCGGAACCGTCGGTGATACACAATAGATCGAAACGATTTGCAGTGCTACTACGTGTGCGTAGGTTCTTCGGAACCATTTATGATATCGCGTTATAGCACACGAGAACTGGGAGTAAACCTTGCCCAATGCAAAATACAATCCCATTCGTAATTTTTTCAGGAAACGTGTGGGATCCCAAACGAAAAGCACACGTCACTCTTGCGGCAACCGTCGGTGATACCCAACAAATCACAAACGGTCTGCAACACTTGTATATGTGTGAAGGGGCTCCTCAACCGTTTGTGATAGAACATTATTGCAGACGGTAATTGTTGGCAAACGTGTGCGATAAAGTCTAGCATGGCAGATGGGTTACGTAGAAAACTCGTGTGCGATGGGGCACAAATCGCACACAGTTCATATGTTGGCCCGTGTGCCTAACATACTGTTTCCCAAACGGTTCGTTACGACAGACCATATGCTTTAACTGCGTCATTAGAAACGCTTAATCACTGATACCACATGTGCGCAGGGATTTAGTGTGTGCTGCATCGCACACGATTACATTTTGGAAGGCCTCTGGATCACTGCTCCATATCCCCGACGGTTTCTGGGTCTGTGGGAAGGACACCCTATCGCACACACTCACTTGGCGACGGTTCCAAATGCCGTCGCGGAAAGGGGTTAAAAATCGTTTGTTTAGGACCGACGCGCACCAGTGTGGATACATAGACAAAACATGGTGTCCCTAGTAAGCCTCTACTAGACTATCTCGTTGATCAAAGATGATTAAGTTTCGTAACCATAGAAATGTGTTGTCATTTGATGAACGGGATCACATCATTAGGAGAATGATGTGATGGACAAGGCCCATCCGTTAGCTTAGCATAATGATCGTTAAGTTTTATTGCTATTGCTTTCTTCATGACTTATACATATTCCTTTGACTATGAGATTATGCAACTCCCGGATACCGGAGGAATACCTTGTGTGCTATCAAACGTCACAACGTAACTGGGTGATTATAAAGATGCTATACAGTTATCTTTGAAGGTATTTGTTGGGTTGGCATAGATCAAGATTAGGATTTGGCACTCCGAGTATGAGAGAGGTATCTCTGGGCCCTCTCGGTAATGCACATCACTTTAAGCCTTGCAAGCAATGTGACTAATGAGTTAGTTGCAGGATGATGCATTACAGAATGGGTAAAGAGACTTGCCAGTAACGAGATTGAACTAGGTATGAGGATACCGACGATCGAATCTCGGGCAAGTAACATACCGATGACAAAGGGAATAACGTATGTTGTTATTGCGGTTGACCGATAAAATATCTTCGTAGAATATGTAGGAACCAATATGAGCATCCAGATTCCGCTATTAGTTATTGATTGGAGATGTGTCTCGGTCATGTCTACATAGTTCTTGAACCCGTAGGGTCCGCATGCTTAACGTTCAATGACGATTTGTATTATGAGTTATGTGTTTTGGTGACCGAAGTTTGTTTAGAGTCCCGGATGAGATCACAGACATGATGAGGAGGCTCGAAATGGTTGAGAGGTAAAGATTTATATATTGGACGATGATATTCGGACACCGGAATGGTTTCGGAAAGGTTCTGGTATATTTCGGATTACCGAGGGGTTACCGGAACCCCCCGGGGAGTTATTGGGCCTACATGGGCCTTAGTGGAGAGAGAGGGGAGCCGCAAGGGGTCGCCGCGCCCCCCATGGAAGTCCGAATTGGACTAGGGGAGGGGGCAGAGCCCCCCTTTCCCTCTCCCTCTCCCTCTCCTTCCTTTTCCCCTCCGATGAGAAAGGAAGGGGGGAATCCTACTAGGAGTGGAGTCCTAGTAGGACTCTCCCATGGCGCGCCCCCTTGGTGGCTGGCCTCCTCCTCCCCTCCTTTATATACGGGGGCAGGGGGCACCCCATAGCGCGTCAATTGTTCTCCTAGCCGTGTGCGGTGCCCCCTCCACAGTTTACTCCTCCGGTCATAGCGTCGTACTGCTTAGGCGAAGCCCTGCGCGGATCACATCACCATCACCCTCACCACGCCGTCGTGCTGACAAAACTCTCCCTCGACCCTCAGCTGGATCAAGAGTTCGAGGGATGTCATCGAGCTGAACGTGTGCTGAACTCGGAGGTGTCGTACGTATGGTACTAGATCGGTTGGATCGTGAAGACGTTCGACTACTTCAACTGCATTGACCTAATGCTTCCGCTTTCGTTCTACGAGGGTACGTGGACACACTCTCCCCCTCTCGCTGATATGCATCTCCTAGATAGATCTTGCGTGATCATAGGAATTTTTTAGAAATTGCATGCTACGTTCCCCAACAGTGGCATCCGAGCGAGGTCTATGCGTAGATAATATGCACGAGTAGAACACAAAGAGTTGTGGGCGGTGATCGTCATACTGCTTACCACCAATGTCTTATTTTGATTCGACGGTATTGTTGGATGAAGCGGCCCGGACCAACCTTACATGACCACGTTCAAGAGATCGGTTCCACCGATAGACATGCAACTAGTTTTGCATAAAGGTGGTTGGTGGGTGTCTGTTTCTCCAACTTTAGTTGAATCAAATTTGACTGCGGCCGGTCCTTGTTGAAGGTTAAAACAACAAACTTGATAAATCATCATTGTGGTTTTGATCCGTAGGTAAGAACGGTTCTTACTAGAAGCCCGTAGCAGCCACGTAAAACTTGCAACAACAAAGTAGAGGACGTCTAACTTGTTTTTGTAGGGCATGTTGTGATGTGATATGGTCAACACATGATGTGATATATGTTGTTGTATGAGATGATCATGTTTTGTAGAAGTTATCGGCAACTGGCAGGAGCCTTATGGTTGTCGCTTTATTGTATGAAATGCAATCACCATCCAATTGCTTTACTTTATCACTATGCGTTAGCGACAGTTGTAGAAGCAATAGTTGGCGAGACGACAATGACGCTACGATGGTGTCAAGACGGTGACGATGGAGATCATGACGATGCTTTGGAGATGGAGATCAAAGGCACAAGATGATGATGGCCATATCATGTCACATATTTTGATTGCATGTGATGTTTATCTTTTATGCATCTTATTTTGCTTAGTACAGTGGTAGCATTATAAGATGATCCGTCACTAAAATTTCAAGGTATAAGTGTTCTCTATGAGTATGCACCATTGCGACAGTTCGTCATGCCGAGACACCACGTGATGATCGGGTGTGATAAGCTCTACGTTCACATACAATGGGTGCAAGACAATTTTGCACATGCGGAATACTCGAGTTAAACTTGACGAGCCTAGCATGTACAGACATGGCCTCGGAACACTGGAGACCGAAAGGTTGAACGTGAATCCTATAGTAGATATGATGAACATAGAGATGTTCACCATTGAAAACTACTCCATCCCACGTGATAATAGGACATGGTTTAGTTGATATGGATCACGTGATCATTTAGATGACTCAAGGGATGTCTATCTAAGTGGGAGTTCTTAAGTAATATGATTAATTGAACTTAATTTCTCATGAACTTAGTCCTGGTAGTATTTGCATATCTATGTTATAGATCAATAGCTCGCGTATAGCTCCCCTATTTTATTTTGATGCGTTCCTAGAGAAAACTAAGTTGAAAGATGATAATAGGAATGAATCGGACTGGGTCTGTGATCTGAGGATTATCCTCGTTGCTGCACAGAAGAATTATGTCCTTGATGCATCGCTAGCTGACAGACCTATTGCAGGAGCATATGCAGACGTTATGAACGTTTGACAAGCTCGGTATGATGACTACTTGATAGTTTAGTGTACCATGCTTTACGGCTTATAACCGGGACTTCAAAAACGTTTTGAATGCCACAGAGCATATAAGATGTTCCAAGAGTTGAAATTGGTATTTCAGACTCATTCCCGTGTCGAGAGGTATGAGACCTCTGACAAGGACTTTGCCTACAAGATGGAGGAGAATAGCTCAGCTAGTGAGCATGTGCTCAGAATGTCTGGGTACTACAATCGCTTGAATCAAGTGGCAGTTAATCTTCTAGATAAGATAGTGATTGACAGGGTCAAAAATGCCGAGGAGCACCTGCGGGCTCACCACCCTGATATCTCTCCATTAAATAAGCATAGGGATTCATGCCTCTATATTAGACAACATGTATTCTTCAGTTTAGATTAATGTATGTTTTCTTTTAGGAGAGGTATAGGGTTTGTATTATTCCAAACTTTTAATGATCTCTGACTAAGAGTAAATGTGGAGATGTGGGTGGCTGACTGACATCTGACAGCGGCCCTACATGCATGCGGATTTTATTGAGCCATGCATTTTGAATCATATAACACATCTAATATTTAGTTTCTACCAAGTTTTCAAACTACAATATTAATTTCCATTTGACAATATCCTTTGCAAGATAATGTTTTTGTTTCAGTTTTAAAACTGTAATATCAAAAAAACATTGAGCTATGTGTCTTCTATAAAATTGAGAACCTCATCCTATGACAATTAAAATAGTGGATTTCATTATTATTAGAATTTTAAATAAAGAAAGAATTCCAATATTCTACTTGCTGGAAAACTCATGGAATAAATTCCATGAAATTAAGTCTTCTTATTTTTATTTTAGTTAAACCCAAGAACTTCGTGATAATAATTCTAGACAAATTAATTATATAATTGCAAAACTTTTCCTTCTCTAAAAACTATGTTATTAGTCACCTTGTCTGTTTATCAGTGCAACATAGTTGCATTTAATTGTTCATCTTCATGGCCCGGCAAAGATGAATTAACGATAATTAAGTTGCATGCAACTGTTCTATTTTTATTTATTGAGTCATGGCATAACTCTGAACTCCAACAAAGCACATTGATTACGTAGTAGACTAATAACTACTCTGACATACATGTGCAGACAAAGGACATCACATGAACCTTTCTTGCATGCAAACATGTGACATTAACTAAGAATATTGACTTTTGCTGCCAAATTTAGTATGCTACCCCACCACACTGCACAAATATACCATTAAGTGTCAGCTATATTAAATGTCAAAGGACATGTACGCACTGCTAACATATACAACTTCGCCGTGTATTCACACATAAAAATCAGTTCGGCTAAAGTGACGCGAATCCCCAGGGGGCAGACAACAGGCCATGATTTCGGAGGGCGTCGTCACCGTGTGCTCTTAATCCACCTCCTTGACAGAGTTCTCTAGTCACTATCACCAAGTTACTAGAACTTCACGACGAACTATAATATGCAAGAGATAACGAAAATGATTCCCAAGCTCTTAGCGATGCTGAAATCGGTGAAGGTAGAAATCAAGAAATAGCATCAAGTGTTGATGGTTAACAAGACCACTAGTTTCAAGAAAAAGGACAAGGGATAGAAAGGTAACTTCAAGAGGAATGGTAAGCAATTTTCCACTCCTGTAAAGAAGCCCAAAGCTATACCCAAACCTGAAACTGAGTGCTTCTATTGCAAAGGAAATGTTACTGGAAGCGGAATTACCCCCCAAAAAACTTGGCGGATAAGAAAGATGGAAAAGTGAACAAAGGTATATTTGATATACATGTTATTAATGTGTACTTTACTAGTGTTCATAGTAGCCCCTGGGTATTTGATACCGGTTCAGCTGCTAAGATTTGTAACTCAAAACAGGAGTTGCAAAATGAACAAATACTAGTTAAGGCTGAGGTGATGATGTATGTTGGAAGTGATTCCAAGGTTGATAAGATCACCATCACACACTCCCTCTACCTTCGGGGTTAGTGTTGGACCTAAATAAATGTTATTTGGTGTTTACGTTGAGCATGAATATGATTGGATCATGTTTATTGCAATACGCTTATTCATGTAAGTTAGAGAATAATTGTTGTTCTGTTTACATGAATAAAACCTTCTATGGTCATACACTAAATATAAATGGTATATTGAATCTCGATCATAGTGATACACATATTCAGAATATTGATGCCAAAAGATGCAAAGTTGATAATGATAGTGCAACATATTAGTGGCACTGCCGTTTAAGTCAGATTGGTGTAAAACGCATGAAGAAACTCCATTCAGATGGGCTTTTGAAATCACTTGATTATGAAACATTTGATGCTTGCGAACCATGCCTCATGGGCAAGATGACTACAACTCCGTTCTCCGGAACAATGGAGCGAGCCATTGACTTATTGGAAATAATACATACCAATGTATGCGGTCCAATGAGTGTTGAGGCTCGTGGCGGGTATCGTTATTTTCTGACCTTCACAGATGATTTGAGCAGATATGGGTATATCTACTTAATGAAACACAAGTATGAAACATTTGAAAAGTTCAAAGAATGTCAGAGTGAAGTGGAGAATCATCGTAACAAGAAAATAAAGTTTCTATGATCTGATCGCGGAGGCAAATATTTGAGTTATGAGTTTGGCCTTCATTTAAAACAATGTGGAATAGTTTCACAACTCTCGCCACCTGGAACACCATAGCGTAATGGTGTGTCTGAACATCGTAATCGTACTTTATTAGATATGGTGCGATCTATGATGTCTCTTACCGATTTACCACTATCGTTTTGGGGTTATGCATTAGAGACAGTTGCATTCACGTTAAATAGGGCACCATCTAAATCCGTTGAGACGACACCGTATGAACTATGGTTCGGCAAGAAACCTAAGTTGTCGTTTCTTAAAGTCTGGGGTTGCGATGCTTATGTGAAAAAGCTTCAACCTGATAAGCTCGAACCCAAATCAGAGAAGTGCGTCTTCATAGGATACCGAAAAGAAACTGTTGGGTACACCTTCTATCACAGATCCGAAGGCAAGATCTTTGTTGCCAAGAATGGATCCTTTCTAGAGAAGGAGTTTCTCTCAAAAGAAGTGAGTGGGAGGAAAGTAGAACTTGAACTTGATGAGGTATCTGTACCTTCTCTCAAACTGGAAAGTAGTTCATCACAGAAAACTATTCCAGTGATGCCTACACCAACTAGAGAGGAAGCTAATGATAATGATCATGAAACTTCAGATCAAGTTACTACCGAACCTCGTAGGTCAACCAGAACATGTTCTGCATCAGAGTGGTATGGTAATCCTATTCTGGAAGTCATGTTAGTACACCATGACGAACCTATGAACTATGAGGAAGCGATGATGAGCCCAGATTTCTATAAATGGCTTGAGGCCATGAAATCTGAGATAGGATCCATGTATGAGAACAAAGTGTGGACTTTGGTGGACTTGCCCGATGATCGGCAAGCCATTGAGAATAAATGGATCTTCAAGAGGAAGATGGACGCTGATGGTAGTGTTACTATCTACAAAGCTCGACTTGTCGCAAAAATGTTTTTGACAAGTTCAAGGTGTTGACTATGATGAGATTTTCTCACTCGTATCAATGCTTAAGTCTGTCCAAATCATGTTAGCAATTGCCGCATTTTATGAAATCTGGCAAATGGATGTCAAAACTGCATTCCTTAATGGACATCTTAAAGAAGAGTTGTATATGATGCAACCAGAAGGTTTTGTCGGTCCTAAAGGTGCTAACAAAGTGTGCAAGCTCCAGCGATCCATTTATGGACTGGTAAAAGCATCTCGGAGTTGGAATATACGCTTTGATGAGGTGATCAAAGCATATGGGTTTATACAGACTTTCAAAGAAGCCTGTATTTACAAGAAAGTGAGTGGGTGCTCTGTAGCATTTCTGATATTATATGTGGATGACATATTGTTGATCGGGAATGATATAGAATTTATGGATAGCATAAAAGGATAATTGAATAAGATTTTTTCAATAAAAGACCTCGGTGAAGCTGCTTATGTATTGAGCATCAAGATCTATAGAGATAGATCAAGACGCTTGATAGGACTTTCATAAAGCACATACCTTGACAAGATTTGAAGGAGTTCAAAATGGATCTGTCAAAGAAAGGGTTCTTACCTGTGTTACAAGGTGTGAAGTTGAGTAAGACTCAAAACCCAACCATGACAGAACATAGAGAGAGAATGAAACTCATTCCCTATGCCTCAACCATAGGTTCTATAATTATGCTATGTTGTGTATCAGTCCTATTGTGTACCTTACCATGAGTTTGGCAAGGGGGTATGATAGTGATCCATGAGTGGATTACTGGACAACGGTCAAAGTTATCGTTAGTTACCTAAGAGGACTAAGGAATATTTCTCGGTTATGTAGATGATAAAGAGTTCATCGTAAAGAGTTACATCGATGCAAGCTTTGACACTAATCTAGATGACTCTGAGTCTCGATTTGGATACATATTGAAAGTGGGAGCTGTCGGATGTGGGGTTCCGGCAAACCCTTAAGGTTCAAACACTAGGGTGCGCGCGAAGTCTTTCCTTCCCACCAATCTACGCCCTAGCTCGCTAAGATCTCCCGGACGAACTCAACGAACTCGCAACACAGAAAGACACAAGATTTATACTGGTTCGGGCCACCGTTGTGGTGTAATACCCTACTCCAGTGTGGTGGTGGTGGATTGCCTCTAGGGCTAATGATGAACAGTACAAGGGAAGAACAGCCTCCTGAGGTTGAGGTGTTCTTCAACTCGGTGAGCTTGTGTGTGTGCGGATGGTCTGAATGACCCATCCCTTACTAAGGTGGTGGCTAGTCCTATTTATATTGGCCCTGGTCCTCTTCCCAAATATCGAGCGGGAAGGGAGCCAACAATGGCGGGCCAATTTGAAGGGGGACAGCTAGTACAAGCTATCCTGACAAAAATGGTCTTCGCCTGCGAAAAGCTCTATGGTGACGCCATCTTGGGCTCCACGATGACCTACGTCTTGCCATCCTTCTGGCCTTGGTCTTGTTGCACCAAAATGACAACCTTTGCCTGATGCCTCGGTACTCCTCGCCTGTGCTTGCCTCCTTAGCACCAAAGAGGAAACAAGGACGCTGCATGCGCTGGCGCCCGCCTGGTGTCGTGCGTCACGGCTCACGTCACGAGGGCCTCATGAGATTTGCCCCGCCTTGATATCTCCATTCCTCATGAGCCTGCCTAGCTAGGCCACTCCAGAGGAGGCCTTGCGTCGTCCACCTCGCGAGGCTTGGACCCTCGCGAGGGTCTTGGATGCTTTGTTGGTGAAGATGGGCCGTACGGCCTGCAGGCTCAGCCACGCCGCGGGCCGCAGGCAGGCAAGTTTGGGGACCCCCATTCCCAGGACGCCGACAGTAGCCCCCGGGCCCAAGGTGCGCTCGGGCTTGGCTTCGCGGCAAAGCCAAGGGCCAAGTACGGAGCGCCACGGGCCCCCAAAGCCTACGGCCTTGATTGACGCGTGGCGGTTGATTGGACGTGTGTGTCTCCGCTTCCCCATGTTGCCTCGGCAACTGCTCGACTTGTCAAGTCCCTGCGACATGCAAGGAAAACCATCATTACCTGTGATCGTGGGAGACGCCGGTTGGCCTACCCTCGCTATAAATGGGGAGGGGGGTGGAGCCCCCGTTGCCCATCTCTTCCTGGCTTGCTTGCTTCTTCCTCCTCGCTCCACTGCTGACAACAATGGCACCCATCATAAAGTTCTCTACTGAAGAGAAATGAAAGGCTTCCCGTGATGATCCGAGGCCTCTTCCACCGAAGAAGAGATCGATCCATCGCCGCGATGAAGCGGCGATGCAGGTGGTGTCGAGGCTTTTGTGTGAGCGGCCTCCTCCAGGGTACCCGCTGCCCTTGTACGCCCAAGCCGAGGGCTCGGGAGGACGGAGTGATGAACAGCACCGCCCACACCGCATCCAGGGCCGCCGCGCCACAACAACGCGCGCCGTCGCCCCTGAGGTTCACGCCGCGGACTCCTCGCGCGAGTTGGTGCTATGGGCGCCGATGCCTCCGAGCTCCGAGATCCGCTGCCCTTGGTTCTTCTCCGACGTGATGCCGCCGAGGGGGCCTCTCAAGCTCTGGCTGCAGCACGCCGACTGCAGCGCTCCGACGACCGGAGCAGAGATCAAAGCGGTCCCCACCGGCAAGATCTTCATGACGCACGGCTGGGGCAAGATCGCGCGGGTCTGCCGTGCGAGGGGCGCCCTCGCGATCCACTTTGAGTACGACGGCGACTCCACGCTCTTCTTCAAGGTCTTCGATGCTGAGGGCCGCCGCCTGGAGTGCTGCTCCGTAGAGGAGCGTGAGGCTGACGCGCGTCCCGCTCACGGCCACTCCAGCAGCAGCAGCCCTTGGGAGTCCAGCAGCTCTCCTGAGCTCTATGAGACTCCGGAGACGAGTGACGACAGCTACATGCCCCCGAGCTCTCGCCGTGCTCGGAGCAGGGCTGCGGCGTCTGGCCGTCGCTGTCGCTGATCTGGATGGGGTTGGCGCCGGCTCCCGTGGCCCACTGTTGATGATGGTGTCCACCATGGAAGGATGTAGATAGGATTCCCCTTAGTATCGGCTTTTGTTTCCTGCAATGAATCATGAATTACCCCGTGGGGGCATGTAAGGGTCCGTAATGTCTTTTGTGCTTATCTTCCCTGTTATGAGAATTTGGTGAACGCATGTCCCGTTAAGGCTTGGTCCCCCTTTCTTTCCTCGCGATAGCTTGTTGCTCTACGCCGACAGGTCCCGGTCCCCAGGTAGGCTATAGCCGTCGTTGGTTTGCCAGCTCATGTGCCGTGGTCAAGGCCAGGAGGTGTGCGGCACGAGGTCCAGTAAGAGCCCCTGAGGCGCGATGCTCAGGAGGTCCCCCTTAGTGCTTAAGCAGCCATGGTAAGGCGAGAAAGGGAGTTGACGTGGCCACAACGGGGCTGCGACAAGGCGTGAGTGACCATTAGGCCCAAACATTTAGCCAATACGAGTGTGGGACTTATCTCGTTGATCTCGTGGCGACTCCTGACGTTGCGCTAGGGCTGCGCGCCTACTCGTGCGGCATAGCTAGGCTGGCCCATACGAGTTTCCCTCCCCTCATGCTCTCCTTAGTGCTCTATGTCCTCAGGTCCCGGCCCTCGAGCGAGCTCAGCCGCCGCTGGTATGCCAGGTCGTGATGCCGTGGTCAAGGCCAGGGGTGAGGGTTGGAGAGCCAGTAAGAGCTCCTGAGTCGCGATGCTCAGGAGCCCCCCTTTTAACGCGCAAGCGAATTGCATGAGAGAAAAGGAGACTCGCGGTGTCGCCTGCTATCCTTCCCACGGGGTCCCTGTGAACAGGCACAAGAAGAAACAGGGTTTGCCATTACAACTGTCAGCCTGCCGCTGGTTGCTCTGGATGAGGAGAAGGCACTGAGGGCCTGGTGAGGTGACGTGCACGGGGCGTGCCGCGAGCCAGAGCTCAACCGCTCAAATTTGTCGGCATGGCAGGGACGGACCCATGCACCAGCGCTGTGCCTGTGTGGAGGCCCCGGGGGAGACGATGATCGAGCAGGTGATAGCAGTTGGCAGGTTAAGCATGGAGAGCAGATCAACTTGGATAAATGCAGGAAGATACCTGCCACCGGGTCTGGCCCGAGCGGCTTGGGGATGATGCTGCCCGAGGGGCACCCCCAACAAGGTAAGCTGAAGACATAAGCAAAAGGGATACATGCCGCAGGGACGGACCCACGCGGCCTGGGAATAATGCAGCCGGTGGGGCGCTCCCAGCTAAACGATCTTGGAAGATGTCACCTGGTTCTGTAGACGAAGTAGATTTGGTGCAGCTGAAGGCGTGCGTTGAAGAAATGACTCCTCATGAGCCGCCAGAACCCTGAGCCTCGGGAGGCTCTGAGGGTTCGGGAGGTTCCCTGAAGACCTTCTCCATCTCCTCCAGAATGGCGTGGTACCTGGCTTCCTGAGCCGCTAGGACACGTCGCATGTTGCGCTGATAGGCCGACGCCACGCTCGGCAAGCCAAAGGGCATACGAACGTAGCTGTGCGGCGGGCCCTCATAGCGGCCCACACGCGAAGGCCAGAAACGCTCTTGAGATGTGGCCCTGTTGAGCCCTGGGACGTCGACGCAGACACGCAGCCTAGCATCCTCGCCAGGATGCGGAGCTGCGCCCCATGGGCGGCTGTCGCCGCACATGGCTCTTGCTTCTTGTAGTTCCTGGGTGGTCTTGGTGATGAACTCCTGAGTGGTGGGCACTCCTTTCCCTGTGCTCTCCTGAGGGTCACGTGCTGCGAAGCACGCTTCCAAGTGGTGCCCAAGCGCCTCCCTCGTGAGGTTGGCAAGGTCTGAGGCCCTCCAGAAGAGAGCCCTTGAGCCCTGCCTAAGGAGGGCGCCGGGCGCGCCTTCCTATGCGACGGAGGGAGGCACCCCTGGAGCGGGCGCTGGTCCTGATGTGGCTTCTGCCATGACGCCGTCCTCCTGAGGTCCTGCACGGCGCGACTGCTTCTTCTTGGGGATGGCCTCCAGAGGGCCTTCATTTCTATTGTCAGGGTCGTTGATTGTTGCGGCTTGAAAGGCGCGCTCGAGGGAGCACACTGCATCCCTCTCTTCACACGGGACCGTGATGATTCCTCCGCTTCCTGGCATCTTGAGAATGTTGTAGCCGTGATGAGTGACTGCCAAGAACTTGGCCAGGGCTGGATACCCGAGGATGGCATTGTACGGCAGGAGGATGTGCGCAACGTCGAAGTCGATGAGCTTGGTGCGGTAGTTCTTGCGCTCCCCGAAGGTGACAGGCAGGCGGACCTGCCCTATCAGCGTGGTGGAGCCGTCGGTCACTCCTGAGAAAGGCTTGGTGGGATGGAGCTACTCATATGGCACTTGGAGGTTGTCGAACGTGTCGACGAATAGGACATTGAGCCCTGCGCCGCCGTCGATGAGGGTCTTGGTGACCTGCACATTGCTAATGACTAGGGAACACAACATGGGGAGGGTGCCAGTGGTGTCTGCACACTTGAGCTGATCCGCCGAGTTGAAAGTGATGGCGCATTAGGACCACCTGAGCGGGCGCGTGGCCTCGAGTTTGGGGAGCGCCGCGTTCACCTCGCGAGCGAACTGCTTGAAGATGCGCTGAGAGGCTGGGGCCTGGGCGCCACCCAAGATGCAGGTGATCGCGCGCGGCTCCTGGAAGCCCCCAGCCCCCTCGTCCTGGTGGTGGTCGTCGTCCCTTCTTGGTGGCGGCAGCGGGGGAAGACCGGCGTTGCCCTGGGGGCGATCCTCACGTGGCGGGTCCCTCTCCAGGCGCCCTCGCGAGGTTGGTCCTGCTAGCGGTCCTCGCGAGGTCGGTCGCGCCACTCCTGGCGCGGGCCACGGTCGTCCCAGCGTTCGCCTCCACGTCCTCCTCCGCAGCCGTAGCCCCGATCGTTGCGCTCGGGGCGTCGACCGTAGCGTCCTTCTTGTATGGCTCTGAGCTCTTAACAGTCACTGGTGTTGTGGGTGTTCAGGTTGTGGAAGGCGCAGAACGGTCGGCCATTCTTGGATGACTCAGGATGATCTCTGTCCCGCTTGATGTCGGGCTCCGCTGCGAGCACAGCTACCTCCTTGCACTTCACGTCCTTGGCCTTGGCCTTCTTCTCCTTCGCGCCCACGGCTGGCAGCTCAAGGAGAGAGAGGCGTCTCTCCTCAGCTCTTGCGCACTTGGTCGCCAGGTTGAACAGCTCCTGAGATGTGCAGAGCTCCTCATGGATGGCGAGCTCTTCCTTCATCTTGACGTCGCGAACACCATCGGAAAACACGGAGATGATGGCCTTGTCTGTGACCTTGGCCATCTTGAGGCAGGTGTTGTTGAAGCACTGGATGTACTTCTGGAGGGTCTCTCGTGGTTGCTGTCGGATGCGGCATAGATCACCCGCGGCCGGAGGGTGGACGCGAGTGCCCTGGAAGTTGGCGATGAAGCGGTCGCGCATCTCGTCCCAAGAGGAGATCGAGCCGTGCTGCAAATTCAGGAGCCAAGAGCGAGCTTCATCCTTGAGAGCCATGGGAAACCAGTTCGCCATGACCTTTTCATCGCCGTTGGCCGCTTCGATGCTCAGCTCATAGAGCTGCAGGAACTCCACGGGGACGACGGTACCGTCGTAGCGAGGAGGCAGATCCAGCTTGAACTTGCCTGGCCAGGCGACGCTATGCAGCTCGGGGGTGAAGGCGCGGCAGCCAGCTGTGGTAGCCGGGGCCCGCTTCAGAGGTGGAGCTTGGTCTTGACGAGGTCCGTGCTGCACCGCTACGGGCGATGCACGGTCTTGACGAGGTGGCGCGGGGAGCGCAGGTGCAGCTTCTCGCGGCCGCGGAATTTCTTGGCAGCTTCCCTCTTCATGCGCGGGCGTCGGGCGCAGCGGATCACGTCGCGGAGCCGCGCGCCTTGGTGCCAAGGCGACGTCTTGGGGTTGAGGCGGTGGAGGCGCGCCATGAGCCCCGTCGCCCGCGGCTGGTTGAGGGGAAGGCAGAGAGTGGGACGGCGCCGGAGAGCCCCCTGCGGCGCGGACAAGCTCGGCGATGCGGTCAAGCCACTCCTCGTAGAGGTCGTCGACGGGGCGGTAACGCAGGAGCTCGTTCGCCGCGAGGGGCGCGGCCCGTGCCTCCATGGGAGCACGGTCCGCGTGAGACGAAGAACCGGCAGGGGTCAGTGATGTAGTGGCGGTGCGGCCGTCCTGCCGCACCGAAGGATGCAACGAGGACGCCTGTTGCTCGTTCCCCGCTGGGCTGGTGGCTGCGTTGGCGGCGGGAGATGGAGAACGACGATGTGGCCCGCCGACGGGAGCCGTCTGAGCGACGCGGGCGGTGAGGGCAGCCCGACGCTCAGCTCGAGCACGGCAAGCGTCCGCCATGGAGACGATGGAGCGACGGAGCGACGAACTGATGGAAGGGAAGCTACGGCGCACCCCTACCTGGCGCGCCAAATGTCGGATGTGGGGTTCCGGCAAACCCTTAAGGTTCGAACACTGGGGTGCGCACGAAGTCTTTCCTTCCCACCAATCTACGCCCTAGCTCGCTAAGATCTCGCGGACGAACTCGACGAACTGGCAACATAGAAAGACACAAGATTTATACTGGTTCGGGCCACCATTGTGGTGTAATACCCTACTCCAGTGTGGTGGTGGTGGATTTCCTCTAGGGCTAATGATGAACAGTACAAGGGAAGAACAGCCTCCTGAGGTTGAGGTGCTCTTGAGCTCGATGAGCTTGTGTGTGTGAGGATGGTCTGAATGATCCGTCCCTTACTAAGGTGGTGGCTAGTCCTATTTATATTGACCCTGGTCCTCTTCCCAAATATCGAGTGGGAAGGGAGCCAACAATGGCGGGCCAATTTGAATGGGAACAGCTAGTATAAGCTATCCTGACAAAAGTGGTCTTTGCCTGCGAAAAGCTCTATGATGACGCCGTCTTGGGCTCCACGATGACCTCTGTCTTGCCGTCCTTCTGGCCTTGGTCTTGTTGCACCGAAATGGCAACCTTTGCCTGATGCCTCGGTACTCCTCGCCTGCACTTGCCTCCTTAGCACCAAAGAGGAAACAAGGACGCTGCACGCGCTGGCACCTGCCTGGTGCCCGCCTGGTGTCGTGCGTCACGGCTCACGTCACGAGGGTCTCATGAGGTTTGCCCCGCCTTGATATCTCTGCTCCTCGTGAGCCTGCCTGGCTAGGCCACTCCAGAGGAGGCCTTGCGTCGTCTGCCTCGCGAGGCTTGGACCCTCGCGAGGGTCTTGGATGCTTTGTTGGTGAAGATGGGTCGTACGGCCTGCAGGCTCAGCCACGCCGCGGGCCGCAGGCAGGCAAGTCTGGGGACCCCCGTTCCCAGGACGCCGATAGGAGCAATTAGCTAGAGTAGCTCCGTGCAGAGCATTGTAGACATAGAAATTTGCAAAATACATATGTATCTGAATGTGGCAGACCCATTGACTAAACCTATCTCACAAGCAAAACATGATCACATCTTAGTACTCTTTGGGTGTAAATCACATGGCGATGTGATCTAGATTACTGACTCTAGTAAACCCTTTGGGTGTTGGTCACATAGCGATGTGAACTATGTGTGTTAATCACATGGCGATGTGAACTATTGGTGTTAAATCACATGGCGATGTGAACTAGATTATTGACTCTAGTGCAAGTGGGAGACTGAAGGAAATATGCCCTAGAGGCAATAATAAAGTTGTTATTCATATTTCTTTATATCATGATAAATGTTTATTGTTCATGCTAGAATTGTATTAACCGGAAACTTGATACAAGTGTGGATACATAGACAAAACACAGTGTCCATAGTAAGCCTCTACTAGACCAGTTCATTGACCAAAGATGGTTAAGTTTCCTAACCATAGACATGTGTTGTCATTTCATGAACGGGATCACATCATTCGGAGAATGATGTGATGGACAAGACCCATTGAAAGTGCAACCATCCCTAGGTGGTTTTGGTAATTCATAACAACATATAGCTCATTGAGCTAATGCTATTCCAAGATGATTATTTCAGGAAAGCTCAGTGATTGGCATGGCATGGATGTGAAAGTGGAACCCTCAAAATGCTAAGGACAAATGGATTGGCTCAAGCTCAAAAGCTCAAGACTCTTCATTTTATATTTTAGTGATCCAAGATCACATTGAGTCCATAGGAAAAGCCAATACTATCAAGGAGGGATGAGGTGTTGCTTAATGAGCCTCTTACTTCATGTGCTTAATGATATGCTCCAAAACCCTCAACTACTTTCCCAAATCCACATATGACCTAAAACTCTAAGCCAAACTCGGTCCTACTGATTTTTCCTATCCGGCGCCACCGAGTTTCAATTGTCATTAGCCACTGCCAAACCCTAGCAATTCGGTCTTACCGATAAGGATCTCGGTCCCACCGAGATGGGGTTGCAAACTCTCTGTTTACCTTTCGTAACTTTTCGGTCCCACCGAGATTGCAATGTAAACTTAGTGTTTCCCCTTTGTAACTTTTCGGTCTCACCGAGTTCCACTCGGTCCCACCGAAAGAGCAAATCGGTCCCACCGAGTTTGCCTGACCAACTCTCTGGTTAGCTAATTACCAAACTCGGTCTCACCGAGTTTGTGTAATCGGTCTCACCGAGATTACGTTATGCCCAAACCCTAACCGAATCAGTCCTACCGAGTTGCATGTCACAGTCCCACCGAAATTCCTAACGGTCACTAGGTTTACCTTTCGGTCCAGACCGAGTTTTCTGATTCGGTCCCACCGAGATTGGTAAATTGTGTGTAACGGTTGGATTTTGTGTGGAGGCTATATATACCCCTCCCCTCTTCTCATTCGTGGAGAGAGCCATCAGAACACACACATCATTCCAACTCATTTGTTCTGAAGAGAACCACCTACTCATGTGTTGAGACCAAGACATTCCATTCCTACCATATGAATCTTGATCTCTAGCCTTCCCAAGTTGCTTTTTTCCACTCAAATCTTCTTTCCACCAAATCCAAATCCTATGAGAGAGAGTTGAGTGTTGGGGAGACTATCATTTGAAGCACAAGAGCAAGGAGTTCATTACCTACACACCATTTGTTACTTCTTGGAGAGTGGTGTCTCCTAGATTGGCTAGGTGTCACTTGGGAGCCTCCGACAAGATTGTGGAGTTGAACCAAGGAGTTTGTAAGGGCAAGGAGATCGCCTACTTCGTGAAGATCTACCGCCAGTGAGGCAAGTCCTTCGTGGGCGATGGCCATGGTGGGATAGACAAGGTTGCTTCTTCGTGGACCCTTTGTGGGTGGTTGCTTCTTCGTGGACCCTTCGTGGGTGGAGCCCTTCATGGACTCGCGCAACCGTTGCCCTTGGGTGGAGCCCTGTGTGGACTCGCGCAACCGTTACCCTTCGTGGGTTGAAGTCTTCATCAACGTGGATGTAGGATAGCACCACCTATCCGAACCACGGGAAAAACATCCGTGTCTCCAATAGCGTTTGAATTCTCCAAACCCTTCCCTTTACATTCTTGCAAGTTGCATGCTTTACTTTCCGCTGCCTATATACTCTTTGCATGCTTGCTTGAATTGTGTGATGATTGCTTGACTTGTCCTAAAATAGCTAAAATCTGCCAAGAACTAAAATTGGGAAAAGGTTAAGTTTTTATTTGGTCAAGTAGTCTAATCACCCCCCCCCTCTAGACATACTTTCGATCCTACAAGTGGTATCAGAGCTTTGGTCTCCATTTGCTTGATCTCCATAGCTTTTGGTGGTCATAGCCTTGGTTTCACAACCTAGGAGAGTATGGCGTCTAGCGAGGGAAATTATCACCGTAGAGGTCCTTACTTTGATGGTACTAATTTTGCTAGTTGGAAGCATAAAATGAAAATGCATATTCTTGGACATAACCCCGCCGTTTGGGCTATTGTGTGTGTTGGTTTGCAAGGTGACTTCTTTGATGGGAAAGAACCAAACCGTGAAGCTACCGCGGATGA
Source organism: Triticum urartu (assembly GCF_003073215.2). Lineage (NCBI taxonomy): Eukaryota > Viridiplantae > Streptophyta > Magnoliopsida > Poales > Poaceae > Triticum > Triticum urartu. Next base: position 437,147,322 of record NC_053025.1, on the reverse strand, counting down.
GTTGAAGATGTTGCAATATAATGCTCAAGCTTGTGATATTCTCTTCAACGGATTGTGCCCCGAAGAATTCAACAAAATCAGCCGCCTTGAGAATGCAAAGGAAATTTGGGACACTTTGATTGATATGCACGAAGGTACCGACTCCATCAAGGAATCCAAGTTGGATGTGCTTCAAAGCCAACTTGACAAGTTCAAGATGAAGGATGGTGAAGGTGTCGCGGAAATGTACTCTAGGCTTGCTCTCATCACAAATGAGATTGCCGGCTTAGGAAGTGAAGAGATGACCGATAAATTCATCATCAAGAAGATCCTAAGAGCCTTGGATGGAAAATATGATACCGTGTGCACATTGATCCAAATGATGCCCAATTACAAAGATCTCAAGCCAACGGAAGTGATTGGAAGAATTGTTGCTCATGAGATGTCACTTAAGGATAAAGAGGAACTTCACAACAAATCAAGTGGTGCCTACAAAGCCTCATGTGAAGCCCCTGCATCATCAAGTGAGAAACAAAACTTCAATGAAGAATTGAGCTTAATGGTGAAGAACTTCAACAAGTTCTACAAGAGTAGAAGCAAAGATAGAAGCTCCAAGTCAAGGTCCTACAATGACAAAAGATCTTCTAGTCGAGAGCGAAACTGTTACAATTGTGGAAGACCCGGACACTATTCCAATGAGTGTATGGCTCCCTACAAGAGAAGAGAAGATTCTCCAAAAAGAAGAAGCAAAGGATCACCACCAAGAGAGAGAAGGAGTAGAGATGATCGTTATGAACGAAGATACTCACGGAGAAGCAAGGATTCGGAAAGGAAGGAAAAATCATCGAGGAGCTATACAAGACGAAGACATCAAGCTCATGTTGGTGAATGGGTATCCGACTCTGACTCCGACAGCCACTCCGAGAGAAGTTATCACTCCGACTCCGAAGATACCCAAGATGAAGGTGTTGCCGGTCTAGCACTTGTGTCATCCAACTCCTACGACATATTTGACTCACCAAATGAAGGAATTGGAAGATGCTTCATGGCCAAAGGTCCTAAGGTAACACACCCCGAGTATGTTGATTTCAATAGTGATGAAGATGACTTGTTAGGTGATGACTTGCTTGGTGACAACTCTAGTGATGAATACTATGATGAAAGACCAATTAATCATGCTAATCAAGATAAAACGAATGACAATGATAAGGAGAAGATTGAGGCTCTAACTAAAGAACTAAAAACTCTTAAGTTAGCTCATGACACTATCTTCGAAGATCATCGAGAACTTTTAAGGGCTCATGAGAAGCTACGCTTTGAAAAGCTCAATCTTGAGCAAGAGCATGAGTTCTTAAAGGCAATCAATGATGATCTCCGCAAGAAAAGTTCTTCTTACATTGCCAAGCGTTTACTCTTATCCACTTACATGCCTCAAGTCAAGTCTAGTAACAAGAAAGATTCTTCCTCTAGTAGTAACAATGATCATGCTAAATCCAATATTGTTGCTTCTAGTAGTTCTCTTGATTCCACTAATGATTCTCTTAGCCAAGTTACACTTGAGCAAGAAAATAGCTTATTGAAGGGAATTATAGAGAAAGGAGTGTACAACAGCCTTGCCGGGAGTAAGCAATTCGAGGAAATTGTGCGCAAGCAAGGAATGCACCGGAAGAATCAAGGTGTTGGTTTTGAACGAAAGTTCAATGCCAATGGAGTTGAATGGGAAGAAGATCAATACCCCAAGACGAAGTTTGTCCCTCAACAAGAGAAGTATACTTCTTTCAAGGGGACACAAGCTCAAGATGATCTTCCACCACAAGACTACGAGCAAAAAGGCAAGGACAAGCTTCAAGAGGAAATTGATGCATTTGAAGAAGCTCCTAAGACCTTAGTCAAGTGGATTCCCAAGACTACTTCAAGTTCCACTTCATCAAGTACGACTACAACTCCAAGGATTCCCATCAAGATGATGTGGATCCAAAAGAAGAAGAACTAGAGAGCTCTTGAGGGTGACTCCGCCAACATACTTCACTCTTATCATTTTGGCAAGAACAAGTGCAATCAACTTCCACATCTTGCACTAGTTCAAGGAGTCACAAACCCTCTTGTTGGTAAGACAAGGGACAAGGTAACCTAAAGTTTTCATGGACATCATCTTTTGTGTGCATCACTCTATGTCTATGGATATCCTTGTTTGTTCCTTGTGGGACTAACCCATGTAGGTATTGAAAGTGCAATCCACTCAAAAGGATAGCTCCAAGAGATCTACATCAACATTGAGCATCCACATATTCAATATCTACATGAAGTCATCATCGACAAAACCCAAGGTTAGTTCATCCCTCTTAGGGGGGATATCACATCTAGGGGGAGCTTTACTCTAAGACTTGAGCTAAAGCAACTCTAAAGATGTGAACAAAACAATGCTTCATGTAAAAGTGGTAACCCCACTTGAGCTTAAACGATGAGTATGACCTATGATCAAGTGTTCTCACTTGACTCCTAAGTCAATATACTCATATATAGATGACCTAGTCATCGCAAATTGCTTGATAGATGCTAGAATTGGTTGTGCATGCTTTGCCACATATTTCATTTTCCATCTTATTGTGTGAGCATGCTGATTGCATATTTTACTCATTCGAGGACATCCACTTGTTGCTTTGATTGTTTGGCTTTATCTTCTTCTGCCAAGTGGATGGACAAGAATGCCTAAGAACCTCCTCTAGCTATCTATGCTTTTCTCGTCTCAAACTCTATTCATGCTGCATCACAAAATTTGATCAAGTCAGATTCGAACCACTCTGTGTGAGGAGCGCTCGGAGTCCCCGATTCGTCATAGACTTAAACTTCCAAAACCTCTTTATGAATCTCGGTCTGACCGATACTCCATTTTCGGTCCTACCGAGTTCATTAAGTTGATCTAGGTTTTCGATCTCGGTGCAACCGATTTGAACTTTTCGGTCACACCGAGTTGCAATAACTGCACACAGTTTTGCATCTCGGTGCCACCGAGTTGTTCCACTCGGTCACACCGACAGGGTCGGGCTATATATAGTGACGGGCAGAATTTTGGAAATTTCTCCGAAACCTCGCCCGCGCGATAGCCTGCTCTGCCTTTGAGGTCTCTGGATCGTCTTCTCACCGCCAGCAGCCTCCAGTCGCTGGTCTTCACCGCCGTCAACGGATTTCTGCCCCGCCGTTGCCGCCGTAGCAAGTCCACGCCGAACTAGGGTATGGACTTGATCATTGTGCTATTCCTCAATCTGATTCCTAGCACATTGTGATCATCATGAATCTTGCCACGATTGATAAACTTCTATCCAGTCAAAACGCTCGTAGATTAGGTTTAATTCGAAAATTTTAGGGTTAGGTTTCCGCCGAAACCATCTCGGACCCACCGAGTTGAAAAACTCGGTCCCACCGATCTGGCTTTTGCCATTGCACAAGTTAAACTCGGTCTGACCGAGAATAACTTATCGGTGCGACCGATTTTGGAATTCTGTGAAACCCTAGCAGTCTCGGTGCCACCGAACTGTGACTCGGTCTGACCGAGTTCACCAGTTCTGGTGCCAAAACTGCTTCGGTGTCACCGAGTTTGAAAATCGGTAGATCCGAGATGCCTTCTGTGGAAAACTAAAACTAAGTTTTTGAATTAATCTTTTGCAAAAATCTCTGCTTTTTTGTGATGCTCATCCACTCTATCTCATCCTTAATCTATTCACAGGGTCAGCAGTCAGTTTGCAACATGTCTGATCAAAGTGACAGCCAGAACCTCTCAGAGCAGCAAGTTGTGATGAGTGAGGGCACTAGCCCCTCAAGTTCTTCTGATGATGGCAGCAGGAGCACACCCAGCAATCTGCCTAAGGCTGCCACACGTCAAAGGAAGAAGAGAACGTCTGATTCTGAGGATGAAGACTATGTGGCAGAGGAAGAGGCCACCTCCAAGAGAGTTGAGCCAGCTCAAGGCTCAAAGCCAGGCCTGAAGATCAAGAGGCCAGCAGGCAGGCAGCCAATGTCAAAGGCTAGAGCCTCAACTAAGAAGCCTGTACCTGCTCCCATTGAGCCCATTGCTGCTGAGGGCAAAAAGAGGAAGGAGAGAGTAAAGAAGACTGTAGCCAAAGTGCTTGGGAGAGCCTCCATCATGGTAGAAGAGGAGGAGGAAGAAGAGGCAGCTGCACCAGCGCCCAAGGCAGCCAAACTTATGGGAGATGCCATAAGGTTAGGAACAGCTGCATCCAAGCCCAAGGAAGCACCCAAGGCTGCATCTAAGCCTAAGAGTGCACCAAAGAGAAACACAAGGAGTATACCTGCTGCAGAAAAGAACAAGGCCCCAGTGCCTGAAGCTATCGAAGAAGAGGAAGAGAGTGTCCTTAGGAAGCTCAAGCCCAAGATCCCAGACCACAACGATGCTCATCCTGTGGCTGAGGATATGAAGCTCAGGAGAGACTCAGGGTTGAGGAAATGGAGAGAAGCAGATCCGTATGCTTCTAGGAGAAGGACTGCCGTGGATTACAGGTTTCATACAAAGGAGCAACAAGATTTTTATGAGACTGTTTTGCTTGACAAGAAGCCAATCGTTTGTGACATGAGATGGGTTGACTGGACATACATCAAGGAGAATGAAGAGTACTACCCAGGAGTTCAGGACAGCTTCAGAGCGTGTGGAGTAGAGGACTTTGTTGGGCAGAAGCTCACAAAGTGGAACGAGGAACTCATCATGCAGTTCTACTCCACAGCTCACTTTTATCCGGATGGAAGGATTACATGGATGTCAGAGGGTACAAGGTACCAATCTACAGTGGCTGAGTGGGCACAGATCATCAATGCCCCAGAAGAGCAAGATGAGGACTTGGACATCTATGCCAAGAAGAAAATGGACCATAACTCCATGTCCAACATGTACAAGGAAATTCCCAATGAAGCTCTTGAGACATTCAAGTTTGGCTCAGTGCACTATCTGCTCTCAGGATTGCCTACTATCAATTGGATACTAAGGCACACTCTGCTGCCTAAGTCTGGAGATCACAAGATGATCAGAGGTCACGCGATCAACCTGCTTCATGTCTTTGACGTGCCTCAGAAATTCAAGGTCATGAGTCTCATTGTGGAAACCATTAAGAGGACAGCTGCAGATCAGAAGAGGAGCTGTGGATATGCCCCTCAGACTCAGGAGCTCATCAACTCCAAGATGGGCACGGGCATATATTTGTTGGATAAGGAACACCTGCCCATCCGCCCAGATTTTGAGAACAATGAAGTTGTGATGACAGAGAATGAGCCATCGTCTGCACAAGCATATGCAAAGAAGGAGAAGGCGAAGAAGGAAAAAGCTGCTAGGATGCCTACTCAAGAGGAGGCATCTGAGTACTTCTTTAAGACCAAACAAGAGCAGCTCAGTTACTTGATTGCATCCTCGCTGAGAATTGAGCAAAGTCTAGCCAACCTCACTAAAAATCAGCAGAGCCTAGAGAGGATCATGGAACAGAAGTTCTATGACTTGGATGTCAAGGTAACAGAAGTCCAGTCTATAGTGGAGCAGCTCTAGGAGGACATGCATGAGAGGAGAGGCAGGACCACAACTCATGCTTTTTCTAGAGTGCCACGAGGTCCGAGGTCGTCTGCACTACCAGTTGCTGACACCAGAGCTACAACGTCTGCACCAGCCACAGCCTCAGCTCCAGCGTCTACCTCAGCTCCAACTCCAGCGACTACTTCAACATCTACAGAAGCCTTCGTCCTTGGAGTGATCCGGACTCCACCACCACCTGAAGATCAAGCCTGAGCAACGACTTAGCACTATGCATTTTCTAGGAACTTTTTGGTAACTTGTTGCCAAAGGGGGAGAAGATGTATAGATCATAGGCTTCGAGAGAGAGAGAGTGTTGCTTTTCTCTCTTGTTTTTATTTGGTGGTTTTTCGAACCTTTTCTGCATTTGAGTGCTTGATACTACGTCCTTATGTTTGTGAGACATCGATGATCATGTGTTTGATCATAAGCTACACTTAATGTTTGCTTGATGCTTGCTTAAATATTATCATTCTATCTATTGTTTGTGATCATTCACTATTCTTGGTGATGAGTGCATGTATTTCAATCTTATCTTTTTGAGCGCTCCACCAAGATGTATGTGACATGGAAGAGTAACCCATGATTCTAACTCTTTGTGCATTTGCAGTCCAAAGCAAATTTTTAAATATGCACAAATTTAGGGGGAGCTCTTACTTATCACATACTTCTCAAAGCGACGATATACTTCATGCTTATTATCATTTGTCGAAGCTTTGATCTATATGTTGTCATCAATTACCAAAAAGGGGGAGATTGAAAGTGCAACTATCCCTAGGTGGTTTTGGTAATTCATAACAACATATAGCTCATTGAGCTAATGCTATTCCAAGATGATTATTTCAGGAAAGCTCAATGATTGGCATGGCATGGATGTGAAAGTGGAACCCTCAAAATGCTAAGGACAAATGGATTGGCTCAAGCTCAAAAGCTCAAGACTCTTCATTTTATATTTTAGTGATCCAAGATCACATTGAGTCCATAGGAAAAGCCAATACTATCAAGGAGGGATGAGGTGTTGCTTAATGAGCCTCTTGCTTCATGTGCTTAATGATATGCTCCAAAACCCTCAACTACTTTCCCATATCCACATATGACCTAAAACTCTAAGCCAAACTCGGTCCTACCGATTTTTCCTATCCAGCGCCACCGAGTTTCAATTGTCATTAGCCACTGCCAAACCCTAGCAATTCGGTCTTACCGATAAGGATCTCGGTCCCACCGAGATGGGGTTGCAAACTCTCTGTTTCCCTTTCGTAACTTTTCGGTCCCACCGAAAGAGAGAATCGGTCCCACCGAGATTGCAATGTAAACTCAGTGTTTCCCCTTTGTAACTTTTCGGTCTCACCGAGTTCCACTCGGTCCCACCGAAAGAGCAAATTGGTCCCACCGAGTTTGCCTGACCAACTCTCTGGTTAGCTAATTACCAAACTCGGTCTCACCGAGTTTGTGTAATCGGTCTCACCGAGATTACGTTATGCCCAAACCCTAACCGAATCGGTCCTACCGAGTTGCATGCCAGTCCCACCGAAATTCCTAACGGTCACTAGGTTTACCATTTCGGTCCGACCGAGTTTTCTGATTCGGTCCCACCGAGATTGGTAAATTGTGTGTAACGGTTGGATTTTGTGTGGAGGCTATATATACCCCTCCACCTCCTTCTCATTCGAGGAGAGAGCCATCAGAACACACACATCACTCCAACTCATTTGTTCTGAAAGAGAACCACCTACTCATGTGTTGAGACCAAGACATTCCATTCCTACCATATGAATCTTGATCTCTAGCCTTCCCAAGTTGCTTCCCAAGTTTGACCGATAAAAGATCTTCGTAGAATATGTAGGAACCAATATGAGCATCCAGGTTCCGCTATTGGTTATTAACTGGAGATGTGTCTCGGTCATGTCTACATTGTTCTCAAACCCGTAGGGTCCGCACGCTTAATGTTCGATGACGATTTGTATTATGAGTTATGTGTTTTGGTGATCGAAGTTTGTTCGGAGTCCCGGGTGAGATCACGGACATGACGAGGAGTCTCGAAATGGTCGAGAGGTAAAGATTGATATATTGGACGATGATATTCGGACACCGGAATGGTTTCAGAAAGGTTCGGGTATATTTCAGAGTGCCGAGGGGTTATAGGAACCCCCCGGGGAATTATTGGGCCTACATGGGCCTTAGTGGAGAGAGAGGGGAGCCCGCCCCCCATGGGAGTCCGAATTGGACTAGGGGAGGGGGAGGAGCCCCCCCTTTCCATCTCCCTCTCCTTCATTTTCCCCTCCGACGAGAAATGTAAAAGGGGGGCGGGGCGAATCCTACTAGGAGTGGAGTCGTAGTTGGACTCCCCACCATGGCGCGCCCCCTTGGTGGCGGCCTCCTCCTCCCCTCCTTTATATACGAGGGCAGGGGGCACCCCATAGCACATCAATTGTTCTCTTAGCCGTGTGCGGTGCCCCCTCCACAATTTACTCCTCCGGTCATAGCGTCGTAGTGCTTAGGCGAAGCCCTGCGCAAATCACATCATCATCACTGTCACCACACCATCGTGCTGACGAAACTCTCCCTCGACCCTCTGCTGGATCAAGAGTTCGAGGGATGTCATTGAGCTGAATGTGTGCTGAACTCGGAGGTGTTGTACATTTGGTACTAGATCGGTTGGATCGTGAAGACGTTCGACTACTTCAACCGCGTTAACCTAACATTTCCGCTTTCGGTCTACGAGGGTACGTGGACACACTCTCCCCCTCTTGTTACTATGCATCTCCTAGATAGATCTTGCGTGGTCGTAGGAATTTTTTTGAAATTGCATGCTACGTTCCCCAACATCGGAATGCTCTAAAAATTTAATACGATTTTTTTCTGAATATTTCTGATTTTTTGGTGCAAATAACACCAGAGGGAGGTGCACTAGGTGGGCACAACCCACCTGGGCGCGCCAGGACCCCCAGGCGCGCCTGGTGGGTTGTGGTCCCCATGTGGACCCCTCACTTATCTCTTCATACCACATCATCACCTACCTCCAGAAAAGAAATCACCATTGCTCTCTCTCTCTCTCTCTCGTGTTCTTGCTCTCACACCCGTGGCTTTCTATCTCTTTTCTCGAAGCTACATTTCTGAAACTGTTTCGGGGGATTGTTGCTTGGTATGTGACTCCTCCGTTTGTCCAATTAGTTTTTGCTTTAGTGGTTTATACTTTGAATAATTAGCTACTCTTGGTGTTGCTGTAGATAAGCTTGCATGTTGAATTCTTAGAGTTCTAAGTAGTTTGAATGCTTGCTATGGCCTCTATGCATCCCTATGAGTAGTTGCTACCAATCTTGTAAGTTTTGTTGAGAAAATTCTGTGGACTAATTTTTTTAGAATTTTGTTCATAGGAAAAACATGAGTATATTTAGGAAGTTTGCTTCCAAGAAGAACTCCAAGGGAGTGATTGGGGAGTCATCTGTTAGTGATCTCCACACCGGAGAATGGTGGAGGCACGGCCGTGCGAATGGCCGCATAACTCGTTCATGGAAGGGGCCGGAATCCTTCAAGAGTTTGCACAATATGCTGCTAATGCCGGCCTCACCGACTTCATCGCAACTGAATGTGAACAGTATCATCTCCTCACAAATTCCTTTGTGCAAAATTTTAATTTTCTTCCTAGGAATGATCCCCCTAAGGTGCAGTTTAAATAATATGTTGAACCCCATCAGATACCGCTTACCGAATTTTGTGAAATATGCTTGCTTCCTTCTGATGGTTGTTTGGTAGATCCTAGGCCTATGGAGTTTGAAGGCTTTTATCGCACTCTGGCAGTGGGTGATGAGAGAGGGGTGTCTAGTATCACCACCGCTGGCTTGCATTTTGATAACCCACAAGTATAGGGGATCGCAACAGTTTTCGAGGGTAGAGTATTCAACCCAAATTTATTGATTCGACACAAGGGGAGCCAAAGAATATTCTCAAGTATTAGCAGCTGAGTTCTCAATTCAACCACACCTGGAAACTTAATATCCGCAGCAAAGTGTTTAGTAGCAAAGTAATATGATAGTAGTGGTAACGCTAGCAGAAGTAACGGTAGCAAAAGTAATATTTTTGATGTTTTATAGTGATGATAACAGTAGAAACGGAAAAGTAAATAAGCGAAGAACAATATATGGAAAGCTCGTAGGCATTGGATAGGTGATGGAGAATTATGCCGGATGCGGTTCATCATGTAACAGTCATAACCTAGGGTGACACAGAACTAGCTCCAATTCATCAATCTAATGTAGGCATGTATTCCGAATATAGTCATATGTGCTTATGGAAAAGAACTTGCATGACATCTTTTGTCCTACCCTCCCATGGCAGCAGGGTCCTATTGGAAACTAAGGGATATTAAGGCCTCCTTTTAATAGAGTACCGGAACAAAGCATTAACACATAGTGAATACATGAACTCCTCAAACTACGGTCATCACCGGTAAGTATCCCGATTATTGTCACTTTGGGGTTTAGCGGATCATAACATATAATAGGTGACTATAGACTTGCAAGATAGGATTAAGAACTCTCATATATTGATGAAAACATAATAGGTTCAGATCTGAAATCATGGCACTCGGGCCCTAGTGACAAGCATTAAGCATAGCAAAGTCATACCAACATCAATCTCAGAACATAGTGGATACTAGGGATCAAACCCTAACAAAACTAACTCGATTACATGATAAATCTCATCCAACCCATCACCGTCCAGCAAGCCTACGATGGAATTACTCACGCACTGCGGTGAGCATCATGAAATTGGTGATGGAGGAAGGTTGATGATGACGATGGCGACGGATTCCCCTCTCCGGAGCCCCGAACGGACTCCAGATCAGCCCTCCAGAGAGAGTTTAGGGCTTGGCGGCGGCTCCGTATCGTAAAACGCGATGAATCCTTCTCTCTCGTTTTTTTCTCCCCGAAAGTGAATATATGGAGTCAAGGTTGAGTTCGGTGGAGCGTCAGGGGGCCCACAAGGCAGGGGGGCGCGCCCAGGGAGGTAGGGTGCACCCCCACCCTCGTGGACAGGTGGAGGCCCCCTTGACGTGGATATTCCTTCCAGTATTTATTATATATTCCAAAATAATTCTCCGTTTATTTTCAGGTCATTCTGAGAACTTTTATGTCTGCACAAAAATAACACCATGGCAATTCTGCTGAAAACAGCGTTAGTCTGGGTTAGTTCCATTCAAATCATGCAAGTTAGAGTCCAAAACAATGGCAAAAGTGTTTGGAAAAGTAGATACGACGGAGACGTATCAACTCCCCCAAGCTTAAACCTTTGCTTGTCCTCAAGCAATTCAGTTGATAAACTGAAAGTGATAAAGAAGAACTTTTACAAACTCTGTTTGCTCTTGTTGTTGTAAGTATGTAAAGCCAGCATTCAAGTTTTCAGCAAAGATTATGAACTAACCATATTCATGATAACATTTAGGTCTCATGTTTACTCATATCAATGGCATAATCAAATAGAGAGCAATAATAATAAATCTTGGATGACAACAATTTCTCAAAACAATCATGATCTGATATAACAAGATGGTATCTTACTAGCCCTTTCTGAGACCGCAAAACATAAATGCAGAGCACCTTTAAAGATCAAGGACTGACTAGACATTGTAATTCATGGTAAAAGAGATCCAGTCAAGTCATACTCAATGTAAACTAATAGTAATGAATGCAAATGACAGCGGTGCTCTCCAACTGCTGGTTTTTAATAAGAGGATGATGACTCAACATAAAAGTAAATAGATAGGCCCTTCACAGAGGGAAGCAGGGATTTGTAGAGGTGCCAGAGCTCGGTTTTGAAGTAGATACAAATAATATTTTGAGCGGTATAATTTCATTGTCAACATAACAACCAAGAGATGGCGATATCTTCCATGATGCACACATTATAGGTGGTTCCCAAACAGAATGGTAAAGTTTATACCTCCCCTCCACCAACAAGCATCAATCCATGGCTTGCTTGAAACAACGAGTGCCTCCAACTAACAACAGTCCCGGGAAGTTTTGTTTGCAGTTATTTTGATTTGATTTGCATAAAGCATGGGACTGGGCTTCCCGGTGACCAGCCATTTTCTCGTGAGTGAGGAGCGGAGTCCACTCCTCTTGAGAATAACCCGCCTAACATGGAAGATACGGACAACCCTAGTTGATACATGAGCTATTCGAGCATATAAAACAGAATGTTTATTTGAAGGTTTAGAGTTTGGCACATACAAATTTACTTGGAACGGTAGGTAGATACCGTATGTAGGTAGGCATGGTGGACTCATATGGAATAACTTTGGGGTTTATGGAATTGGATGCACAAGCAGTATTCCCGCTTAGTACATGTGAAGGCTAAGACTGGGAAGCGACCAGCTAGAGAGCAACAACAGTCATGAACATGCATTAAAATTAATCAACACCGAATGCAAGCATGAGTAGGATATAATGCACCATGAACATAAATATCGTAGAGGCTATGTTGATTTTGTTTCAACTACATGCGTGAACATGTGCCAAGTCAAGCCACTCGAATCATTCAAAAGAGGATACCACCCTATCATACCACATCACAACCATTTTAATAGCATGTTGGCATGCAAGGTAAACCATTATAAGCTCCTAGCTAATTAAGAATGGCATAAGCAACTATAATCTCTAATTGTCATTGCAAACATGTTTATTCATAATAGGCTGAATCAGGAACGATGAACTAATCATATTTACAAAAACAAGAGAGGTCGAGTTCATACCAGCTTTTCTCATCTCAATAAGTTCATCATATAATCATCATTATTGCCTTTCACTTGCACGACCGAACGATGTGAATAATAATAATAGTCCACGTGCATTGGACTAAGCTGGAATCTGCAAGCATTCAATTCAAGAGAGAAGACAAGGTAATATGGGCTCTTTGTCAGATCAATCAATAAAATGCATATAAGAGCCACTTTAACATTTTAATTATGGTCTTCTCCTCTTGACCCCCAAAGAAAAGAAATAAAACTATTTACACGGGAAAGCTCCCAACAAGCAAAAGAAGAACGAGAAATCTTTTTGGGTTTTCTTTTTAATTACTACTACAAGCATGGAAGTAAACTAATTAAAGGCTATAACTATATTTTTTGTTTTAATTAAGGTTTATTAAACACACAAGAAGAAAGCATAAAAAGGAAAATAAACTAGCATGGATGATACAATGAAAAAGTATGAGCATCGACAACTAGGAATGAGTGTGTGAACATGAATGTAATGTCGGTGAGAAATACGTACTCCCCCAAGCTTAGGATTTTGGCCTAAGTTGGTCTATGGCCACGGCTGGCCTGGCGGTTATCCAAAGTTGTAGCTGGGGTTGTACTGAGGTGCCGCAGCTATTGCCTCATGAGCTGCCGCTTGGAGACAGGCCGTCACCGTCCTCCTCTTATACTCGTCCGCCTCCTCCCTGGTTATAACATATCTCCCTTTTGCCCGAGAGTCAAAGAAAGCAGGAGCAGGGAGAGCGACGTGATAGGTGCATCGTCTGTCAAAGATTAGTCGATACTGGAGGAACTGATCATTTGTAACACCCACGATGCGGCTATATCTCCCCCGTGTCGGAGCACGACTTAGAGGCATAACCGCATGGTAGGCATGTCGCAAGAGGGGTAATCTTTACACATCCCATGTACTGAATAAGAAAGGGATAAAGAGTTGGCTTACAATCGCCACTTCACACAATTACAAGTTAAACATACATCATCCAGAAATACAATCAAGGTCCGACTACGGAACCAAAATAAAAGAAGACCACCCCAAATGCTAGATCCCCGATTGCCCCAACTGGGCTCCACTATTGAGCAACCGGAAACGAAACAAGACAACGATCAAGATCTTCATCGAGCTCCCGCTTGAGCTCAGTTGCATCACCTGCACTGGTATCATCGGCACCTGCAACTGTTTGGAAGTATCTGTGAGTCACGAGGACTCAGCAATCTCACACCCGCGAGATCAAGACTGTTTAAGCTTATGGGTAGGAAAGGGTAGTGAGGTGGAGCTGCAGCAAGCACTAAGCATATATGGTGGCTAACATACGCAAAAGAGAGCGAGAAGAGAAGCAACGCACGTTCGAGAAGCTATAAGTGATCAAGAAGTGGTCCTGAAGCTACTTACGTTCAAGCATAACACAAGAACCGTGTTCACTTCCCGGACTCCGCCGCAAAGAGACCATCACGACTACACACGCGGTTGATTCATTTTAATTAAGTTAAGTTTCATGTTTTCTACAACCGGACATTAACAAATTCCCATCTGCCCATAAACGCGGGCACGGCTTTCGAAAGTTCAAAACCCTGCAGGGGTGTCCCAACTTAGCCCATCACAAGCTCTCACGGTCAACGAAGGATATTCCTTCTCCCAGGAAGACCCGATCAGACTCGGAATCCCGGTTACAAGACATTTCGATAATGGTAAAACAAGACCAGCAAAGCCGCCCGGATGTGCCGACAAATCCCGATAGGAGATGCACATATCTCGTTCTCAGGGCACACCGGATGAGCCAGACGTCGGGTTGGCATAGACCCTGGTTGCCCAGGGGGCGCTGGACATGGCTCAGGTTGGACCAACACTTAAAGAAGCACTGGCCCGGGGGGGTTAAAATAAAGATGACCCTCGGGCTCCGGAAACCCAAGGGAAAAAAGGCTAGGTGAGGCAAATGTAAAACCAAGGTTGGGCCTTGCTGGAGGAGTTTTATTCAAAGCGAACTGTCAAGGGGTTCCCATAACACCCAACCGCATAAGGAACGCAAAATCAAGGAACATAACACCGGTATGACGGAAACTAGGGCGGCAAGAGTGGAACAAAACACTAGGCATAAGGCCGAGCCTTCCACCCTTTACCAAGTATATAGATGCATTAAAGTAAACAAGATATAATAATGATATCCCAACAATATCCATGTTCCAACATGGAACAAACTCCATCTTCACCTATAACTAGCAACGCTATAAGAGGGGCTGGGCAAAGCGGTAACATAGCCAAACAATGGTTTGCTAGGAAAGGTGGGTTAGAGGCTTGTCATGGCAATATGGGAGGCATGATATAGCAAGTGGTAGGCATCGCGGCATAGCAATAGAGCGAACAACTAGCAAGCAAAGATAGAAGTGATTTCGATGGTATGGTCATCTTGCCTGCAAAGTTCTCAAAGTTGACGAAAGCTTGATCCTCGTAAGCGTACTCAACGGGTTTCTCGATCACGAACTCGTCTCCCGGCTCTACCCAAAGCAAGAACACAATAGAAAGGACCAACAATAAATCATGGTGCAATGCGCAAGCAACATGATGCAAAACATGGCATGACATGCGGGATGTGATATGCAATGCATATGCGTGCTATGAAAAGGAAAGATTGAACCAAGAATCAACTTGGAAAACCAAGTGCGCCTCTGGAAAGATGAGTTGATTTCGGTCGAAATCGATATAAAGATCACTGGAATCGGATGGACGGTTTGCAAATGGCAAGCAAAACAAAAATGGCACAATTCTGCGATTAACAGCACAATGCCACCTAGAATGCAACAAGAAACTAAGCTACTGCACTCCAACATAACAACAAAGCACATGGCAGTGATATACTCAAGATGCTTGACAAAAGATGAACACTGAGCTACGACTAAATCACACAAGAGCAGGTTCAAACAAGCATGGCAAAAGTGCAAAAGATATCAGCATCACATACTTAGTGAAAATACTAACATGCCAGGAATAACATCAGGAAGCAATGTTTAGAGCAAGCAAACAACATGCTACAGGATCAGATCATAGCATATAAAGGCATGGCATGAAACTACTCAAATCATAGAACAAAAGTCGCTTACTGACCATGAGTCAAAAAGGATCAGAAGATATGATGGCACCCATGTAAACATAGCAAGTTTCGTTAACAGATTCAGACTTAGCAGAAAACTGGGCATGGCAAAACAGAGTTATGAAGGCCTCTTTGCGAGCTCGATTCACTCACCACAAGGCATTGCATGACAAGATAAGCATAGCAATAGCAAGAAGACATGTTCAAGAAGCTAACCATGGCAAGAACAAGTTTATAGCATGCTTGGATCAACTACAACATCCATGGCAAAATTGATTAACATGTAAACAATCTTCCAGGAACATCTTATAGCAAAAGTAGAGCAAGATTGAGTCATGCTAGGGCACTCTATAATTGCAAACAGAGGCATGGATGGATAGAGCATAACCATATTTCAAAATCATCCTTACTGAAGATACTCAAACCCAGCATGGATCACTCTGTAGCATCATGAATACATGGCATAAAAATAACAGCAGAGCAATGACTTAGTGAAATTCTAAGTCTCTGAAATCAGCAATATCACGAAGCTACTTTGCATGCTTGTGCTAGTCACCACAAAGATCACAAATATGCATGGCATACACCCCTTTAAAGATGGCATGGCATAGATCAAAATACATGTAGGGCTCATGTTCATATGTAGCACACAACAAATGTAGCAAAAATGGCAAATGCTCATACTCTGCTAAGAATCAGCACCTAACATTTTATAGAACTCTTGCATCAATGATTTGGGCATCAAGATGGACTCAAACAAGCATGGCACAAAGGAACAAAATTAAGAGCACATCATGATGAACATTTTGATATATCATGCATGCAAAACGGATCTACGGATGAGGAGTTATGATGCGATGAACAGGGCCTGAAAATGTCACAGATCCAGGGACTTAGAGAAAAAACACGGGCGATTGATAGATAAAACACGCCCAGGCGGGGGATAGGATGGGAGCGCTCACTTTGGGCCCATGGGTCGGCTTGGAGTTGAAGGTGGAAAACCGGGGTGGTCCAGGGCGGTTCACGGGCGACGGGCACGGACCGAGTTGACCGGACCGGGTTCCTCAGCGAACCGGCCAGTTCACCGGTACACGGCGGCTCTGGTTCGCAAGCGGCAAGAAGGAGGCCGGCCATGGCGACTCCGGCGGCGGGGACGAGGGCGGCGAAGCGCCAGCGAGGTGGAGGGAGGCCGGAGATGGAGGTGCGGGCGGAGGCTGGCGGATCCGGGGCTGCGGGGCCCGATCCCTGGACCGATGGAGCTCAACTGCGCGGGTCGGAGGAGATTGGGGCGAGGCCGCAACGACGAAGGGCGGTGCAACGACAGAGGTGATCCAGCGAAGGGCGGCGAGGAAGACGGCGGTGCGCGATGCGCGGCGGAGCGGCGGGCTCGGCGCTGGAGCGGGGCTCGCGCGGCGGAGCATCAGGCGGCGCGCGGCGCACGAGGCAAACGGCGGCGAGGGAGGCGACTTCCGGCGAGGCGCGGGTGGCCGGCGAGCTCGAGTGGTGGCGGTGGAGTGCTCGAGCTGGAACGGGCCAGCCGGCGGCGGGGCGGGCCTGCGCGGGCCTGCAATGGGCTCCGCGGGCCATGGCGAAGTGGGCGCGGGCGCGGACAGGTGGCGGCCCCTGAGTGGGCGCGGGAGGCGGCGGTGCTGACGTGTCGCCCCGGGATTGGTCCGGGCGACGTGGCTGAGGACGGCGGACATGTCCGGGCGGCGGGGTTTTTGTCCGACGGCGCGGAGAGGAAGTTTGCTAGGGTTTCATCCGCGAGATTTCGGAGGGAGACACTTATTTATAGGTAGGAGGAGGTAGGAGTGTCCAAATGAGGTGTAGTTTTTGGCCACGCGATCGTGATCCGACGATGGAGGACATGGAGATGGTTTGGAAGGGTTATTGGGCCACTTTGGAGGGGTGTTGGGCTGCAACACACACGAGGCCTTTACGGTTCCCCGGTTAACCGTTGGAGTATCAAACGTACTCCAAATGGCACGAAACTTGATAGGCGTTCTATCGGTGGTGTACCAAGGCCGCTTGGAAAATCTTGGTCCAATCCGAGGAAGTTTAACACCCGCTCATGAAAAAAGACAAAAGGGGGCGCCGGAGGACGTAGGAGTGTCGGATTGCAAAATGGACAACGGGGAAAATGCTCGGATGCATGAGACGAACATGTATGCAAATGAGATGCACATGATGACATGATATGAAATGCATGACATGGACAAAATGCAAAACTAAGACAAAACCCAACCACGAAGGAAATATCACATTGCATCTCGGGAAAAGGCAAGAGTCAGAGTTACGGATGGAAAGGTGTATCCGGGGTGTTACATTGTTCCTCTCAACAAACTGATGACGAGCCATAGCCTCATAACCTAAATAAACAGGAGGCAACTCAATATCATACCCACGTATGGGTATATCAAGAAAATTAGCTAGACAGGTTGCATAAATTCCACCAAAGAAATCTCCATGAATACGATTATTATGCAACCTACGTGCAATGATAGCCCCCAAGTTGTATTGTTTATCTCCTAAAACAGCGCTTCTGAGAATGCTAAGATCAGGCACACACATGTGACATGCTTCATCTTTACCATTAATGCATCTACCTATGAAGAGAGCAAATAAATGTATAGCAGGAAAATGAATGCTCCATATGGTTTTTTTTTGACAGAAAGACTATAAGGGAATCCCCTACAGTATAATTGGTGCAACAAACCCAAATTGCAAGTACCATGCCTTGAACCTGGGTGGGTGGGAAGGCATCAGCCCATTCCCACCACTAGGCTATGCCTTAGTCTGTAATGCTCCCTATGGTAGCTTGTGTTATATCTCTAAATTCCCCCACAGTTATACTAGCAAGAAAATCTCTAAATTCAGATTTGCGAGGTTCACTAGGACTACCCCATTGTGGAAGTTTGCAAGCAGTGTTAAAATCCTCTAAGTCCATAGTATGAGAATTTTCATAAAGATCAAACAGGACAGTTTGAGAATTGCGTGATGATGAAAATTCAAACCTTCTCACAAAGGAATCAGTGAGATAGTGGTATTGGCAGCACTTATCTGCCTCGAAGCTCTCAAGATCAGCATTACGCACATACGCGTTAAATTCTTCCTTGATCCTGCTCGATCCATAAAGTCCTCTAAGGCCATTCACAAGCCCACACTTGAGCTTCCCTCGGTGGTTCATCGTCAGCATCGCGTATTGCGAGCCTGGGTCCTTGCTTCCTTGAAGGACCACCTTGGTACATTTTCCTAAACATGTTTCTTCCTTTGAAAAATTTCTGAAATTTTAGTAACTTCAAAATAAAAGTGAACCAAACTCAACAATATTGGTAGCAACTACTCCTACAAGTGCCTAGAGGCAATATCATGCATCAAAACTACTTTTGGCCACATAAATTTGACATGCAAGCTCAAGAACAGGGTCACCTAAGCAGCAAAAATATGCAATGAATAAAGCACTAGAACAAAAACTAATTGGACCATTGGAGGAGTCACATACCAAGGAACAATCCCCCAAAGCAGTTTTGTGAATGGAGCTTTGAGCAAGGAGATCAAAAATGACAGCAAGATGAGCTTGGACTCAGGTTTGAGCTGGTTAGTGATGTTTGTGGGAGGAAGAAAGAGTGTGTGGTAACTGGAATAAGTGGAGGGGAGCCACCATGGGCCCACGAGGCAGGGGGCGCGCCCAGGGGGTGGGCGCGCCCTGGACCCTCGTGGCCAGGTGCTTGCTCCCCCTGCTGTGTTCTCAGTGCCAGATATTCTCAAATATTCCAGAAAAAATCATATTTAAATTTCAGGGCATTTGGAGAACTTTTATTTTGGGGGTATTTTTTATTGCATGGATAATTCAGAAAACAGACAGAAATTACTATTTTTGCTTTATTTAATATAAATAACAGAAAGTAAAAAGAGGGTATAGAGAGTTGTGTTTTCTAAATTCATCCATCTCATGCTCATCAAAAGGAATCTACTAACAAGGTTGATCAGGTCTTGTTAACAAACTCATTCCGAATAACATGGAACCGGAGAATTTTTGAATAACACTAGGTTACCTCAACGGGGATATGCACATCCCCAAAAATAAGAATATCATATTTCTTCTTGACAGTAGGAAGAGGAAATTCAAAACCACCAAAAATAATTGATGGAATTTTTCCAATAGAATTGATAATGTGGACTTGAGGTTGTTTCCTCGGAAAGTGTACCGTATGCTCATTACCATTAACATGAAAAGTGACATTGCCTTTGGTGCAATCAATAACAGCCCCTGCAGTATTAAAAAGGGTCTTCCAAGAATAATAGACATACTATCATCCTCGGGAATATCAAGAATAACAAAGTCCATTAAAATAGTAACGTTTGCAACCACAACAGGCACATCCTCACAAATACCGACAGGTATAGTAGTTGATTTATCGGCCATTTGCAAACATATTTCAGTAGGTGTCAAGTTATTCAAATCAAGTCTACGATATAAAGAGAGAGGCATAACACTAATACCGGCTCCAAGATCACATAAAGCAGTTTTAACATAGTTTCTTTTAATGGAGCATGGTATAGTTGGTACTCGTGGATCTCCAAGTTTCTTTGGTATTCCACCCTTAAAAGTGTAATTAGCAAGCATGGTGAACATTTCAGCTTCCGGTATCTTTATTCTATTAGTAACAATATCTTTCATATATTTAGCATAAGGATTCATTTTGAGCATATCAGTTAAACGCATACGCAAGAAGATAGGTCTAATCATTTCAGCAAAGTGCTCAAAATCCTCATCATCCTTTTTCTTGGATGGTTTAGGAGTGAAAGGCATGGGTTTCTGGACCCATGGTTCTCTTTCTTTACCATGCTTTCTAGCAACAAAGTCTCTCTTATCATAACGTTGATTCTTTGATTGTGGGTTATCAAGATCCACAGCAGGTTCAATCTCTACATCATTATCATTACTAGGTTGAGCATCAACATGAACATCATTATTAACATTATCACTAGGTTCATGCTCATTACCAGATTGTGTTTCAGCATCAGAAATAGAGATATCATTGGGATTCTCAGGTGTGTCAACAACAGGTTCACTAGAAGCATGCAAAGTCCTATCATTTTTCTTTTTCTTCCTTTTAGAAGAACTAGGTGCATCAATATTATCTCTATGAGAATCTTGCTCAATTCTCTTAGGATGGCCCTTAGGATACAAAGGTTCCTGAGTCATTTTACTACCTCTAGTCATAACTCTAACAACATTATCATTCTTATTATTTAATTTATTGAGCAAATCATTTTGAGCTTTAAGTACTTGTTCTACTTGAGCGGTAACCATAGAAGCATGTTTACTAATAAGTTTTAGTTCACCTTTAACATTAGCCATATAATCACTCAAGTGTTCAATCATATAAGCATTACGTTTTAATTCTCTACCAAAATAAGCATTAAAATCTTCTTGCTTAACCATAAATTTATCAAACTCATCTAAGCATTGGCTAGCAAACTTAGTAAGAGGGATTTCAACTTTATCATATCTATAGAGAGAATTTACCTTTACTACCTGTGTCGGGTTATCAAGACCATGAGTTTCTTCAATAGGACGTAAATTCTTAACATCTTCAGCTTTTATACCTTTTTCCTTCATAGATTTCTTTGCCTCTTGCATATCTTCGGGACTGAGAAATAGAACACCCCTTTTCTTCGGAGATGGCTTAGGAGTTGGCTCAAGAAGTGTCCAATTATTTTCAATGGTCAACATATTATTCAATAGAATTTCAGCTTCATCTGGTGTTCTTTCCCTGAAAACACAACCAGCACAACTATCCAGGTGGTCTCTGGAAGCATCGGTTAGTCCATTATAAAAGATATCAAGTATTTCATTTTTCTTAAGAGGATGATCACGCAAAGCATTAAGTAATTGGAGGAGCCTCCCCCAAGCTTGTGGGAGACTCTCTTCTTCAATTTTCACAAAATTATATATTTCCCTTAAAGCAGCTTGTTTCATATGACCGGAGAAATATTTAGCAGAGAAGTAATAAATCATATCCTAGGGACTACGCACACAACCATGACCAAGAGAATTAAACCATATCTTAGCATCACCCTTTAATGAGAATGGGGATATCTTAAGGATATAATAGTAGCGAGTTTTCTCATCATTAGAGAACAGGGTGGCTATATCATTTAATTTAGTAAGATGTGCCACAACAGTTTCAGATTCATAGCCATAGAAAGGATCAGATTCAACCAAAGTAATTATCTCAGGGCCGACAAAGAATTCATAATCCTTATCAGTAACAAAGATAGGTGAAGTAGCATAAGCAGGATCATATTTCATTCTAGCATTCAGAGTTTTTGTTTCATCTTAGTTAATAATTTCTTAAGATCACTCCTATCATTGCAAGCAAGAAAATCTCTAGCAGTTTCATCATCCATAACATAGCCCTCAGGAACAACATGAAATTCATATCTAGGGGGAGAATTTTCATCATCACTTTCATCAATATTATCAGTTTCAATAATTTCATTCTCTCTAGCCCTAGCAAGTTGTTCATCAAGAAATTCACCAAGTGGCACAGTAGTATCAAGCATAGAAGTAGTTTCATCATAATTATCATGCATAGCAGAAGTGGCGTCATTAATAACATGCGACATATCAGAATTAATAGCAGAAGCAGGTTTAGGTGTCGCAAGCTTACTCAAAACAGAAGGTGAATCAAGTGTAGAGCTAGATGGCAGTTCCTTACCTTCCCTCGTAGTTGAGGGATAGATCTTGGTTCTTGGATCTTTCAAGTTCTTCAAAATGATAAGCAGATATAAAACCCAAGTAACTCAAAGAATAGAGCTATGCTCCCCGGCAACGGCGCCAGAAAATAGTCTTGATAACCCACAAGTATAGGGGATCGCAACAGTTTTCTAGGGTAGAGTATTCAACCCAAATTTATTGATTCGACACAAGGGGAGCCAAAGAATATTCTCAAGTATTAGCAGCTGAGTTGTCAATTCAATCACACCTGGAAACTTAATATCTGCAGCAAAGTGTTTAGTAGCAAAGTAATATGATAGTAGTGGTAACGATAGCAAAAGTAACGGTAGCAAAAGTAATATTTTTGGTGTTTTATAGTGATGATAACAGTAGCAACGGAAAAGTAAATAAGCGAAGAACAATATATGGAAAACTCGTAGGCATTGGATAGGTGATGGAGAATTATGCCGGATGCGGTTCATCATGTAACAGTCATAACCTAGGGTGACACAGAACTAGCTCCAATTCATCAATGTAATGTAGGCATGTATTCCAAATATAGTCATACGTGCTTATGGAAAAGAACTTGCATGACATCTTTTGTCCTACCCTCCCGTGGCAGCAGGGTCCTATTGGAAACTAAGGGATATTAAGGCCTCCTTTTAATAGAGTACCGGAACAAAGCATTAACACATAGTGAATACATGAACTCCTCAAACTACGGTCATCACCGGTAAGTATCCCGATCATTGTCACTTTGGGGTTAACGGATCATAACATATAATAGGTGACTATAGACTTGCAAGATAGGATCAAGAACTCTCATATATTGATGAAAACATAATAGGTTCAGATCTGAAATCACGGCACTGGGGCCCTAGTGACAAGCATTAAGCATAGCAAAGTCACAGCAACATCAATCTCAGAACATAGTGGATACTAGGGATCAAACCCTAACAAAACTAACTCGATTACATGATAAATCTCATCCAACCCATCACCGTCCAGCAAGCCTATGATGGAATTACTCACGCACCTCGATGAGCATCATGAAATTGGTGATGGAGGAAGGTTGATGATGACGATGGCGACGGATTCCCCTCTCCGGAGCCCCGAACGGACTCCAGATCAGCCCTCCCGAGAGAGTTTAGGGCTTGGCGGCGGCTCCGTATCGTGAAACATGATGAATCCTTCTCCCTGGTTTTTTTCTCCCTGAAAGTGAATATATGGAATCAAGGTTGAGGTCGGTGGAGCGTCAGGCGGCCCATGAGGCAGGGGGCGCGCCCCCACCCTCGTGGAGGTGGAGGCCCCCCTGACGTGGATATTCCTTCCAGTATTTATTATATATTCCAAAATAATTCTCCGTTGATTTTCAGGTCATTCGGAGAACTTTTGTATCTGCACAAAAATAGCACCATAGCAATTCTGCTGAAAATAGCGTCAGTCCGTGTTAGTTCCACTCAAATCATGCAAGTTAGAGTCCAAAACAAGGGCAAAAGTGTTTGGAAAAGTAGATACGACAGAGATGTATCACATTTTCCTGCTATTCATTACTTTACTCTTTTCATTGCAAAATGCTTGCTTGTTAGAGAGAAGGTGGGTGCACTCAGTGCCCCAGACCTTGCTGTTTTACATCGTGCACTTGAAGGCGATAACACTTATAACTTGGGAGCTATTGTGGCACGTCGCCTTCACATCAATAAATCCTAGGGTAAAATACATGGTGGTATTTACGCTACTTGTTTGGTGGCTTGCTTTAACATTCAGATACTCTTGCATGATTATCCTTTCCCCAAGGTTTACCTAGATCGCGCGGCCATGGAACACCACCAGTTTATTGCTACCGATTACCCTAACATCCCTATTCCGTATAACCTGGTTTTTAGTGTGAGAACCCATGATATTATTCGATTGTCTACACCTGCTTTGTTTGATCCTATTGCCAGGGGTGGATACAGGATTATGCCTGTGAATATCATCGCCTACCGGAACAACCAGGCTGCAGTAGAGGAGGAGCCTCAACAGTGGGATCCACACGTGCCCACTCCTCGGTAGTTCAACATGGGACCCCATGGTTTCTTCGACTATTGACTGATTACCAAGTTAGGCCAAAAACCTAAGCTTGGGGAAGTACGTATTTCCACCGACATTACATTCATGTTCATTCATTTGTCGGTGTCTACACTTTTTCTTGTATTATCCATGTTAAATTTATTTTCTCGCTTTCTTCTTGTGTGTTTGAAAAACTTTAAGAAAATCCAAAAAAAATCCTGCTTCTATTTTATTTTTCTTTCTAGAGTGGTTTTTTGTAGCACTAAAAAGAAAACCCAAAAAGTTTTCCTTGTTCTTCTTTTGCTTGTTGGGAGCTTTCCCGTATAAATAGTTTTTCTCATTTTTGCTTTTTCCTTTTATTTGCTTGTTCAATAAAACCAAAAACTCAAAAATATTTCAGTGTGTTTCTCTGAATTTCTTTTTTTTTGTTGAGTCAAACCGAGGAGAAGACCACAATGAAAATGTTGAGTGTCTCTCATGTGCACTATTGTTGATCTAACAAAGAGCCCATTTTACCTTTGTCTTCTCTAGTTGAATAAAATGTTTGCAGATTCCATCTTAGTCTACGACACTCTTGCACTATTATTATTTTCATATCGTTTGGTCGTGCAAGTGAAAGGCAATAATAATGATATTCGATGAACTGGTCGTGGCAGAGAGAAACGGGTATGAACTCGACTTGTTCTGTTTTTTTAATATGTTTAACCTAGTATCCATGCTTCAGCCCATTATGATTAAACATGTTTGCAATGAAAATTGGAGATTATATTTTCTCATGCCATGGATAAGTAGCTAGGAGTGGATAATGATTTATCTTGGATGTCAACATTGCGTTAAAATGATTGTGATGTAGTGTGATGATATGGTATCCTCCTCTGAATGTTCGAGTGGCTTGACTTGACACATGTTCATGCATGTAGTTGAATCAAAACCAACATAGCCTCTATGATATTTATGTTCATGGTGTTCATATCCTACGCATGCTAGTGTCCAATGTTACTTATGCACAATGCATGTTCATGACCGTTGTTGCTCTCTAGCTGGACGCTTCTCAACCTATTTGCTAGCTTTCGCCTGTACTAAGTGGGAACTCTGCTTGTACATCCAAAACCTTGAACCCAAGTTATTCCAGATGAGTCCATCATACCTACATATATGCGGCATTACCCTGCCGTCCTAAGTAAATTTGCATGTGCCATCTCTCTTCAAATAAGTATCCTTTTGTGTGCCTGGATCATTCATGGAGCGACAGGAGGTAGTCGGTATCTTCCATGCTAAGCGGGTTATTCTCAGGTTGAGTGTTTATTCACTCGCCATTGCACGAGAAAATGGCGGTAATAGGGATTCCCAGTCCCAAACTGCAAACAGAAAAATCTTACAAATAATCAAACAAAAACTCCTACGGAGTCATAACCTTTACTTTATCGCTTGGGAACCACCACTAGCATGTTTAGCATGGAAGATATAGATAACTAATGGTCTCGAAGTAAACAAGAAGGGTGCATTTCTCAAAATATCATTTACCTCTGTTTTAAAAACTTGAGCTCTGGCACCTCTGCAAATCACTGCTTCCCTCTGTGAAGGGACTATCTACTTACTTTTATGTTGTGTCATCACCTGATGACCCACAAGTATAGGGGATCAACTGTAGCTCTTTTCGACAAGTAAGAGTGTCGAAAACTTAGTACATGTGCGAATACTTAGACAAACAGAGTGTCACTAGTATGCCTCTACTTGACTAGCTCGTTAATCAAAGATGGTTAAGTTTCCTAGCCATGGACAAGAGTTGTCATTTGATGAACGGGATCACATCATTAGAGAATGATGTGATTGACTTGACCCATCCGCTAGCTTAGTACGATGATCATTTAGTTTGTTGCTATTGCTTTCTCCATAACTGATACATGTTCCTATGACTATGAGATTATGCAACTCCCGAATACCGGAGGACACTTAGTGTGCTATCAAACGTCACAATTTAACTGGGTGACTATAAAGATGCTCTACAGGTGTCTCCGATGGTGTTTGTTGAGTTGGCACAGATCGAGATTAGGATTTGTCACTCTGTGTATCGAAGAGGTATCTCTGGGCCCTCTCGGTAATGCACATCACTATAAGCCTTGCAAGCAATGTGACTAATGAGTTAGTTACGGGATGTTGCATTACGGAACGAGTAAAGAGACTTGCCGGTAACGAGATTGAACTAGGTATTGAGATACCAAAGATCGAATCTTGGGCAAGTAACATACCGATGACAAAGGGAACAACGTATGTCGTTGTGCGTTTTGACCAATAAAGATCTTCATAGAATATGTAGGAACCAATATGAGCATCCAGGTTCCGCTATTGGTTAATTATTGACCGGAGATGAGTCTCAGTCATGTCTACGTAGTTCTCGAACCCGTAGGGTCCGCACGCTTAACATTCGGTGATGATCGATATTATGAGTTTATGTGTTTTGATGTACCGAAGGTAGTTCGGAGTCCCGAATATGATCACAGACATGACGAGGAGTCTCGAAATGGTCAAGACATCAAGATCGATATATTGGAAGGCTATGTTTGGACATTCGAATGGTTCCGGGTGAGTTCGGGCATTTACCAGAGTACCGGGGGGTTACCGGAACCCCCCGAGAAGTGTATGGGCCTTATTGGGCCTTAGTGGGAGAGAGGAGGAGGCGGCCAAGGTGGAGTGCGCCCCCCCCAAGCCCAATCCGAATTGGGTGGGGCCCCCCCTTACTTCCCTCTCTCTCCCCCTTCCTTCCTCTCCTACTCCAACTAGGGAAAGGGGAATCCTACTCCCATCGGGAGTAGGACTCCCCTTGGGCGCGCCATGATAGGGCCGGCCCTCCCCCTCCTCCGCTCCTTTATATACGGGGGAATGGGGCACCCCATAGACACACAAGTTGATTGTTTAGCCGTGTGCGGTGCCCCCCTCCACAGATTTCAACCTCGGTCATATCGTTGTAGAGCTTAGGCGATGCCCTGCGTCAGTAACTTCATCATCACCGTCACCACGCCGTCGTGCTGACGAAACTCTCCCTAGACCTCAGCTGGATCTAGAGTTCGTGGGACGTCACCGAGCTGAATATGTGCAGATCGCGGAGGTGCCATACCTTTGGTGCTAGGATCGGTCGGATCATGAAGACGTACGACTACATCAACCGCGTTGTCATAACGCTTCCGCTTACGGTCTACGAGGGTACGTAGACAACACTCTCCCCTCTCGTTGCTATGCATCACCTAGATGGATCTTGCGTGTGCATAGGATTTTTTTTAAATTACTGCGTTCCCCAAAAGTGGCATCCGAGCCAGGTCTATGCGTAGATGTTATATGCACGAGTAGAACACAAAGGAGTTGTGGGCGTGGGTATATACATATTGCTTGCCGTCACTAGTTGATTCTTGATTCAGGGGTATTGTTGGATGAAGCGGCTCAGACCGACATTGCGTGTACGCTTACGCGAGACTGGTTCTACCAACATGCTTCGCACACACGTGGCTAGTGGGTGTCTGTTTCTCCAACTTTAGTTGAATCGGATTCAATGAACAGGGTTCTTTCTGAATATAAAAAAGCAATCACTATACCGCGTTGTGGTTTTTGATGCGTAGGTAAGAACGGTTCTTGCTAAGACCGTAGCAGCCATGTAAAACTTGCAACAACAAAGTAGAGGACATCTAACTTGTTTTTGCAGGGCATGTTGTGATGTGATATGGTAAAGACATGATGCTAAATTTTATTGTATGAGATGATCATGTTTTGTAACAGAGTTATCGGCAACTGGCAGGAGCCATATAGTTGTCGCTTTATTGTATGAAATGCAATCGCCATGTAATTGCTTTACTTTATCACTAAGCGGCAGCGAAAGTCTAGAAGAAATAGTTGGCGAGACGACAATGATGCTTCTATGGAGAAGAAGGTGTCAAGCCGGTGACGATGGTGATCATGACGATGTTTTGGATATGGAGATCAAAGGCACAAGATGATGATGGCCATATCATATCACTTATATTGATTGCATGTGATGTTTATCCTTTATGCATCTTATTTTGCTTAGTTCAGAGGTAGCATTATAAGATGATCCCTCACTAAATTTCAAGGTACAAGTGTTCTCCCTGAGTATGCACCGTTGCTACAGTTCATCGTGCCGAGACACCACGTGATGATCAGGTGTGATAAGCTCTACGTTCACATACAACGGGTGCAAGCCAGTTTTGCACATGCAGAATACTCGGGGTTAAACTCGACGAGCCTAGTATATGCAGATATGACCTCGGAACACTGAGACCGAAAGGTCTAGCGTGAATCATATAGTAGATATGATCAACATAGTGATGTTCACCATTGAAAACTACTCCATCTCATGTGATCATCGGACATAGTTTAGTTGATATGGATCACGTGATCACTTATATGATTAGAGGGATATCTATCTAAGTGGGAGTTCTTAAGTAATATGATTAATTGAACTTTAATTTACCATGAACTTAGTACCTGATAGTATTTTGCATGTCAATGTTGTTGTAGATAGATGGCCTGTGTTGTTGTTCCATTGAATTTTAATGCGTTCCTTGAGAAAGCTAAGTTGAAAGATGATGGTAGCAATTACACGGACTGGGTCCGTAACTTGAGGATTATCCTCATTGCTGCATAGAAGAATTACATCCTGGAAGCACCGCTAGGTGACAAACCCACTACAGGAGCAACACCAGATGTTATGAACGTCTGGCAGAGCAAAGCTGATGGCTACTTGAAAGTTCAGTGTGCCATGCTTTACGGCTTAGAACCGAGACTTCAATGATGTTTTGAACGTCATGGAGCATATGAGATGTTCCAGGAGTTGAAGTTAATATTACAAGAAAATGCCCGGATTGAGAGATATGAAGTCTCCAATAAATTCTACAGCTGCAAAATGGAGGAGAATAGTTTTGTTAGTGAACATATACTCAGAATGTCTGGGTACCACAACCACTTGACTCAGCTAGGAGTTAATATTCCTGATGATAGTGTCATTGATAGAGTTCTTCAATCACTGCCACTAAGCTACAAGAGCTTCATGATGAAATATAATATGCAAGGAATGGATAAGACAATTCCCGAGCTCTTCGCAATGCTAAAGGCTGCGGAGGTAGAAATCAAGAAGGAGCATCAAGTGTTGATGGTCAACAAGACCACTAGTTTCAAGAAAAAGGGTAAAGGGAAGAAGGGGAACTTCAAGAAGAACGGAAAGCAAGTTGCCGCTCAAGTGAAGAAGCCCAAGTCTGGACCTAAGCCTGAGACTGAGTGCTTCTACTGCAAAGGGACTGGTCACTGGAAGCGGAACTGCCCCAAGTATTTGGCGGAGAAGAAGGATGGCAAAGTGAAAGGTATATTTGATATACATGTTATTGATGTGTACCTTACTAATGCTCGCAGTAGCGCCTGGGTATTTGATACTGGTTCTGTTGCTAATACTTGCAACTTGAAACAGGGGCTATGGATTAAGCGAAGATTGGCTAAGGACGAGGTGACGATGCGCGTGGGAAATGGTTCCAAAGTCGATGTGATCGCCGTCGGCACGCTACCTCTACATCTACCTTCAGGATTAGTTTTAGACCTAAATAATTGTTATTTGGTGCCAGCGTTGAGCATGAACATTATATCTGGATCTTGTTTGATGCAACACGGTTATTCATTTAAATCAGAGAATAATGGTTGTTCTATTTAGATGAGTAATACTAGCACATATGCCTGTGTGTTGCAACGGGAGATAAAATAGTATGCAGTTAAAGTCACTGAGAATTATATGTGCAAGCAAAACCCTATGTGCACACGAAGAAAAGAAACGATTAGCTTCTCGGTTTCGCAGCGTGTGGAGGAATCAATCCGTTATTTTTTCATTCATTGATCGGTGGTGTTTAAGAGTTTCGTTATGTCATCGTACGTCGGGGAAGACCCATGCCTATTTTGAAGCATATTTTCAAATATTTTTTGAATTTGGAGCATTTTTGAAATGCTATTTTCTTTTTAGACATCTCAAACTATTTTGAAAAACAATAATTGTTTTTGAAAAAATGGCAACCTTTTTGCAAGTTCCGAATATTTTTTTTAAATAGCAAAAAAATGGAATTCTTAACATTTTAAAAAACAGTTCTTAAGTCTGAACTTTTTTAAGAATTTTTTATTTACGAAATAAATTCTAAAATAAAAATAAACTTGGAAGGGAAAAAATAGATAGGAAAGAGAATAAAATAGAAGCAAAACACAGAAATAAAGAAAATTGGGCCAACCCATTATTGGTTGTCCTCTGCGAAACTCCAACTAAAAATATAAAATTATTTAAATTTGTGAACATTTTCTAAAAACAGGAACATGTGTTGAAAATTCAAAAAAATAGAAAATGTGTATCTTTTTTAAACGAACATTATTTTTTATTATGAAATTTCAAAAAACAAGAATATTTTTCAAATTTGGAGCATTTTTTAAATGCTATTTGATTTTTAGACATCTCGAACAATTTTGAAAAAATAATATTTTCTCAAAAATGGGAAACTCTTTGCAAGTTCGGAATATATTTTTAAATAGTAACAAAAATTTTGAATTTTGAACATTTTCAACAAAAAATAATTCAGAACATTTTTGAGGATTTTTAAATTTAAGAAATAAATTCTAAAAGGAAAATAAACTTGGAAGAGAAAAAAGAGATATGAAACTAAGAATAAAAATAGAAGTAAAACACAGAAAAAAAGAAAAATTGGCTAGCTCAATATTGGTTGTCCTGTGGGAAAATCAACTATTTATCACCCTGTGCGGAAAATAGAATTTTCCCAAATGCGTGGGCAGAAAAATACGTGGGCTGGCTTTGCTGGGCCATAGCATGCGGCCCACATACGAAAATTCTTTTTCTAGCTGACAAACATATATAAATTTAGTACCACCTCGGATATAGGAAACAAAATTATTTTTAGCGGTGAACCGATGAAAAAATTGGCGAAACGCACCTTGCTTTATTAGTAGGTATAGATCTTTTATGGCCATGCACCCTTGATGAGTGGTCTATTTTTACTAAATCTTGATAGTAGTGATACACATGTTCATAGTATTGAAGCCAAAAGATATAAGTTTAATAATGATAGTGCAACTTATTTGTGGCACTACCGTTTAGGTCATATTAGTGTAAAGAGCATGAAGAAACTCCATGCTAATGGGCTTTTGGAATCACTTGATTAAGAATCACTTGATGCTTGTGAACCATGCCTTATGGGCAAGATGACTAAGACTCCGTTCTCCGGAACAATGGAACGAGCAACAAACTTATTGAAAATAATACATACTGATGTATGCGGTCCGATGAGTGTTGACACTCGTGGCGGGTATTGTTATTTTCTGACCTTCACTGATGATTTGAGCAGATATGGGTATATCTACTTGATGAAACATAAGTCTGAAACATTTGAAAAGTTTAAAGAATTTCAGAGTGAAGTGGAAAATCATCGTAACAAGAAAATTAAGTTTCTACTATCTGATTATGGAGGTGACTATTTGAGTTATGAGTTTGGTCTTCATTTGAAACAATGCGGAATAGTTTCGCAACTCACGCCACCTGGAACACCGGAACGTAATGGTGTGTCCGAACGTCGTAACCGCACTTTATTAGATATGGTGCGATCTATGATGTCTCTTACTGATTTACCGCTATCGTTCTGGAGTTATGCTTTAGAGACGGCTGCCTTCACGTTAAATATGGCACCATCGAAACCCGTTGAGACAACACCTTATGAACTATGGTTTGGCAAGAAAGTGAAGTTGTCGTTTCTTAAAGTTTGGGGTTGCGATGCTTATGTGAAAAAGCTTCAACCTGATAAGCTCGAACCCAAACCGGAGAAATGTGTCTTCATAGGATACCCAAAGGAGACTGTTGGGTACACCTTCTATCACAGATCCGAAGGCAAGATATTCGTTGCTATAATGGATCCTTTCTAGAGAAGGAGTTTCTCTCGAAAGAAGTGAGTGGGAGGAAAGTAGAACTTGATGAGGTAACTATACTTGCTCCCTTATTGGAAAGTAGTTCATCACAGAAATCAGTTCCAGTGATTCATACACTAGTAAGTGAGGAAGCTAATGATGATGATCATGAAACTTCTGATCAAGTTACTACCGAACCTCGTAGGTCAACCAGAGTAAGATCCGCACCAAAGTGGTACGGTAATCCTGTTCTGGGGTCATGTTACTTGACCATGACGAACCTACGAACTATGAGGAAGCGATGATGAGCCCAGATTCTGCAAAATGGCTTGAAGCCATGAAATCTGAGATGGGATCCATGTATGAGAACAAAGTGTGGGCTTTGGCTGACTTGCCCGATGATTGGCAAGCCATAGAGAATAAATGGATCTTTAAGAAGAAGACTGACGCTGATGGTAATGTTACTATCTACAAAGCTCGACTTGTTGCAAAAGGTTTTCGACAAGTTCAAGGAGTTGACTATGATGAGACCTTCTCACCCATAGCGATGCTCAAGTCCGTCCGAATCATGTTAGCAATTGCCGCATTTTATGATTATGAAATTTGGCAAATGGATGTCAAAACTGCATTCCTTAATGGATATCTTAAAGAAGAGTTGTATATGATGCAACCAGAAGGTTTTGTCGATCCAAAAGGTGCTAACAAAGTGTGCCAGCTCCAGCGATCCATTTATGGACTGGTGCAAGCCCCTCGGAGTTGGAATAAACGTTTTGATAGTGTGATCAAAGCATATGGTTTTATACAGACTTTTGGAGAAGCCTGTATTTACAAGAAAGTGAGTGGGAGCTCTGTAGCATTTCTAATATTATATGTGGATGACATATTGTTGATTGGAAATGATATAGAATTTCTGGATAGCATAAAAGGATACTTGAATAAGAGTTTTTCAATGAAAGACCTCGGTGAAGCTGCTTATATATTGGGAATCAATATCTATAGAGATAGATCAAGACGTTTAATTGGACTTTCACAAAGCACATACCTTGATAAAGTTTTGAAGAAGTTCAAAATGGATCAAGCAAATTAAGGGTTCTTGCCTGTGTTACAAGGTGTGAAGTTGAGTCAGACTCAATGCCCAACCACTGCAGAAGATAGAGAGAAAATGAAAGTCATTCCCTATGCTTTAGCCATAGGTTCTATCATGTATGCAGTGTTGTGTACCAGACCTGATGTGTGCCTTGCTATTAGTTTAGCAGGGAGGTACCAAAGTAATCCAGGAGTGGATCACCGGACAGCAGTCAAGAACATCCTGAAATACCTGAAAAGGACTACGGATATGTTTCTCGTTTATGGAGGTCACAAAGAGCTCGTCGTAAACGGTTACGTCGATGCAAGCTTTGACACTGATCCGGATGACTCTAAGTCATAAACCGGATACGCATTTTTATTGAATGGTGGAGCTGTCAGTTAGTGCAGTTCCAAGCAGAGCGTCGTGGTGGGATCTACATTTGAAGCGGAGTACATAGTTGCTTCGGAAGCAGCAAATGAAGGAGTCTGGATGAAGGAGTTCATATCTGATCTAGGTGTCATACCTAGTGCATCGGGTCCAATGAAAATCATTTGTGACAATGCTACCTCTTGAGCATGCATTGGTTTTCCCTTGAAGAGGAAAGGTTGATGCAGCAAAGCAGCGTAAGTATTTACCTCAGTTTTTGAGAACCAAGGTATCAATCCAGTAGGAGACCACGCGCGAGTCACCTCGTACCTACACAAACAAATAAGAACCTCGCAACCAACACGATAAAGGGGCTGTCAATCCCTTCACGACCACTTGCAAGAGTGAGATCTGATAGAGATAATAATATAAGATAAATATTTTTGGTATGTTTATAATATAAATTGAAAGTAAAGATTGCAAAATAAAATAGATTGGAAACTTGTATGATGGAAAATAGACCTGGGAGCCATAGGTTTCACTAGTGGCTTCTCTCAAGATAGCATAAGTATTACGGTGGGTGAACAAATTACTGTCAAGCAATTGATAGAATTGAGCATAGTTATGAGCATATCTAGGTATGATCATGTATATAGGCATCATGTCCGTGACAAGTAGACCGACTCCTGCCTGCATCTACTACTATTATTCCACACCTCGACCGCTATCCAGCATGCATCTAGAGTATTAAGTTCATAAGAACGGAGTAACGCTTTAAGCAAGATGACATGATGTGGAGGGATAAACTCATGCAATATGATATAAACCCCATCTTTTTATCCTCGATGGCAACAATACAATACGTGTCGTTTCCCCTACTGTCAATGGGATCAAGCACCGCAAGATTGAACCCAAAGCTAAGCACTTCTCCCATTGCAAGAAAGATCAATCTAGTAGGCCAAACCAAACTGATAATTCGAAGAGACTCGCAAAGATAACCAATCATACATAAACGAATTCAGAGAAGATTAAAATATTGTTCATAGATAATCTTGATCATAAACACACAATTCATCGGATCTCGACAAACACACCGTAAAAAGAGTTACATCGATAGATCTCCAAGAAGATCGAGGAGAACTTTGTATTGAGATCCAAAGAGAGAGAAGAAGCCATCTAGATAATAACTATGGACCCGAAGGTCTGAGGTAAACTAGTCACACATCATCGGAGAGGCTATGGTGTTGATGTAGAAGCCCTCCGTGATCAATGCCCCCTCCGGCAGAGCGCCGGAAAAGGCCCCAAGATGGGATCTCACGGGTACAGAAGGTTGTGGCGGTGGAATTAGGTTTTCGTGGTGCTCCCTGATGTTTTCAGGGTACGTAGGTATATATAGGAGGAATAAGTAGGTCGGTGGAGCCACAAGGGGCCCATGAGGGTGGAGGGCGCGCCCAGGGGGGTAGGCGCGCCCCCCTGCCTCGTGGCCTCCTCGTTGATTGCTTGACGTCCACTCCAAGTCCTCTGGATCACGTCTGTTCCAAAAATCATGCTCCCGAAGGTTTCATTCCATTTGGACTCCGTTTGATATTCTTTTTCTGTGAAACACTGAAATGGGCAAAAAAGACCAATTTGGGCTGGGCCTCCGGTTAATAGGTTAGTCCCAAAAATAATATAAAAGTGTATAAATAAGCCCATTAAACATCCAAAACAGAATATATAATAGCATGGAACAATCAAAAATTATAGATACGTTGGAGACGTATCAAGCATCCCCAAGCTTAATTCCTGCTCGTCCTCAAGTAGGTAAATGATAAAAATAGAATTTTTGATGTGGAATGCTTCCTAACTTATTTCTCAACTTAATTTTCTTTATTGTGGCATGAATGTTTAGATCCGAAAGATTCAAGATAAAAGTTTAATATTGACATAAAACTAATAATATTTCAAGCATACTAACTAAGCAATCATGTCTTCTCAAAATAACATGGCCAAAGAAAGTTATCCCTACAAAATCATATAGTCTGGCTATGCTCTATCTTCATCACACAAAATATTAAATCATGCACAACCCCAATGACAAGCCAAGCAATTGTTTCATACTTCTGATGTTCTCAAACTTTTTCAACTTTCACGCAATACATGAGCGTGAGCCATGGACATAGCACTATAGGTGGAATAGAATGGTGGTTGTGGAGAAGACAAAAAGGAGAAGATAGTCTCACATCAACTAGGCGTATCAACGGGCTATGGAGATGCCCATCAATAGATATCAATGTGAGTGAGTAGGGATTGCCATGCAACGGATGCACTAGAGCTATAAGTGTATTAAAGCTCAACAAAAGAAACTAAGTGGGTGTGCATCCAACTTGCTTGCTCACGAATACCTAGGGCAATTTGAGGAAGCCCATCATTGGAATATACAAGCCAAGTTCTATAATGTAAAATTCCCACTAGTTTATGAAAGTGACTACATAGGAGACTCTCTATCATGAAGATCATGGTGCTACTTTGAAGCACAAGTGTGGAAAAAGGATAGTAACATTGTCCCTTCTCTCTTTTTTCTCTCATTTTTTTTATTTGGGCCTTCTTTTTTTCTTTTGGCCTCTTTTTTTAAAATTTTCGTCAGGAGTCTCATCCCGACTTGTGGGGGAATCATAGTCTCCATGATCCTTTCCTTAGTGGGACAATGCTCTAATAATGATGATCATCACACTTCTTTTTACTTACAACTCAAGAATTACAACTCAATACTTAGAACAAAATATGACTCTATGTGAATGCCTCCGGCGATGTACTGGGATATGCAATGAATCAAGAGTGACATGTATGAAAAAAATATTAATGGTGGCTTTGCCACAATTGCGATGTCAACTACATGATCATGCATGGCAATATGACAGTGATGAAGCATGTCATAACAAACAGAACGGTGGAAAGTTGCATGGCAATATATCTCGGAATGGCTATGGAAATGCCATAATAGGTAGGTATGGTGGCTGTTTTGAGGAAGGTATATGGTGGGTGTATGATACCGGCGAAAAGTGCACGGTAATAGAGAGGCTAGCAAATGTGGAAGGGTGAGAGTGCGTATAATCCATGGACTCAACATTACTCATAAAGAACTCACATACTTATTGCAGAAATCTATTAGTTATCGAAACAAATTACTACGCGCATGCTCCTAGGGGGATAGATTGGTAGGAAAATACCATCGCTCATCCCCGACCGCCACTCATAAGGAAGACAATCAATAAATAAATCATGCTCCGACTTCATCACATAACGGTTCACCATACGTGCATGCTACGGGAATCACAAACTTCAACACAAGTATTTCTCAAATTCGCAACTACTCAACTAGAATGACTCTAATATCACCATCTCCATATCTCAAAACAATTATCAAGTATCAAACTTCTCATAGTATTCAATGCACTTATATGAAAGTTTTCATTATGCCTAAAAGAAAATTACCATGTTGTTCTAAAGGAATCTCAAAATAACATAAGTGAAGCAATGTTGGGGACATCGCTTATCGGGAACTTATCGGTCGACCCATGATAAGGGGTAAATCGGCCAGTTTATCGGCATATCGGCCGATTTATCGCCATATCGGTTGAATTATCGGTCGATTTATCTTATCGGCCAGACAACGATAAGCGATAAATCGGTTGATTTATCGGAATATCGGAAGATATCTTGAACAATGAGTGAATCATGAGAGATCAATTATTTCTATAAAATAAAACCACCACCGTGCTCTAAAAGATATAAGTGAAGCACTAGAGCTAAAACTATATAGCTTAAAAGATATAAGTGAAGCACATAGAGTATTCTAATAAATTCCGATTCATGTGTGTCTCTCTCAAAAGGTGTGTACAGTAAGGATGATTTTGGTAAACTAAAAAGCAAAGAATCAAATCATACAAGATGCTCCAAGCAAAACACATATCATGTGGTGAATAAAAATATAGCTCCAAGTAAAGTTACCGATGAAGGAAGACAAAAGAAGGGATGCCTTCCGAGGCATCCCCAAGCTTAGGCTTTTTGGTGTCCTTGAATTTTACCTTGGGGTGCCTTGGGCATCCCCAAGCTTAGGCTCTTGCCACTCCTTGTTCCATAATCCATCATATCTTTACCCAAAACTTGAAAACTTCACAACACAAAACTTAACAGAAAATCTCGTGAGCTCTGTTAGCGAAAGAAAACGAAACACCACTTCAAGGTACTGTAATGAACTCATTCTTTATTTATATTGGTGTTAAACCTACTGTATTACAACTTTTATATGGTTTATAAACTCCATTACTAGCCATAGATTCATCAAAATAAGCAAACAACACACGAAAAACAGAATCTGTCAAAAAACAGAACAGTCTGTAGTAATCTGTATCAAATGCATACTTATGGAAGCCCAAAAATTCTAAAATAAATTTATGGACTGAGGAATTTATCTATTAATCATCTTAAAAAATAATTAACTAAATAGCACTCTCCAGTAAAAAGTTGTAGCTAATCTCGTGAGCGCTAAAGTTTCTATTTTTCACAGCAAGATCGCAAAGACTTTCTCCAAGTCTTCCCAAAGGTTCTACTTGGCACAAAGACTAATTAAACACAAAAACACAACCAAAACAGAGGCTAGATAAATTATTTATTACTAAACAGGAACAAAAATCAAGGAATAAAAATAAAATTGGGTTGCCTCCCAACAAGCGCTATCGTTTAACACCCCTAGCTAGGCATAAAAGCGAGGATAGGTCTAGGTATTGCCATCTTTGGTATTGGGAAAGAAAAGAGAAAATTTCTTATCTATAGCATTTATATTTCTATTTTGAGAAAGCACGTGGCCATTAATGGTAGAAGAATGATTAAGCACGCTTCGGAAATTTGCATCTAAGCCAGCCTTCATCTCTTTGATAATTTCGTTTGGGTAAAAGCACAAAAGAGAGGTGGATTCAACTTTCTCACTTATGGGGTGCCCAAATATAGTTTTCATCTTTTCATAGGTATCTATGGGATCTCCTTCAAGAAAACCCTCTTCAAAAATAGAATCTAAAACTTGCTTGAACGAAGCGGGCAACCCAACATAAAAGCTTTTTAAGTATATCTCAATTTGATATTGGGGCACATAGCTAGCTCGGATCCTCAAAAGCCTATCCCAAGCATCTTTAAAAGATTCATCAAGTAAATAACGAAAAATTCTGGGATCATCTTCATCGAAATTATTCAAACCCTCATTGATAACCCCGGTAGGTCTTTCCATAGCATCATTATTTATGAGCTTAGAGAGGACAGAGGGACTATCCAAAGTAAAACCCTGGAGAGAGCCTTTAGCCCTTTTTGATTCGGCCATGGCACAAAGAAAACAACGGGAGAGAAACGAATAAAACGACAAGGGTGAAGTGGGGGAGAGGAAAACGAGAGGCAAATGGCAAATAATGTAATGCGAAGGGTAAGAGTTGTGATGGGTACTTGGTATGTCTTGACTTGGCGTAGATCTCCCCGGCAACGGTGCCAGAAATCCTTCTTGCTACCTATTGAGCATGCGTTGGTTTTCCCTTGAAGAGGAAAGGCTGATGCAGCAAAGCAGCGTAAGTATTTCCCTCAGTTTTTTAGAACCAAGGTATCAATCCAGTAGGAGACCACGCGCGAGTCACCTCGTACCTACACAAACAAATAAGAACCTCACAACCAACGCGATAAAGGGGTTGTCAATCCCTTCACGGCCACTTGCAAGAGTGAGATCTGATAGAGATAATAATATAAGATAAATATTTTTGGTATTTTTATGATATAAATTGAAAGTAAAGATTGCAAAATAAAATATATTGGAAACTTGTATGATGGAAAATACATCCGGGGGCCATAGGTTTCACTGGTGGCTTCTCTCAAGATAGCATAAGTATTACGGTGGGTGAACAAATTACTATCGAGCAATTGATAGAATTGAGCATAGTTATGAGAATATCTAGGTATGATCATGTATATAGGCATCACGTCCGTGACAAGTAGACCGACTCCTGCCTGCATCTACTACTATTACTCCACACATCGACCACTATCCAGCATGCATCTAGAATATTAAGTTCATAAGAACGGAGTAATGCTTTAAGCAAGATGATATGATGTAGAGGGATAAACTCATGCAATATGATATAAACCCCATCTTTTTATCCTCGATGGCAACAATACAATACGTGTCGTTTCCCCTACTGTCACTGGGATCGAGCACCGCAAGATTGAACCCAAAGCTAAGCACTTCTCCCATTGCAAGAAAAATCAATCTAGTAGGCCAAACCAAACTGATAATTCAAAGAGACTTGCAAAGATGACCAATTATACATAAAAGAATTCAGAGAAGATTCAAATATTGTTCATAGATAATCTTGATCATAAACCCACAATTCATCGGATCTCGACAAACACGGCGCAAAAAGAGTTACATTGAATAGATCTCCAAGAAGATCGAGGAGAACTTTGTATTGAGATCCAAAGAGAGAGAAGAAGCCATCTAGATAATAACTATGGACCCGAAGGTCTGAGGTAAACTACTCACACATCATCAGAGAGGCTATGGTGTTGATGTAGAAGCCCTTCGTGATCAATGCCCCCTCCGACGGAGCACCGGAAAAGGCCCCAAGATGGGATCTCACGGGTACAGAATGTTGCGGCGGTGGAATTAGGTTTTCGTGGTGCTCCCTGATGTTTTCAGGGTACATAGGTATATATAGGAGGAAGAAGTAGGTCGGTGGAGCCACGAGGGTGGAGGGCGCACCCAGGGGTAGGCGTGCCCCCTGCCTCGTGGCCTCCTTGTTGATTGCTTGACATCCACTCCAAGTCCTCTGGATCACGTTTGTTCCAAAAATCATGCTCCCGAAGGTTTCGTTCCGTTTGGACTCCGTTTGATATTCTTTTTCTACGAAACACTGAAATAGGCAAAAAAACAGCAATTTGGGTTGGGCCTCCGATTAATAGGTTAGTCCCAAAAATAATATAAAAGTGTATAAATAAGCCCATCAAACATCCAAAACTGAATATATAATAGCATGTAACAATAAAAAATTATAGATACGTTGGAGACGTATCAGACAACACTGATGCAATTGCCTTGGCAAAGGAATCCAGATTTCACAAGAGAACCAAGCACATGAAAAGATGCTTCAATTCCATCCGTGATCACGTCAAGGAGGGAGACATAGAGATTTGCAAGATACATACGAATCTGGATGTTGCAGACCCATTAACTAAGCCTCTCTCACGAGCAAAACATGATCAGCACCAAGACTCCATGGGTGTTAGAATCATTACTATGTAATCTAGATTATTGACTCTAGTGCAAGTGGGAGACTGAAGAAAACATGACCTAGAGGCAATAATAAAGTTGTTATTTATATTTCCATATATCATGATAAATTTTTATTATTCATGCTAGAATTGTATTAATCGAAAACTTAGTACATGTGCGAATACTTAGACAAAATGAGTGTCACTAGTATGCCTCTACTTGACTAGCTCGTTAATTAAAGATGGTTAAGTTTCCTAGCCATGGACAAGAGTTGTCATTTGATGAACGAGATCACATCATTAGAGAATGATGTGATTGACTTGACCCATCTGTTATCTTAGCACGATGATCGTTTAGTTTGTTGCTATTGCTTTCTCCATAACTTATACATGTTCCTATGACTATGAGATTATGCAACTCCCGAATACCGGAGGAACACTTAGTGTGCTATCAAACGTCACAACGTAACTGGGTGACTATAAAGATGCTCTATAGGTGTCTGCGATGGTGTTTGTTGAGTTGGCATAGATCGAGATTAGGATTTGTCACTCCGTGTATCAGAGAGGTATCTCGGGGCCCTCACGGTAATGCGCATCACTATAAGCCTTGCAAGCAATGTGACTGATGAGTTAGTTACGGGATGTTGCATTACGAAACGAGTAAAGAGACTTGCCGGTAACGAGATTGAACTAGGTATTGAGATACCGACGATCGAATCTCGGGCAAGTAACATACCGATGACAAAGGGAACAACGTATGTTGTTATGCGGTTTGACCGATAAAGATCTTCGCAGAATATGTAGGAACCAATATGAGCATCCAGGTTCGGCTATTGGTTATTGACCGGAGATGAGTCTCGGTCATGTCTACATAGTTCTCGAACCCATAGGGTCCGCACGCTTAACGTTCGGTGATGATTGGTATTATGAGTTTATGTGTTTTGATGTAACGAAGGTAGTTTGGAGTCCCGGATATGATCACGGACATGACGAGGAGTCTCAAAATGGTCGAGACATAAAGATCGATATATTGGAAGGCTATGTTTGGACAACGGAATGGTTGCGGGTGAGTTCGGGCATTTATCGGAGTACCGGGGGGTTACCGGAACCCCCCGGGGAGTGTATGGGCCTTATTGGGCCTTAGTCGGAGAGAGGAGGAGGCGGCCAAGGTGGAGGGCGCGCCCCCCAAGCCCAATCCGAATTGGGTGGGGCCCCCCTTCCTTCCTCTCCTACTCCAACTAGGGAAAGGGGAATCCTACTCCCACCGGGAGTAGGACTCCCCCTTGGGCACGCCATGATAGGGCCGGCCCTCCCTGTAGCGACCTGACCCGAATGGATCACATCTACTGTGCTACAGTGTCATCCCTGGATCAGTAATGCTGACACCACACTGTACATCGAGGTTTTATAGCAGAGTTGCAATCACACACTTATTACATCGATGGCTCAAAAAGAACTTATTACAATAAAAATGGCTTAAGGCCATCTAATAACGATAACAGCGGAAGACTTGGAAGACAAATGGGTCCATCAACTCCGGCGGCATCACTGAGTATAGGGCCACGACCTAAACGCACCTCAATCGTCATCTGAAAAGTCTGCAACATTAACGTTGCAGCCCGAGAACGGGTCAGCACATGGAATATGCTGGCAATGTAACACATAGAGAGTAATGGAATGAAACAGCTATACTATATGCATATATGGCTGGTGGAAAGCTCTATGGTTACAGTTTTGCGTAAAGCCAATTTTTCCCTACTGCAAAGGAATAAATTTATTTAACTATCATGGTGGTTTTGAAACATTGAGAATGGTTGACAGCATTCTCAATCCCAATTAAAAGTAATTAAAACCCAACAACATTAATTAGAAGTAACATGTTGAGATTCACAATGATATTCAAGTACTAGATACTCAAGTTGTCCATAACCGGGGACACGGCTAATCATGATTAGTTTGTACACTCTGCAGAGGTTTGCGCACTTTTCCCCACAAGACTCGATCGCCTCCGTTTGGTTTCTCGCACTTCATGGTGTTTGAGAAGACGGATGACCGAGACACAGTCTTTCAGAAGCGCTAGCACCTTACATGTGGGGTAGACCATACCACCTACAACCCCTACATCTGCTAGTCCACCCCGTAAGAGTTCGCACAACTTAGTCAACTATGCCAGAGCCCATAATGGCTTGTGGCTGCACACGGAAGTTTCTAGCATGAAAGATCTTATGATCCCTTTGAGCCTGGGTGGCGGTCCGAAAAAAAACAGGCAAGTCCTGATAGACATCAGGTGCCTCAATCCACCCAGATGTGTGTTTAAGTTGCCACCTTAGATAAACCATTAAAATTATCAACTCACATCTGTCATGGATATCACTCACCCAATCCACGTCTACTAGCATAGCATGGCGTAATAAGCAAACGTAGAAGTAACTCCCAAGGGTTTGATAATAATACAGGTAATAGGTACTACCTCATCTACTTCCCAACCCACAATTTAATTAGATCCTAATCATGCAATGTGTGAGGATTGATCTAATGCAATAAAACATGGGTTGTAGAAAAAGTATGATCAAAGTGTTACTTGCCTTGCTGATGATCCGCGAGTCCTAGGGTTTCGAAGTAACAAGCGGCACAATCCGGGTAATCTATCGCAGACAAACAACAAGCATACAATAAGTACTCATCTAATGCACAGGTAAAAC
Source organism: Triticum urartu (assembly GCF_003073215.2). Lineage (NCBI taxonomy): Eukaryota > Viridiplantae > Streptophyta > Magnoliopsida > Poales > Poaceae > Triticum > Triticum urartu. Next base: position 437,103,793 of record NC_053025.1, on the reverse strand, counting down.
TCGAACAAGAGAACGAACCAGAAAGTTCAATTTAAGAACTCCGGTTGAGAAGAAAGAAAGAATCGAACGAAGAAACAAACGGCGAAAGAAAACAACTCGGTTCTAGCAAGTTGAAACTAGGTCAAATTTTACCGGGGCAAAAACTTGTTTAAGTTGATTAGACGGAACGGCGGTTTCGAAACAAAACTCCAGGCGCTTGAATCACCTGATTCCGATAAACGAGCGAAAAGAAAGACTAAAAAGAAGATCGGATCTGAAATCGCGATCGCGGAAAAGACGCGGAATAAATCCAACGAAAAGAGAAAGAAGAACGGTTAAACGAACGGGCGTTCGCTAACCTAGAAGAATCCAGTGATCACGTTCGTTAGGACGAACGGTCCGGCGAACGGTCCAAAGGAAACTAAATCGGAGAAGAAAACGAATCCGATCTAGGGTTTCGGAGAAGAAAACCGAAACGAAAAACCGATCTAGAAAACCGAAACGGTTTAGAGAAGAAAAGAATCAGAGCGATTAGAAGAAAACGATCCGATGAAAAGAATAGATGTAGCGCGGGGCTACCTCCGGCGAGGGGCTCCGGCGGCGTGGGCATGGGGCGGCGGCAGCAAGGTGCGGCGGCGGCGCGGGGCACAAGGGGCGGCGGCGGCGCGGTTGGGGTGGTGCGGCGGCGCGGCGTGGGGTGTGGGGCACGGGGTGGGGTGGTGCTCTAGGCTTTGGGTTTGATGACTTAGAGGGGGGTGCTTGGGTATTTATATTGGGGAGGGGAGGGGTTTACTTGGGGTAGAGGGCAAGGAATTAGACTAGGAATAGGAATCCTAGATGAAAAAAAAACGGAAAGAGGAAAAAAGCTAGCCTAGAGTCCATCTAGGACTCGGCTAAAGAAGCAAGAGGCGAGGCGGCGGCCTCCTGCGCCAGCGCTAGGCGCGCGCGGCTCCCTGGGGCGGTGGCCTTTGGCCCGGCTGGGCCTTGGTAAGTTTTTTTTTATATATAAACGGTTCAGCGCGTAGAGAAAAAAACAAAAAGAGATCTAAACGAACTCCGAAAAATCTAAAGTAAATTTTCCCCGACTCCTAAAAATGAGCCGAACAAAATGAACTTTTCTCCGGACCTAAAATGCAATTTTCGAAAACGCGCATTTTTTCCTATCCAAATAAAATGCGAATAAACACCGGAAAACAAGAATTGATTTATTTATTAAATCTTCATTTTTCCTAAATTTGGGAAAGTCATATTATTCCCTCTCTCATATTTTGACACCGGAAAATTTATTGAAGATAAAATAAATAAATCAAACGATCCTCTTTTCAAAATTTGAGAAACTCTCAAATATGAAAATAACGAAATCTCCAACTCTCTCCGAGGGTCCTTGAGTTGCGTGAAATTTCTAGGATCGGCCAAGATGCAAGAAAATATGATATGCATGATGATCTAGTGTATAACATTCCAAATTGAAAATTTGGGATGTTACAAACCTACCTCCCTTAAGATGAATCTCGCCCTCGAGATTCTGGTTGGCTAGAAAATAGGTGAGGGTGGTCCTTGAGCAAATCTTGTTCTCTCTCCCAGGTGGCTTCATCCTCTGAGTGGTGGTTCCACTGAACTTTGCAAAACTTGATAACCTTGCTGCGGGTAACTCTGCTGGCATAATCAAGAATCTTGACTGGCTTCTCCTCATATGTTAAGTCGTCCTTCAACTGAATCGCTTCAAGTGGCATGGTATCTCTTAGCGGTACCTCCGCCATCTCGGCATGACATTTCTTCAACTAAGAAACATGAAATACATCATGAAACTCCTGACAGTCCCTCTGGTAATTCCAACTTATACGCGACTTCTCCCATACGTTTCAAGATCTTAAACGGTCCAACGAAACACGGTGCTAACTTTCCCTTAACTCCAAAGCGCTTAACTCCTCGAAGTGGGGATACTCGAAGATAAACTATGTCTCCGGTTTCGTAAACTGTCTCCTTGCGTTTAGAATCTGCGTAGCTCTTCTGCCTGGACTGGGCTACCTTGAGCCTATCGCGAATCAACTTAACTTTCCGTTCAGACTCCTTAATCAAATCTAGTCCAAAGAATTGTCGGTCTCCAACTTCATTCCATGACAATGGTGTCCTGCACCTCCTTCCGTATAAAGCTTCGAAAGGTGCCATCTTCAAACTGGTTTGATAACTGTTGTTATAAGAAAACTCCGCATACGGCAAATTATCGTCCCAACTAGATCCATAATCTAGTGCACAAGCTCTCAGCATATCTTTCAAAATCTGATTGACTCTCTCGGTCTGTCCATCTGTCTGCGGGTGAAAAGCTGTGCTGAACTCTAGTCTGGTTCCCAAAGTTTCATGCAACTGATTCCAAAACTTTGAGGTAAATTGGGTTCCTCTATCTGATACGGTACTCCTCGGAACTCCATGCAAACAAACGATCCTTGTCATGTATATCTTTGCCAACTTAGCTCTGATACTCCCCCTCCTCCACTCCTTTATATACGGGGGAGGGGGCACCCCATAGACACACAAGTTGATTGTTTAGCCGTGTGCGGTGCCCCCTCTACAGATTTCCACCTCGGTCATATCATTGTAGATCTTAGGCGAAGCCCTGCGTCGGTAACTTCATCATCACCGTCATCACGCCGTCGTGCTGACGAAACTCTCCCTCGACCTCAGCTGGATCTAGAGTTCGTGGGACGTCGCCGAGCTGAACATGTGCAGATCGCAGAGGTGTTGTACCTTCGGTGCTAGGATCGGTCGGATTGTGAAGACGTACGACTACATCAACCGCGTTGTCATAACGCTTCCGCTTACGGTCTATGAGGGTACGTAGACAACACTCTCCCCTCTTGTTGCTATGCATCACCTAGATGGATCTTGCGTGTGCGTAGGATTTTTTTTGAAATTACTGTGTTCCCCAACAATCAGTCCCTTACGGAATAACACATAAACTGGGGTTTAAGCTCCTGCCACTCTCGCAACCCACCATCTAATTGCTACTCCACAGTGCATTCCCTTAGGCCCAAATATGGTGAAGTGTCATATAGTCGATGTTCACATGACACCACTAAGGGAATCACAACATACATACTATCAAAATATCGAATACATATCAAGTTCACATGATTACTTGCAACATGATTTCTCCCGTGACCTCAAGAACAAAAGTAACTACTCACAAATGATAAACATGCTCATGATCATAGGAGTATTAAATAGCATATTGGATCTGAACATATAATCTTCCACCAAATAAACCATATAGTAATCAACTACAAGATGTAATCAACACTACTAGTCACCCACAAGCACCAATCTATAGTTCTGGTAACAAGATTGAACACAAGAGATGAACTAGGATTTGAGATGGTGATGTTGAACATGTTTATGGAGATTACCCTCCCCAAGATGGGAGTGTTGTTGGTGATGATGATGACGATGATTTCCCCCTCCGGGAGGGAAGTTCCCCCGGCAGAATCGCTCCGCCGGAGGGCAAAAGTGCTCCTGCCCAAGTTCCGCCTCGAGGCGGCGGTGCTCCAAAAGAAAAAAATTAGACCTTATATTGTTGATTCCAAAGTAATGTTCACAAGCAAGCACAACTGCTAAGAATTCTTTTTCAGTAGTAGCATACTTTCTTTGAGCATTGTCTAGAGTTTTACTAGCATAATGAATTACATTAAGTTTCTTATCAACTCTTTCTCCTAGAACAGCACCAACAACATAATCACTAGCATCAACATAATTTCAAAAGGCAAGTTCCAATCAGGTGGTTGAACAATATGTGCAGAAATTAAGGCTTTCTTGAGTGTTTCAAAGGCTTCTAGACAATCATCATCAAAAACAAAAGGAATATCCTTTTGCAAGAGACTAGTAAGAGGCCTGGAAATTTTTGAAAAGTCTTTGGTAAATCTCCTATAGAAACCAACATGACCTAAGAAACTACGAATACCTTTTATATCTTTAGGACATGGAATTTTCTCAATTGCATCAACCTTAGCTTTGTCCACTTCAATACCTCTTTCAGAAATTTTATGACCCAAGACAATGCCTTCATTAACCATAAAGTGGCACTTCTCCCAATTCAAGACAAGATTTGTTTGTTCACATCTCTACAAAACTCGATCAAGGTTGCTTAAACAATCATTAAAAGACTTCCCATAAACAGAAAAGTCATCCATGAAAACCTCAACAATCTTTTCACAAAAGTCAGAGAATATAGCAGTCATACATCTTTGAAAGATAGCAGGTGCATTACATAAACCAAAAGGCATACATCTATAAGAATAAGTTCCAAAGGGACAAGTAAAAGTGGTCTTTTGTTGATCAGGTTGAGAAATAGGTATTTGTGAAAAACCAGAATATCCATCAAGGAAGCAAAAAATGTGTGTGCTTAGATAATCTTTCAAGCATTTGATCAATAAAAGGCAGAGGGTAATGATCTTTTCTAGTTGCTTTGTTCAATTTTCTAAAATCAATTACCATTCTATAGACTGTAACAATTCTTTGTGGAATAAGTTCATTCTTATCATTAGGAACAACAACAATTACCTCCTTTCTTAGGGACACAATGAACATGACTTACCCATCTAGTATCAGCTATAGGATAGATTATACCTGCTTCCAGAAGTTTTAATATTTCCGTTCTTACCACTTCTTTCACCTTCGGGTTTAACCGACATTGGTGATCAACAACGGGTTTAGCATTAGGTTCCATATTAATTTCGTGTTGACATAGAGTGGTACTAATGCCCTTTAAATCATCAAGAGTATATCCAATAGCAGCTCGGTGCTTCCTCAGAACTTTCAATAATCTTTCTTCTTCATGTTCTGAAAGGTTAGCACTAATAATAATAGGATATATCTTCTTTTCATCAAGATAAGCATATTTCAAAGTGTTGGCAATTGTTTTAATTCAAACACAGGATCACATTTAGGTGGAGGAAATTGTGTTTAAGCAGAGGACGTTGTTCAAAGAATTTTTTATCTATTTCATTTCTTTCATGCATATGTAAATCATTTTCATGGTCTACCAAATATTGTTCTAACGGATCAGTAGGTGGTACAGCAATAGAAGCAAGACCAATTAATTCATCCTTACTAGGCAATTCTTTTTCATGAACCTTTCTACTAAACTTGGAAAATTTAAATTCATGAGACTCATCACCAAAACTAACACCGACAGTTTGCTTCTCACAATCTATTCTAGCATTAATGGTGTTCAAGAAAGGTCTACCAAATATAATGGGACAAAAATCATCTTGTGGGGAACCAAGAACAAGAAAATTAGCAGGGTATTTAATTTTCCCACACAAGACTTCAACATCTCTAACAATCCCAATCGGTGATATTGTGTCTCTATTAGCAAGTTTAATAGTAACATCTATGTCTTCTATTTCTGTGGGTGCTATGTCATTCATAATTTCTTAATATAATGTATAGGGAATAGCACTCACACTAGCACCTATGTCACATAAACCATGATAACAGTGATATCCTATTTTAACTGAGATGACAAGCATGCCAACAACAGGTCTATGTTAATCTTTTTATCAAGTTTGGCAATTCTAGCAGCTTCTTCACATAAGTAAATAACATGACCGTCCACAGCGGCAGAGCCAGGAAATACACGCAAGGGGGGCCGAACATTGACCACAACTCCAAAATTTAATAAGGTGTAAGGAATTTATAAGAATATATAGAAATTCATACTGAGATAGCTAAATATGTAGTATATAACCAACCAAGTGTTCATAACATAAGCATATCTCTATACATCAATAGGTTGGAAGCAAAATGTACAATTAGACGTTGATGAACTAACAGTTATCACTCGAAGTCCACGCGACGGTCCGTTGTATTGAATTCATCAATAATTGCATCAGTTGAGAATCCTACTGCAATCTCTTTCTCGATGTAGATCAACAAGCAATCTCTTAGAAACATGTCTTCCATTTTATTTCGGAGTCTTGTTTTAACAACTTTCATTGCCGAAAATGCATGTTCTGTTGTTGCGGTTGAGACAGGCAAAGTGATAACAAGTCGAATTAACCTACAAATAAAATCAATTAACACTTGATGTAATGGTCAAAGCAAATAATACAAGAGCGGAAATATTGTATGACCTGTCAATCAAATAATAATCCATTGATTTTCCTGTTTTTGCAAGTTGTTGACAAAGATCTCCTACACTTGACAGATTCTGAAACCTTGGATTTGTAGGTACATCAAGCTCATAATGTTGTAGTTGACATCTCAAATTGTTTCTTTCCTGTTCTGAAAAGTCAGCGGGGTGGTATTTTGAGGCGAGAGAACATACATCATCAATGTTCAATGAACTAAATGAGTCCTTGGGATTCAAAGAATTGCAGAGGATGAGAATCTCTGTTGCTTGTTCGCTGAACCTGTAGTTTAGTTCATGTAGTTGTTGGTCAACTGCAACTGTAAAAATATCATACCGATAGTGATGCTCAGCTATACTGAGATCATCTGCACGAGACCGAATGAAATCAACATAGTTGTCAGTCATATTTGGAGCAGTAATTCCATGTTTCTGGCAAAACAAATTCACATCACTAATCAACTTAGCCCAGCCATCATCTCTTAGCTGTTGTACCAATTTCTTTGTAGTGGAAACATCATCCATGGCATTCAAAATATCTTGGGATTTCTGCTGTAGTTTCTTGCATAACATATCTGTTATTCCCATCAACTCTTTCATGACATGCAGAATAAATACGAAGTCAAATGACATCATCAACCTAACAGCACCGGCAGCCTTAGCTCGTGCAGAAGGTGAAGAACCTGACCCACTAGTAGTAGAAATATTTTTAGTACCAAAAATGTAGGACCGTAAAGCTTCAAGAGGCTACAAACCGAACCATAGTGAGAACTCCATCTAGTGTCACAAGGCCGCCGCAAAGTTCTGGTCTGGTTCGCTCCACTTCCTGTTTCAAGCTCACTGAGCTCAATGAGATGCTCCATTGCAGCCACTTGATTAGCATGCGGCTCATCATTTCTCTTACTAGAAGACACAACAGTATTGACAACAAGAGCAAGATGATCAAAAAAATTATGGACTTCGGTTACTTCTTTAGATGCACCAACAAGAGCTAATTGCAATCGATGAGCAAAACAATGAACATAGTATGCGTATGGACACTCTTCCATAAACTTGGCTTATAGACCGTTCCACTCTCCACGCATGTTGCTAGCACCATCATATCCTTGTCCCCGAATATTTTGAACATCCAAATCATGTTGGGACAAAACAAAATCTATTTCTTCTTTTAAAGTTGCTGAAGATGTATCTTTAACATGAACAAGATCAAAAAACGTTCTCGATTGAAACCTTGTTTATCAACAAAACGGAGAACAATGGCCATTTGCTCTCTTTTAGATTCATCTCTTGATTCATCAATAAGCAGGCAAAACTTGGCATCGCCAATTTCATTGCGGATTGAACTTTGCACATCACAAGCCATAATATGCATGATTTCTTTTTGAATTGTTGGTGAAGTATACTTTGCATTTCCTGGAGCATTGCCTAGTACAACAACATCAACTTCCTCATCATAAGAAGCTATCAGTTTTATCATTTCAAGAAAATTACCTTGATTCTTTGAGCCCACACTCTCATCATGTCCTCGGAAAGGGCAGGCTTGAAATGCTAGCCACCGCAATGTATCAATTGTTGCCCTAAGCCTCAGCCTGTTTGCTCTTATATCTTCTGTTGTTTGTCTCTCCATTAGCTGTTCAATATGGCATTGTTGATTCTTCAAATTGTCATAACATTTGGCCGCATAGTTGTGAGCAGAGTTACAACTGTTTCCCATATGAGTTAAGAAAGCACAATTCTTTCCGTTTTTAACCTTTCTCCAATTCTTGAACCCTTTCACAGTGAACACATCTGATCCAACTTTCCCAAGTGGCTTCTTAGAAAACAGAAAACATGGAAAGCAAAAGACTGCAGTTTCTGTAGGTGAGTATTCTAACCAAGGAAATGCCTTGAACCAATGATATTGAAACCTGCGTGGGTGGCTTTCTGGACCAGTAGGAGGGTATATTTCCTTTTTAAAGTGATATGCTCCACACTTCACATACTCTTTTCTTACTTTCTCTTGGTCATTGACAGGAAGATCCCAAAGTTGGCAATGCAGCCCTGGGTCTCTTTCCACTACTAGAACACCACTACCATCATTGACCCTATTAATTCTAAGTGGAGCCTCTTCTTCTTCCTCCTCCTCAACAGGTTGCTCCTCCTCCCCTCCATCTTCTTATTTTTCTTCTTCCTCCTCCTCTCCCTCTCCCCCTCCCTCTGCTTCTTCCAAATCAGGACAAGCAATATCTGAAACCAATGCCTCATCAAGTCTAATTTTCTTCTTATAGAAAGAATCCATAGTCTTCATTTTATTTTTAGCCATGAGTATCCTACAGAGATTAATCACGGTTCTAATAAAAAACCAGATCCACAAATAGATAATACAAATAAGAAGAACAAAGTGACAGATCTGTGACCTTTTACCTGGATGAGTGCTTCCTGGTGTGCTCCAAACATAGAAAGAGAGAATTAATGAGCGGTTCTTGGGGAATTTCCTCCTCTTTCCGCCTTGGTCTTGGAAGAACAGAGAAGGAGAGACAGCGAGACGCTTCAGGAATGAGAAAGAAAAGAATGGGATGGCTCGTGTGTGTGGATGGGAGTGAGAACAAAAGTCAACAAAGCAAGGCACTTTCAGTGGGATCTTCTGTGCACAATACTAGCACTCTATTTTGTCAAAATGCACTTTTGGAGAGAGGCATACAGCAGACCACATGGTTCTCTACATAAATAATCATAGGTATTTAAAAAATCCTGCATGTTGGGGGGAGTCGTGGCCCCTGCTGGTCCCCCCCTAGCTCCACCGTTGACCGTCCATATCTTCTTCTAAGAGATCTTTAACCATAGCGATATTAGGTTCTACTTTAATTTGTTCATCAGGTTTAGGTGTTCTAATATCGCTTTTTTTAACCACAGTTGAAACTTTAGCATGTTCCTTTATCCTAACAGGGAAAGGTGGTTTCTCAATATAAGCAGAAGGAACAACTGGATCAACATTATAAAGTATAGTTTGTTCTTTATCTGGTACCGGTTCTTTAATTTCTTCTTTAATAGGTGGGTGATATTTAAACCACTTCTCTTTAGAGAGGTCAACATGAGTAGAAAATGATTCACAAAAGGAGGCTACTATCTCTGAGTCAAGCCCATATTTAGTGCTAAACTTTTGAAAAGCATCGGTATCCATAAAAGATTTAACACAATCATACTTAAGTTTAATACCTGACTCTTTACCTTTGCCGAGTTCCCAATCTTCGGAGTTGCATTTAATTCTTTCCAAAAGATCCCACCGGAATTCAATAGTCTTCTTCATAAAAGAGCCAGCACAAGAAGTATCAAGTATGGTTTGATCATTACGAGAAAGCTGAGCATAAATATTCTGGATAATAATTTCTCTTGAGAGCTCATGATTGGGGCATAAATATAACATTGACTTAAGCCTCCCCCAAGCTAGAGCGATGCTTTCTCCTTCACGAGGCCAAAAGTTATATATATCATTCTGATCATGATGAACTACATGCACAGGATAAATTTTTTGGTGGAACTCCAATTTCAATCGATTCCAATTCCAAGATCCAATATCATCGCATAGCCTCTACCATGCCAATGCTTTTCCCTTCAAAGATAAAGGGAAAACCTTTTTCATAACTTCATCCCTGGGTAAACCTACAATCTTAAACAATCCACAAATTTGTTCTACATATATCAAGTGCATATCAGGATGTTCGGTTCCATCTCATGCATAAGGATTAGCTAGCAGTTGTTCTATCATACCCGAAGGAATTTCATATTCAATATTTTCAGTAGGTGCAGTAGGTTGAGGGGTAACTAATTTTGGGTCTGGAGGAGGTGAAGATACCCCGAACAAACCCCTCAAAGGATTGTTTTCCATAGTAACAAGTGACAATAAATTTCAGCACACTATATAAATGTTTCCTTACCAAATTTCACTTACCAAAGGCGCTTCACTCCCTGGAAACGACGCCAGAAAATAGCCTTGATGACCCACAAGTATAGAGTATCAATTGTAGCTCTTTTCGATAAGTAAGAGTGTCGAACCCAACATGGAGCAGAAGGAAATGACAAGTGGTTTTCAGCAAGGTAATGTCTGCAAGTGCTGAAATTGTAAGTAGCAGAGTAGTTTGATAGTAAGGTAATTTGTAACGAGCAAGTAACGATAGTAGTAACAAAAGTGCAGAAAGGTAGACCAATACTTTTGAGGCAAAGGACAGGCCAAAACGGCCTCTTATGATAAGCAAATCGTTCTTGAGGGTACACGGGAATTTCATCTAGTCACTTTCATCATGTTGGTTTAATTCGTGTTCGGTACTTTGATAATTTGATATGTGGGTGGACCGGTGCTTAGGTGTTGTTATTACTTGAACAAACCTCCTACTTATGATTAACCCTCCCGCAAGCATCCGCAACTATGAGAAAAGTATTAAGAATAAATTCTAACCATAGCATTAAACTTTTGGATCCAATCGGTCCCTTAAGGAATAGCGCATAAACTGGGGTTTAAGCTTCTGTAACTCTCGCAACCCACCATCTAATTGCTACTCCACAATGCATTCCCTTAGGCCCAAATATGGTGAAGTGTCATGTAGTCGACGTTCACATGACACCACTAAGGGAATCACAACATACATACTATCAAAATATCGAACACATATCAAGTTCACATGATTACTTGTAACAGGATTTCTCCTGTGACCTCAAGAATAAAAGTAACTACTCACAAATGATAAAAATGCTCATGATCAGAGGAGTATTAAATAGCATATTGGATCTAAACATATAATCTTCCACCAAATAAACCATATAGTAATCAACTACAAGATGTAATCAACACTACTACTCACCCACAAGCACCAAGTTTCGTTAACAAGATTGAACACAAGAGATGAACTAGGGTTTGAGATGAGGTGGTGTTGTTGAATATGTTTATGGAGATTGCCCTCCCCAAGATGGGAGAGTTGTTGGTGGTGATGATGATGACGTTGATTTCCCCCTCCGGGAGGGAAGTCCCTGGCAGAATCGCTCCGCCAGAGGGCAAAGGTGCTCCTGCCCAAGTTCCGCCATGAGGCGGTGGCGCTCCATCCTGAAAGTCCTCTCCTTATTTTTTTCTAGGTCAAAATGACTTATATACCAGAAGATGGGCACCGGAGGTGGGCCTGGGTGAGCACAACCCACCAGGGCGCGCCTGGGATCCCTGACGCGCCCAGGTGGGTTGTGCCCACATGGTGGGCCCCCTCTGGAAGTTATTTGCTCCAATAATTCTCAAATATTCCATAAAAAATCCTAGTGAAATTTCAGCTCATTTGGAGTTGTGCATAATAGGTAGCCTAACGTAGCTTTTTCAGGTCCAGATTTCCAGTTGCCAGAATCCTCCCTCTTTGTGTATACCTTACATATTATGAGAGAAAAGGCATTAGAATTACTCCAAAAAGCATTATTACGGATAAAAATATTATAAATAACAGTAAGAAAACATGATGCAAAATGGACGTATCATCACCTTCTAAAATAAGTGCCAGAACCTGAGAGCACTACTGTCATGCTAATGCATTGTGTGTAGCTAATGTTGGGTGCATCATGACTGGATCTTTTCTACCATGAATTACAATGTTTAGTCGCTGCTTGGACTTTGGAGGTGCTCTGCATTTATGTTTTACGGTCTCAGAAAGGGCTAGCAAGATACCACTATTGTCATATTATATCATGGTTGTTTTGATAACGTGTTGCTGTTTGAGATATCTTATTATTGCTCGCTAGCTGATTATGTCATTGATATGAGTTAATATAATTTTTAAGAGTTATTGTCAGCATGGTTAGTTATAATATTGGCTGAAAACTTGGGTGTTGTTTAAGCTTAAATATGCAAACAAGATCAAAAGAGTTCATAAAAGTTTTCCTTTTTCACTTTCAGTTTATCAACTGAATTGCTTGAGGACAAGCAAAGGTTTAAGCTTGGGGGAGTTGATGCGTCTCCGTTGTAACTACTTTTCCTAACACTTTTCCTCTTGTTTTGGACTCTAATTTGCATGATTTGAATGAAACTAACCCCGGACTGACGTTGTTTTCAGCAGAACTACCATGGTGTTGTTTTTTGTGCAGAAATAAAATTTCTCGGAATGGAACGAAACTTTGCGAGGATTTTTTATACAAAATATGAGAATTTCTGGAGCCAAGAACCACTGGAGGGGGGCACCTGGGTGGGCACAACCCACCAGGGCGCGCCCCCTCCAGGCGTGCCCAGGTGGGTTGTCCCCACCTGGTGGCCCTGCAGACCCTGAAACCGATGCTATAAAATCACATATTTCTAGCAAAAAATCAGGGAGAAAGAATTATCACGTTCCACGAGACAAAGCCGCCATCACCTCCTGTTCTTCATCGGGAGGCCAGATATGGAGTCTGTTTGAGGCTCCGGGGAGGGGGGGTCTTCGATCTTCGTCATCACCAACCCTTCTCCATCACCAATTCCATGATGCTCCCCACCGGGAGTGAGTAATTCCTGCATAGGCTCGCTGGTCGGTGAGGAGTTGGATGAGATTCATCATGTAATCTAGTTAGTTTTGTTAGGGATTGATCCTTAGTATCCACTATGTTCTGAGATTGATGTTGCTATGACTTTGCCATGCTTAATGCTTGTCACTTTGGGCCCGGGTGCCATGATTTCAGATCTGAACCGTTTATGTTATCACCATTATATCCATGTTCTAGATCCGATCTTGCAAGTTATAATCACCTACTACGTGTTATGATCCGGCAACCCCGGAGTGACAATAGTTGGGACCACTCCCGGTGATGACCGTAGTTTGAGGAGTTCATGTATTCGCCGTGTGTTAATGCTTTGTTCCGGTTCTCTATTAAAAGGAGGCCTTAATATCCCTTAGTTTCCAATTGGACCCCGCTGCCACGGGAGGGTAGGACAAAAGATGTCATGCAAGTTCTTTCCATAAGCACGTATGACTATTTACGGAATACATGCCTACATTATATTTATGCACTGGAGCTAGTGCCGCATCGCCCTAGGTTATGACTGTCACATGATGAATATCATCCAACAAATCGTCGATCCAATGCCTACGAATTTCACTTATATTGTTCTTGCTAAGTTACTACTGCTACTATTACTATCGTCACTGCTACAAACTATTGTCATCACTGTTACCGTTACTGTTGCTGCTACCACTACTATCAAATCTATCATATTACTGTGCTATTGATCACTTTGTTGCAGATAATTAATCTCCAGGTGTGGTTGAATTGATAACTCAGCTGCTAATACTTGCAAATATTCTTTGGCTCCCCTTGTGTTGAATCTATAAATTCGGGTTGAATACTCTATCCTCAAAAACTGTTGTGATCCCCTATACTTGTGGGTTATCACAACTCCAGCCGTCCATCTGTAGATCTGTGGTCGACGGTGTCCATCAGTGACGAGACGGTAAGTGGATTGAGATGACCGTGGGATCAAAGATCGATGGTGTTCATGTACTCACGTTAACTGAACCGGTACTGTGAAGTTTCAGGTTGTTGCCAATGGCTAGAGTCCTGACAGAGAGGTTGTGTGTGGCAAGCACGCACGGCGCCAGATGACCGGAGACCGGGTGTGTGATCCTTGCGCACTCCGGGAATGGACGTGCTGGAGGATCTCAACATGTGCTTTGGGCGATGACGGCTCTGATGTGACTGAAGAATGCTTGTAGTTGATCGTTTATTAGTTGCCTTCTCAAAATTAGTACTTGATCGGCTGTTGTGGCACTGAAGATTGGTGGTTGATATACATAGAAAATTCCGAATATTTGTTGCGGCACTGAAGATTAGTACTAGTTGATCATTGCCGGTGGCAATTGTCTATTTATTCTTTGTGTTCTGTTGATGAACTGGCATGTCATGCAATATAATGTTAGCTTGAGCTGGAATGCAATGCAATATAAGGCTTATGAATATTCTGAATGGTATGCAATGTAATTCTATTTGGCATTTCCTGGATTAACTTCTTTACATTATGAGTGATCTTTTGTAGCTTATGAATGTTGGTAGTTCAAATGTAAGGTAGAAGTGTGAATTGCACTTTATTTATACAGTGCAAAACTCATTTTAACTCGCAATTGACTATGTGAACTATCAGAAGAACATAAACATCAGTGTGGCCAAGTCCGACAACAATTGCTTTGAGCAAACCTTTCAATTTGTTTTATTGACTACCATAAGAAACTGGCATGCCTGACTAGAACAACACAGGCCATTTCAGAACATGCTTTGTACCAATGCTGTACCAATTTAGCACCAGTTCAGTTCATGCTCTGTACCAATTTAACATTAGTTCAGTACAAGCTCCATAATTTTGACCACTGACCTAGCAAAAATGACACATGATACACAGGAGAAGAACAAAATCGAACATGTTCTTGAACATATCATACATGTTTTGGATACATGACAAAAAGACAGCAGTTTGTAGTACTAAAGACATCATTTTGTAAACTTAAGGTTCATCACATGACCATATATCATACATGCATGGAAGCAAATAAAAGATAGTGCAACTAGTTAAGAAAAGACACCACACATCATTTCACATGCTCATCTCTCCTCCCTAAATATATCAAACATGCTTGTTATCCTTGGTTTCTTAAAACCAGTTCTTGGTTCACTGAAATATGGTCTTTTTGGCTGATGTGTTTGCTTCAAAGTGCTTTCCTTTCCCTGGCATACTAGTGTGTCATGCATGGCTTGTCTATTTGCCTCCTCAACTTGTCTATTGTTCCATTCTTCTACTTGTTGATTTCTCTCTTCCCAATTTTGTACCATGGATGTGCCTTGCATTTGAACTTGACCCTCCCAGGCATGCTGCCTTGAGTGATCCTCACTCTCATGAAAACCTCTTATCCTTTCTTGCTCGTCTACCTAGAATATTAAAAATCCCATTTCTTCTTCTCTTAGAGCGGCTTCAGTTTGTTATCTCTTCTCATCAGTAATTCTCTTCTTTTCTGCAGCCCTCTTAGTGGTTGCTTCCTCCGCTTCTTTCTTTATGGCTTGCAGTGCATTCCTTTTGGCATCTGCAAGTGCTTTTTCTCTTGTTGTGCAGCTAATTTTGTTCTTTTCCTTTCTTCAATTTGTTTTCTTTTTTCTTCAGCTGCCAACCGTTTCTCTCTCAATACAGCTTCCTTCTTCTCCTCTAGCTCTAGCTTTTTTGCTGCAGCCTCTTCTCTCCTTTTCTCTGCAGCTTGCAAAATCTTTTGCTCTTCTTCTCTTATCTTGGCCATAGCTACTTCAAACTTTGCTTTGTCTGCAACCTCTCTTTTTTCAGCTGCTGATTTTAGTTTTGCCAGAGCTAGAACCTCTCTTTTTCTATGAACATTTCCCTCTTTTGTTACAGTTGTTGGCTGCACAGGGGGTGGCTTGGGACATTTTCTTCAATAAATGAAGAAGATGGTAAAGGTACCGCGTCAGGTGGATCCATGGTCTGGCTTGCAACATTCTGACAGAAAAACAAATTCGATGTTCGTTACATAGATACAGTCATTAGGACCCATTCCTATCGCAGTCAACATGCTGCCTCCAAATTATGTTTTCAAGTGACATCCATCTAAGAAAATAATAGGCCTGCAAGCTAAAAGAAATCCCCTCTTGCATGCATCGAATGAGAAATAACACTTCTGAAATTGGCCATCATCAGCAACTTGCAAAAAGAATGAGCTGCCAGGATTTGATCTCCTTAACTCCGTTGCATAACCCCACAACATATTGTATTGTTTTATTTCATCTCCATAGATAACGCTGAATGTTATTTTCCTTGCTCTCCAAAGCTTTTGCCTATGAACCTTCATGTTCCTTTCTTGCTGAACCCTTCAGAGAAATCTTCTCATCTGCTCTTATCTTGTCAACATATTTGCTAGCTATGTACTTGGCAATGAAAGCTCTAACATGCCACTTCTTACTGCATGTGTGCTCATCTTTAAATGTTTTAACCACTATACCCTTTGTTCTATTGTCATAAGAAGCATATAAATACCACGGGCATCCATCATTGCACTTTGCTTCAATCCTTGTTTTGTCATTTTTGGGAAATGTGATTTGCAGTCTCTCCTTGCAACTGTACTCCCTAACTGCATGTCTGACCAGTGCAACAGACGAGAAAACCTACCACACATGAAACTTGGGCTCATTCAAATCCTCTTTAGTGAAATGTTTGAAGTTAAACTTCATTTCTTCGCCATCTGAATCTGGCAATTCAAGACTATCATCTTCAGAATTGGGCTCTTCTTCTAGCTACTTCCCTTTTGTCCTTCCTTTCTTCTCATCATTACCATCTGCATCTTCAACTTCATCATTGATCAAATCATCATCACCATCCTCCAGGTCATAATCACTGTCAACCAGCTCCGGGTCATAATCCGAATCATCTGAATATGATTCACTACTTAATTCTCCCTCCCCCTCTACTATTCCTCTTCTTGTGCTCCTGCTTGATCCTTGTACATTGCTCTCACATGCATACATCATGTCAGAAGTGTTTTCCTGAACGACAACAATGCTTTGCTCTAAAGTACTGTCAGTTGCTCTTCATTGGACTAATCACGGGAGGACGATGTGCACATGGATTGGATACGACATCATCCCATCCTCCTCCACCATAAGAGCCATCATGATCTTGATAGAACATAAGGTATTTGTGCCCCTGCCTAACAAACTTCCTGATGCAGTTCATATCGTTGTCCCTATATATTAATTTCAGTCCATCTTCATTTATTTGCATTCCAGGCAGCGATATCAATATGTCTATTCTGCATGCAGTCTCATAACCCAGTACCTATATTAATTCATACAACATATCAATGCAGGTGACACTGGCGTCACAGTAGTCATAGCAGACCTTACGACCATTCATACAAGACCTATTGTATCCAGTGCCAATGAAAACGCCTCCATGGATAAACTCAATGGTGTAGAAATCAGTGCCTTCTTCTGTAAAATGAAAAGGAAACCACCAATTTTAGCATCCAACAAAGAACCCTAAGAATCTGCCTACACCCTAACTAAAATTGTGCTGAAAGTACCTAAATTGTACTATAACATATCCGGCCAAAACGATCGACATGGTCATAATACAACTAGCACTTACGAAGCAAATGCTAGGGAATATGAGGGGTGGTTGAATCTTACCGTACGTGGGCACAGGGACGCCGCTGTGTCGTTCTATAGGCGACATCGACGCCTTTCACAGCGACAGACGACGATCTCGTCGCCCTCGCAAAATCCCTCGGAACGACCGACTCTCGTATGTGCGATCACGTTGATCACCAACCACGGCCGCCAGCCATGGTCGTCATCGAGGAATAACAGAGAGAGGCGAAAAGGGTGAAGGGCTCGAACTGGAAACAATACGCAATCAGCGGGCCGGTTGCACAATTTCACAGCGAAGCGTTCTGGCTGGACCCGCTCGAAGGATGACTGGCACCCATCTCAGCGCCCAGCGTATGCAGAAACGTACACAGGACCGTATATGTAGCTTAATAGCAAGTATGAGGACTGTTTTGGAGCGATTCACAAGTTCCAGGACTGTTTTGGAGCAGGCCGACGAGTTCCAGGACCGTGCATGTAATTTACCCATGAAACTCATAGAGCATTCGTCCAATGTGCCCCACGATGGACCATAATCGTCCACCCCAACACAGAACTTGTCCTTCCATTGTCATTAGCGTTTCGTAATCGAACAAAACAATATGGGGATGTAGCTCAGATGGTAGAGCGCTTGCTTAGCATGCGAGAGGTATGGGGATCGATACCCCACTTCTCCAAAATTTTGTTTTTCCTTTCTTTGCAGATCCGAAAATACTGTGACAAAAACACTATCTACGCGTTTGTGCTGCGAACATACACAAGCGGTGCAAAAATCACTGGCCAAGAGCGGAACGTGATCATTTATGATTTTACCAGAATATCCTTCGTCGACGCCGTAAAGGGGATGTAGCTCAGATGGTAGAGCGCTCGCTTAGCATGCGAGAGGTACGGGGATCGATACCCCGCATCTCCATTAGCTTTTTGTAAACTAACTCAACTTTCAGATTTTTCAGATAACAGATAAGCCACTGTGTGTTTGCTGTTGGCCGGTAGCACAAACAGCCGATCTGTACTTCCATCCAAACGCATTTTTCTTGCCGCGGTTGCTGTCATCCAGAAGCTTAGCTAGCAGAAAGAGAGCAGGCAGGTGCGGGTTGGTCTGAATTTGCCGCTCCTTTTTTCTTATATTACTTTTTTTTGAAACAATATATTACTTTTTTTAGGCAACAATCTTATATTACTACCAATGAAGGATCATCGCGCTCCCCTTATAAGTCACTCACAATGGGCATGAGGTAACCCGCTGCGGTGAACGCAGAGCCGGGTCTCTGCCGATGGGCCTCCCCGCTCGACTCATCCGCGGCTGGTGCGGCTTGGCAGTCCTTTGCCTGCGCCTGTGCGCAACATCCTGCAACCCAGGTAAGGTACGGTGCACGCACACACATAGCAATGCTAACGCTTCCGATGTCGACTGACGTGGACTCTTATTCTCCGCATGCGTGCGCGACAGACGTTGCGCCGATAGAGCCTCTGCCCTCGAGGTCACTGCAGTGCTTTGAGGACGGCCAGGTATGCAGTTCCCAAGGCATTTTTGGTTCCCAAGTCTGCCTTGGGTTCTTGGACCGACGGTGTGGGTGGGTCTTACCTTGGTCCTCTCCTGGTGGGCAGGTGTACGGGTGCTGCGAGGGCGCGCTCCGGCTGGACGCGTCGGGGGTGATCGGCGTGCCGCTGGGGGCGGTGGACTACTACTGCGGCGGGGCGTGCGTGGTGGAGACGGAGGACGTGCTCAACTGCGTGGCCAGCGCGCTGGACGGCTTCAGCTTCCGCAACGGCGCCTCCGTGGAGGGCGCGCGCTACGCCCTCAGGAGGGGGTGCAGCCACACCATCAAGAGAGGGGACTTCAACGCTTTGGAGCCACCCACGGGCAACTACCCGGACATCTACGGTGACTACCGCGGCCATGGCTGCAGGGCTACTACGCCTCCTCGCAGCAGCATCAACTTGCTCGCGTTTCTAGGTGCCGCCTGGCTGCTGCTCATTCAGGGTCGCTGAAGATGATAATACTCCCTCCATTCCATAATATAGTGCTTCATCTATCCACGTGCTTTAATTTTGATCGTAAATTTAACTATCAAGACCGATTGCGGCGGGAGCAAAAATTATATCAATGAATTCGTATTCAAAAAAAGTTTTTAATTATATAATTTTTTCTTCCGCCGCAGTTGGTCTCGTTAGTTAAATTTATGGTCAAAGTTGAACATCAGAAAGCACGGGCGCATTATATTTTGAAATAGAGGGGGTAGTTGGCAGTTCACTCCTGACAGAACAGTAGAGTAGCAGCAGTTTTTTTTTTGGCTCTAGCGTCACGAGCAGATGCTGTCTCATGCACTACACTTTTTGGTAAAACGATCAATTCTTAAGTCTCTAACACAACTTACGAAACCTTTAGTTACACAAACAATGCAGCAATCAGGCAAACAAATGTGTACAAATTTGTTTTGTGTTGTAAGCCTTTTAGGCTAAGAGCAACTCTAAAGGGCCGACCTATTCCGTCCGTCTGCGTCCGTTTGAATCGGCGCGGACAAAAGTGACGGCCCAACGCGCCGACCCAAACCCAAATCACGTTCGCGTACGCGTCGACGCATTTGTGGTCTAAATTTGCGCCTCAAATGCGTCGGCGCGGACGCCGAACGGACGCTTCGCGCGCCTTCTCGCTATCCGCCGTGTCCCCATATGGCAGCCGTCCAATTACCCGCTGCCCACGCGGTTAGCTTAATTTATGACGATGGGCCCACGCGTCAGCGACGGCGCTTGTCTTTTTTTAAGCCGACCGTGCGGCGCGGCCGTCCTCATCCAAACTCGCCGTCCCCATCTGCCCACCTTGCTCCCTCGTCGCCGGCAAACCCTAGCCACCACAACCACAGCGACGATGGGCCTCTTCTCCGGCACCAGCGGCAGTAAGGCCGAGGGCAAGTCCCCCGCCACCCCTTTCCCCTCCGAGTTCCTCCCACCCCTGCCGGCGCATCGCCGGCAGAGGCAGCGCGTCAGCATGCCAGTGCACCAGGCGGAGTGGCACTGGCAGAACCGCCAGCCTCTGCCGTATCCGGACGAGACGCTGCCGCACGACTGGCATCTGGATCCAGATAGGATCCCAGTGCCGGCGGCGCCGCGGTCGGCTCGTGCTCACGCGGAGGAGGTGCGGCGCCGGTGGGCGCTGCTAACGCCGGAGCAGCGCCTCGACAATGCCTACGCAACCGACTCGCCCAACTGGGCAAGGTGGTTCGCCTTCGAGCACGAGAAGGCGAGGCGACGGGGCGTGCGCGAGGTCGACCGGAGGCCAACGTCGCTGGTCGTCCGCGAGGAGGACCAGGCAGCGGAGGACGCCTACCAGGCGGCCCTTGCGGCCGTCTACCGGGAGAGCGAGGAGGACGAGCGGCGCAGAGCGGAGGCGGCGGAGGAGGCCCGCTACGAGGCGGCAGTGGCGCGGGTCCTTGCCCTCTCCGCGGCGGGCGACAGCGTGGTGCCGCCGTTGGCCCCGCCGTCCCCCATCAAGCCGGAGCCGCAGCCGAAGCCCGAGCCCATCACGCGCTTCTCCTGGAATGGAGTGGTGCGCGAGTGGGTGTCCGCGCCACTGGTTTGGCTGGAAGCGACGCTGACGCAGAAACAGGCCTACCTCGAGATGTGGCGCCAACGCCGGTTGACAGAGGAGCGCCGTCAAGGCGAGTACGAGGAGATGCTCGAGTGCGACCTCGAGGAAGAGGCGCGCGAGGCCGAGGAGGAGGCGCGCTAGGCCGCGGCTGCACAGCCCCCTACCCCGGCACTGCCTACGCTAGCACAGCCCGACATGACGCCGGGCAGCACGCCGCCTCATAGTTTAGGCTGTTTTTATTTTTTTAATGCAAATGTGGACACGTGGACTCTCACCGGCTTCATGGCTGGCTTTAATGTTTAATTAATGATGTTTCTCTTTTTTTAAATATGCATGCGTTCATTTTTTTTAGCGCCGTCAAAACGGGTCTCAGGCCAGTGTTGGCCGTCTCAGGCCAGCGTTGGGCGTAGGCGCCGACCCAAATGCGAAAACAGGCATCCGTGTCCGTTTGGCCGACCCAAACGGACAAAAAGCGGACGAAATCGCCGTCCGTTTGGGTCGGCCCGTTGGAGTTGCTCTAACTGCTACTCTCCTTTCTAATGATGAAATATAAAAGGTTGCTTTTTCACGCCTTTATATTATACAATCAAGGGAAAAAGAAATTTCTCTCCAAGCAAACGGGTGGGACTCGGTTGCTTTATAACTCGGGACTAATATTTGCCATTCCATCAAAAAAAGTTGTCAGTTCAAAAAGAAAAAGGAAAGGTGCAATTCATGCTGGAAGAAATTAAAAATGAACTCCTCATGTCAACTTTCCATGATCATCTTCAAGGCTTCAACGAGAATCTTGATGAATAAGTTGCGACTTTGCTTTAAATTTCTACCATCAAACAGAGTTTCCTGGCAACTACAAACTGGGACGCATCAGAGATCCACTATCTTCACAAGCTTTGTATAGATAACACGATTATCCCTTGCCGAATTGCTCTCATCAAGCGCGGCCTCCACCAAGTCCTGCCGAGGGAAAACGTGTCACTGTTAGATGCAAACTAAATGCCAGAAACACTAATGCATTGATACGATATCAACCCATACATAATTAAAACGATCAGAATTGAGAAGGATACAAAAAATAATTGGTACAAATAAAGACCATAGAAGGTAAGCAAGAGGTTCAGATATCTAACCTCCACGTCCCTATTAGACAAGAACTTCCCCAGGTTGTGAACAATGCACCTTAGATCTTCTGCCTGCAGTTGTGAATATACATAATGCAACATAAGAACAATAGCCACAAAAATAGAGTGCAAGTAATAGCAGAGTCAGTGCTTAAAGAAAAAGCCATCATGGTTTCAAAAGAAAGGCATTATTAGTATGTTACCTTGATATAGCCCACTCTGCTCTTGTCAAAGTAGCGAAAAGCCTACAAGATAAGGGGGGAAACTGCACACATTAGCGACATCTTAACATTTTATGGCAACTCTTAGTCTCTTGCAACAGAAAATTTACCTGCAACAGGTCCTTATCAACTACTTCATGTTTTGCTGAATCTCCTTTCGGTGATACAGCTGCCTTATCGCCAACTTCTACCAAACCTCCTTTCTCTGCTATAGTAACAGGCTTTTCATCTATACAGGCAACATTTTCTAATTCGATCTCCTTCCCTGCTTTCTGGTTCAGTTTATCTTCTTTTGTTACTTCTTCTAATTTGACCTCTCTACTGTTCAAATTACCATCCTGCAGCACGTACACAGGCAAACGCATAATTAATCTCCTGGCACAGATAAAACAATCAGGTACACTGAAACATGAGGGAACAGTAGGATTTTATAGGTGTACTTTCAAGATAAAAGATTATAAACCAGCTTTCTTTTACATGAAATTTGAACTATAATTCAATGACCAGTGTACAAAACCCACTGTAGAAAACAGCTCTCTTCTACATGAAATTTTACTATCATCCAATGACCATGTCAGGTGTAGAGGCCACTGCGCAAATTTTTGTAAGCTCTGACAAGTATAGGAGCCTTGCGAGGTTAGCTTGAGCACTGAGACGACCAAGTTTCTGCATTAGTTCAGGATGAAACTGACAAAACATAATAGCAAAACCTGGTCTCATCCAAAACTATCAACTTAAGATGTGGAAAGCTGATGTAGATTCCATATTATGGAAACAATTATTTAAGCACAACAAAAATTCCACAATAACATTAGCCTGCAACAAACACCTCTACTGCTATGAAGAAAGGGGATTCCAAAAGAAACACAAGATAAATAAATGGCATGTCTGATTGTCAATCAACTATACCTATTGTGTGCAAAACATGTTTACCTGTTGCTCAGCAGTATCACCATCCATGTCCTCATCGTCTTCATATATTTCTACCTCCTCAGGATCTTCTTCATAGTCAGGATCTTCATCCTCCATCTTCTCTGCTGCTACAGGTTCATCACGAGTAGCTGGTAAAGGTATCTGATCTATGCTCATCTTTTTCTTATCATCTTCCGTTATTTTATCGTTTTTTGGAGCACTGATATTATTAGGGGTACTTTCAATGTGAGCACCTTCAGTTGTCTTTGATCTCTTTTCTGATGATTTTGTGCCTTCCTTCGTTAGATCATCCTCTCTTGTGCGCTTACGTCGGTTCTTCTTTGTAACATAGTGCTTGTGTAGTTTCTGTGAAACAAGTAAATATCAAGCCCCATGTGGGCAGATATTAACACATAAAAAAACTCCTGAACACAAGAACTGCTACCCCTTTTGTTATGAAGACAAGACGAAACAGGATTAGGCTCCTAGTGCTCCAGAACAGAAAAAAGGCCAAACAGGATTTTGTTTGGGAAGAGGCAGAAAACCAACAGCCTACCGGAGAATACAGACGATATCTCGACTGCTAAGTGAACCGCATCCTCATATAGGTATAACCTTAATGCCACAGTTTCGACAATGACCAGGAAACATGATTGAGTGTGATAACTTTTGCACTCACTGGTTCCATAATAGCTTTATCCCCCAAAAGTAAACTACAGCATTATTAATGTTGCTGGATTTTGTTAGTATTAAAATAGAAATTAGTGGCCAAAGCTGTGTTCTGGAGACTGCTGTTTTACAAAGCGAAAATCTTTAGAGCACTAGACCAGCCAAGTAATAACCACATGAATTTGTCGATGTGAATTAGTGGAAAGCACACATGGCGTACTCAGTGCAGAGTTTTCTCATTTTAGGGTTCAAAATATGCACTAGATTAAAAACAAAAAAAGGATTGATCGTGTCACAAAATTGATGACATGGGTAAATGGTACTTGACAAAGACCAACTGTTATTATGCTTAAGCTAAAGGTGTCGGCACAGCTAAAGAAACTTACCTCAAGAAAAGACAGGATAATGCAGCCCATTCTGAATTGAAGCATTTCACTGAACGACTCAGCAAACAGCGAAAGCTAAAAGGGGAAATAAGAGCATATATCAATGTCAAAAGATAATAAAGTTTATTCTTCAGAGAGAATTAAAATTACATTTGCGGTGGTAATTACATTTAAAAAACACGTCTATTTATTATCAGGGCAAAAAACTGTGGAAAATAAAATATATACCTCAAAAACAGATTCCTCTGTGTCATTGGTTGTATAGTCTAGTAGGCCATCCAATGAAAGGGATATTGGACGGAGCTGCAAAATTGTGGTTCAATAAATATTTCCGTGTAACTTCTAAAAACTTATACAAAACGCAACACTATAAATAAAAAGGAATTACAGAGCACATTAGGCGTACTTTAGACTCTTTACTCTTCTTTGTCTGCAGAATGAATCCTGGATGTTTAGGAGGTTCATCAGATTTCTTCTTCTCTTTGGCGTCGTTAAGTGACTTTTGCTTTGGATCCTTCTTCAGGTCCCTAATCTTTTTTTCTTTACCATCCTTTGGCTTATCATTCGTTCCATTTCCCCCCTCTTTATTCACATCATCTCCATTCACACCTTCCTGTTCACTAACCTTATCTCCATTTGATTTTTTATCCTCGGTACATAGATGGGCCTTATCTGCCTTTTCTTCTTTCTTCGGATTTGAAATCTTTTCAGCAGCAATCTTCGACCGTTCTGCCAGCTTAATCTGAGAATTTCCAGCATCAGTCAAGCTTTCATCATTCTTTTCTTGTTTAACTTCCCCTCCTTGTTTACTTGTTTCTGCAGGTACAGCAGGTGTAATCAACTTGGATCCTGAAGCAGGAACTTTTCTCTTAATAATCCTTCGAATTACTTTCTTCTTCCCAGTTCTATTGGTCTCAGGTTGCAGATTAATGCCAGTTCCATCCTTTTCTTTACTAACATCCTCGGTTGTTTGTTCAACCTGCTCTTCCACAGTTTTGTTTGTGGTTTCTGCCACCACAGCCTTGTCCACCTGAGATGATTTGTCAATTGAAGTTTCAGCAGTTGGCTTTTCACGAACAACTTTTCTGATAACCTTCCTTATTACTTTCCTTCGCGTGGGCTTTTTATCCTCAACTGCATGGTGAACGGAGGCGTCGCCTGAGGTATTTCCTTGAACGTCCCCACCCTTCTTATTATGTTCCACAGCGTTATCAAGTGGTTTCCCTTCATTCTCAGCAAACTTTGCCTCCCCACCCTTCTTATTATGTTCCACAGCGTTATCAAGTGGTTTCCCTTCATTCTCAGCAAACTTTGCCTCCCCATCTTTGCCCTGCTCATCCATTTTAGTATCAACTTTCTCAATTTTGATAGCATCCTTGCAAATATCCCCCTCCCTCATATGACCATCATCTGCTCCTTCCTTCTGTTCCTTTGTATCACAAGGGGCCTAAAATATACGAATCAGGAAATAGAGCTATTAGTATTAAACAGAGACTAATATAAATTATTTTGCTACAATTGTCAACCATGGTAGGAGTATGACAAACTAACATTTTCACTCTTTATAGCCAGTTTCTCCCTGTCTACTTTTGAATTTCTGTATGTAATCCAGGTTTTCTTCCATAACTCTACTGAAGGTATGCATTCTGACAGGTTTGGCACAAACAGTACGGTAATCTCTTTATGACTAAAGAGTCCATCTTTGCCAATTCTGTTGTAATGGACCTGCAAATAGTTAAACACGTTATAGAAACGACAACAATTTCAGCAATGGTGTTTTATAAATGTGCAGTGACAAGTATGCTAAAACAAAACTGAATGTACTTCGTGATGGGAGCAAATGCTCATAACCAATCCCTCAGAACGTACTTGTATCAGACAAGTATGGCATTTTATTATAACCTATCAGGTCCAAACTTTACCAAAAACAATGTTTGAAATAGTGGATATCAAGTCTATCGCCTGAGTGCTCCAGTGTACTGAGATCATATCAAACAATGTGTCTGGTACTATTTCCATGTATATTCCTATTTTTTACATAATTTCAAAGTTACAATATAATCATTGTGATATCATAACATTTGCAAATCGAGCAGCGCGAAGACACTATTACTCCGTGTTTTAGAACTTTAGACCAAGTCATCAGCGCGAAGACACTATTTGCAGATACTTCTTTAAATACATGAAAGAAAATTTACTTAGGCTTTATTTAAGAAGTTACAACTTCTCATATTGATATTTTTTTATCAAGAGTAAATACTTCCATACCGAACATATCAGTCAACAGATTAGAAATTATCTTCCATTATCAGAAACTGAAACGAATACTATATATCTATCTAAGTAGTTGATCCCCACTACTTCTATTTATCATAACATGCACACATGCTACCTCATCAAAGGCCCACCTCAACATGCATGAGAAATTTTTTTCCTTAATTGATCCCACTACTTTTACTTTTCTCAACATGCACACATCCCACCTCATCAAAGGCCCACCACAACATGCATGAGAAAAAGTTTTCTATCATATTATGCTACTTATATTCAATAAATATTTTCAACTATACAATAATCAAATACGGAGTACAATATATGATATGTGTTTTCAGTTAATATATTATTAATTCAAATGTTCATGTTTCATACAAACACATGTCATTGAAATATATTGCAACTGAGGTACCATCTAGTATAGCATATATATCTTTCAAGCCCGTGGTGACCAATAACAATATATTGATCAGTGTATTAGTTGTATATATGTAGCCGGCTGATATTTAATACACAGATCAATGAGCCCAAAGCCAGGAACCGCTATAATGTCTAGATCTCTCATTGTTGAAGTTTACAGATAGCACAAATACGGAGCACTGAGCAGATAGAGAAAGGTAAAAATATATTATTATTTTTGTTGCTGGAACAGACAGTTTCGTGCGGCGAATCCAGTAGTCTGAGGTCAAGGAGGCTATAAAAAGGATGAAAGGAGGCAAGGCGACGGGCCCTGATTGTATCTCCATTGAGGTGTGGAGAGGCCTCGGAGACAGCGAGAGTATGGCTAACTAAGCTTTTCAACCTTATTTTTTGGGCAAACAAAATGCCAGAAGAATGGAGACAGGGTATATTAGTACCAATCTTCAAGAACAAGGGGGATGTTCAGAGTTGCACTATTTACCGTGGAATTAAGCTGATGAGCCATACAATGAAGATATGGGAGAGAGTCATTGAGCACCGCTTAAGAAGAATGACAAGCATGACCAAAAATCAGTTTGGTTTCATGCCTGGGAGGTCGACCATGGAAGCCATTATCTTGGTACGACAACTTATGGAGAGATACAGGGAGCAAAAGAAGGGCCTGCATATGGTGTTCATTGACTTGGAGAAGGCATGCGATAAGATACCACGGAATGCCATGTGGTGGGCCTTTGAGAAACACAAAGACCCAGCAAAGTACATTATCCTCATCAAGGACAATAGGACATGTACCATAATGTTGTGACAAGTGTTCGAACAAGTGATGGAGACACTGACGACTTTCCGATTAAAATAGGACTGCACCAAGGGTCAGCTTTGAGCCCTTACCTTTTTGCTTTGGTGGTTGATGAGGTCACAAGGGATATACAAGGAGATATCCCATGGTGTATGCTCTTTGCGGATGATGTGGTGCTAGTCGATGATAGTCAGACAGGGGTTCATAAGCTAGAGCTATAGAGACAAACCTTGGAATCGAAAGGTTTTAGACTCGCAGAACTAAAATCAAGTACATGAGATGCAGTTTCAGTACTACTAGGCACGAGGAGGAGGAGGTTAGCCTTGATAGGCAGGTGGTGCCACAGAAGGACACCTTTTGATATTTGGGGTCAAGGCCGACTAAAAGGCGAATGTTCAACAGTTAGGTGTGGCGGAGATGCGCATGTTGAGATGGATGTGTGGTCACACAAGGACCGGTCCGGAATGATGATATAAAAGAGAGTCGGGGTAGCACCGATTGAAGAGAAGCTTGTCCAACATCATCTTAGATGGTTTGGGCATATTCAGCGCAGGACTCCAGAAGCTCCACTGCATAGTGGACGGCTAAAGCGTGCTGCTAATGTCAAGAGAAGTCGGGGTAGACCGAAATTGACATGGGAGGAGTCTGTAAAAAGAGAACTGAAGGACTGGAGTATCACCAAAGAACTAGCCATGGAGAGGGGTGCGTGGAAGCTTGCTATCCATGTGCCAGAACCATGTGTTGGTTGCGAGATCTTATGGGTTTCAGCTCTAGCCTACCCCAACTTGTTTGGGACTACAGGCTTTGTTGTTGTTGTTGTTGTTGCTGCTGCTGCTGCTGGAACAGTCAGTTCACCCGAAAAATAAATAGGGGCTTCATTTACAATTAATGATTTCCATGACGCTGGAACAGGCAGGTCAAGGAACTGAGATGTCAAGCGGGTCCTGTTTAATCCCGTTTAAACCCACTAATAATCTAACAGTTAAAAAATCCGGGGAAAATGAACTATGGAGCTAGCTAAAACTAACTAAATAGGACTTGTTGACGCCACTTATTTGCCATTTACATCCCTAAACTGAGCCTATCTCAGTTGGTGGGAGCTGCGGATGTGCAATACCCACCACCACCACTCACATTCTACTTGTTTTCAACTCGATTTAGGTGCTTACTACTTTTTATGACTTCCTCCCAAGGAATTCTTGACAAAAACATCATAGTTTCGCAAACACTACTTTGGACAGCAGACTATATCTGAACTGGCAATGTGATTGAGAATTAGAACATAACAGGCATAAGGTTGCCTTGCTAAGTGGCAAACATCCTATTAGTACATCATCTTAACAAAATTTCAATATGGTGGAACCATAATGTTACATGCAAGTTCATCATAAGTGCTAAAAATAAATTAACATGTACCTCGAGGAAATGATTCCAGTGTGTGCAATTAGATAGATCAATCTGAACCAGTTCTTTAGTGCATCTGTACAAGTAGGGTAAATTTTAGCACAACTGCCAGTTCACAAATGGATCAGTATGTTATATGATTACATACCTGACAGCAGTTCGCACCAAGCACGAACAGTCAATCAATGGATCTCCACCATCTATTGCTGCACTCCAAGGACCTCCAATTGTAATAAGTGCATGATCCTTCTTAAATACAGCAAATTTCAAGACATTGTTCCAGTGCGCTATTCGTTCCTCGGCACTTCTCAACGAACATATATCAGCGAAGGCACCGTTGCTCATACCACTCATCAAGAGAACCTGCACACGCTCATCAGAATAAGAATTATTACAAAGATCAATTTGGCAATACTTTGATATTTGAAAATACACAAACAGTACACCCACGATCTTGACACCCCGCATGAGAATCTCGTGCTTTTCGACAAAAATCAGATATGCATAATAACCAAACCATGTCATAAAGTACTCAAATGGGAATTCTGAGCAAAAAATGGGAAAGCAATTTTAATGACATCAGACAATGTAGTACCACAACTTATGGACCACATAGATTTGCATGCCACCAGGGATTGTACACAGAGTCTGCAAACATGAGTATAACTCCAACCAGTGTGCCACATGATACCTACACATATTGATGTAGTAATCGTCTACTTGTAGCTACTCTAGTTCAACCTAGTCCATACTTTAAAATAAAATATACAAAATTGTAGACA
Source organism: Triticum urartu (assembly GCF_003073215.2). Taxonomy (NCBI): domain Eukaryota; kingdom Viridiplantae; phylum Streptophyta; class Magnoliopsida; order Poales; family Poaceae; genus Triticum; species Triticum urartu. The sequence goes on along the minus strand of NC_053025.1, from coordinate 437,074,013 downwards.
CAAACCTTTACGTTCCAAACAGTGTCTGGACTACCGGTGCTGTACGATTTCTCTGAAGATAAAACTGTTCTTTCATTGGTCTTATCATCCACTTCATGGATGTCATGCTCCAAACTGTTTTATGGCAATAGCAACAATGTGGTAAAATGATGCTATTAAAATGAAGAATAATCACTTCGGCAAGCAAAGCATAATGTGTACTTAAAATAGAAAGTATACCTGACTGGTGTGCGCATTGAAAGATTAAGGTTTCCTTTTGGCCAGTTCAAGACAACCTATAAACAAATCGCTGATTAGGGGAAATAATCCTATGATTCCCCATTGGAAAGAAAATTTATTCATACAACAACAGACCTTAGAAACATCTGGAGAAATCACTAGTCTAGGATATCGCTTTGTCAACGATAAGTAGTCCCTCTCAGCATCCACCAAGCGAAATGGAAAGACCTGCGAAAAAGAAACTGATTGCATTAAATTCATAAAAGGAAGCAAACTAAATGTGCAAAAAGAGAAGCCATGATCAGCTGCATAAACAGGAAGGCAAATGGCGAAAAGGAGGCAAATGTGTTCATGATTGTACTATCATGGACGCTGGAGCACAATCTCCAATTAAGGTGGGGATGGCCTTCCAATTGGATAAGAAACATCTCATGATTTTTCATATCACTTGGAGGGAAGTGATATCTTGGTGGCAGCTAAAGAGAAATATCTACTACAAATGCTGAAACATGGCTCAGTGAAGATGGATGAATAACCAGAACTCCAGACACAAACAGAACTAAATAGTTCCACATGTGTGTGCAGGGACAGGTGCTAAAACTAATTGGCTTCAGAAGGACAAGAATCAGCGGCTTTAAGACCGAGAGCACATTGAAGAGATTAGCCCCTAACATTATTACTTGATCTGAACAGCAACAATGTGACAAACTCAACTATCTGTTTACCTTGCAAATATATTCTCTCTTTAGTTGTTTAACAGGTGAACGAGGCCTTCAGGACAACAAACGAAAGCGTTAGTTATAAAGGCTGGCAGAAGACGAAGCAGCAAGCGGTTGCATCCACAAAACTATAGAGGAAACATGGAGGTCCACCTATGCAGGACATCACGTCGAGGCGAAAGCCGCCGCAAAGGCTTCTCAGGTCTAACAGAAGAAGAACGCCGCCTTTCACCAGGTGTCCTCGGAGGAGTGTGCTCCCGCCTTGGAATAGCCACATGCTTCCTATCCCGCTCCCTCTCATTCTCCCGGCGCTCGCGAAGACGTACTCTTTCTCGTTCGCGTCCCCTTTCCCTTTCACGCTCTCTTAGTCGTTGGTGCTCCCGCTCCCTGTCTTGCTCTCTTTCCATTTCATGGTTTCGTAGCTCTTGTTCGCGTTCCCATTCCCTTTCCTTTTCTCTTTCCCACAAAAGGCCCCTTCTATGCTCCTCATCTCTTAGATCCAGTTCGCGGCGATAACCAACCCTGTCTCTTGTTCGCTCATCAACCATGGGGATGCTTGGATGTACACGAGGTAAGATGCTATCTCGGTAATCAGACTCTGAAGATGGATGCAGCAAGCTCTTCCCTGAAGCATAGTCGCGTCCAGGGGGTAGGCCCATCACGTAACCACTGCCAGATGACCCTTGTCCATAGACAAGGCTGTCCATGTTTGTCCTCTGAGTTCCCCCCAAGATTGAAGCTTGTTGTTGGCCGCCATATGGAACAGATCCAGCAATTGACAAGCTGTGATGATCGGCTTCAACTCTTCCATATGCACTAACTTCCTGGGAACCTTGATGGACTGGACCGGCGGTCCTTCCTGCAAAGTAATCGGCTTGTCTGCCAGAAATGCATACTTTTACTCAGTGCATGTGCTATATCTTGTAGTGGTGACAGACACAAAGGTCACTAATTCACTAGTGGTTTACTTTCCAAGCTTATCAACAATTTTTTTACAGCTTACCAAAACCTAGTCATAGGGCAGAGATGTCTGGATGAAGCAACTTTTAACTTATCAGAGGCACCTTTTTAAGTGGTTATAACCAAGACATAATTATAATACTGATAATACTAATAACAGCAACTATAGCAGAAATAATAATAATGTGAAACAAAAACCTGACAGTCATCAGTATAACCTTACTGTGAGCTAACATACCGTATGTCAGAGACAGGCTGCGGTGGAGTTTTTAGGAGTTGCTGATGTCGTGTCGATGAAACCTAAAATTTCAACATCATTTAATAATGGGAATAAACTAATTATCAAAGACAACAGATAAATGAGAACAGAACGATGCTTTCTGCGAAGAGGGGGGGGGGGGGGGGGGGGAGGGGGTTTTACCTGATCCACACGGTCATGAATCTGAGATTACGAAAAAGCCAGCGAGTTATAATTATACATTGTCAAAATCTAAGAGGTGCTGAACAAAAGAAAAACAAATGGGCAGTACAGAAAGAGAAAGAGATACCTGATGGCTTCCAGGAATATGATCGGGGTATCTTCTATCCAAATCATTGAAGCCATCTCTCCTGCCAAAATTAGCTGACTGTTCACCGTACATCCTTCTCTCCAATTCATAATGCGTACTGTACTGCTCTAGCTTTGGGACATATGCACGAGAAGCTAGATAGTCATCATTTGGCCTTCCCAGGCTGGACCCTACAGCTCCAGATGAGAACTTCGATGACTCGGAGAGTGATGTTTGATGAGCTTGCAGGTTGGGAAGACCAGAAGAACTTGGACCTTTGCTAGCAAGTCCACCAACCTGTTAAATATATTAGGCGGAATTTTCAATTGGCATATTCTGTAACAAGATCATGTAACAATAGTAGTTTCCCCCTTGTTCAATTCTAGTTTGGGGGCAAATAAAACTTCACCTATATTTTGAAAAGCTTGATAAAAGCATCAATTATGCGATGGAAAAGGACAAAATTCTTCAAACATCTTTGTGACGCAAAACATGTAATTAATTGAGATGATGCTCAACTCCAAAAATGGCAAACTAAATTCTGGTCATCCTTTACTATACGTGAACTGACCAGATATATGTGGTTAACACTGAACTGAAGTGGGAACGGGGGAGGAGAGAGATCTTAAAGAGGGCAGACTTCTGATTCTCTATAGTCTTCGTATAGATACATATTGATTGCTGTGGTTGATAGAGAAAGAGGTTGCACATGGAGAAAAACGCCGTGGTTTCAGATATCACATAATCATAAGAAGCTATGGTAAAGCAGTTGTGGGGCATAAATTCTATTTGTACCTACGCAAAATAATGGCAACATTTGTATCATTCTACCCAAACTAACCCAAGTAAGCTGTAAGATCAAGATCTTGGATTTCACCCAGCTTCAGAACCGGAATTGTTGGGAAGCTCAGTGATCCATAGGGGACCCATGTTACCAGTTTGGGATAGCTTAAGACCCTTAACTCCTTCAGCTAAAGCTTGTGCTCTCCCAAAAGGCATGAAAATGTAGCTGTAAAATGATGCAAGTTCATTGCTAGAACGTTAGGAAAGGTGGCAAGGGACCCAAGTTACCAGTTTGGGATAGCTTAAGGCCCTTAACTCCTTCAGCTAAAGCTTGTGCTCTCCCAAAAGGCATGAAAATGTAGCTGTAAAATGATGCAAGTTCATTGCTAGAACGTTAGGAAAGGTGGCAAGGGGATACTGTGCAAGAGCTGTTGCTTTGCAACTTTATATAAAACTCTACACCTTCCATTAAATAAAATAAAAGGTGATGACGGAATTTATCTTTCAGGCCGAGGAAGATCGATAGTTCATGTAGGCAGATTTTAGGAGCCAATTTTTTTCAAAGTTTGACTCTATCCTTGTTCAAAAGGAAAGTTTTTACAGGACCGGGGGGGGGGGGGGGGGGGGGGGGGGGGGGGGAGTATAAGATCAAGCTTTATATTGCTCAGATCATCCCATAGAGCTGTTTTAAATTTCTGGATTGTACCACAAATTCTCAACTAATAACTCTAATAGAAAGCGAGTATTTAGACCTTGTTTACAAAGCAGGCATGTATTTCACATTTTGCCCAAAGTTCCGACTATTCTTTCCATGGGTGACACTTGAGGGACCAGGTAAACTTTGAAATACATAAAATTATTTCTATTTATGCATGGATTATTTCTGTGCATAAGACAAAGAGTACGGAAGGGATATAAATGGACCTTTTCAGGTTCAGGAACCGGGCTTATTCTTCAAACAAACCCATTTGTTTTATTTATAGACCAACAATGCTGGACACTAGCTTTAAAACTGGTCAAACCTAGGATTCGCTTATCACAGATGTCCATGTGGACCTATTATAATTCCCTAAAGCATGTACTGGGTAATATTTAGATACAATTGGATTGATATCTAGTAACCTTGATTATTTGCCTTCACTCAAAGAGATGCCTTTGGTATATATGAGTACAATACAAACCGACAAACGACAACTCACACAATTCAGTTACATGTGTAACATCAATGAGCAATAATAAGCAACATAAGGAAACAAAACTAATTGCATCCAGAATTCAAACTGGAAAGGAGCACAAATTAACCTTCTGCGCGCCATAAACTGCAGCGTAAGGCCCTCCATACTGCCCCACAGCGCCCTGTGCCGCATTGCCGCCAAACTGATGGCCATCAGTGCCACCAGCTGCTGCAGCAGATGCCGCATACCCAACGCTAACAGGCTGCCAAAGCCCAACCAAAAGGGCGCAAGTGTTTGCACACATATATCAGAACCTTGCACCATTAGATAGGGTTGCCAAACAAAGCATCAGATGAGTTTCCCAGAGCGCCTTACAATTTTGCCGTACGGTTGCTGCGCCCCATACTGCGGCGGCTGGCCGTAGGGACTGGGCCCTTTCTTCGGAAACATTGCAGATGCGACCGCCTCAGATCCTGCGGATCACAAGACCCGGCCGAAACACCGCGCAGAAGCAAGCAAGCACGGACGGCCGGCACAGCGGCACACAAGCTTCTGCAGGGAAAATAAATCCTGTAAATTACATCTGCGGCGGCAAATACATCAGCAATGAATCCATGACAACCACGCAAGCGGGCATGACCGGGATGGACCAGGCGATTTGGTTGCTGGCAAATACAGAAAAGGTGAAACCCCATGGACTTCTAGGGCTTACCTGTGGAGGGTAGACGAGGAGGCTATGCGCTGGGATGCTGAGCCAGTCTTGGAAAGCGATTGGGCTCGGCAGGAGACGACGTCGGCAGCGGCGCCGCGGGATCAGCGGCGGCGGAGGACGAAGAGAAGGGGTTGGGAAACTGGGGTTCAGGCTAATTGTATATCGGTCTGAACGAAGGATATGCAAGCGCAGCGTGACCGCCTGCATCAATAGAACGCCGGATGCCAGAGATTCTGTTCTGTTGGGCCGAGTTGAGTGCCCGATGATAGTTTGGGCTGGATATTGTTTTTTCTTTAGGGGTGGGCTGGACATTGAATGAGACTGTGGGAACCCTCTCCTTTTACAAATTGGCCCATCACAGTATTAGCAACGGCCTTGCGGCCTACTAATCGATATGGATATTGACCTATTCTACGGATATTTGTCTACTTCAATTCAATAGATCTCTCCTTTGCCTCAAAAAAAAATTTAGATCTCTCCTATACCTATAAGGAATTATATATATCTAAAAAAGAGAACTAAAAGGAAGTAGCAGTGCCACACATATATTGTATTCTTTTAGTCTAGGCATCGGTGTTATGAATGTTCAATTTTATCATCAATATTCATAACATATATCCTATTCACAATAGAAGTATGGTCTTTTGTTCATAACATTGAACAACTATTGTTCTCTCGTGAACAACTTCCTTGCAACTTCTATTCAATGGGTTAGAATGTACAGAACTCTAAAATAAATTATAAAAATAAATATAGATGTAATATGTTGATGAAAAAAGTAGCATAACTTATACAAAGTTTTCATCAGATATTTTAACCTCGTTATTTGTTGGTCATTTAGACCGTAGTAGTTATTGCATCGATTCATAAAAACATGTAATCAAGTCGGTATCCTTGTGATCAACTTTTAATCACAATTCTAAAAAAATTAGTGTTCAACAAATTTAATCACAATTCCCAAAAATTACACATACTTGACCAACTTTTTCTACATCTTATAACTTGTATGGCATTCATACATGAGTTGGACATTCCAGATTTCTTTTCTTTCTGCCTTTGTACTTCTTATAGTTTTACTTCAAATATTTCTCTTACTCACAGAAGAAGCATCCAACTTTAAGAGTGGCATGAGCCCCGAACTTTCCTAGGTGTGTAAGTCTCATTAGAGCAACTCCAACGGTGCGACCCAAACGGGCGCATTTGTCCATTTTTTGTCCGTTTGGGTCGACCGCCCGCCCGGCGTCCGCCCAAGTTTGTATTTGGGTCGGCAGTGCACCCAACTCGCCAACCCATTTCATGTTCACATTCAATTTTAAAAAAAGGCCCGCGGCCATAGATCATGTCAGCGGCCATAGATCATGTCTGCACCATGCCAGCGCCGGCATACATTGCCGGCTTCAAAAAATATCATTGCAGTTCATACTGGCGCACTCACCAGCGGCCGGCACACATGCCAGCACACAAAAAAGGTGGTACTTGAGTACGACCACGCCATCGCGGCCCCGTGGTCATGCCAGCACACAAGCCGGCATTCAAAAAAGGAAGGTGCTCGCGGCCACGAGATCACTCGTCGGTGAACTTGAACATGTCGGCCTGCATCTTCTCAAACCACGACCTCTTCCTTGGCGACACGGTGTTGAGATCCACCTTCATGATCTCTACCCCGGTCATCATGCTTGCGAGAGCCACTTCTTTCTCCTTGGTCTTGGCGTTGGCGGTCTCGATCTCTAGCATCTTGGCTTGCTTCTCCACCTCCATCTCAAGCATCTTGGCTTGCTTCTCCGCGTCCATCTCAAGCCTCCTCCTTTGGATCTCCATGGAGGCGTTCATTTGCTCTTTTTTGAAACATCGGCGCTCCTCCTCCCTTGAGTCCTTCTTATTCATCATGCCCTCCACGCTTGCGATCAAGGCGTTCGATGCCGCATCCCGCTTGTCCTCCTTCTTGGAGTTGGTCTTCCCCCGCGGCCGTGCCTTCGGCCCTTCCTCTTGGCTGACTCCCTTGCTCGCTGTTCAAGCGTCAGCGCCTTCTGTGGCTTGGGCGCGACAACGGTCTTGCGCGGGGCACGAGGCTTGCCTTTACCGGAGGGGGTGAAAGTGCAACTATCCCTAGGTGGTTTTGGTAATTCATAACAACATATAGCTCATTGAGCTAATGCTATTCCAAGATGATTATTTCAGGAAAGCTCAATGATTGGCATGGCATGAATGTGAAAGTGAAACCCTCAAAATGCTAAGGACAAATGGATTGGCTCAAGCTCAAAAGCTCAAGACTCTTCATTTTATATTTAGTGATCCAAGATCACATTGAGTCCATAGGAAAAGCCAATACTATCAAGGAGGGATGAGGTGTTGCTTAATGAGCCTCTTGCTTCATGTGCTTAATGATATGCTCCAAAACCCTCAACTACTTTCCCATATCCACATATGACCTAAACTCTAAGCCAAACTCGGTCCTACCGATTTTTCCTATCCGGCGCCACCGAGTTTCAATTGTCATTAGCCACTGCCAAACCCTAGCAATTCGGTTCTACCGATAAGGATCTCGGTCCCACCGAGATGGGGTTGCAAACTCTCTGTTTCCCTTTCGTAACTTTTCGGTCCCACCGAAAGAGCGAATCGGTCCCACCGAGATTGCAATGTAAACTCAGTGTTTCCCCTTTGTAACTTTTCGGTCTCACCGAGTTCCACTCGGTCTCACCGAAAGAGCAAATCGGTCCCACCGAGTTTGCCTAACCAACTCTCTGGTTAGCTCATTACCAAACTCGGTCTCACCGAGTTTGTGTAATCGGTCTCACCGAGATTACGTTATGCCCAAACCCTAACCGAATCGGTCCTACCGAGTTGCATGTCAGTCCCACCGAGATTCCTAACGGTCACTAGGTTTACTACTTCGGTCAGACCGAGTTTATTTGATTCGGTCCCACCGAGATTTGAAAACTGTGTAATGGTTGGATTTTTTGTGGAGGCTATATATACCCCTCCACCTCTTTCTCATTCGGTGAGAGAGCCATCAGAACACACACATCATTCCTACTCATATGTTGTGAGAGAGAACCACCTACTCATGTGTTGAGACCAAGACATTCCATTCCTACCATATGAATCTTGATCTCTAGCCTTCCCAAGTTGCTTTCCACTCACATCTTCTTTCCACCAAATCCAAATCCTATGAGAGAGAGTTGAGTGTTGGGGAGACTATCATTTGAAGCACAAGAGCAAGGAGTTCATTACCTACACACCATTTGTTACTTCTTGGAGAGTGGTGTCTCCTAGATTGGCTAGGTGTCACTTGGGAGCCTCCGACAAGATTGTGGAGTTGAACCAAGGAGTTTGTAAGGGCAAGGAGATCGCCTACTTCGTGAAGATCTACCGCTAGTGAGGCAAGTCCTTCGTGGGGGATGGCCATGGTGGGATAGACAAGGTTGCTTCTTCGTGGACCCTTTGTGGGTGGTTGCTTCTTCGTGGACCCTTCGTGGGTGGAGCCCTTCGTGGACTCGCGCAACCGTTGCCCTTGGGTGGAGCCCTGTGTGGACTCGCGCAACCGTTACCCTTCGTGGGTTGAAGTCTCCATCAACGTGGATGTAGGATAGCACCACCTATCCAAACCACGGGAAAAACATCCGTGTCTCCAATTGCGTTTGAAATCTCCAAACCCTTCCCTTTATATTCTTGCAAGTTGCATGCTTTACTTTCCGCTGCCAATATACTCTTTGCATGCTTGCTTGAATTATGTGATGATTGCTTGACTTGTCCTAAAATAGCTAAAATCTGCCAAGAACTAAAATTGGGAAAAGGTTAAGTTTTTATTTGGTCAAGTAGTCTAATCACCCCCTCTCTAGACATACTTTCGATCCTACAAGTGGTATCAGAGCTTTGGTCTCCATTTGCTTGATCTCCATAGCTTTTGGTGGTCATAGCCTTGGTTTCACAACCTAGGAGAGTATGGCGTCTAGCGAGGGAAATTATCACCGTAGAGGTCCTTACTTTGATGGTACTAATTTTGCTAGTTGGAAGCATAAAATGAAAATGCATATTCTTGGACATAACCCCGCCGTTTGGGCTATTGTGTGTGTTGGTTTGCAAGGTGACTTCTTTGATGGGAAAGAACCAAACCGTGAAGCTACCGCGGATGAGTTGAAGATGTTGCAATATAATGCTCAAGCTTGTGATATTCTCTTCAACGGATTGTGCCCCGAAGAATTCAACAAAATCAGCCGCCTTGAGAATGCAAAGGAAATTTGGAACACTTTGATTGATATGCACGAAGGTACCGACTCCGTCAAGGAATCCAAGTTGGATGTGCTTCAAAGCCAACTTGACAAGTTCAAGATGAAGGATGGTGAAGGTGTCGCCGAAATGTACTCTAGGCTTGCTCTCATCACAAATGAGATTGCCGGCTTAGGAAGTGAAGAGATGACCGATAAATTCATCATCAAGAAGATCCTAAGAGCCTTGGATGGAAAATATGATACAGTGTGCACATTGATCCAAATGATGCCCAATTACAAAGATCTCAAGCCAACGGAAGTGATTGGAAGAATTGTTGCTCATGAGATGTCACTTAAGGATAAAGAGGAACTTCACAACAAATCAAGTGGTGCCTACAAAGCCTCATGTGAAGCCCCTGCATCATCAAGTGAGAAAGAAGACTTCAATGAAGAGTTGAGCTTAATGGTGAAGAACTTCAACAAGTTCTACAAGAGTAGAAGCAAAGATAGAAGCTCCAAGTCAAGGTCCTACAATGACAAAAGATCTTCTAGTCGAGAGCGAAACTGTTACAATTATTGTGGAAGACCCGGACACTATTCCAATGAGTGTACGGCTCCCTACAAGAGAAGAGAAGATTCTCCAAAAAGAAGAAGCAAAGGATCACCACCAAGAGAGAGAAGGAGTAGAGATGATCGTTATGAACGAAGATACTCACGGAGAAGCAAGGATTCGGAAAGGAAGGAAAAATCATCGAGGAGATATACAAGACGAAGACATCAAGCTCATGTTGGTGAATGGGTATCCAGCTCCGACTCCGACAGCCACTCCGAGAGAAGTTATCACTCCGACTCCGAAGATACTCAAGATGAAGGTGTTGCCGGTCTAGCACTTGTGTCATCCAACTCCTACGACATATTTGACTCACCAAATGAAGGAATTGGAAGATGCTTCATGGCCAAAGGTCCTAAGGTAACACACCCCGAGTATGTTGATTTCAATAGTGATGAAGATGACTTGTTAGGTGATGACTTGCTTGGTGACAACTCTAGTGATGAATACTACGATGAAAGACCAATTAATCATGCTAATCAAGATAAAACGAATGACAATGATAAGGAGAAGATTGAGGCTCTAACTAAAGAACTAAAAACTCTTAAGTTAGCTCATGACACTATCTTCGAAGATCATCGAGAACTTTTAAGGGCTCATGAGAAGCTACGCTTTGAAAAGCTCAATCTTGAGCAAGAGCATGAGTTCTTAAAGGCAATCAATGATGATCTCCGCAAGAAAAGTTCTTCTTACATTGCCAAGCGTTTACTCTTATCCACTTACATGCCTCAAGTCAAGTCTAGTAACAAGAAAGATTCTTCCTCTAGTAGTAACAATGATCATGCTAAATCCAATATTGTTGCTTCTAGTAGTTCTCTTGATTCCACTAATGATTCTCTTAGCCAAGTTACACTTGAGCAAGAAAATAGCTTATTGAAGGGAATTATAGAGAAAGGAGTGTACAAAAGCCTTGCCGGGAGTAAGCAATTCGAGGAAATTGTGCGCAAGCAAGGAATGCACCGGAAGAATCAAGGTGTTGGTTTTGAACTAAAGTTCAATGCCAATGGAGTTGAATGGGAAGAAGATCAATACCCCAAGGCGAAGTTTGTCCCTCAACAAGAGAAGTATACTTCTTTCAAGGGGACACAAGCTCAAGATGATCTTCCACCACAAGACTACGAGCAAAAAGGCAAGGACAAGCTTCAAGAGGAAATTGATGCATTTGAAGAAGCTCCTAAGACCTTAGTCAAGTGGATTCCCAAGACTACTTCAAGTTCCACTTCATCAAGTACGACTACAACTCCAAGGATTCCCATCAAGATGATGTGGATCCAAAAGAAGAAGAACTAGAGAGTTCTTGAGGGTGACTCCGCCAACATACTTCACTCTTATCATTTTGGCAAGAACAAGTGCAATCAACTTCCACATCTTGCACTAGTTCAAGGAGTCACAAACCCTCTTGTTGGTAAGACAAGGGACAAGGTAACCTAAAGTTTTCATGGACATCATCTTTTGTGTGCATCACTCTATGTCTATGGATATCCTTGTTTGTTCCTTGTGGGACTAACCCATGTAGGTATTGAAAGTGCAATCCACTCAAAAGGATAGCTCCAAGAGATCTACATCAACATTGAGCATCCACATCTTCAATATCTACATGAAGTCATCATCGACAAAACCCAAGGTTAGTTCATCCCTCTTAGGGGGGATATCACATCTAGGGGGAGCTTTACTCTAAGACTTGAGCTAAAGCAACTCTAAAGATGTGAACAAAACAATGCTTCATGTAAAAGTGGTAACCCCACTTGAGCTTAAACGATGAGTATGACCTACGATCAAGTGTTCTCACTTGACTCCTAAGTCAATATACTCATATATAGATGACCTAGTCATCGCAAATTGCTTGATAGATGCTAGAATTGGTTGTGCATGCTTTGCCACATATTTCATTTGCTATCTTATTGTGTGAGCATGCTGATTGCATATTTTACTCATTCGAGGACATCCACTTGTTGCTTTGATTGTTTGGCTTTATCTTCTTTTGCCAAGTGGATGGACAAGAATGCCTAAGATCCTCCTCTAGCTATCTATGCTTTTCTCGTCTCAAACTCTATTCATGCTGCATCACAAAATTTGATCAAGTCAGATTCGAACCACTCTGTGTGAGGAGCGCTCGGAGTCCCCGATTCGTCATAGACTTAAACTTCCAAAACCTCTTTATGAATCTCGGTCCGACCGATACTCCATTTTCGGTCCTACCGAGTTCATTAAGTTGATCTAGGTTTTTGATCTCGGTGCAACCGATTTGAACTTTTCAATCACACCGAGTTGCAATAACTGCACACAGTTTTGCATCTCGGTGCCACCGAGTTGTTCCACTCGGTCACACCGACAGGGTCGGGCTATATATAGTGACGGGCATAATTTTGGAAATTTCTCCGAAACCTCGCCCGCGCGATAGCCTGCTCTGCCCCCGAGGTCTCCGGATCGTCTCCTCGCCGCCAGCAGCCTCCAGTCGCTGGTCTTCGCCGCCGTCAACGGATTTCTGCCCCGCCGTTGCCGCCGTAGCAAGTCCACGCCGAACTAGGGTATGGACTTGATCATTGTGCTATTCCTCAATCTGATTCCTAGCACATTGTGATCATCATGAATCTTGCCACGATTGATAAACTTCTATCCAGTCAAAACGCTCGTAGATTAGGTTTAATTCGAAAATTTTAGGGTTAGGTTTCCGCCGAAACCATCTCGGACCCACCGAGTTGAAAAACTCGGTCCCACCGATCTGGCTTTTGCCATTGCACAAGTTAAACTCGGTCTAACCGAGAATAACTTATCGGTGCGACCGATTTTGGAATTCTGTGAAACCCTAGCAGTCTCGGTGCCACCGAACTGTGACTCGATCTGACCGAGTTCACCAGTTCTGGTGCCAAAACTGCTTCGGTGTTACCGAGTTTGAAAATCGGTAGATCCGAGATGCTTTCTGTGGAAAACTAAAACTAAGTTTTTGAATTAATCTTTTGCAAAAATCTCTGCTTTTTGTGATGCTCATCCACTCTATCTCTTCTATAATCTATTCACAGGGTCAACAGTCAATTTGCAACATGTCTCAAAGTGACAGCCAGAACCTCTCAGAGCAGCAAGTTGTGATGAGTGAGGGCACTAGCCCCTCAAGTTCTTCTGATGATGGCAGCAGGAGCACACCCAGCAATCTGCCTAAGGCTGCCACACGTCAAAGGAAGAAGAGAACGTCTGATTCTGAGGATGAAGACTATGTGGCAGAGGAAGAGGCCACTTCCAAGAGAGTTGAGCCAGCTCAAGGCTCAAAGCCAGGCCTGAAGATCAAGAGGCCAGCAGGCAGGCAGCCAATGTCAAAGGCTAGAGCCTCAACTGAGAAGCCTGCACCTGCTCCCATTGAGCCCATTGCTGCTGAGGGTAAGAAGAGGAAAGAGAGAGTAAAGAAGACTGTAGCCAAAGTGCTTGGGAGAGCCTCCATCATGGTAGAAGAGGAGGAGGAAGAAGAGGTTGCTGCACCAGCACCCAAGGCAGCCAAACTTATGGGAGATGCCATAAGGTCAGGGGGAGCTGCATCCAAGCCCAAGGAAGCACCTAAGGCTGCATCTAAGCCTAAGAGTGCACCAAAGAGGAACACACGAAGCATCCCAGCTGCAGAAAAGAACAAGGCCCCAGTGCCTGAAGCTATTGAAGAAGAGGAAGAGAGTGTCCTTCGGAAGCTCAAGCCCAAGATCCCAGACCACAACGATGCTCATCCTGTGGCTGAGGACATGAAGCTCAGGAGAGACTCAGGGCTCAGGAAATGGAGAGAAGCAGATCCATATGCTTCTAGGAGAAGGACTGTCGTGGACTACAGATTTCACACAAAGGAGCAACAAGATTTTTATGAGACTGTTTTGCTTGACAAGAAGCCAATCATTTGTGACATGAGATGGGTCGACTGGACATACATCAAGGAGAATGAAGAGCACTACCCAAGAGTTCAGGACAGCTTCAGAGCGTGTGGAGTAGAGGACTTTGTTGGGCAGAAGCTCACAAAGTGGAACGAGGAACTCATCATGCAGTTCTACTCCACAGCTCACTTTTATCCGGATGGAAGGATTGCATGGATGTCAGAGGGTACAAGGTACCAATCTATAGTGGCTGAGTGGGCACAGATCATCAATGCCCCAGAAGAGCAAGATGAGGACTTGGACATCTATGCCAAGAAGAAAATGGACCATAACTCCATGTCCAACATGTACAAGGAAATTCCCAATGAAGCTCTTGACACATTCAAGTTTGGCTCAGTGCACTATCTGCTCTCAGGATTGCCTACTATCAATTGGGTACTAAGGCATACTCTGTTGCCTAAGTCTGGAGATCACAAGATGATCAGAGGTCACGCGATCAACCTGCTTCATGTCTTTGACGTGCCTCAGAAATTCAAGGTCATGAGTCTCATTGTGGAAACCATTAAGAGGACAGCTGCAGATCAAAAGAGGAGCTGTGGATATGCCCCTCAGATTCAGGAGCTCATTAACTCCAAGATGGGCACGGGCATATATTTGTTGGATAAGGAACACCTGCCCATCCGTCCAGATTTTGAGACCAATGAAGTTGTGATGACAGAGAATGAGCCATCGTCTGCACAAGCATTTGCAAAGAAGGAGAAGGCGAAGAAGGAGAAAGCTGCCAGGATGCCTACTCAAGAGGAGGCATCTGAGTACTTCTTGAAGACCAAACAAGAGCAGCTCAGTTACTTGATTGCATCCTCGCTGAGAATTGAGCAAAGTCTAGCCAACCTCACTAAAAATCAGCAGAGCCTAGAGAGGATCATGGAACAGAAGTTCTATGACTTGGATGTCAAGGTAACAGAAGTCCAGTCTGTAGTGGAGCAGCTCCAGGAGGACATGAATGAGAGGAGAGGCAGGACCACAACTCATGCTTTTTCTAGAGTGCCACGAGGTCCGAGGTCGTCTGCACTACCAGTTGCTGACACTAGAGCTACAACGTCTGCACCAGCCACAGCCTCAGCTCCAGCGTCTACCTCAGCTCCAACTCCATCGACTACTTCAACATCTACAGAAGCCTTCGTCCTTGGAGTGATTCGGACTCCACCACCACCTGAAGATCAAGCCTGAGCAACGACTTAGCACTATGCATTTTCTAGGAACTTTTTGGTAACCTGTTGCCAAAGGGGGAGAAGATGTATAGATCATAGGCTTCGAGAGAGAGAGTGTTGCTTTTCTCTCTTGCTTTATTTGGTGGTTTTTCGAACCTTTTCTGCTTTTGAGTTCTTGATACTATGTCATTATTTGTGAGACATCGATGATCATGTGTTTGATCATAAGCTACACTTAATGTTTGCTTAATGCTTGCTTAAATATTATCATGCTATCTATCGTTGTGATCATTCACTATTCTTGGTGATGAGTGCATGTTTTTCATTCTTATCTTTTTGAGCGCTCCACCAAGATGTATGTGACATGGAAGAGTAACCCATGACTCTAACTCTTTGTGCATTTGCAGTCCAAAGCAAATTTTAAATATGCACAAATTTAGGGGGAGCTCTTACTTATCACATACTTCTCAAAGCGACGATATACTTCATGCTTATTATCATTTGTCGAAGCTTTGATCTATATGTTGTCATCAATTACCAAAAAGGGGAAGATTGAAAGTGCAACTATCCCTAGGTGGTTTTGGTAATTCATAACAACATATAGCTCATTGAGCTAATGCTATTTCAAGATGATTATTTCAGGAAAGCTCAATGATTGGCATGGCATGGATGTGAAAGTGGAACCCTCAAAATGCTAAGGACAAATGGATTGGCTCAAGCTCAAAAGCTCAAGACTCTTCATTTTATATTTAGTGATCCAAGATCACATTGAGTCCATAGGAAAAGCCAATACTATCAAGGAGGGATGAGGTGTTGCTTAATGAGCCTCTTGCTTCATGTGCTTAATGATATGCTCCAAAACCCTCAACTACTTTCCCATATCCACATATGACCTAAACTCTAAGCCAAACTCGGTCCTACCGATTTTTCCTATCCGGCGCCACCGAGTTTCAATTGTCATTAGCCACTTCCAAACCCTAGAAATTCGGTTCTACCGATAAGGATCTCGGTCCCACCGAGATGGGGTTGCAAACTCTCTGTTTCCCTTTCGTAACTTTTCGGTCCCACCGAAAGAGCGAATCGGTCCCACCGAGATTGCAATGTAAACTCAGTGTTTCCCCTTTGTAACTTTTCGGTCTCACCGAGTTCCACTCGGTCTCACCGAAAGAGCAAATCGGTCCCACCGAGTTTGCCTAACCAACTCTCTGGTTAGCTAATTACCAAACTCGGTCTCACCGAGTTTGTGTAATCGGTCTCACCAAGATTACGTTATGCCCAAACCCTAACCGAATCGGTCCTACCGAGTTGCATGTCAGTCCCACTGAAATTCCTAACGGTCACTAGGTTTACTACTTCGGTCAGACCGAGTTTATTATTCGGTCCCACAGAGATTGGAAATCTGTGTAACGGTTGGATTTTGTGTGGAGGCTATATATACCCCTCCACCTCCTTCTCATTCGAGGAGAGAGCCATCAGAACACACACATCATTCCTACTCATATGTTCTGAGAGAAAACCACCTACTCATGTGTTGAGATCAAGACATCCCATTCCTACCATATGAATCTTGATTTCTAGCCTTCCCAAATTGCTTTCCACTCAAATCTTCTTTCCACCAAATCCAAATCCTATGAGAGAGAGTTGAGTGTTGGGGAGACTATCATTTGAAGCACAAGAGCAAGGAGTTCATTACCTACACACCATTTGTTACTTCTTGGAGAGTGGTGTCTCCTAGATTGGCTAGGTGTCACTTGGGATCCTCCGACAAGATTGTGGAGTTGAACCAAGGAGTTTGTAAGGGCAAGGAGATCGCCTACTTCGTGAAGATCTACCGCTAGTGAGGCAAGTCCTTCGTGGGCATTGGCCATGGTGGGATAGACAAGGTTGCTTCTTCGTGGACCCTTTGTGGGTGGTTGCTTCTCCGTGGACCCTTCGTGGGTGGAGCCCTTCGTGGACTCGCGCAACCGTTGCCCTTGGGTGGAGCCCTGTGTGGACTCGCGCAACCGTTACCCTTCGTGGGTTGAAGTCTCCATCAACGTGGATGTAGGATAGCACCAACTATCCGAACCACGGGAAAAACATCCGTGTCTCCAATTGCGTTTGAAATCTCCAAACCCTTCCCTTTACATTCTTGCAAGTTGCATGCTTTACTTTCCGCTGCCCATATACTCTTTGCATGCTTGCTTGAATTGTGTGATGATTGCTTGATTTGTTCCAAAATAGCTAAAATCTGCCAAGAACTAAAATTGGGAAAAGGTTAAGTTTTTATTTGTCAAGTAGTCTAATCACCCCCCCTCTATACATACTTTCGATCCTACAGGGGGCAGTCGTCATGCCGGACAAGGCGAGGGAGGAGAGGCCGGTGGCGGCGGCGAGGTCGAGGTCGTCGCCCATGGCGGGTGTGGGGCGGGAGCGCGCAAGGGCTAGAGGGTTTGGGGAAAAATGGGGGGGAATGGTGGTGGCTGCCACCGACCGGCGGGCCCGGGGGAGGAGTAGGGCGCGCGCGTCCGTCTCGTGTCTGCACCGACGCAAATCCAGCTCAAAATGGGTCAGCATGCGGACGCCAAGCGGACGCGCGTCTGTTTGGGTCGGCGCGTTGGACCACCTTTTGTATCCGCGCCGACCCAAACGGACGGCGGAGGACGAAATGGGTCGCCCCATTGGAGTTTCTCTTATATCCTTCGAATTTGTTCTTTCTCTTTAAGTTCTCACCATCAACTCATGACTAGTGTTCTTCCGGATCCTATGCATTTCACTCTTAAACACAGGCTTCTGTAGGGAAAATAAATCCTGTAAATTACATCTGCGGCGGCAAATACATCAGCAATGAATACATGACAACCACGGAAGCGGGCATGACCGGGATGGACCAGGCGATTTAGTTGCTGACAAATACAGAAAAGGTGAAACCCCATGGACTTCTAGGGCCTACCTGTGGAGGGTGGACGAGGAGGCTATGCGCTGGGATGCTGAGCTAGTCTTCGAAAGAGATTGGGCTCAACAGGAGGCGACGTCGGCAGCGGCGCTGCGGGATCGGCGGCGACGCAGGACGAAGAGAAGGGGTTGGGAAACTGGGATTCACGCTAATTGTATCAGCCTGAACGAAGGATGTGCAAGGGCAGCGTGACGCAGTATTTCAAAAAATTTACCTACGATCACGCAAGATCTATCTAGGAGATGCATAGCAACGAGAGGGGAGAGTGTGTCCACGTACCCTCGTAGACCGAAAGCAGAAACGTTTAGTAACGCGGTTGATGTAGTCGAACGTCTTCGTGATCCAACCGATCCAAGCACCGAACATACGGCACCTCCGTGTTCAGCACACGTTCAGCTCGATGACGTCCCTCGGGCTCTTGATCCAGTTGATGACGTGGGAGAGTTCCGTCAGCATGACGGCGTGGCGACGATGATGATGAAGTTACCAGTGCAGGGCTTCGCCTAAGCACTACGACGATATGACCGAGGTGTGTAACTGTGGAGGGGGGCACCGCGCAGGGCTAAGACAAACCTTGGTGTGTCTTTGGGATGCCCCCTACCAACGTATATAAAGGAGGGAGGAAGAGAGGCCGGCCCTCCTAGGGGCGCACCAAATGTAGGGAGTCCTACTAGGACTCCCAAGTCCGAGTAGGATTCCCTTTCCTTCGGAGTAGGAAAGAAGGAAAGGAGGGAGAGGGAGAAGGAAAGGAGGGGCCGCGCCCCTACCCCTTGTCCAATTTGGTTTGGCCGGGGGGAGGCGCGCGCCACCTCATGGCCCTTCTTCCCTCTCTCCACTAAGGCCCAATAAGGCCCATTAACTTCCCCCGGCGAATTCCCGTAACTCTTCGGTACTCCGAAAAATACCCGAATCACTTGGAACCATTCCGATGTCCGAATATAGCCTTCCAATATATCGATCTTTACCTCTCGAACATTTTGAGACACCTCGTCATGTCCGTGATCTCATCCGGGACTCCGAACAAACTTCGGTCATCAAATCACATAACTCATAATATAAATCATCATCGAACGTTAAGCGTGCGGACCCTACGGGTTCGAGAACTATGTAGACATGACCGAGACACATCTACGGTCAATAACTAATAGCGGAACCTGGATGCTCATATTGGATCCTACATATTCTACGAAGATCTTTATCGGTCAAACCGCATAACAACATACGTTGTTCCCTTTGTCATCAGTATGTTACTTGCCCGAGATTCGATCGTCGGTATCATCATACCTAGTTCAATCTCGTTACCGGCAAGTCTCTTTACTCATTCCGTAATGCATCATCCCGAGACTAACTCATTAGTCACATTGCTTGCAAGGCTTATAGTTATGTGCATTACCGAGAGGGCCTAGAGATACCTCTCCGATACATGGAGTGACAAATCCTAATCTCGATCTATGCCAACCCAATAAACACCTTCAGAGACATCTGTAGTGAAGGAAATATGCCCTAGAGGCAATAATAAAGTTATAATTTATTTCCGTATTTCATGATAAATGTTTATTATTCATGCTATAATTGTATTAACCGGAAACATAATACATGTGTGAATACATAGACAAACATAGTGTCACTAGTATGCCTCTACTTGACTAGCTCATTGATCAAAGATGGTTAAGTTTCCTAACCATAGACATGAGTTGTTATTTGATCAATGGGATCACATCATTAGGAGAATGATGTGATTGACTTGACCCATTTCGTTAGCTTAGCACTTGATCGTTTAAGTTTACTGCTATTGCTTTCTTCATGACTTATATATGTTCCTATGACTATGAGATTATGCACCTCCCGAATACCGGAGGAACACTTTGTGTGCTACCAAACTTCACAACGTAACTGGGGTGATTATAAAGGTGCTCTACAGGTGTCTCCGATGGTGTTCGTGGAGTTGGCATAGATCAAGAATAGGATTTGTCACTCCGATTGCCGGAGAGGTATCTCTGGGCCCTCTCGGTAATGCACATCACTATAAGCCTCGCAAGCAATGTGACTAATGAGTTAGTTGCGGGATGTTGCATTACAGAACGAGTAAAGAGACTTGCCGGTAACGAGATTGAGCTAGGTATTGGGATACCGACGATCGAATCTCAGGCAAGTAACATACCGATGACAAAGGGAACAACGTATATTGTTATGCGGTTTGACCGATAAAGATCTTCGTAGAATATGTAGGAACCAATATGAGCATCCAGGTTCTGCTATTGGTTATTGACCGGAGACATGTCTCGGTCATGTGTACATAGTTCTCAAACCCGTAGGGTCCGCACGCTTAAAGTTCTGTGACGATCGGTATTATGAGTGTATATGTTTTGATGTACCGAAGGTAGTTTGGAGTCCCGGATATGATCATGGACATGACGAGGAGTCTCGAAATGGTCGAGACATAAAGATTGATATATTGGAAGCCTACATTTGGACATCGGAAGAGTTCCGGGTAAAATCAGGATTTTACCGGAGTGCCGGAGGGGTTACCGGAACCCCCCAGGGGTTAATGGACCTTGTTGGGCCCTAGTGGAGAAAGAGAGGGGCCGGCCAGGGCAGGCCGCGAGCCCCCTCCCCCTCTGGTCCGAATTGGACTAGGAGAGGGGGGGGGGCTTTCCTTCTCCTTCTCCCCCTTCCTTTCCCCCTCCTAGTAGGAGTAGGAAAGAGGGGAATCCTACTCCTACTAGGAGGAGGATTCCTCCTCCTGGCGCGCCCTCTAGGGCCCGCCGACCTCCCCCCTTGCTCCTTTATATACGGGGGCAGGGGGCACCTCTAGATACACAAGTTGATCATTGATCTCTCCCAGCCGTGTGCGGTGCCCCCCTCCACCATAATCCACCTCGATCATACTGTAGCGGTGCTTAGGCGAAGCCCTGCAACGGTAGCTTCATCAACATCGTCACCACGCTGTCGTGCTGACAAAACTCTTCCCTGAGCTCTACTAGATCGTGAGTTCGCCGGACGTCACCGAGCTGAATGTGTGCTGAACACGGAGGTGTCGTACGTTCGGTACTGATGATCGGTCGATCGTGAAGACATACGACTACATCAACCGCGTTGTCATAACGCTTCCGCTTAACGGTCTACGAGGGTACGTGGACGACACTCTCCCCTCTCGTTGCTATGCATCACCATGATCTTGCGTGTGCGTAGGATTTTTTTTGAAATTACTACGTTCCCCTTCATGTAGAGCATCTTTATAATCACCCAGTTACGTTGTGACGTTTGATAGCACACAAGGTGTTCCTCCGGTATTCAGGAGTTGCCTAATCTCATAGTCAGAGGAACATGTATAAGTCATGAAGAAAGCAATAGCAATAAAACTAAACGATCATTATGCTAAGCTAACGGATGGGTCTTGTCCATCACATCATTCTCTAATGATGTGACCCGTTCATCAAATGACAACACATGTCTATGGTCAGGAAACATAACTATCTTTGATTAACGAGCTAGTCAAGTAGAGGCATACTAGGGACACTCTGTTTTGTCTATGTATTCACACATGTACTAAGTTTCCTGTTAATACAATTCTAGCATGAATAATAAACATTTATCATGATATAAGGAAGTATAAATAACAACCTTATTATTGCCTCTAGGGCATATTTCTTCAGTCTCCCACTTGCACTAGAGTCAATAATCTAGTTCACATCACCATGTGATTTAACACCAATAGTTCACATCACCCTGTGATTAGTTCACATCGCCATGTGACTATACCCAAAGGGTTTTACTAGAGTCAATAATCTAGTTCACATCGCTATGTGATTAACACCCAAAGAGTACTAAGGTGTGATCATGTTTTGCTTGTGAGATAAGCTTAGTCAATGGGTCTATCACATTCAGAGCCGTATGCATTTTGCAAATTTTCTATGTCTACGATGACCTGCATGGAGCTACTCTAGCTAATTGTTCCCACTTTCAATATGTATCCAGATTGAGACTTGGAGTCATCCGGATTGGTGTAAAAGCTTGCATCGACGTAACTCTTTACGACAAACTCTTTATCACCTCCATAACCGAGAAATATCTCCTTAGTCTTCTAAGGATAATTTTGACCGTTGTCCAGTGATCCACTCCTGGATCACTATTGTACCCTCTTGCCAAACTCATGGTGAGGTACACAATAGGTCTGGTACACAACATAGCATACTTTATAGAACCTATGACTGAGGCATAGGGAATGACTTTTCATTCTCTTTCTATTTTCTGCCATGGTCGGGTTTTGAGTCTTTACTCAACTTCACACCTTGCAACACAGGCAAAAACTCCTTCTTTGACTGTTCCATTTTGAACTACTTCAAAATCTTGTCAAGGTATGTAATCATTGAAAAAACTTATCAAGCGTCTTGATCTATTTCTATAGATCTTGATGCTCAATATGTAAGCAGCTTCACCGAGATCTTTCTTTGAAAAAACTCCTTTCAAACACTCCTTTATGCTTTCCAGAAAATTCTACATCATTTCCGATCAACAATATGTCATTCACATATACTTATCAGAAAGGTTGTAGTGCTCTCACTCACTTTCTTGTAAATACAGGCTTCACCATAAGTCTGTATAAAACCATATGCTTTGATAATCTTATCAAAGCGTATATTCCAACTCCGAGATGCTTGCACCAGTCCATAGATGGATAGTTGGAGTTCGCACACTTTGTTAGCACCTTTAGGATTGAGAAAACCTTCTGGTTGCATCATATACAACTCTTCTTTAATAATTCCATTAAGGAATGCAGTTTTGACATCCTTTTGCCAGATTTCATAAAATGCGGCAATTGCTAACATGATTCGGACAGACTTTAAGCATCGATATGAGTGAGAAAATCGCATCGTAGTCAACACCTTGAATTTGTCGAAAACCTTTTGCGACAATTCAAGCTTTGTAGATAGTAACACTACTATCAGCGTCCGTCTTCCTCTTGAAGATCCATTTCTTCTTAATGGCTCGCTGATCATCGGGCAAGTCAATCAAAGTCCATACTTTGTTTTCATATATGGATCCTATCTCAGATTTTATGGCCTCAAGCCATTTATCGGAATCTGGGCTCATCATCGCTTCCTCGTAGTTCGTAGGTTCGTCATGGTCTAGTAACATGACTTCCAGAATAGAATTACCGTACCACTCTGGTGCGGACCGTACTCTGGGTGACCTATGAGGTTTAGTAGTAACTTGATCTGAAGTTTCATGATCATCATCATTAGCTTCCCCACTAATTGGTGTAGGAATCACTGGAACTGATTTTTGCGATGAACTACTTTCCAATTCGGGAGAAGGTACAATTACCTCATCAAGTTCTACTTTCCTCCCACTCACTTCTTTCGAGAGAAACTCCTTCTCTAGAAAGGATCCATTCTTAGCAATGAATATCGTGCCTTTCGGATCTGTGATAGAAGGTGTACCCAACAGTTTTCTTTGGGTATCCTATGAAGACGCACTTCTCCGATTTGGGTTCGAGCTTATCAGGCTGAAACTTTTTCACATAAGCATCGCAAGCCCAAACTTTTAAGAAATGGCAGCTTAGGTTTCTTGCCAAACCATAGTTCATATTGTCGGGGAACGTAGCAATTTCAAAAAAATTCCTACGCACACGCGGGATCATGGTGATGCATAGCAACGAGAGGGGAGAGTGTGTCCACGTACCCTCCTAGATCGAAAGCGGAAGCGTTAGCACAATGCGGTTGATGTAGTCGTACGTCTTCACGATCCGACCGATCCAAGTACCGAACACACGGCACCTCCGAGTTCTACACACGTTCAACTCGATGATGTCCCACGAGCTCCGATCCAGCAAAGCTTCACGGGCGAGTTTCGTCAGCACGACGGCGTGGTGACGGTGATGATGATGCTACCGACGCAGGGCTTCGCCTAAGCACCGCTACGATATGATCGAGGTGGATTATGGTGGAGGGGGGCATCGAACACGGCTAAGAGATCAATGATCAATTTTTGTGTCTATGGGGTACCCCCTGCCCCCGTATATAAAGGAGCAAGGGGGTAGGCGGCCGGCCAGGGAGAGGCACGCCAAGGGGGAGTCCTACTCCCACTAGGAGTAGGATTCCTCCTATTCCTAGTAGGAGTAGGAGAGGGGGAAGGAAAGGGAGAGGAGGAGAAGGAAAGAGGGGGCCGGCCCCCTTGCCCTAAACCAATTCAGTTTGGGCCTTGGGGGGGCGCCCCACACTCCCCTTGCTGCCCTCTATTTCCACTAAGGCCCATGTAGGCCCATGAAGCCCCCCCCCCCCCCGGGGGGGGGGGGGGGGTTCGGGGAACCCCCAGTACTCCAATATATGTCCAAAACCTTCTGGAACCTTTCCGGTGTCCGAACATAGTCGTCCAATATATCGATCTTTACCTCTCGGCCATTTCGAGACTCCTCGTTATGTCCGTGATCACATCCGGGACTCCGAACTACCTTCGGTACATCAAAACACAAAACTCATAATACCGATCGTCACCGAACTTTAAGCGTGCGGACCCTACGGGTTCGAGAACTATGTAGACATGACCGAGACACATCTCCGGTCAATAACCAATAGCGGAACCTGGATGCTCATATTGGCTCCCACATATTCTATGAAGATCTTTATCGGTCAAACCGCATAACAACATACATTGTTCCCTTTGTCATCGGTATGTTACTTGCCCAAGATTCAATCGTGGGTATCTCAATACCTAGTTCAATCTCGTTACCGGCAAGTCTCTTTACTCGTTCCGTAATACATCATCCTGCAACTAACTCATTAGTTACAATGCTTGCAAGGCTTATAGTGATGTGCATTACCGAGTGGGCACAAAGATACCTCTCCGATAATCGGAGTGACAAATCCTAATCTCGAAATACGCCAACTCAACAAGTACCTTCGGAGACACCTGTAGAGCACCTTTATGATCACCCAGTTACGTTGTGATGTTTGGTAGCACACAAAGTGTTCCTCCGGTAAACGGGAGTTGCATAATCTCATAGTCATAGGAACGTGTATAAGTCATGAAGAAAGCAATAGCAACATACTAAACGATCAAGTGCTAAGCTAACGCAATGGGTCAAGTCAATCACATAATTCTCCTAATGATGTGATCCCGTTAATCAAATGACAACTCATGTCTATGGCTAGGAAACATAACCATCTTTGATAAACGAGCTAGTCAAGTAAAAGCATACTAATGACACTCTGTTTGTCTATGTATTCACACATGTATTATGTTTTCGGTTAATACAATTCTAGCATGATGCATGAATAATAAACATTTATCATGATACAAGGAAATAAATAATAACTTTATTATTGCCTCTAGGGCATATTTCCTTCAGCCTCCCACTTGCACTAGAGTCAATAATCTAGATTACACAGTAATGATTTTAACACCCATGGAGCCTTGGTGTTGATCATGTTTTGCTCATGGAAGAGGCTTAGTAAATGGGTCTGCAACATTCAGATCCGTATGTATCTTGCAAATCTCTATGTCTCCCACCTGGACTTGATCCCGGATGGAGTTGAAGTGTCTCTTGATGTGCTTGGTTCTCTTGTGAAATCTGGATTCCTTTGCCAAGGCAATTGCACCAGTATTGTCACAAAAGATTTTCATTGGACCCGATGCACTAGGTATGACACCTAGATCGGATATGAACTCCTTCATCCAGACTCCTTCATTCGCTGCTTCCTAAGTAGCAATGTACTCCGCTTCACATGTAGATCCTGCCACGACGCTCTTTTTAGAACTGCTCCAACTGACAGCTCCACCGTTCAATATAAACACGTATCCGGTTTGCGATTTAGAATCGTCCGGATCAGTGTCAAAGCTTGCATCAACATAACCATTTATGATGAGCTCTTTGTCACCTCCATAAACGTGAAACATATCCTTAGTCCTTTTCAGGTATTTCAGGATGTTCTTGACCGCTATCCAGTGATCCACTCCTGGATTACTTTGGTACCTCCCTACTAAACTAATAGCGAGGCACACATCAGGTCTGGTACACAGCATTGCATACATGATTGAGCCTATGGCTGAAGCATAGGAACATCTTTCATTTTCTCTCTATCTTCTGCAGTGGTCGGGCATTGAGTCTTACTCAACTTCACACCTTGTAACACAGGCAAGAACCCTTTCTTTGCCTGATCCATTTTGAACTTCTTCAAAACTTTGTCAAGGTATGTGCTTTGTGAAAGTCCAATTAAGCGTCTTGATCTATCTCTATAGATCTTGATGCCCAATATGTAAGCAGCTTCACCGAGGTCTTTCATTGAAAAACTCTTATTCAAGTATCCTTTTATGCTATCCAGAAATTCTATATCATTTCCAATTAATAATATGTCATCTAAATATAATATCAGAAATGCTACAGAGCTCCCACTCACTTTCTTGTAAATACAGGCTTCTCCGAAAGTCTGTATAAAACCAAATGCTTTGATCACACTATCAAAGCGTTTATTCCAACTCCGAGAGGCTTGCACCAGTCCATAAATGGATCGCTGGAGCTTGCACACTTTGTTAGTTCCCTTTGGATCCACAAAACCTTCTGGTTGCATCATATACAACTCTTCTTCCAGAAATCCATTTAGGAATGCAGTTTTGACATCCATTTGCCAAATTTCATAATCATAAAATGCGGCAATTGCTAACATGATTCGGACAGACTTAAGCATCGCTACGGGTGAGAAGGTCTCATCGTAGTCAACCCCTTGAACTTGTCGAAAACCTTTTGCGACAAGTCGAGCTTTGTAGACAGTAATATTACCGTCAGCGTCAGTCTTCTTCTTGAAGATCCATTTATTCTCAATTGCTTGCCGATCATCAGGCAAGTCAACCAAAGTCCATACTTTGTTCTCATACATGGATCCCATCCCAGATTTCATGGCTTCAAGCCACTTTGCGGAATCTGGGCTCACCATTGCTTCTTCATAGTTCGTAGGTTCATCATGATCTAGCATCATGACTTCCAGAACGGGATTACCGTACCACTCTGGCGCGGATCTCACTCTGGTTGATCTATGAGGTTCAGTAGTATCTTGATCTGAAGTTTCATGATCATTATCATTAGCTTCCTCACTTACTGGTGTAGGTGTCACTGAAATAGTTTTCTGTGATGTACTACTTTCCAATAAGGGAGCAGGTACAGTTACCTCGTCAAGTTCTACTTTCCTCCCACTCACTTCTTTCGAGAGAAACTCCTTCTCTAGAAAGTTTCTGAATTTAGCAACAAAAGTCTTGCCTTCGGATTTGTGATAGAAGGTGTATCCAATAGTTTCCTTTGGATATCCTATGAAGACACATTTCTCCGATTTAGGTTCGAGCTTATCAGGTTGAAGCTTTTTCACATAAGCATCGCAGCCCCAAACTTTCAGAAACGACAACTTTGGTTTCTTGCCAAACCACAGTTCATAAGGCGTCGTCTCAACGGATTTTGATGGTGCCCTATTTAACGTGAATGCGGCTGCCTCTAGAGCGTATCACCAAAACGATAGCGGTAAATCAGTAAGAGACATCATAGATCGCACCGTATCTAGTAAAGTATGATTACGACGTTTGGACACACCATTACGCTGTGGTGTTCCGGGTGGCGTGAGTTGCGAAACTATTCCACAATTTTTCAAATGTACACCAAACTCGTAACTCAAATATTCTCCTCCATGATCAGATCGTAGAAACTTTATTTTCTTGTTACGATGATTTTCGACTTCACTCTGAAATTCTTTGAACTTTTCAAATGTTTCAGACTTATGTTTCATTAAGTAGATATACCCATATCTGCTTAAATCATCTATGAAGGTGAGAAAATAACGATATCCGCCACGAGCCTCAATAATCATCGGACCACATACATCTGTATGTATGATTTCCAACAAATCTGTTGCTCTCTCCATAGTACCGGAGAACGGTGTTTTGGTCATCTTGCCCATGAGGCATGGTTCGCAAGTACCAAGTGATTCATAATCAAGTGATTCCAAAAGTCCATCCGCATGGAGTTTCTTCATGCGCTTTACACCGATATGACCTAAACGGCAGTGCCACAAATAAGTTGCACTTTCATTATCAACTCTGCATCTTTTGGCTTCAACATTATGAATATGTGTGTTACTACTATCGAGATCCAACAAGAATAGACCACTCTTCAAGGGCGCATGACCATAAAAGATATTACTCATATAAATAGAACAACCATTATTCTCTGATTTAAATGAATAACCGTTTCGCATCAAACAAGATCCAGATATAATGTTCATGCTTAACGCTGGGACCAAATAACAATTATTTAGGTCTAATACTAATCCCGAAGGTAGATGTAGAGGTAGTGTGCCGACTGCGATCACATCGACTTTGGAACCGTTTCCCACGCGCATCGTCACCTCGTCCTTAACTAATCTTTGCTTGATCCGTAGTCCCTATTTCGAGTTGCAAATATTAGCAACAGAACCAGTATCAAATACCCAGGTGCTACTGCGAGCATTAGTAAGGTACACATCAATAACATGTATATCACATATACCTTTGTTCACCTTGCCATCCTTCTTATCCGCCAAATACTTGGGGCAGTTCCGCTTCCAGTGACCAGTCTGCTTGCAATAGAAGCACTCAGTTTCAGGCTTAGGTCCAGGTTTGGGTTTCTTCTCTTGAGTAGCAACTTGCTTGCCGTTCTTCTTGAAGTTCCCCTTCTTCTTCCCTTTGCCCTTTTTCTTGAAACTAGTGGTCTTGTTGACCATCAACACTTGATGCTCCTTCTTGATTTCTACCTCCGCAGCTTTCAGCATCACGAAGAGCTCGGGAATTGTTTTGTTCATCCCTTGCATATTATAGTTCATCACGAAGCTCTTGTAGCTTGGTGGCAGTGATTGAAGAATTCTGTCAATGACGCAATCATCTGGAAGATTAACTCCCAATTGAATCAAGTGATTATTATACCCAGACATTTTGAGTATATGCTCACTGAAAGAACTGTTCTCCTCCATCTTGCAGCTATAGAACTTATTGGAGACTTCATATCTCTCAATCCGGGCATTTGCTTGAAATATTAACTTCAACTCCTGGAACATCTCATATGCTCCATGACGTTCAAAACGTCGTTGAAGTCCCGGTTCTAAGTCGTAAAGCATGGCACACTAAACTATCGAGTAGTCATCAGCTTTACTCTGCCAGACGTTCTTAACATCCGGCGTTGCTCCTGCAGCAGGCCTGGCACCCAGCGGTGCTTCTAGGACGTAATTCTTCTGTGCAGCAATGAGGATAATCCTCAAGTTACGGACCCAGTCCGTGTAATTGCTACCATCATCTTTCAACTTTGCTTTCTCAAGGAACACATTAAAATTCAATGGAACAACAGCACGAGCCATCTATCTACAATCAAACATAAACAAGCAAGATACTAATCAGGTACTAAGTTTCATGATAAATTTAAGTTCAGTTAATCAAGTTAATTAAAGAACTCCCACTTAGATAGACATCCCTCTAATCCTCTAAGTGATTACGTGATCCAAATCAACTAAACCATAACCGATCATCACGTGAGATGGAGTAGTTTTCAATGGTGAACATCGTTATGTTGATCATATCTACTATATGATTCACGCTCAACCTTTCGGTCTCCGTGTTCCGAGGCCATATCTGTATATGCTTGGCTCGTCAAGTATAACCTGAGTATTCCGCGTGTGCAACTGTTTTGCACCCGTTGTATTTGAACGTAGAACCTATCACACCCGATCATCACGTGGTGTCTCGGCACAAAGAACTTTCGCAACGGTGCATACTCAGGGAGAACACTTCTTGATAATTTAGTGAGAGATCATCTTATAATGCTACCGTCAATCAAAGCAAGATAAGATGCATAAAAAGGCTAAACATCACATGCAATCAATATAAGTGATATGATATGGTCATCATCATCTTGTGCTTGTGATCTCCATCTCCGAAGAACCGTCGTGATCACCATCGTCACCGGCGTGACACCTTGATCTCCATCGTAGCATCGTTGTTGTCTCGCCAAGCTTATGCTTCCACGACTATCACTACCGCTTAGTAATAAAGTAAAGCATTACATCGCGATTTCATTGCATACAATAAAACGACAACCATAAGGCTCCTGCCAGTTGCCGATAACTCGGTTACAAAACATGATCATCTCATACAATAAAATTCAGCATCATGTCTTGACCATATCACATCACAACATGCCCTGCAAAAACAAGTTAGACGTCCTCTACTTTGTTGTTGCAAGTTTTACGTGGCTGCTACGAGCTTAAGCAAGAACCAATCTCACCTACGCATCAAAACCACAACGATAGTTTGTCAAATAGACTCCGTTTTAACCTTCGCAAGGACCGGGCGTAGCCATACTTGGTTCAACTAAAGTTGGAGAGACAGTCGCCCGCAAGCCACCTATGTGCAAAGCACGTCGGGGGAACCGGTCTCGCGTAAGCGTACGTGTAATGTTGGTCCGGGTTGTCTCGTCCAACAATGCCGCCGAACCAAAGTATGACATGCTGGTAGGCAGTATGACTTATATCGCCCACAACTCACTTGTGTTCTACTCGTACATATAACATCAACATAAATAACCTAGGCTCGGATGCCACTGTTGGGTTTCGTAGTAATTTCAAAAAATTTCCTACGCTCACGCAAGATCATGTGATGTATCGCAACGAGAGGGGAGAGTGTTGTTTACGTACCCACGCAGACCGACTGCGGAAGCGCTGACACAACGTAGAGGAAGTAGTCGTACGTCTTCACGATCCAACCGATCAAGCACCGAAACCACGACACCTCCGAGTTCGAGCACACGTTCAGGTCGATGATGATCCCGGACTCCGATCCAGCAAAGTGTCGGGGAAGAGTTCCGTCAGCACGACGGCGTGGTGACGATCTTGATGCACTATAGCAGCAGGGCTTCGCCTAAACACCGCTACAGTATTATCGAGGACTATGGTGGCTGGGGGCACCGCACACGGCTAAGGAATAGATCATGTGGATCAACTTGTGTGTTCTAGGATGCCTCTACCTCAGTATATAAAGGACTAGAGGGGGGAGGCTGGCCGGCCACAGGAGGCGCGCCAGGAGAGTCCTACTCCCTCTGGGAGTAGGATTCCCCCCCCCCCAATCCTAGTTGGAATAGGACTCCTTGAGGGGGGAAAGAGAGAGGGGGCCGGCCACCTCTCCTAGTCCTAATAGGACTAGGGGAAGGGGGGAGGCGCACAGCCACCTTGGGCTGCCCCTTTCTCCTTTCCACTAAAGCCCACTAAGGCCCATATAGCTCCCGGGGGGTTCCGGTAACCTCCCGGTACTCCGGTAAAATCCCGATTTCACCCGGAACACTTCCGATATCCAAACATAGGCTTCCAATATATCAATCTTTATGTCTTGACCATTTCGAGACTCCTCGTCATGTCCATGATCACATCCGGGACTCCGAACAACCTTCGGTACATCAAAATGCATAAACTCATAATATAACTGTCATCGTAACCTTAAGCGTGCGGACCCTACGGGTTCGAGAACAATGTAGACATGACCGAGACATGTCTCCGGTCAATAACCAATAGCGGGACTTGGATGCTCATATTGGCTCCTACATATTCTACGAAGATCTTTATCGGTCAGACCGCATAACAACATACGTTGTTCCCTTTGTCATCGGTATGTTACTTGCCCGAGATTCGATCGTCGGTATCCAATACCTAGTTCAATCTCGTTACCGGCAAGTCTCTTTACTCGTTTTGTAATACATCATTCTGCAACTAACTCATTAGTTACAATGCTTGCAAGGCTTATAGTGATGTGCATTACCGAGTGGGCCCAGAGATACCTCCCCGATAATCGGAGCGACAAATCCTAATCTCGAAATACGCCAACTCAACAAGTACCTTCGGAGACACCTGTAGAGAACCTTTATAATCACCTAGTTATGTTGTGACGTTTGGTAGCACACAAAGTGTTCCTTTGGTAAACGGGAGTTGCATAATCTCATAGTCATAGAAACGTGTATAAGTCATGAAGAAAGCAATAACAACATACTGAACGATCAAGTGCTAAGCTAACGGAATGGGTCAAGTCAATCACATCATTCTCCTAATGATGTGATCCCGTTAATCAAATGACAACTCATGTATATGGCTAGGAAATATAACCATCTTTGATAAACGAGCTAGTCAAGTAGAGGCATACTAGTGACACTCTGTTTATCTATGTATTCACACATGTATTATATTTCCGGTTAATACAATTCTAGCATGAATAATAAACATTTATGATGATATAAGGAAATAAATAATAACTTTATTATTGCCTCTAGGGCATATTTCCTTCACATACGGTGTCATCTCAACGGATTTAGATGGTGCCCTATTAAATGTGAATGCAGTTGTCTCTAATGCATAACCCCAAAACGCTAGTGGTAAATTGGTAAGAGATATCATAGATCACACCATATCTAATAAGGTATGGTTACGACGTTCGGACACACCATTACGCTGTGGTGTTCCAGGTAGCATGAGTTGCGAAACTATTTCACATTGTTTCAAATGAAGACCAAACTCGTAACTCAAATATTCGCCTCCGCGATCAGATCATAGAAACTTTATTTTCTTGTTACGATGATTTTCCACTTCACTCTGAAATTCTTTGAACTTTTCAAATGTTTCAGACTTATGTTTCACTAAGTAGATATATCCATATCTGCTCAAATCATCTGTGAAGGTCGGAAAATAACGATACCCGCCGCGAGCCTCAACACTCATCGGACCACATACATCAGTATGTATTATTTCCAATAAGTCAGTGGCTCGCTCCACTGGTCCGAAGAACGGAGTTTTGGTCATCTTGCCCAAGAGGCATGGTTCGCAAGTATCAAGTGATTCCTAATCAAGTGATTCCAAAAGCCCATTAGCATGGAGTTTCTTCATGCGCTTTACACCAATATGACTTAAACGACAGTGCCACAAATAAGTTGCACTATCACTATTAACTTTGCATCTTTTGGCTTTAATATTATGAATATGTGTATCACTACGATCGAGATTCAATAAACCATTTATATTGGGTGTATGACCACAGAAGGTATTATTCATGTAAACAGAACAACTCGGACTTAAATGAATAACCGTATTGCAATAAACATGATCCAATCATATTCATGCTCAACGCAAACACCAAATAACATTTATTTAGGTTCAACACTAATCCCAAAGGTAGAGGCAGTATGCGATGGTGATCTTATCAACCTTGGAATCTCTTCCAACACACATCGTCACTTTGCCCTCAACTAGTCTCTGTTCATTTTGTAACTCCTATTTTGAGTTACTAAGCATAGCAACTGAGCCTGTATCAAATACCCAGGGGCTACTATGAAAACTAGTAAAGTACACATCAATAACATGTATATCATATATACTTATGTTCACTTTGCCATCCTTCTTATCCGCCAAGTATTTTGGGGCGGTTTCGCTTCCAGTGACAATTTCCTTTGCAGTTGAAGCACTTAGTTTCAGGCTTGGGTCTAGCTTTGGGCTTCTTCATGGGAGTGGCAAATTGCTTGCCATTCTTCTTGAAGTTCCCTTTCTTTCCCTTGCCCTTTTACTTGGAACTAGTGGTCATATCCACCATCAACACTGTCGGTGTTCTAGGAACGGGGGTCCCCAGACTTGCCTGCATGCGGCCCATGGCGTGGCTTTGCTAGCAGGCCTGTACGACCCATCTTCATCAACAAGGCATTCAAGACCTTCACGAGGGGCCAAGCCTCGCGAGGCGGACGATGCAAGACCTCTTTAGGAGCGGCCTCACCAGGCTGGCTCGTGAGGGGCGGAGAGTTCAAGGCCAGGAAAACCTCGTGAGGTTCTAGTGATGTGAGCCATGACGACCGAGTCCAGGCGAGCGCCAGGCGGGCGCCAGCGCGCGCAGCGTCCTTGTTTCCTCTTTGGTACTAAGAAAGCAGGCGCAGGCGCAGAGTACTGAGGCATCAAGCAAATGTTACCATATCGATGCAACAAGACCAAGACTAGAAGGACAGCAAGACGGAGGTCACCATGGAGCCCAAGGCGGCGTCACCACCAGAGCTTTTTGCAGGCGAAGACCACTTTTGTCAGGATAAGCTGTACTAGCTGTCCCTTTCAAATTGGTCATTGTTGGCTCCCTTCCCGCTCAATATTTGGGGAGAGGACCAGGGCCTCTATAAATAGAACTAGCCACCACCATAGCTAGGGGAGGAGATCGAGGCGAGAGTGAGAGATCGAGAGAGACCAGAACAACCATAAGTTCGCCAAGCACAAGAACACCTCAACCTCAGGAGGCTGTTCTACCCTTTGTACTGTTCATCCTCAGCCCGAGAGGCAATCCACCACCACCACACTGGAGTAGGGTATTACACCACAACGGTGGCCCGGACCAGTATAAATCTTGTGTCCCTTGTGTTGCGAGTTCGCCGAGTTAGTTCGTAAGATCTCAGCCGAGTTAGGACGTGGATCGGTAGGGGGGAATCTTCGTGTGCACCCCGGTGTTCGAACCTTAAGGGTTTTGCCGGAACCCGTGATCCGACATTTGGCGCGCCAGGTAGGGGTGCGCCGAAGCTTCCCTTTCGTAGGTATGTACATCCCACATGGTGAATCCCAGAAAATCATTTCCATAGGTATGTACATCACACATGGTCAATCCAAGGAATATGTTTCCATTCTTATGTACATCCCACACAGTCAATCCAGGGAAAACGTTTCCGTTCGTACGTACATCCCACACAGTTTTATGTGTAGGCTCGTGTGTGAAAGGTGTAACTATCACAGACGGTCTGCCTTGGTTAACTTTTTGCTTTTATCAACTATATCACACACGATTTGATGAAGAAAACCGTGTGGCATTGGGCTATCCATCGCAAGCGCTTTTACTGCTAGAACCGTTTGCAAAGGTCCATGAGACATTTAGTAGGTTTATTAGTTTACAATTAATAATTACAGTATTACACAAATTCACATTTCATATTAAAGAACTGTTTGCCAATTTCATATCAGGCACATAAATATATTATAACATCACAGTACGGTAGCTACATGAAAACAACACAATACAACATATAGCAAGTTCAACTTCATAAGAACAATATATTCATTTCCCTAATCAAGATCATCCAGGCTCGTCTTATCCACCTCTGCTTTCAGTTTAGTAAGAACCTGTTTTGCATGGGTCAACTGGGAAAGTGCCTCCTCCTTCGCCAACACCATCTTAGCAAAGTACGATTTAAAAAATCCGAGCTCATTCTCCACCTTCAACTTTTTATCCCGCATCTTCAAATATTCTTCAGCGTTGACAACAATTTCTCTAAGCCTACGTCTGTTCTCTTCCTCATACATGCTCTAGAGCTTCGCTAGGCACATCTTCGAAGACTGTGGCCACTCTGGATCAACCCACTCCATGTAAGAACACTTTCGTTCATCCTATAATATTTAAAACTAGACTAGTAACAATTGTAGGGGAAATGGGTTTATAGCAACATAGAAAATCACCAATGCTTATTTTAAAAAACTAAAGAAACATGTTAATTATGACATATCTTCTCAAAAAGATCAATGTGCAAATGAATTAATTGCTACTGAGACAACAACCAAATTCTGGAACATCAGAAGCTGTAATTAACTACAACGATGCTACAAGTTCTTACTCATATACAATAAATAACAAACTGAACATTTTATGAGGAAGGTAAATATAACCGCAACAGCATAGCGACAGTGTTTGGATGACAGCAAATTGATACTAACGACAGGTGTGTACATGCACAAATTTAGTAACATAGAACTAATAGCACTAAGGCCGTCCACTATGTATGCCAAAACTGGGGTAAAGACAACTGTTGCTACATCTCGCACCGGTGCCCTGCACTGGCGCGCTGATGCGAAAAAAATCAAGGACCCGGACTCCGGAGCACGTAGTTGCTCTGATGCCCAGTTCCTTCGTGCCATAAAGATTTAGTATTTTACTGCTTGGCTGCTCGGATGTGTGGACCAAAGTTGGCTGCACAAACTGCTGAAGCGGTGCCAAATAATTTTCTAATGGCATCGCTGATGAGATGACAACAATTTAAGATACTAGGTACAAACTGTGACACTGTCTTAGGATGCGTTTGATTGAAGGTGTGGTATGAATGGGTTGGGACTGTGATAGTGTCTGAATCACATCTAACAAATGATTTGTAACAACGGAAGAGGGTCTAACCTTCTCTGCACATGCCAGAAACTTCCTCCCACTGTCCATAGATTCAAATGCAACTAGCTTCACACATGGAGATTGATGGTGACAATGAGCAGATAGATCTTCAGCCACTCCGCTCCATTCGTTGCCACTGATGGTCCTAGGGAGCTACAAGAGGAAGAAATGACTCAAATCGACCGCCGGGTAAAAATCCTTCATTCCAAGTCATATCCCGAGAGAGAGAAGAGAGGCATACCTGGGTGGTGAAGGAGTCATCACCGGAGGGGGAACCGCTGGAGAGGTCTTTGAAGAAGACCATGGCGACCCCGACGGTAGGATGTGAGACGGCGAGAGCGTGGAAGCGACTATAGCTTAGGAAGGAAGGAGGAAACATGGGAAATGTGACTTGTGGTCAGGGAGAAAAGGGGGTGGGGAAGGGGGGCGGGGGTAGATATTTTGGCGGTAGGCCAAAATTTTGGAAATCTGGAGGGAAATTTTGCGCGCGGTGCCGCCGGACCATTCACTTTGAACGATTGTGTGCATCGCAAATGATTCTTCTGCTTTACGCGCATGAGATAACTTTGATAATTCAAATTTTGGTGGAAATTTCCCTGGGTACGTCATTGCATAATTTAACATCGCTTGCTAATTTGGGCACACAAAAGAGCGTATAGCAAATAGACCACACTTACTGAATCGAGCAATTTTAGTAATTAAACAGAGCCAGTTGACATAAGCATTTCTCTAACAAAAGACCAACATTAAAAATAAAGCCTAAGTACGCATAATTTTAGCAAATCCGCCGCCGGCCAGCCTATGCATCGCCAGTGTGAGATGAGACGTCGATGACTTGTCCTGGCGACATGCCACCGTTGGTGGACTCGTCGTCCCCCCTGCTGAAGTCGACCGCATCCTCGTCCTCGGCCAAGGTTGTAGTGCTCGTAGTAGTGGATGCGCCAGAGCTCATGTTGGTACTCCACCGCCAATTCCTCAACGGACAGACTCTTCTCCACCTCGACCTTGGCCACACGCAACTCCTCCTCCTGGCGCTCGTTGATCTCCGCCGCCTCCTGCATCTCCAGCTCCCGCTCGGCGACCTCATGAGGAAGCAGGTGCTCCATGGCCACTACCGCCTTTTCAGACGTGGGTTGCATGCTAGAGTCTGAGGTGGCCTAAAATATCTTGGCGTCTGCATCCTCGATCTTGGCGTGGATGGCCTTGACCCGGGCCAGGGCGACATTGGCGACACGAATGGCAGCTCGAGTGCTCTTGGCGTTTGTTGCCGCCGTCGCAGCAGCAGCTGCAGCTGTCTCGGCTGCTGCAGCTGCCCTGTCGGCTGCCATAGACGCCCTCTCGACGGAAGTGGCCACGCTCAATGCGGATTCGGCAGTACTCTCCGCGTAGGCGGCCGCGCTCTCGGCGCAGGCGGCAACGCTGGGGGGGGATGCGACCATCGTACTAGCCTTCACGAAGTGTTTCCACAACGTCCTCTTTGCAAGGAGGGGGTGCGGGAATGGGGATCAGGATTCGTGGATTCGGGGGTTGCCGGCACTAGAGCAGACGAGCCGGCGAAACTTAAGGAGGGAGACTTAAATAGACCCAGATATTTTCATCGCAAACGGTTCCTAGAAAACAATTGTGTGTGATGTTGTAGATATTTTTTATTAGCTATGAAAGACGAATTTGGAGTAAAGTGGCAATGAATGGTGTTTTAAATGAACGAGAAATTTTGTAGTACTAATACAACTGTCATGTCAAATTTTGGAAAAATTCAGGGGTCATTTGACCTTTCAAGACATTTAAGTGATTTTCTAGCCATTTAATGACCGTAATTGAAATTTGAACTACATGTACATGCAACAGCTAACCATAACGGTTTGAAAACTCATATTTTGTGTACTTGTGTGCGATTTAATTCCATGTGCAGTAAATTGGAATGAATTTTCAAACATATTGGTCTAACGGCTATGACACAATTAAGCATGGAGTGACATGGCATTTTAATTCCACAAAAAATCAGAAACACATGAAACCTTGGTTGATGTAATGTCATGCCACCAAGATGATGTGGTAAAAAAATTGGCATGTTTGACGAAATTTTGGACACACACCC